>NC_080070.1:19502715-20208943 GCF_949987535.1 Balaenoptera acutorostrata | reverse complement strand
CTCTTCTTTTCTTCTTATTAGAACGTTGCCTCTGGCCTTTGCACCCACATGCATCTGAAAAGATGTCATCTGCGGAGATGCTGTTTGTTGAAGGTTTGGAGCCTCTTGAAATTGAAATATTATCTTTTGTCTTCAGTGGTGATAATAAATCTGTTAGAAACAAGTTTTTAGAAGGAATATTATAAGAGTATTATATTCAAACGTATCGTAGGTCAGTGAAGTGCTCACCAAAAATCAAATAATTGTATTTATGATCATACACATTTGTTGAAAAGAAAGAGATGTGCAAAATTCTCAGCCTAAGAAGTTTTAAAGTGATTTTTTTCCCCCCAAAAGGAAGTTAGTATGTATTCATTATATGTACTTTCAGAGGTACTACATTTCTTTTATCTCCTAGATCTAACCTGTCACCAAATTTTGTCATTTCCTCTTTGCTTTAGATTTACCTCTTGCGGCTTCCCAATCTCACTCTTCCCACCTTGTCCGAGTCTTCATCACCTCACACCCACATTACTGTACACCTCCTGTTCTCTCTAATTCTGATCCATTCTGTGCACTGTGTTTTCAGGGCACATTATTTACATCTCGGCTGGAAAGCTTGATCACAAAGTGGACAGGAGAGGTGTTGACTTGGAGTAGAGCGTTAACTTTAAAAAGAGGCCCCTTCACCTCCAAAGATAGTTATGGAGCTGTAGCACATACAGTACTGCTTTAGACGTTGAAAACATTTCATACATGTTTATGTGAATTGATAGTTTCCTCGATTTTAAAATTTTACTGCTTTGGTGGTAGGGTATCGGAATGGGACAGCCGTAGAGAGAGGTCCATCTTGTATGTTCAGTGTCAGAAAGAATAAGTTCTGGGAATGAGTAGACAATTTCTTGAATTTCAAGTTGCAATAAGCACAGTAGAGCAAAGTGGGTTTATATCATAGTGGTGCCTCTCTCCTTCCACACTGCTTTGATGCCCAGTGGTGTACAGTTCAGACATATTGTGGGGAAGGGTTATAACAGTCCTCTAATGTTCCCCTTCCCTTTCTTCACCTCCAGGTTCATCTTAAATGAACTTCTCCTCAGTCCCATAAGGCCAGTCTGTTTCTGCATTCCTCAGTTCTGATTTCTTTTGGCAGGAAGACTAGATGTGGTTGACAGATTATAACTGAAAAGGGCTTTGGTAATTGCCCGTTCTGTTCGGTGACTGTGTTGCTGACAGATGGGCACAGGGAATACTGAAAGTGTTCTGGGCCTCCGTACACTCCTTCAGCTTGTGAGTGGTGAGCACTGCCAGCGTTTTTCTTACTATCTATTAGCAAATTTAAAAAGAATCACTTGGATCTTTACCTCTTTTTTCAACCTAACACTATATCACATTTATGGCGAGGTTCTCTCCCACCTCTTCTACTCCCCCCTCATTACCCCTCATTATATATTTTTTTGGAGTAGAGAAAATTCTCAAGATGTTATTGCAGGCTGGCATGAATGGGTGCCAACAGTTCTCAGAGACTTGTTAAAAGATTTATTTTTTGCCTGAGAATTACACATATGGCCTAGAATGATAATATTAGGATCTGTGTTGGTTGAGATAATTGGCAGATCACACCTTAAGAAAAGTGATTGGTTGGCTTGTCTCTTTAATTTTAATCTGTTGTCTCTGTCACAGTCAAATTACCATTATGTAGTATATTCCTGTGCCTTTTTAAAAAACTCATTTAACCCATTTATAGGGGGCATCTGTTCGTTGAGCTTGAATTATTGAAAACATTCTCTTACTTTGACCAGTTTAGTTACAACCAGCAAAATCAAAATGAGCAAAGGAGGGGATCCCAATAATCCCAGCTCTATAAAGATGGTTTCTTAAGGGGAAGCAAAAGTCACCACCCTGATAACATTAGAGGTGATCTTACGCAGTCTCAGTAGAAAAATAAACATTCACAAGTGAGAAATGAGACCATGAAACCGTCTCAGTGAAGACTGGTTACCAACATGGAGACAGAATGTTGGACTGCAGTGTCCTGTTGGAGAGGTAACTGAGGCCTTAGCACCCATAGAGCCCTTTCATCACACAGCAACTGCTTATTGAGGTCCTTGAGGTTTAGGGCAAATTAATCCATGCGTTTAACTTCAGCGATGACAAATAAGAGGATGACCTTTAAAATATCCATAGTCATGTTAATTATTAATTCAGCCTTTGTGTAATTATTGGCATTGTACAACAGTCTTCTTGTAACACCTAATTCTTGTGATGCTGATAACAGACATTTATTTCTGCTTCTAAAAAGATGCTAAGGTAAATTACCTTAATTTGTTTTTTTTACTTTCTGGTTCTATTATTCACTATTTGTGTGCATGTGAGTGCATGAATGAGAGAGAAAAAGATAATATGCTCCAGGTTGGATATATATTTTCATTTGTTAATAAATGGAAGATGCTCACATACTTGTAGGCACAGAAGCTTGGACTTGGCAGTCTCTTTCACAATGTAATTTAAAGGTAAACATAATCAAAAAGAATAAATTGTACAGATGATGGAGCTGGGACACATCTTTGTTAAAGCTTGGATAATATTTTAGATTAGAAAAGTAAAATATGTTACTTCCAATCACCCTTAAATATTCAGTCTACTTAATGCATTCATCAGAGTTTAGGAAGCTAGGAAATAAATGATGAAGTAAGAAACTTGTATTTGTCTTTTTTTGCCCTTTAATAATATTTTTCTTTATGAAAAATTTTTGAACTACAAACATGCCACTTTGTAATTTCCTGGATCACCTTGTAACTGTTCCTAAGCCAACTGTTCCTACAAATTATTCCAATGATTATTATAAAGTTAGAAGGTCTCTTGGACAAAGTCTAGTCTACATTATAGAGGAGATAACTGAGACCCTCCCCCCCCCCCCGCCCCAAAGTTAAGTGACTGGTTTAAGATTGCACAACAACTTAAGTCATGGAGTCTGTAGAAGAACCCAGATATCCTTGTTTTTACTCAGTACTCTTGCTTCTAATCGTGCTGCTTCCTACCGCACTCGCAGTCTGGATGAGTTGCCTGTAAACGTCAAGAAGTTGCTGACTTCCCCCCAGAAAAATGTGTGTGTGTGCGAAATCCAAGGGAATTCCCTGGTGGTCCAATGGTTAGGACTCCGTGCTTCCACTGCTGGGGGCCCAGGTTCAATCCCTAGTCGGGGAATTAAGATCCCACAAGCCACGCAGCCAAAAAAAGGAAAAACAAAAAACCAGACTATAGGAAGAAGAAACCAAGATGGATCCATCTGGTTTATTTGGAAGGACATTATTTCATAGTGAAATACTAGCACAATCATAAAAGTATGTGTTCATAATTGGAGACAAATGAGCATGGTAGAGATTATAGATTTTCAGAATAGTACAGACGATCCTTTCATAATTTTCCCAATAGGTATAGATTTTCCCATCACAGTATATACATTTGATATTGTTATTCTTATATTGTCTTAATTTGTTGAAATTGTAGTATTTATCTTTCATAATGGGATTGTAACATGGGATTCAAAGAAAAGGAAGGCTGTGGTTCTGTATCATCCCCCCTTTTGGCCATATTTCTCCCTTTGAACTCAGTTTCACCTCTCATCAAATACTTAGTGGGATTTTCATGATTTACCTGGCCATTCTTAGCCATAGAAAGGACTCTTTTTATATTACTTGATGCTCCAGATCCTTGAATCCTGTTCCCACGTTGCTAATTATTTATTGAGCAATTAAACATCCGACTTCTTATTCTCCAGTCACATGGTTTTTTAACTTGGGATATATTTTTGTATCTCAAAATTGGAACTAGAATTTCTCATAGCCATTATATTTCTTATCATCTTGGCTCACTTGAAATAAAAACATTTAAAATACATATAATCCTGATATGGTGAGGTACTTTGGGTAGCTCCTTGGATTAATAGGTTATGTGTACCTTTGCATCAAAATGAGTTGCTTCACTTTGGGGGATTATCAGTCAGCTTGCATACATTTTTTTATAATTGAAAAGTGAAGTGATGAACTATTAGTTTTATAAGACCGATGGCGTAGCTGTCAAAGTTCTAAACATTCTTTGCAATGTTAGAGCTGGAGTTTCCTAGGTCATTGAAAGAAACCAAAGAAACAAATCTTTAATAACATTGCCTTCTCCTTGTTCCCTTGGGCTTGTAGTGAAGAACAGGTGTTGGGGGTGGCGCTGAAATTAGTTTGGAGTCATGAAAAAAGCAAATACAACTCTTCCAGGTGGCTTAGGGCAAAATGACTTTGGAACACCACAAGTACTCTGCCCTCATCTTAGAAAATGCTGCTTATGTTCAATAGCTCATAATAACCGGGAAAACTCTAGGATTACATAAATAATGAATGGGCTTAAAATGCTCTGGTTTTTGTAATGTAGATGAAGGTAAGATATCTTGTCAGGACTGAAATTTGCATATTAGAATAATTTAGTTATCTTGTTCTTTAAAGAAATAAATGGCTATGAATATTCATGGTTCAATTAAAATATTAATGGTATACTGATACTTCACTTTTAGGTCTCCAGCCATCCATAAAGAGTTTTATTTAAACTTGATTAACAGTGAAGGGATGCTTTAACATAGAGTATAATAAGTTGGCTTTTTGTTTCTGAAATGGAAATGTAGTACCTGACAGTAAATAATTTGTTTATTCTTGTAATGCATCATTTCTTTGCATAAGAAAAGACCATTCTTGAGTATAGAGTAAGGCATAGACATAGTATGAATATCTTTTGGTGCTTAAGTACTCTTTTTTTTTTTTTTTTTTTTAAGCACTACTATTTATCATTACTAGGTAGTTGGGGTCTCTTGAGTTGCTTCATTGACTTAATTTAAAATTTTTTAATTGTGGTAAAATACACATAAAATTTATCATCTTAACCAGTGTGTAGTACAGTGTTATTAAGTACATTCACCACCATCCATCTCTTGAAATTTTTCATCTTCCCCAACTGAAACTCTGTACCTATTAAACAGTAACACCCTATTACCCCCTCTCCCTGCCACTGGCAACCACCGTTCTACCTTCTATCTCTGTGAATTTGACTAGTCTCTATAAGTAGGATAATATAATACTTGTCTTTTTGTGACTGGCTTATTTCACTTAGGATAGTTCCTCAAGTTTCATTCATGTAGCATGTGTCAGAATTTTCTCCCTTTTTAAACCTGCATTATGTTCCATTGTATGTATATGCCACATTTTGTTTACCCGTTCATTCATCTGGTGGATATTTGAGTTGCTTCCTGCTTTTAGCTATGTAAGTAATAATATATGGATATTGTGAATAATGCTGCTGTGAACATTGTTGTACATATATCTCTTTGAGACCTTGCTTTCAATTCTTTTGGATATATACCAGAAGAGGAATTACTGGGTCATATGGTTATTCTATTTTTAATTTGTTGAGGAATCACTATATTGTTTTTCATTTTACATTCTCATCAGTAGCACGCACAGGTTCCGATTTCTCTACATCTTCATCAACACGTTATTTTCTGTTAAATGTATGGATTTTAATCTATGTGAGTTACATATACTTACTGTATAGACTCAAATAATGCAGAAGAGTGTACAGTAAAATTGAAAATACTTCTTCACTCCCTCTTGACTGATTGGGTGGAGGAAGGAGAAGGTATAAAGGACAGGGAGAAATGTGAGATGACCATTGGCATGGGAAATTGGGTAGTAGAAGGTTTAGCTTTGACAGAAGAAGGCCAGATGTAGAGATGAGTTCAGATTGTTGAATTTGAAATGTATGAGGTACTCAGGTGAAATCTGGAGCTTGGGAGAGAGGTCAGGACCATACATGTGTTTGGGTGTTATTAGTATTCAGGTGGTAGTTGATACCGTTATTGTGTATTTGATCATTCAGGGAGAGGAGAAGAACAACAAAGAATCGGGGAACAGAACCTTGGGGGCCTCGACATGAAGGGATATATGGAGACCACACTCACCTAAAGTCAGAGTCCTCAAAACCCCCTTCTTCCTAAATTTCCTTTTTCTCTCAAGATAACAGCATTCTCAATGTAGTTGGAATCCAAAATTGCTAGTCCTCTCTGGCAATTATCTTTGCCTAATCTGTCACCAAGTTCTTTTTTTTTTTTCTTTTACAATACTTTTCAAATCTGGCATTTGTTATTTTTTTCCACTTGCATCATTGTTTTTCAGGCCTTTGTTGGTAGTCTATTGCAGTTTTCTCTTAACCTACCTTCTTGTCTCTAGAATTTTCTCTCAGACTTTTATCTACTTAATATATCAGATTTCTATATAAGCTTTCAAATGACAAAGGAAAGCTCTACTGTTTAGGAAAAATAAAGTTTGAAAGTGTTCATTTGTAAAAAGACAGGTCCTGACATTTAAGGCCCTGCAGAGTCTATCTCTAATTTATCTTTTTGAATATAAATCTCTGCATAAATTCTAGGTTTTTGCCATTCTGCAATATTTGATGCTCCTGAATTTTCATTCCTGTCTTTTCTTATGCTGTTTCCATTACCACCTTCACTCCTCACTCACACAAAGGCCCAACTCAGCAATTCAAGTCTCATTTCTTCTTTGAAGAGGAGGCAGTGTGGTGCTGCATAAAGAACTTGGTGTAAATCCTTGTGCAGCTACCTACTATCTGAGTAACTTTGAACAACATATTTTTCTGAATTTCAGATTCCTGATTTGTAAAATAGGCTGTTGTGTGGGTTTAATTAGTAAAGTGAAATGTGAAGCACAGTAGTTAATATTTCTGATTTTTGTCCCTCTGGGTCATTTCATTTCATTTCATTCATTTATTTATTCATTCAACAAATAGTTTCTTTGGCACTTCTCTGGGCAGCAAGGATGCTGCAGTGAACAGAACAGACAAAAATCCCTTCCGTGGTGGAACCTATGTTCTAGAAGAGGAGATGGATGATAAACAACATAAGAAATGTATAATGTTTTAATAATGATAAATGTGAAGGAGGAAAATTAAAGAAAAGGGAGACATGAAATATCAACGGGGAAGGTGGAAATTTTAGCTAGGGTAGCTGGGGAAGGCCTCTCTGAGAAGTTTTCTCTTTAGAAATCCTGAAACACTTGACAAAATCCTCGTACTTAGTCTATGACGCATTGTTGTTTGCCTAGAAGTGTGTGTTTAGACCCCAGCTCCATTACCAGCCTCCTTGCACTGAGGAATACATTTGTATTAGCTCTCTTTTTTCCTCACCCCACTTTTATTGCAGTGAAAATATATGATCCTGACAAGGAATTGATGCAATATCAAAATATAACTGGAAGTGGTGCAAAAGGCAAGGCCTTCATATCCAAGAGGAGGTTGATGGGATTCCATGAAAGTTAAATATTTAATACTTGTTTCATCTAACTTTTATTAGGCCAGACACTTATGATTGCAAAATCAACCAGAAGAATAAAGACTAGTTGCCTCCATCAGGCGTTATTTATGGTGCTTTGGAGACTTTGAATGAGGATGGCAGTGCCTTTGAGTTTCATAATGAAAATTGGACCTCTTAGGGGAAATTGCCTGCACTGAGAACTAAGTGAAACTCCACTGCTCACACTGAAACTGAACTAGACTGGCCTTGGAAAGGTGAGGAGTCTGCAGACAATTTTATTCAAATCATTTGTCTTTTACAAGGTGTTTACAGGTCAGACTGAACAAAAATCATCAAGTAAAATGTCCAAGTTTTAGCATCGTTGTTTGAACCCATCAGCAAAATCAGTTGATGGCTTGAATATGTAATTAACAGTTAAATTTGTCCTCCATATTTCTTTAGCTTCCAGCCTACCAGGCAGGAAATTGGAATCAGAAAGAGGGACTCAGAAATGTGCAACTCTCATTTCTGGTTCAGTTTTTTCCAAAGAAAAGTTATCCTGAGAAGAGTTAAATTTCCTGCCAACAATGACATGAAAGCTATGTTGTTGCTTTTGCTTTTGTTTTGAACTCTGAAAAAAGAGAATTCACCAAACACTACACTTTGATTAGTTCGAGCCGTTGTTTTCCCCTCGGGTGGACTGTAGAGTATAATTTAATCACACAGAAAAGTGGTACCTGAACTCCAACTAGAGTTTGAGCTTGTTTTTCCCTTGGGGATTTGACATTTTCTGTTTCCTGACATTTTTACCATTGTTAGGCACACTTCTTTGTGTTCTTGCCCTATATTCATCCCCTAAGGGAATTAGTGTATTTTATCTACTGGAAGGCAGGTATGCCTTCTGTTTTGGACAAGCCATTTAATTGTTCAAATAAATCCAACTATAGTGTAATAGACCAATCATTAGGAACTGGGCCATGTGGCAGCATTTAGATTCATGAGATCCAGATCCTCAGTTCAATCCAGAAAGGAAATTAAATACCACATACACAAAATGAATGATTTTCTTTTCTCTCTCTTTCCTTACCTGACCCTTCCCACTCCATCCTTTTAAAATATTAAATAGCATCCTAAAACACAAACAAAATGCCATTTGTCTCAGTATTTCTGGCTTGCTTATTTATGGTTTTCTGTGGGAGAATAATCATTTATTAGCCATTAAGTAAAACAGTAACAAAGATTGCCTTTTTTTTGCCATTCTCTTCTATTTGTTTTATACAAAATAAGAGCTCCAAATAAAAAGGAAATGAAGGCCTAGCACTTTTCTGCTCCCATTTCAGCTACTTTGATGTAATTCCATTTTAATTACTAATTTAAAAAATATATAGTCATTATTTCCTAGCAACATTGCCTCTTTTCCTTCATTTTTAACACTGTATATATTTGTTTGAAAAGTACGCCTTCTAGAACTAAGTTGCTGATATGAATTTGTTAAGGGGCTTATTTAACTGTTTGCAGACATGAGTTCTTTTAGATCTGTACACTGCTGGACAGAACCGGCAGCTGACTGGATTATGAAAGATGACACTTGGTTTTGGAGGATTTAATGAATATAGGTTTGAGAATTGGCTCATTTGCTTTCATTTGCCCTGCACTGTGGCAACAAGGTGGATTCAGATACAAAGATGTGTGGCAGTGACGTTGTATCCTGAGAATATAATTTGAGTCTTTTGGGTCTGTTGAGTCTGCTAACCAGTTTTTGCATTTTTCCCATTCCAAACTCTAAAATTCACCTGCTGGGATTATTCTTTGGCCAAACAAAAGTATATTAAGATCTGGACTTGAGTTCTTTGCAGCCTAAGAAGCCTTTGGAAAGCATTCCCTTTCGGCCACTATATTGCATGCAGGAATGTACACACTTGAGATTTCCTAGAGAGTCCTTCAAAAATCGTAGATATTAATCAAAGGCATTACATCTTCAAAAAATTAGGAAAAAATGAGGCCTTGAAAGTTCCATCCAACTACTACATAGATATTAATCAAAGGGTTTACATCTTCAAATAATTAGGAAAGTCTCTCAGTTTGGTCTCAGTAATTCTTCTCAGCCTTCGTTTGTTGTGAAACACAGGAGAGAAAAAGTACCACTTTTTCTAAACAATCACCACTTCTGTGCTATAGGTAAGTATTGTACAAGTGAAGCAGGAGAATGTATAACATCTAGGCAAGGAGAGATGTGTCAAGGCAAGCTTGGAGATGCTGCTTTATTGTTCTGGTTGTAGACGCTGGCATTTCTTCCTTAGCCTGGGTATCTCCAGTTCACTATCTGAAATTAACTCTGGTAATCCTTACCCAGCAGGCATAACCTTCAGAGCCTGAGATAATCCAGCTAGAAATCTTTCAGCCATAGGCCATCTTGCTCCTTGAATTACTAATGTGTATGTAATTATATAATGGGAATCAGCTCATCTTTGGGAGTCAGGATTGAGAAGAATAGCTGATGAACTTCAGTGGTCAGATCTATATAATCAGAGAAATTCTTTACGGATGGAAGCTCTTGAATTATAGGCAGCCCTCCTGGTTTTAGATTCTTCAGTTCTGCGTTTCCCACACCTTGAAGGATTGGCTTTAAAAGACAATTCTTTTCTTTCTACATCCACTTGTCACAACTCCTATACCTCACTTTTCCAAAATTCTTGTAACAGTGTGTTTCTATAATAGATGAGCAAGCATATTAGAGCAAACATAGTAAAATATACATCTTAAAAACAATATACAAAATAAATTATTAAGCAAACAAAAATAAACCGGTTTTGTTTTATTCTGATTAAATATTAAAACAAGAATAAATGCATTTTAATTTCCTATCAGAATCCACATTTTATGTGGTTACATAAAGATGTAGTAGAATTTAATAATTTCTTAAAATGCATTTATCAAAAAAGTTCCTGTGATGCCTAGCTGTACATGAGATAAAAAATAAGTAATATTTTTCCAACAAGTAGAGTTGGGGGATAGTGATTAAGAGACTATCCTCAAACCAAAGATAGTCATGTTGACCATTCTGGGTGTCACTGAGGCAAAACTATCACAGCCTGAACTGAGAGAGGAATTTTAGAAGCTAAGAGTTTCCAGAAACCTTAAAGGGGAACCAGCTTGATGTTAAATATTGAAATTATGTGAACTCTCTTGTGTCCAAAAGCCTACCTCTTATTTATTATTTCATTTGTTTTGGTATCTGTGATGAGATATTTGGAGAAAATGTGGTATGATTCTTACTCTACAAAGTACAAATTCATGTCCAACTTGACATTATTTTTTTTTTGAATTTTATTTTATTTATTTTTTTAATATATCAGGTTCTTGTTAGTTATCCATTTCCAACTTGACATTATTTCCCCTAAATATCACATTACTAGTTAATTATAGGACAGATATTGGAAACTAGACAGCTCCCTTGACTTTTGAGAACATTCCTTGCATTGCCTAGCAGTTTTGTTTGTTTTAAACCACTAACCATCTGTAGGGATCTTGGGCAAGGTGCTACACCCTTTGGTATCTTGATTTTCTCATCAATTGCTTTAGTAACACACTACTGTGAGGCTCAGATGAGAGTGTGATTGCAAAAGCAATTTGGACATTTAGCAACTATGTTATTTTAAAGTATTGTTATTTGTGTAGACTTGTTTTCTTCTTCAGTGAAACTAGGGTGCTGTAGTTTCCCACTTGTCCAATCATCTAGGTGCTGTGTACCCTCTATTATCTGCACTAATGGCGAGAATCAATGTTGTAAATTTTCCAAAAAGGCAGATAATTAGAAAATCATTTAGAAAATATTTCAGTATTTACATGTGTGTCCCTCCAATGTTCCAAGAATTCATAATTCAGGAGACAGAAGTGAAAAAACAAAAAAAAATTGAGTCTGATTCAGAAGAAAATAAGCATCTTTACAACTTTGCCATCTTATCCCTTTGTTCCTCCACAGCCCGTTGTGGGCCAGAAGTGCATCTGTATCTCCAACCAGTGAAGGGTCTTAGCTTAATCATCGGGTTGACTTATTAATATTTCGAACCTTCGACTGGTCAGATAGGAATAGACATTTGCGAAATAGCGTTTTTCTTAGCTTCTATAGAAACATCAACTACATACAGATTATGCCAAGAAAGTATATAATTAAATATTGTCAATATACATTTGAAAGCAGGTTTGCTGTGAATCACGGATCCTGGGACTAATCCCCTAAAGATTGTCCTGGTAACAGTGAATAGAAATGTGACAGATGTAGACTCCCTTGTCCAACCTCTCCCTTGTTGATATGCTGCTTTTGTTTTTGAATTAAGAAATAATTTATTTGGCATGTTCTTTTCTTTTTTGATCATAGGCCTCTTTGTGATTGGGGTGTTTTTTCAGTGGTAAAAAAATCTCAGATTGGTTTTTTAGTTCATCGAAATGCTTAATTTTGATGTCTATTGGTGTCACTGGACTGGAATATTCACTCATAGTTACATTATTTCTATTCAGAGGAATCTCTCCCCTTTTTTTAAAAGAAATTTATTTATTTATTTATTTATTTTTGGCTGTGTTGGGTCTTCGTTTCTGAGCGAGGGCTTTCTCCAGCTGTGGCGAGCGGGGGCCACTCTTCGTCGTGGTGCGCGGGCCTCTCACTATCGCGACCTCTCTTGTTGCGGAGCACAGGCTCCAGACGCACAGCTCAGTAGTTGTGGCTCACGGGCCCAGCCGCTCCGCGGCATGTGGGATCTTCCTAGACCAGGGCTCGAACCCGTGTCCCCTGCATTGGCAGGGAGATTCTTAACCACTGCGCCACCAGGGAAGCCCCTCCCCTTTTATTAGTAGAACGATCTGGTGGAAATATCTCGTGATAGAAGGCAGTCTGTGGAAGTGTTGGAGATGTCTGTATGTGTATATGTGTGCATATATGTATGTGTGTATGTACATACACACATATGGGCCTATGTTTTTTAAGAATTAAGAGTGAACACATTCCCTTCGATTCTAATAGATTATAAACCACTCTGAATTGTTGTACGTATATTCCACCGTTTTGTGTGTGTGTGTGTGTGTGTGTGTGTGTGTGTGTGTGTGTGTATAATCATTCCCTGGTGGAGCTCCTCTTTATAAATACACAAAACATTTCAGTGCAACCTCTCTCTTCCTCTGCATGCCCCCTTACTCCCTGCTATTTCTCCCAGTTTTCTCCTCGTCAAGGAGAAGAGAAAAGCCCTAGAGTATAGGAGGCCGGATGGGCTAGCAGTGCCCCGCTTCTCTTTTCTTTCCTTCTCTGATGACAAAGAACAGCTCTGCTGTGCTCTCTACAGGAGCAGTTGTGGCAGCTGCTGTATCTTAAGGTACGATCATGGCCTTTGCCATTTCACCAGGACGCAGCCTAAAAATAGAGCTGGTGGCAGAGTTAAGTCAAGCTTCGTAGCTTTGTGAACATCTGGGACTTGTGTCTCTTGCCAACAGAGCCTTGGCACCAAAAATGCTCTGTCCCAAATTTCCGGTTTGAAGAAAGCCTGTAGATCATCTCTGGGACATGAGGGCAATTCAATCCAGATCCTGCACCTGCCTGTCCAGCTGGTTGCCAATTACCCAGGTTCACATTTTGCATTGCTTTTGTTGACTGTGTAACCCTAATTGTGACTATGTGCCTAAATGGCAGTGTATATGTGGATGTGCGTGTGTGTGTATTTGTATAAATACACAGTTGCAAGTATAGAAGTGCACTAGGGTATCATAAACAAATCTTATCTATAGAACGTGTATGGATGTAAACTTTTTAGAATTTTGCTAAATTGGGTCCAGCATGATGCCGACACACTGACTTTTATGAAATTGGTTTTTATTAAAGTCTGCAGGTTATTCTTGTCCTGACAGTGGCTTTGATTAAGCACTGTATTAGGGTCATATCCTAGAATAATAGCATTTTGAAATCCCTGGCTGTTTTTGAAAGAATTGTGATTAAAGTTCTGGCTCTTTTCCCATGATTACTAATGTCTGCTGAGGGTTGAGTTGTGTGGCAGCCCCTTGTGCTCTCTTGCCAATATCAGTAACATTGTCCAGGGGAAAGTGATTTTGCATTGAGATGCGAGAACGAAAAGCTGTAACAAAATTAACATGGGGTCTAGGGTTTCTGGTGTGACTGTAGAGCTAGAATGGGAATGTTTCCTAAAGTCTAATTCATCTGTGATTGAATTTCAGACGAAACAATGCTGCCATGATGAGAAGGGAGAGAAGCCCATCTGAAAGAGATTATGGGTGAACAGGCTGAGGAATAGGATATGGCAGGGTGAAATCTAGACAATCAGATACTTCAGCTTCAGCTGGGCCTTTCTTCTTGAGAGGAGCGTTCTGTGCCTTGGCATGAGCGCCGCAGGCAGTGGAGCACTTGGGAACCCCGTGCTATTAGGAGTGATCTCTTTGCCTACTAATGGGAAGTGGAAAATGAGCTCCTTTCTTATGTGTGCAGAAAAAATATATAATAAGTGTGTGTGACTGTCAAGAAATGTGTTTTCCTAGGTTTTAAGATGTACTGCGGAGTCATAGTCATCTAAACAAAAATAATTAGTGACTATCTATTGCTATCCCAGTTGATGATAAGTTGTTTTCCACATTGGGAAAAAATGCCAGATTTTAAAAATTAAGAATATTGGATATGAGATTCTTTTTCAGTTGCTACCAAATTTTATTCTTTTATTTGCCGTTCTTTCGTCTTTGGAAGTTTTAGGACTTGGATATTTATTTTCTACCCATGTAGGTTATACATTCCTTGATGATACCATATCTTAGACTTTTGTTTTCTCTCACTGTCCTGTACACAAAACTGTTTTGTAATAGCTACCTGTGGATTGATTTAGAATTTACCCTTTGTGCTCTACAGAAAATTATTTTAAACCTTTCAGTGTTGTACAGATACCTGAATAATCAAAGTTACCTTAACTTGAGAGAGTTCTGAACTTAAAGAATTGGCACACTTGGTACTTCTTATTTAGCCCTTTTTTCATATTTCCATTAACTTTTAGGGCTGATTTCAAGATAGATCAATGGACTTTTGGTCTTACATCTGCTCCTCTTTCACACATCATTAGATATTGATGTATGAAGAAGAGAGAACAGCAAAATAGTAGTCGGTGTATATATATGTGCATGAACTTTAGAGACTGATTCATCAGTTGCTCAGCAGATATTTTCTGAATACCAACTATTGTCAGATGTTCTTATAGGTGCTTGAGATAAGATAAGAGCAAACAAAGCAAAGTTCCTGTAATCTTTTATTATTTTTATTTTATTTTAAATGTGTTTATTGAGATAAAATTCACATACCATAATATTCAGTTTTACAGTGTACAATTGAGTGATTTTTAGTGTGTTCACAGAGTTGTGCAACCATCACCACTGTCTAGTTCCAGAACATTGTTATCACCGGAAAAAAGAAATCCCTGTCTATCAGCAGTCACTCTCCATCCCTCCTTCCCTCAGTCCCTGCTAACCACTAATCTGTTTTCTGTCTCTGTGGATTTGCCTAGTCTCGACATTCAGTATCAATGAAACTATACAATATGTGGCCTTTTGTGTTTGTTTCTGTCACTTAGCATCACGTTTTTCTGGTTCATCCACATTGTAGCCTGAGTCAGTACTTTATTCTTTTTTACTGAGATAAGGAAGACTGTTGGAGGAGCAAGTAGGGAATGGGAGGTTGGTCCGAGTTTGGTTTTGGATGTATTAAATTTGAGTCATTCCTATTAGCATTCCAGTGGAGGTACCGAGGAGTCACTTGGACATACCAGTCTGGAGTTCAGGAGAGCGGTCTGGACTGGAGATAGGAATTGAGGCGTCATTGGCATATAGATGTTATTTAAAGCCACCAGGTTAAACGAAATCTTCTGTGGCATGTATCTAGAGCAGAGAAAGGGTTCAAGGGTTGAGCCCTGGGGTAGTCAAGTGATATAAGATCAGGAAGATGAGGAGGAATCAGCAAGAAAATGGAGGACTGACTACTGGGTAAGAAGGAGAATCAAGGTCCTGGAAGCTAAGTGAAGAAATTCTTTCAAGAAAGGAATGGTTAATTGAGCCAATTGATGCTGCTAGAGCCAATAAGAAAGATGAGGATTGAGAATTGTTCATTGACTTAAGACCATTTCACGAGGTTAGCTTCCATACCACCATCGAAAGAGTGAAGGTGAGAGCCTCACAACTGTGTAAATTCCTGTTCGTTCCCATGGCCCTTAATCCCCCACAGCTCTTACCGCCTCATCTCTGCAGTCTGTCCATCTCGTCATGCCCAGTATCTCATTCATGTCAGTTACCACAGCGAGCCCAGGGTCCCCAGTTGTCTGACATTCTCAGGCCCCTTATCCCCAATACCACTCTATACATCTCTGTTTCCCTCCTCCGTCCAATGAATTTACCCGTCTCATCATTGCACATCCTTCATATCTCAGGTGTCTTTATTGAATGTTCTTTTAACCTTCTTCCTAGAGCAATTAGAACTAAAACCCTTCTCACCCTTGAAAGCCTACTTCCCCTACTTGCTGTTTTAAATGGTGGCTCTTTTCTGTCACATAGATGTGATAGGTGTCTTCCTTGCCTCTTCCAGACCATTTTCTTTCTCTTCTCCTTAAAAATTCCCACACCCTCAGATTATTCCATCTGTTATTATTTCTTGTTGTAGTTATTTACAGACCCTAGCACTGGTCCCTTTTCTTTCCTAGCTGTGGATCATGCAATCCGTATTTGCTAATAATAATTTGTTTTCCCAGTTTGGGCAAGCGTCGGTGTTTCAGCCTGGCTTCAGTGTTTTTTTACAATAGCACGGACAGTTTCTTGAGACCAGTTTTTTGAAACATTAGTAAATATGGAAGATGACAAATGCATTAGTCAAGCTCCTGCTGTACTGGCGTGATCTTGAAAAAAAAAAGTGTGAATTTTAAGTGATTTATATAGTTGAAAGGAGAGCTTAACACATGTGTCAGATATGCTGATCAGATGATAAAGTGGAGGAAAACTGAGCCTCAACCTTTTGTGCAGTCAGCGAAAGTAAAGGCACATTGCAGTTTTCGGAGGCAGACGGAATGCGAACAACTAATAAATCAGGTTTTGAAACATTGAAGAACAACTTATTTCAATGCACATGGTGTTGAATCTTAGACAAGCTAGTACTGGGAGTAAAAATAGATTAAGCAGCATCAAAAGGACGTTGCACCTAAGCATCATCTGCATAACAATATTCAAATCCATTTCATGGCACCAAACTCAGAAACTTAGTAAATAAATAATTACAGTGCGCCAAGAGGAGCCTTCAAGATCTCCGAGGAGTTGTACATGAAAGAGATCAGAGTGAAATTGTATTACCACAAGCATTCTCTCTGATCATTCTAATATTTCCTTCTCTATTGTGCTTTAAGAAGATCAGAAACTGTGATCACTTTATAGGCTTCTCATAAAAAGCATTAACAGTAGAAATGCAAATGTTCATAATGGACAGATTTGCATCAGTGTTTGTGAACTCGCTTTATGCTTGGAATGTAGCTGTATGGCCATCTCTTTTGTTCACAGAGTGATAGAAAATGGGCCATTTCATAAAACTACATACAACTTAAGTATCAAGATAGATTTTAGGAGAGCAACCAAGCATGGCTCTGAAGTTTGAATTTATTATTTGCCAGGTAAGGATGTGGGGCAGGGGGAGCAAGCACAAATGAATGATTTTAAGAAATTTTAAGTCATCTTTTACTGACTTTTTAAGTTAAGTGGAGTCAGGAAATTTTCCTTTGATTTATTTTGGTAAGATGTTTTTAGTAGAATACGCTCCAACTTGAAGATGTTCAAAGTTTCATAGCAGAATTTTCCTGGGAGTTTGTTTTAAGCTAGATTCTAGATCTTTAATATAGAACAGTTTAATCGGAGACTGGGATTGGTTTTTGGTTGGGTAAATGGAGGCAAAAGACAGGAATTCTCTTATATTCCTCAAAGATGTCTAGGTTAACAGTATGTTTGATAACGTCGTTTGAGTTTGTGGTCATTGCTTTCTGCATTCTCAAAATGGTGTTATATTTATTGTGTTCATCAACTACTGAACACTTAACTAGGAGATAAAAAGACCTTGCCTTCAAGATGGTCACAGTTCCTGGGGAGAGAGAGAGAGCAATATAGTTAACTGTCTGAAAACACAATTAGAATAAAGATGAAATAAAATCATAAAATATGGGATACATAAGATTAGCTTGGCAGAACCATCATTTGTTCTGGGCCCAGAATTGTAAAACTTTTCTCCAGTTATGCTAAACTTGCAACAAAATTGTACCCAATTGTGATATTTTGCTTTCAGCCTGCCTTATGATTTGGAGGGGTACTGGAAGCATACGTTAAATCAGGTTGTTTCTTTAGTTGGGTATCTTTGAGACCATTGAATGCCACCCCTGAAGCAACTCTTGTTAAACTTAATGCTTCTGATGTTACACATTGTGTCTTGCTATCAAGCCTCTACTTTGCCTAAATCATGGCTTCCTGAGTGTGTACTATTTGCCAGGCCAGCACTCAACAAAAGAGATCTAAAATGACTGAAGGCAGGTGTTTACCTCGAGGGAGTCTCCTGTAATAGAACAATTAATATTGTGAATACAGTGAAGATATTTGTGCAAGGTTAAAAAAGAACCCTGGGACGGTCTTGTGGCTTTAAGTAAGTACTTTTGAATTGGAGGGTACTGTCCACAGTTTTGGCTTGAGTAGTTAAATTGTGTTATTATCCTTCAATTGTTAATAATAATAAATACGTATGTAGTATTCAGACATGCTGAAACTGGATTTAGGAGGGAGTTTACTAACTCTAGTGGATCCAGGGAAAATAAACATTTTCTGTGTTAAATATACCTATAAATCTTCCTCGACTTATGATGGGGTTACATCCCTATAAATCCATCGTAAGTTGACGTGGAAAATGAATTTAATACACCTAACCTACAGAACATCACGGCTTGGGCTGCCTACCTTAAGCATGCTCAGAACACTTAACCTGAGCTGACAGACAAAATCATCTAACAGAAAGGCTGTATTATAATAAAGTGTTGACTATCTCATGTAATTTATCGAATACTGAACTAAAAGTGAGAAACAGAATGGTTGTCTGGGTACAGGATGGTTGTGTGTTGGCTGTTTACCTTGTGATGGTGTGGCCGACTGGGAGCTGTGGCTTACTGCCTCTGCTGGGCATCACAAGGGAGCATCGTACTGCATATAGCTAGCCCAGGAAAAGGTCAAAATTAAAGTTGAAGTACGGCTGCTATTGAACGCCTGTTGCTTTCGCACCATCATAGTCAAAAAATCACGTAAGTCAAACCATTTTACGTCAGGGACCATCTGTAGTGTACTTCTGGCAGCTTTTTTTATTTTTTTGGGGGGGGAGGAGAATTTCTAACAAACTCAAAAGTTGGGGAAATGTGTGTGTGTGTGTGTGTGTATGTACTGTGTGTGTATGTATACACACATTATACATATATGTATGTATATATGACTTCTATGTATAATCATCATCCACATTCAACAGTTATCATGGTTTACTTTATTTTCTTCAACTCCTGTTATATTTTTCTTTTTAATTCTTTGCTGAAGTATTTACAAGCAATTCCCAGACATCATGTCATTTTACTCCTGCATGCCTGAATATGCATCTTTAAACACTAAGTGTACTTACTCGTTAAATATCTACAATTCTGACAAGTGTTTAGTATTGTCCTGCGCTCCATGGAAATTCTGGGAACTCTAACTCAAAATTATATATTTTGCCTCATTTAGGGTTTACCAATTAAAAGGATGTGGTAGAAAAGAAATCATTTTTATTCTATGAAATCCAATATAAAAATACAGAACTCCTTCATATTATTTTAGGTATGAAATATTTCCATACTTAAGTTGAACTTATAGTTGTTCAAGATTTTGGTTCAGAAATTTATACCAAATGGGTTTTTCACTTTTGTGAATTTAGCATATTGCACTTATATGTGTATATTGTGCCTGCTGTGAGTTGGAAACTATTAATAATTTTCTGATAGCAATTGCTGTAGCAATTGCTCTACTCTCTGTCTGTTGTGGTAAGCATAGGGAATGTGTAGAAGTCAGCTGAGGAGAGATATCGGGTGGACCAAAAGGTTCGTTCTTTTTTTTTTCTGTAAGATGGCTCTAGTAGCACTTAGTTGTCTTTAACTTCATTCGAAACAATTTTGTTAGATTGTATGTGACAGCTGTCATATCAGCTTGCATTTTAAAAAAAGACCTATCAAAATTGTTGAATTTTTGTGTAACCATTTTAATATTGAAGGTGGAAGAAAAAAAGCAACATTTTCGGCATATTATGCATTATTATTTCAAGAAAGGTTAAAAACGCAACTGAAGCGCACAAAAAGATTTGTGCAGTGTATGGAGAAGGTGCTTTGACTGATCGAACGTGTCAAAAGTGGTTTGCGAAGTTTTGTGCTGGAGATTTCTTACTGGACGATGCTCCAGGATTGGGTAGACCAGTTAAAGTTGATAGCGATCAAATCAAAACAATAATTGAGAACAATCAATGTTATACCACGCGGGAGATAGCCGACAGACTCAAAATATCCAAATCAAGCGTTGAAAATCATTTGCACCAGCTTGGTTATGTGAATCACTTTGATGTTTGGGTTCCACATAAGTTAAGCGAAAAAAAACCTTGACCATGTTTCCGCATGCTATTTTCTACTGAAACGTAATGAAAACGTTTCGTTTTTAAAACAAATTGTGACGGGCGATGAAAAGTGGATACTGTACAATAATGTGGAACGGAAGAGATCATGGGGCAAACGAAATGAACCACCACCAACCACGCCAACGGCCAGTCGGTCTTCGTCCAAAGAAGGTGATGTTGTGTATGTGGTGGGATTGGAAGGGAGTCCTCTATTATGAGCCCCTTCCGGAAAACCAAACGATTAATTCCAACAAGTACTGCTCCCAATTAGACCAACGGAAAGCAGCACTCGACGAAAAGTATCCAGAATTCATCAACAGAAAACGCATAATCTTCCATCAGGATAACGCAAGACGTCATGTTTCTATTTGTCCTAATACTGTCTCTAGGACCACTGAATATAATTTTATATCCTTTTTCATCATGTAGCACTTCACATATCTGAAGGCAACAGGCATGTTCCTCCCCACACTCCCATTCCTCTAACCTAAACATTTCCCGTTTCTTCTACCCCCTGCCTTTTTTTTTAAATACCTGAGAATAAAACTATGACTTGAACCTGCTTTCCTCTGAGTATTTGACTCTTGGAGCTTCGTCGTCGTGGGGATTAGCAAAACACGTAACTGATTCCATGCTACAATAACTATCATTTACACTGTGCTTTACAAAAATTTTACAAAGAGCTTCACACACATAATTTTTATTCTTTATCATAAGTCCTTGAGGGCAAGGAATGTATTATTATGCTGTTTATAGATAAGTAAATAGAAGTTGGAAAAGTTGAAATGCCTTGACCAAGGACAGACACAGAGAGAGGAAGTAGTGGAATTGGAATTTGAATCCAGATCTTTCTCATTCTAGAAACTCGACTAATTCTGTTACACCTGGGGTCTCTGGTCTTGAGGCTGTCTGTGTACCCCCTGGAATTATTTGTAAAATTTTGTCTCCATGTGTATGTGCATTTTTTTCTGAGAAGATCCATAGTTCAGTCCAGATTCTGAAAGGCTTTTGTGACCTCACCAAGGTAAAGAGTCATCACTGTGTTCCTGCTTCTCTGAAAGATGATTCATCAGCCAATTATTTAGAGGTAGAATCTTCAAGAAATAAAAGATTTGGTGTTAATACTTTCCTTCTTGTAGAGATACAGCTTTCATTGAGATTCATGTCATAGGGCAAAGGTGCCTTCCCCTAGGCGGAATCACCTGGCTGTATTATATAAATATGTATATAATAAACATTTTACAGTCTTTAGATCTCACTGGATCTCCCCCCAACCCCTCTCACTCTCTCTCTGTCTCACACACACGTGCATACACACACACATATTTTGTATTCTCTTATTATGCTTTCCATTCTTTTCACATTTTAAAATTTAGAAATAATTTATTGTTAGTTTTATAAACAATAAGAAAATAAATTTTGAAAAAAATCTGATTTATGGAAGTTGTCTTATTACTTTATTGTCACACCTCGTTAAATAATATTGAATTTCTGTCAGAATTTAATGTGTACTATCAATTCACTTCGGTTATTTTGAGTATGCCTGCATTTTCACTTATGTAATAAACTTAAAAGTGTTCTAGGACTCTTAGTGTTAGCTTTAGGTTGGGAGAACTCTGAAATGCTTAGAAGAAGTAGAGTGGCTTATAGATGTAGGAACATTTGTTTTTCTGGAAAAGAGAAGATGAAGGATGTCCAAGTTGTTTATCTACTTTCTCAATTAAATAAAAAGCAGGGTCATCTGGTAAGAGTGAGGGAGAAAGTAGTGGGTTGAAGGGTTTGAGAGTGGGGAAGGGTTGATATGATTGTTGTGGACAGGGGGAGATGAATTATCCAGAAAAAAAATGTAGTTGACTTGCTAAGCAGTGTTGAAGGGCCCATTTTTGTTAGCCAATATACCTCATTTGGTGTCTCTCCATGGCAGTGGTTGGTGAAAACCCAGAGATGGAAGGTAATCAGGCTTCTCCATGATTGGCTTTTATCAGGCTGGTTTTATGAAAAGACAGAAGATTGATTGAGTGATGGCATTAGCAAGAGTGGTCCTTGTATTATGCATCATGAGATCTTGGTTGAATAAGGAGGAAAATGAAAGATTAAAAAAGGTGATGAAATGGGAGAAAGATAAAGGGCCTCTAGATTGGAAGTCGTGATGGAGTTAAAGAATGTGTGAGCAGAGTGAGAAATTTATAGTTAGAGCTGTAATAGATGGTGATGAGTCTGGGTGGGGACTGAGGGAGTGGGCAGCTGTTGCAGGTGGGCCTCTCCAGAAGCAGATACTGAGACAGAGTCAAAGGTGCAAGATATCTTATGGGATTCATCGCCTGTGAAAGCGTCTGGGGCGGAATTAGGATTTAGCGGAGAGAAAAGTGAAACTGGAGGCTCCTCAGAGCCTCAGCCAACACAGCAGGGATCGACGGGGTGAATTTTGCCCCTGAGAGTTGTCTTGCCTTGAGCTGAAATAGCTGGGATTTTATATTCTTGCTTAGCTCGGTCACTGGATGTGGGCGTCCAGAGGAGAGGCTCCGAAATGGCAGACCTGAGGTAGCTGACAGCTGGAGCCTGTCTGCTCAATAGTGACATCTGTGTCCACCGCAGTGGCTGAGGGAGAATGAAGGAGGTCATTGGAGATGAGACTGTCACAGTTCTCAGTGGCCCCTGTTTTTGATGGGCTGTGAACGTGAATGTTGAGATCATCATCCTGTATATTGGAAGAACTTCAGGTAAGAAGTAGATCATGAATCATGAGCCAAAATTCTTAAATGGTAGCGAAAGAAGATAGGGTAGGGTGACCCAGCACAGTGGGATGGGCCCCGAAGTGTCAGAATTTTTTTTTTAATTTTTTTTTTTTGGCTGCCTTGGGTCTTCGTTGCTGCACGCGGGCTTCCTCTGGTTGCGGCGAGCGGGGGCTACTCTTCGTTGCGGTGCACGGGCTTCTCATTGCGGTGGCTTCTCTTGTTGTGGAGCATGGTATGTAGGCGCGCGGGCTTCAGTAGTTGTGGCTCACGGGCTCTAGAGCGCAGGCTCAGTAGTTATGGCGCACGGGCTTAGTTGCTCCGTGGCATGTGGGATCTTCCTGGATGAGGGATTGAACCCGTGTCCCCTGCATTGGCAGGCGGATTCCCAACCACAGCGCCACCAGGGAAGTCCCAGAAGTGTCAGAAGTTTTAAGAAGTTATTATTCAAGTGCTGGAGGTGCAGTGGTCTGGAAGCTGATTTGGGGGACCACACAGTCTAGAGCACCAATTCTCCTGCCTGTGAGAGAGGAAATAACCAACACTTCAGAGACCTGTGAAGAAATGGTGTTCATGGTAGAAGACCAGGGGTAACAGTGAGGAGTTTTGGAGATTGGAGAAAAGTAGGATCTGAATCAGGAGCAAGGGAATTCAGTATATTAGGAGGAGAGTAGGCGGGTAATAGACAGTTACTGTCGAAGGAGATTGGTGAATGACGTAGGAATGAGGGGTGCGGGAGGCTGTGGGCGGGTGGCCAGAGGTCTTGTCGCCCTTAGCTTGGTTGATGGTGGTCCCAGGAGCTGCAGACTCTGTGTGCTGCTTGGCAGAGAGAATTGAAGGAGACTTCAATTTGCTTTGGAGAAGATATAAGAGGCAATTTAAAGCAAGACTATGTCAGGATAAAAATTAAGGAGAGGGTTGTGTTAGAGATTAATCTGGGTTTTAAAAACCATAATCTTCTTATATTTGCATTAAATCACATCAGTCTCCTGCTCCAAATCTTTAACAGCTTCACATTATGCTTAGAATTAAAAAAAAAACTCTCTTTTCCTTAGCATGACCTACCAGGCCCTGTGTGATCTGACTCTGCCTCCTTCTCCCTCTGTGTTACTCTTCTTCCTCACTAGCCTTCTGACACTGGGCTCAGTGCTCTCAGTGCCTTGCATGTGCTGAGCTCTTGCCTCAGGGCCTTTGCACTTGCTCTTCCCTCTGCTTAGAACACTCCTTCCTCTGCTCTTTACAGACCAGCTCCTACGCATCTTTCAGGCTTTATGTAAATGTCACTCCATCTGACCTTGAAGTAAATTAGCCCCTAATAGATATTATAGAGATTATTGACATATTATAGGTATCATGGTCTCTCCTGCCACTCTGTTCCAACCTCATAACATAGAAGACAATTGGTAATTACATATTTATTTGTGTGGTAGCTTAATGTCTATCTGATAACCCCATGGTTAAATCCATAAGGGCATGGGCTATATATCTTTTTTGATCACTCTTTTTTTGCAGCACCTACCACAGTGCCTGGCATGCAGCAGGCTTTCTACTAATTGTTGAAGGGTGAATGTTTGTTGCATCCCTACAATGTTATGCAGTCTTTAATAATCATGTTCTTGAAGAATATTTAATGACATGGGAAAATACTGAGGCTAGAAAGTTAAGAGAAAGCTGGCTCAGACATTTATATATACATGGTTTCAATTTTTTATATGTATGCTTCAGTTGTGTGCTTGTGTGAGTGTGTCATTTTAGTAGGCATTCCTTGTGTAGTATCGTCCTCAGATTTATATCACCATGGCCAGATTTCAGCAACTTAGTTTTTTATAGGCTTATAGTTGCTGGTATATAGAAATATGTGCCTTCTACTGACTAAATTCATTGCTTAAATTAATTCATATTTTATTTTACTTTCGTTTTGCATGCTGGGGAAGGGCTTCCTCGGAAGGAAGTAGTTGAGTGAAGGCCTGACGGAGCTAAGGGAGTGAGCTATATAGATCTGGGAAGAGTGTTGCCCAGTGGAAGGAACAGGATGGACAGAGGCCCTGAGGAAGATGCATATGTGGTGTATTCACAAACAGTAAGACGGGCCGTGTGACTGGGGCAGACTGGGACATGGAAGGAATAGTAGGAGATGAACCCAGAAAAGTGCAGGGGCAGATAGTAGAGAGTCTTCTGCGTCATTGTAAGGAATTGGGCTTTTACTTCAAATGAGATAGGAAGCATTCTAGAGAGAGGAGTAACTGGATTGACCTTGTATTTTAACAGGATCATCCTGGCTTGAATGTTGAGAATCTCCTGAAAGGGGGCAAGGATGGAGGCAAGGAGACCAGTTAGGAGACCAGTAATCAGGAGAGAGATGGTGATGGCTTAGTCTAAAGTAGTAGCAGTGAGGGAGGTGAGAAGTGCTGGGACTCATTGTTTCGAAGGACGAACGGCCAGGATTGGCTGATGGATTGGATGAGAGGCGTGAACAAAATAGAAGAGAGAGGATGACTCCAGGGTTTTCGACATGAGCAGCCAAAGGTTGATGATACTCTTACTATTGCCAGGACCTCATCTGGTGCCTGTACATGGTTGGTACTTAATAAATACTTGTTGAATGGATTTGAATTTAATCCACCTCCAATTTTTTCTGTTCTAGTCTCTCTTTAGTTCTCTATTGCTGGAGTGGTGCTTGACTGTTGAGATAAAAAAATGTTTACGCTGAAGCTGTGTCCGTGGACCATCCATTTCTAGACCTAAGTTGCTTTGTCTCATGTCTTCAGAGCTTCTTTGTTAGTAACCTCTGCCTCTCTGCTCCCTCCTGAGGGACAAGTCATTCTTTTGTGCATTGACAAGTCATTCTTTTGTGCATTTTATTTTAATAAAAACCTTGTCTATATTTTAGACTTCTGAAAAACAACATTTAAAAAGCAGATTCACCAGTCTTTAAAGAAATACAAAAGAAAAGTACTTTTCCAAGAAGAGGTTGTAGCAATAATTTTATATGATGTATAGAAAATGTTGATAAGTAGGTCCTTTGTTATGTGATTGAGTCACTATTTTTGATCAGCCAAATGGAGTATTTATTGAATACCAATATTAGGAGTTCTATATTACGTGTTATCTTTGCCAATCTGTTTTCTCGTATTATAACATGCTACTTTGCAGAGGAACAATATGTTTTCTCTGCCAAACAACTGCAACTTCACATATCTTCCCTGAGTTTTATTATGTTTCGCAAATTGGTTTACAAACTCAACAGCAATAGTTGTTTCTTTTTGGAATGCTAGTTTTTCATTCTTTTGGTGTATTTTATAATATCTTTGTCTCTAACTTTTGGTGTATTCTTTTTTATAACCCAGTCATAACATGAACTTCTTGGTGTCATGAACTATGTCTTTTAGTTAGGTTTATATCACCATGAGCTCACTCCTAGGCACAAAAATGCTGTAATTCCTGTTATAGCTTGAATTCAATTAAAAGTGTTTTCCTGTTAAATATGTTTCCATCAGAATTGCTTTTCTGAAAACCATTGATTATAGTGATTAAAGTTCTGATACCTGCTTTGGGGTGAAAAATTGAGAAAGGTTTTAGGTTAAAATTGCACAGACATGCCATGAATTTTGCCCATTTTATTTCTCTGCATTGGGGAATTCTTGTGGTAATCAAGGCAGAATCTAAGAAGCTTCCTATAAAAGAAAAAGAGCATAAGATAGTCATAATTAGATGGTATAAAAATGTCAGCCCAAAATGATACTAATTATTTTTTCCTGAAGCGTGACTAATATCCTAAAGCAAAAATACAGTTCATTTTCATTTAGAATTATTGCATATGATACCTCAGTGATTATAATAATTGGCATAAGTTTCTACTTGATAAAGGTATGCATGTTATACAGTATCATAAAATGTAAAAAAAACAATGCGTAGAATATGTTGTAAAGGAAATTTTATAATCTAGAAAATAAAAATTCATCGATGGAAGGGTTTTTTCAAGACTAAACTATGTGGTTCATTCTCCTTATTTTATTGATGAGAAATAGAAAGCTCAGAGAGGTTAAGCAACTTACTTACTGCCATATAATTACTTGATATCAAAGTTGGAAAGAGAACTTCATTCTCCTTATCTGGTCTTATAATTTACTATATCAAATTGCATTTTATTATATGTTGTTATATTTCACTATATAAAGTTAACTGGTAACATTTAAGGCCGGAGCTATATTTATTGTTTTTATTCTGTTTTTGTTCTTCTTGTATTACTTGTAATTTTTATCTTAGGATAACTATGAAAATTGATTAAAAACAAACAGCCAGGAGCTAGGGATATCTGAATAGACTCCAAAGGTACTTTCTCTGGAGTAACTGAATTCAGAGGGGAAGTTATTTGTAGACTGTTCTGTAAAGAGTAGATTGTGTGGAGACTTCTCTTTCTAGCAGTGTGACTGGTACCTTCCCTGAACTTCCCATGAAAAAATTTTAATGTTGGATAAAACACTTAGAAGGTGTTAAGTTGCTTTGATGAGCTGGCAAGAAAGTTAGGATAATTGAAGCAAAAAAAATAAAGGACTGCAGAGAGTTAATAGAGAAAGTACTATCAAGGTTAGTTTTCACTCTGAGGGTATTCGCCAAACCCAAGTGAACTTGCAAGGCACAGAAGAGAAACAAAACCCAGAACTTACCCAACTCAGGGAATCTAGTAGAACATACCCCCAAACTCCACCTAGAGTATATGGATCATCGAGAAATACCATCTCTTTCCCATAATCTCTCCACCTCCTATAAAGGACTGAAAGAAAGTTGGTTACATTGGCATAGGCTGAAGGGAGGGAAAATTGCTAGAGAAACCAGTTTTGTTGCTAAAATATACATCCTCTGGGTGATGTGAGAAAATTTCAAAGTGAGAAGTTAGTTTAAAATGGGTTCCACACACCATTGTAAGGCAATTATACTCCCAATAAAGATGTTAAATAAAATAAAATAAAATGGGTTCCAGGTTGGTAGTTCCCTTGGGTAAACTAGTAGAAGCTATCACTAATGTTTTCTAGTGGAACATACCTTCTAACCAGGCCTCAAAGAATTGCTCAGGGTAAATTTCTAAGAGAATGATGTTATGAAACATACACACACACACAATACACAACATATACAGGAAAAAAAGATCCAGGAACAAGATTCAGCAGAGTTGAGAGCCAAAAAGAATCAGATCAGCAAAGACTTCCAATATTGCAATTATGAGACACATAATACAGGCTTATCTCACAATATTACTTTAATTAATAACTTTTTGCCATAATGGGCTCCTGCTTTTTAGATCTTTTCCTTGCCTTGTTGCAGTATCTGTATGTTTTTAATAGCTGCATCATACATATTCCAGTAATAGATAGCTATATCTGTAAATGTTTGTATCAATTATATATATGCATATTTGTGTGTATCTTTGTAATCAATTCTCTATTTTGCATTTTAAGTGATTTTTTTTTAAAGTTTAATATAGTGTTCTGTGATAAACATCCTTGTTTGTCAAATCTTAAGTTTACCCATGATATTATTTTCTATTGAGCCTAGGAGGAAATTCCTAGAAATTTTGGGATCAAGTAGTGTGTAAAATATTAACGCTTAGGGTATGTGCTTTTCAACAATCACAACTGATCAAATGGAAAATTTTAAATTTGAGAATAAGTCCAAGATATGTTTGCCAGAAAAATGTGGAGCAAATATGATTGTAAAAATTCACTACAAATTCATGTCTTTTTGGTGGTTGGCTGACATTGAACTTACTGCATTTAATGAAGGACAGAGGTCAAGATTTCAAACATAACAGGCTCATTTTTAAAAATAATCATCATTTCAGTTGTAGATGAATGCGAGGACTGTATTTCATTTTTTAATCAATCTCGTATTCTATTATGGTAAAAAAGTATATTGGACATTGAGACCTGCAAGGAATGGAGAGTCTAAATAGGTTGTAAAACACTGATTGTTTTTTATCAATTATTGGCTGAACATTGGGTGTGCACAGTCCTATATTGTGCTCTATTTATACAGCAACAGACAAAAAACATGACTCTGCCAACTCTAATTCTGAGTGTTGATCATGTCACTGCTCATGTTTAGCTGACGTGGAAGACCAGTTTTGATTCAGTGAGAATATTGCAAGAACTGTTGCCTGGAGTGCCTGGAAGGTTGACTATTGCTGATTAGACCTAAACAGTGATTGGTAAAGTTATTTGAAGCCACCTGTGCTTCAGTAATCCAGATGCTTCCAATGAGCCATGAAATAATGTTGTTTCTGTTTGGATGCCAGCACTGATTATCCTTGTCAGTGAGCTAAATGCTACCATGTTTTGCCACTTGTATTTTGACCCTTAATTTGTATTTGAAGAGACCTTTATCTCTCTTACTTCTCAAAGTCATTTGGGGTTATTATTCTTTGTACCTGTCACATCAAGCCCTTCAAAATAATTCCTTTCAAAGTTTGGGAGTACTTAGATTTAAGCATATCTCTGAGTGTGAAGACAATGACAGCATTTAACAATAGCATTTCTTCCAAATGAACTATTTCTGCGCTAAGCATTTCCAGTGGCCTGGGCTCCACCGTAGGCCATTTCACAGGCAAAATAAGATTGATGGTCTCAGTGTGTTTTCAGCTTGATGCTTATTCGCACCATAAATCTACCACTCAGCTGACAAGACATCATCAGAAGGCTCTTGACTGGTCAGACATACGTGTTAGGTCAGCACTGAGATGGGCTCATCTGATCAGAGAACCTCACTGCATTCTGTCGTCCTTCGTATCACTTGCTTTATTTTAACAAGAACAACTGAGCAAACAGTAGAATCTTCTGCAACCTGAAACTTGAGTGAGGAGAGAAACCTTATTGTCTGTTTTAATCGTGGGTGATGAACCAGCACAGACACTTAGTTGAAACAGTACAGATAGTACAGATAGTTACCCAGCTGTACCAATGCCCAAATGCTTCTGCCCTAGCCACCACCTGTGACACCTGGTAATGCTTCCTAATGATGGAAACAGGGCCACCCCTACAGGAGTCAGGGGGTGGGGTCTAGGGCTGGTGGGAGAGGGTTCTTCTGGAGAACAAGATACTTAGACTTCCTCTGTGTGCTGACCATTGCAGCACCCCATCCCCCCCACGTTCAGATTTTATTTTAAATAATTAGTTATTTAAAAATAGTAATGAGCATTAGGGCATAGACTTTTTGGAAAACAGTCTGCTAGTTCCTCAAAATGTTAAACATAGATTTAGCATATGACCCAGCAGTGCAAATTCTAGGTATATACGGAAGAGGAAACATATGTCCACACAAAACTTATACATGGGTGTTCATAGTAGCATTGTTCATAATAGCCAAAAGGTGGAACTACCCAAATGTTTTATCACCTGGTAAATAGATAAGTGTGGTGTATACATACATTGGAATTTCATTCAGCCATAAAAAGAAATAAAGTACTATACTGATAAATGCTACAACATGGATGAACTTTGAAAACATTATGCTAGGAAACCAGGCACACGATAAGTAAGGTTGCAGACTCCAGCTTACGAGAATCTCTGAGCTAGATATACCCAACTAGCCACTAAAATAAATTTAATAGATTGAAGATAATTAAAACTAGGGCATCTGTTAAAGAGTGGAAAGAGAAAAAAGGATCAATGCAGTCTCCTGATGTAGCCTTAAAATAAAGTGAGTTGGAGGATAGTGTCACTAAGGTAGGAATGCTCCTCAACAGTGGTCAGAGTTCCCTTGTGCCTTATTGATCAACCATTTAAAAATCTGCATGCAATGACTTTGGGTCCTTTGGTAATTGGTCATACTTCACGCTATGCTCTTCACAGAGCATGCCATCATAGACTCCATTACAGAAACTGTCAGTACTGTTACTAACAGAACTTTTTTTGACTTATGCTCATGAAGAGCTCCAGGTGAACATTTTACAGATAGCTCAGGATGAGCTATTATTAACCTTAAAAATTGTTGCTTCATTTCTCTTTGTTTCTTGTCATCCCATCCTCCAAAACCTCTTCTCATTCGTTAGGAAGATAATTAAGGAACTGTTTTTTTTTTTTTTCCTTCTCTTTTTTAAACCAAGAGATCACCCCCAAAATAATAGATTGTTATAAATTTCACTTGTTACTTAGGAGCTAGAATGCATTCAGTTCTTGAACTACAAGATACGATTTTTATTTCTTTTTAAGAATTATTCATGGTCTTTAACCGAAAATGTAGGAGAGATTGTCTTACTTGAAACAAAACTCAGGTGAGTTATTTGCTTCCTAGCAGCCTGCTCACGTTGAAATTTCCAAAAAATAAGATACTGCACGTGCACATACTCTACTGTTCTTTATGCTTCAAGACACATGCGGTTTGTCCTTCTCACAGTGATCCATCACTGGGCAGTCCCTAATTTAGATGGTCTTTCCCTACATTATACCTTATACCTATGAGTGACTCTAGGGAGGACGAAAAGGAACTTCCCTTTTCCCTCTGGGCTCAGATCCATGGGATTTCCTTTCTTTCTTTCGTTACTCAGTCTTACCCCAACTCCCAAACTTTGCTGCTGCCTAATTCTTTAACTACCAAACATCAAACTTAACGGCCCCCCACATTCACCACCTCATTTCTAATTCAGGGGAGGGCTTCCTGTGTTTGTGACCGCAGGGAAAGTGAGGACAGAAACAATTCTCAGTATGTCCCTCTCTATGGCCTCCTGTTCCTTTCAAATCTCTCCCTCTCACTCCAGCCTCGAATGTTCTTTGACCTTATAGAGACCCTCAAGTGTCTGCTTCCACCATATTCTTTATTCAAGTTTCTTTCAAACTTCCTTTCTTTTCTTATCAAGCCTTGACCCATCTGTGGTTAATCACCTGAATTGTTTTTCTTACCAGAACCTTCAACTCTTTTTTTCCCTTTGCCTTCTCACACATCCAGCTGGTAAATCCTTAACTCTGGCTCTCAAAGTCTCTCTTCTCCACACTTATTTCTGCTCTAGAATGTTCCATATTATATGCTGTTGCTGTAAATTCCAGTTTTTTCATCTCACCTGGGCCCTCAGCAGTATAGGATTATCAAGGACTCCTTCATCAATATTTTTTTTCTCCCATTCCTTTCAAAGATTAGCTCATTTCAGCCCCAGTCACCTTAAGCCTCCACCCCACTAAGGAAATTGAGCATGAATTTACTCATCAGGAACTCCTAATTCTTTGCTTTTTCATGCCACCCTAAGAGACCCATTTTGTATAATAAAAGTACTCTGACAATGTCCAGGAGAGCGTTTTGTTTATTTGATTGTTTTGGTTTGGTTTTGGATTTGATGCGTGTAGAATGTTGAGCAAGAGACATGGTTTTTCTTGTTCAAAGGGTTGGTAAGTTTCAACTCCTAACAACTGTCGTGGCTGCTTAGAACACCCAAGGATTCTGGTTCGGTTGGCAATGACTGACAATGCTTATGACAGGGAATAATGGTATCTTGAGTGATGCATGTCATCCCTATTTTATTATAATTTTTGAATACCAAAAGAACCCACCGGCATCACTTGCTTTTCTCACAGGGTTTGCCATGTTCATATTAAGTTATGGGTTCATATTAAGTTATGGGTTCATATTAAGTTATGGGTTCATATTAAGTTATTAACCCAAAATTCATGCTTCAGTATTTTCAAGAATTACAGAGGACAACATTATTAGAGACAAGAGTATGGTATAATTCCAATTTGCTAAGAGAATGAAACTTAAATGTTCTTAAAAAAATATGAAGCTATGGCTGTGTTACTTTGGATGGGGAGGAATCCTTTCACAGTGGGTATGTGTATCAAACTATCACAATGTAAACTTAAAATATCTTACAGTTTTGTTAATTATACCTCAATAAAGCTGAAAAGAAAAAGAAATACAGACAAGGTTTTATGTTAAAAGAAAAAAATTAACTAAATTTACATACTAGAACTGCTTATTTTATTGTGAGACCTTTGAGACTTTTCAAAACATTTTTTTGTGATGATAGTATCTCTGTATTTTGTCTATTTTTAAAATTTTTATTTTATAGTGGAGTATAGTTGACAATGTTGTGTTAGTTTCCAGTGTACAGGAAAGTGATTCAGTTATACGTATACATGTATCTATTCTTTTTCAAATTCCATTCCTATTTAGGTTATTACAGACTATTGAGCAGAGTTCCCTGTGCTCTCCTTGTTGGTTATCTATTTTAAATACAGCAGTGTGTACATGTCAATCCCAAACTTCCAATCATTTTTCCTCATCTTTCCTTTTTCCTTTGTTACTAAAGTAAAAAGCTGTAAAACACTGTATGGGCCTCAAAAGAATAGACATGTAGAACCGACCTGTAGTAACAGTAAAAGAAGAAGCAAAGAAGGGCTATTCGAATTTTTTACTTAAAAGGAGAAACAGAAGAAAAATCAGCTTATATCAGTGTTTTAGGTATTAATACAGGCAGACTATCCAAGTTCTCTCCCTGAAGGTCCCAACCCTTGTTTTTCTACCTTCATGTTCCTGGACCTCCAAGGAGTCCTCACCAGTAGACTGGGTTTAGAGGGGCCCTTATATCCTCTACTGGCAAGTCTGGAGAAAGGGGGAAAAGTAGAGTTCTGCTTCTTGCTGCTGGGACTGTATTAGAAAGTGTTATTTTTGGCCTCAGTTGGACCATTAAATGGTTTCCTGCAGAAACATTGTCTGCATGAGGGTTTTATCCATAGAATGTTGTTTTTCTTAAGCTTCACTTACATTTTTGGTCAAAGAGGCTTTGTGTGCCTTGACTTGGATAACCAACCATGGTATTTAGTTACATGGAAAGTGCATTTTACGTGTCAAACCACTGTAAAATCAGGGCTTAACTGCTCCCTATTTTAGAAGTTTCCTCTATCACCCATCATCTACATCATTTGATTCAACCTATGAATTTCTTGGGACCATAAAATGATATTAAGCACATTGTAGTATATACAGTTGGGAAAAAATTGTTTGAATACTGAACCTACCATGTGTGGGACCTTGAGCAAGACACATCCCCCTAAGCCCCTCACGAGTCTCCATTTCCTCATCTGTGTTAGGTAATAATATTACAGGGATATTATTAGGATTAAGTGAATACAAACACAAGTTTCTTAGTCAATGTTTAATAAATATCAGTCCCCTTCCCCCCTCTTAACCTTCTTCTTACTCCCTGTGTAATACTTTACACCTGTCTTAATTATACAACATTAGGCTATCCAGGAATAAAATATAATTGAGCATTGAAATATAGGCAAGTCATTTACTTATAGTGGGAATAACTAATTTGTTTCTATTTGGAAGATTGTCTTCTACAAATAATATCTTAATCAATATACATTTTCAGCACTTTATTGAAACATGGATTCCTCAGTGAGCAAACTCTATGCAAAATACAACTGCTTGGTCCTGTGTGGTTTGTACTTAGAATTCATTGGTCTAAAAGAGATATTCTTTATCATTTTCTGTTTGTTCATTTGCTTATTCATGTATTTTAAAATTTTTTAAATTATTTTTTTAAACATCTTTATTGGAGTACAGTTGCCTTACAATGGTGTGTTAGTTTCTGCTTTATAACAAAGTGATTCAGCTGTACATATACATGTATCCCCGTATCTCTTCCCTCTTGCGCTTCCCTCCCACCCTCCCTATCTCACCCCGCTAGGTGGTCACAAAGCACTGAGCTGATCTCCCTGGGCTATGCGGCTGCTTCCCACTAGGTATCTATTTTACATTTGGTAGTATATATAAGTCCATGCCACTCTCTCACTTCGTCCCAACTTCATGTATTTTTTTAAGAAGTATAGTTGATTTACAATATTGTGTTAGTTGTAGGCATATAGCAAAGTGATTCAGTTATATACATATGTATTCAGATTATTTTCCATTATACGTTATTATAACATATTGAATATAGTTCCCTGTGCTATCCATGCTTATTCATATATTTATTTAATAAACATTTGCCAAGTGCTTATTATGTGCCAGAAATTATTCTAGGCACAAGAGTTACATCTATGAACAACAGTATGTGAAAATTATTGTTGATAATAATTATACACTAGGTAAGAGTTGAGTCCAAAAGATTCTCCTTTCCTCAAAGGGGCTTTTTGCTTGGATTTTCTTCCCAGATCCAATAGCAGTAGAATATCATCACCAATCCTGATTTGCTTGACTTGTCTGTAATAGTAAGTCATTTGAGGGTAAGAATAAGTATTTTGTCTTTGTTTTCTTCTTTTTTTTTTTTTTAAGTTTATTTATTTTTATTTTTAGTTTCGTTGGGTCTTTGTTGCTGCGCACGGGCTTTCTCTAGTTGCAGCGAGCAGGGGTTACTCTTTGTTGTGGTGCACGGACTTCTCATTGCGGTGGCTTCTCTTGTTGTGGAGCATGGGCTCTAGGTGCGTGGGCTTCAGTAGTTGTGGCATGCGGGCTCTAGAGTGCAGGCTCAGTAGTTGTGGCGCACAGGCTTAGTTGCTCCATGGCATGCGAGATCTTCCTGGACCAGGGCTCGAACCCATGTCCCCTGCATTGGCAGGCGGATTTTTAACCACCTCATCACCAGGGAAGTCCAATTTCATTTCTTTTTATGGCTGAGTAATATTCCATTGTATATATGTGCCACATCTTCTTTATCCATTCGTCTGTCGATGGACACTTAGGTTGCTTCCATGTCCTGGCTATTGTAAATAGTGCTGCAGTGAACACTGCAGTACATGACTCTTTGAATTATGGTTTTCCACATAAAAAAGAACCACAGTGAAGGTGAACTTTTTTTTTTGATTAAAGTATAAATAATTTACAATGTTGTGTTAGTTTGAAGTGTACAACAAAGTGATTCAGTTATATATATATATTCTTTTTCAGATTCTTTTCTATTATATGTATTACAAGCTGAGTATAGTCCCTTGTGCTATACAGTAGGTCCTTGCTGTTTACCTATTTTATACATAGTAATGTGTATCTGTTAATCCCACACTCCTAATTTATACTCCATTTAATTATACTCCACTTTAATTATACTCCATTAAAGATGTTAAAAAGAAAAGAAAAGTTCACCTTCACTGTGGTTCTTTTTTATGTGGAAAGGCCAACTTTACATCCAGAACACATTAAAAATGTCAGATGAGGCATACTGCTTTCTGTGGTTCAACAAAAGTGGCCATCAAATTCTATACTATTTTCATCTAAGCTCTTGGCACAGAGCATGCATAATTTTAACATCTATACATTTAATACTGATTATTTTTAACTGAAAAATTAAGAGAAAGACTAATTTCCTGTTGTCAGGCTCTAAGTATTCTCAGCAGTTTTTAAAAATTTCACTGCAATTCTATTGACCCTAAAATAAGACAAAAGTGTTTTAATTGGTCTCACTAATGATATTGACTAGTACAATGTTGCCTAAAGTAGCAAGGATAACATTTTTTGAATTTGAACCTTTTGTTTTTTCAGTTTATGTTCCAATGATGTGTGTATGTGTGTGTGATCATTTAGACCCTTAACTGCTTGGTAATTCTAAAGGAAAAAGTAGACAGTCATTTATTTGAGATGTACCATGCATCAAATTCTGTACTGAATGCCCTGGAGTATGTTATCTTACCTAAACATCGCCACAAGTCTCTGAAAGAGTTTATTGCAATCTGTGTTTTATAAATGGGAAAGTCGAGACTCAGAGAATTTAAATATTTTTATCATACTTATACTACTAATAAGTAGAGTTCCAGGATCGGACACAAATCTCTTTCATTCTTCCCACTGTACGGTATGTAGTCCTCTCAGGGAGAACATTCCTTTCCATTTCTTTCTGAGACTTTGGGTTTTTTTGTGTGTTTTATTAACATGACTATGTTCATTATAAACTACATCAAATTCTAGCTGGGAAGAATCAAGGAATATGTAAGTTTAGGAGCTAATGACTTATAAGTAAATAAATTCTAAAAGAAGGGTCTAGCCTGCGCGCACTAAGATGCTGTCATCCCCACAGTCACTGGGTGGCCCTGGTGCCTTTTGCCAGTCACCTGAGGGAGCCCATCAGCCATTGTCCTCCTTGTTAGGACCAGGAAATATGACTGGGGCATTTTGTCCCCTCCTTTCTGCACAATATATATTCTGCTTGTAACATGGCTGTCAGTTCCCCTTTCTTTCCAGCCATCCATCATTATTCAGCATTTTCTCTGGTGCCCGACACCTGGCCTGGGACAGCAGGGATTAGACAGTGAGCATAATGAATGAAGGGGAGGGACATGCACCTGCCCATCCCCTGCTCTTCTCAGGACTGAGCAACATGTTCCCTAAGAACATTCACGACGGCAGCTCCCAGATTACTTGATTAACAGAAGGCGTGTGAGGAGGGGCGAGTTTTGTTTCTCATGCAGAATATTGAAAAGCTAGAATAAACCTCAGAGGATGGAGACTCGCAGACCATGCAGTCTTTGGCCATGACCTTTACTTGTGGTCCTGACAGCTTTATTTTCAGGACTATTTTCACTGGGTTGGTGCTGTTTATTAGTAATTTAGTAAGCTAGATTTGGACTTGTAGTCTGTGAAGAGGAAATCACATCAAATGCAGTGTTGATGGCACTTGGTAACGGGCTTGGAAAAGCATACAAGGTTCCTGTAGATGGAATTTTGGTTGCAGGTTGAGGTAGGGAGGGGAATTTTTCTTTCTTTTCTTTTTTTTTTTTTAACAAGTCTGCCCAATCTTTACTTTTTAATTAGTTTAACCCTACTGTGTGAATCGGTAATAGCCTTTATGTAGCTAACACGGATTTAGAGCAAATGAAACTATTAGTTTCTAGCTTGATGCGTTGTCATCATGCCTTTATTTTCACAGCCAAATCTTCCTCCCACTGACATTTCTAGTGGCTGTTGTGCCTTATTTTTGGTATTGCATCTTTATTTTTTGTTATCTGTGTTCCCCATATGATTGTCATCAACAAAAGTTGATGAAGCACATCTACTAGCTGTAAGCCTTTAGGGATACAGAGAGCATTGCTGACATTTCTTAGGTTCTTGGGAGTTCACCAAGGACTTGCACATATAGTTTCTCATCTAATTCTAATAACATTCTACTGAGTTAGGTCATCGTTTCTTCCTTCATTCATTAACCAAATATATGTTTTTTATAAGTACTTTCTGGGATGTTACATTCCAAGTGGGGAAAAGGTTACATAAGAACTAGAAAACAAGTGACAGTAACAGAAGAGACCTATGTTAAGGTTATATGGTTTATTTTATAAAGTCACTGTTAATGGAGTTTTGGACATTGGGAGAGGGGCACTTGACAGTTTAGGTCTAGACCTGGGCCCTAAAGGAATGGTAGGAGGGGAGAGGTCTCCCCAGATAGAGCCCAGTGTGGACCAAGGCATTGAGGTGGTCATGCATACAGTGTGTTCAGTGTGCATGAAGATGCTAGTTTGGAGCTGGGGTAATCAGGCCTGTATTTAATTATTGAGTATCTAAAATCAGAAAACTTCAGGATTTTTAGAAACTATTAGAGATCATGCAGTCCAACTCATATTTGTCCTTTAAAGATACGCTCATATTGAGTAGATTAGTGCATTATTTTTTGTGTGTAGATTTATTTATTTTGTAGGAAGTCATTTATGTTGTTCCTGGAGTGCAGAATATAACCTGATTTCTTCGACACATGTGCACGTTTCCTTGGTGATTCAATTCTGACTCAATTTTACGATCTTAGAAAGAGAAGTGTTAGTGAAGAAGATATTTTTATTCTTTATTTTTTGTTTGTTTGTAACCATGCCATGTGACCTTTGGGGGGAGATTTTTATTAAAGGAGTAGTGCCTGTTGTAGTGTTGATGCTCTCCTTTTGCTTTTCTTTTAACTGAGCAAAATCACTGACTTAGCAGAACACTGACATCTCCAATGCAAATATAATAATACAAGAGGATTTTTTTCCAAGTGAGAACAAACAGCTCATGATTTTGAATCTAGAGCTGTACATGCCATTACAGTCTCTGTTTTTCTTAAGAAAAGCCATCCTTTGATTAGTTGGTGGAAACAACTGATCCAAATGGGATTTGTCTAGACTCTGATGCCTCTGGGAAGTCTTGATGATCCAGCCTATGGATTTCCAAAGCTTCACATGTTTTTATCAGTCAATTTCCAAGATACCTCAGAGACCATTAAGGCAGATAATATATCAGGCGAGATTTATGTTTGGTATCATGCAGAGAACTATAATTAAAAAGAAACTTTAAGTTAGCAAAAATAAATGCAGTATTGTAAGTGTAGATTGTTAGGGTTTTGAGAAAGTCTATTAAATAGCATCTACCTTTCCTGTCAGAGTTCTGACACTATTATGAAATAATGTAAGTAAGTAAATGGGAGATGAAATACCACTTTTATGTTGATATAAGCTAGACTGAAAGATGTAGCCTAGTTAAGAGAGCCAAATGGGTTTGCTGACTGAACATCAAAATTAGACAAATTTACTTACTCACTTATAGAAGGTACTGGACCACTTTATCCTTCTCTGACAAGGTAGGACCTTCATTGCTAAACTTAGTGAGACAACGCTGACTTTGTACAGGCATTCTGGTTTCTAAAGTGGAATAAGGGGGTTGCTGAGCTCTGCATGCCCAGCTTTTTCTTCTCAATTTTACCAAAGGAGTTAGTTCACTTCCCTTGAGTGGGTAAAAGATGGACAGAGGCCAGGGGTTACTTTAATTGAGCTTCATCCTAATGCATAGAAACATGAAGGGGGGGGGCGGGGGAACATTTCTCCCAACACCCCAGGATGTACATTTGTCACGTTCTAAACTCTGAAATTAGGATACGTCTTAAATCAGTGACATCTTAATGGCTATCGACCGGAAGATAGTCATAATGAGTTGTTTTTGCCTCAGTACTTGTGAGCTGAGCGGTTATTCTTCACATCATGACCCTTCAGTATTTCAATTAGTGAACCTCTTACCATTTGACGAAAGAGTATTAATCTTGGTTGCTCTAAGTACACCTTCTCTTTAAACCTTCTAATAGTATCAAGAACATGCCAACATTAAACCTTGCAGAATTGGTATCAGCAGCTTGGAGTAAAATACTGGCTGTACTCCTTCAAGAAATCCACTTAGTGAAACTGTTTAGAAAACAAAGATAGTGACCACTCTGAGCCATTCAGAAGAGCTGGACTCTGAATATTAAATAGTTTTAAGAATACCTTAACCAACTCACTTTTCTTACGTTTCCTAATTATATGTGTATGAGAGATTTTGGCTAAATATCTCTTTATCTTAAAAACCTTAATAAATCCTTAAATTTACTTACTTATGAATTATTTAACCTAGTTCTGTGTATTTAAACTGTAAAGAACTTTTCAATAAGAGAAAAAAAGGAAGATTCCAAATAATAAGGAAGCATTGTATACTTCAGTTAGCAGGATCTTTTTTCTTAGTGTTACTTACAACAATAGTGTATCTTACAATTAGTGGGGTCTTAGATTTGATGAAATATGCTTGGTTAGGTTCATATGGGCCTCTGCTCCAACCTTCCGAGCCCTAGACAAGCCTGAACGGCACTTCTTCCTTCCCCTGAGGTTTTCATGTGCCGTGCTGTACAAGGTTGACCCTGGTGATTAGAGATCAAAATTTTAACCTTAACTGGGTTGTACCCTTGCATTGTTTCTTTATACAGTTATTCTTACTGTGCTTCCATGTTCTCACTCCAGAGTGAAAATGCGAATCCATTGCTTATTTAATGAGGAAGACTGGATCAAGTCATTTGAAATATAATTTTGTAAATATTAAAGGCAGCTGTTTTCAAAGATGATCTTCCTTGTGATAGTGTACCATACTTCTGATAGGCTTATTTCTTTGTAAAAGTTCTGATAAGCTAATCTCTCTTTTATTTTTTTTCTGAAAGGGGGTCCTGATGACAACTTAATTGAAGGTGGAGGAACAAAATTTGTCTGCAAACCTGGAGCCAGAAATATTACTGTCATATTCCATCCATTATTAAGGTAAGTCAAATCCTATGTACTTACTGAAGATCAATATTTTCATTATTTATGCTAATGTACTGAATGCCGATAGGTCAGTCAGCATTGAAACAAGTCATAAAAAGAACTTTTTCCATTTTATAGGACCTCACAATCAAAGTGCATCAATAGAAAATTAATGTCAACCCTACTAAGTAGCTACTTGGTCTCAGGAGTAATTCTTCATAAATACATTTACTTGATTTTCTTTCTTAACTACTCCCTGTCCTGTTCCTTGTCACTATCCCTTAACTATTTCAGGGGTTGGCGAACTATGGCGCACAGGAGAAATCTAGCCTGTCCCTTGTTTTTGTAAATAAAGTTTTATTGCCAGAGTCAGGTTCATCCATTTATGTATTGCCCATAACAGTCTGGGGGCTCTAGTTGCAGAGTTGAATGTTTGCAACAGAATCCATATACCTCACACAATCTAAACTATTTACTTGCCCTTTACAGGAAAAAATAGCAGCACCATGATCTGTCTGTTTTAAACTAATGACTCAGATATCCTTTGAGAACTGGCAGGTCTCTGAACAAATATGATTTACAAAAACTGAAAGGCATTATATCAATCAAATATGTGGTTTTATATATTGAAGGATAAAACTTGTTAGTGAGTAGAATGAAATCTATTAAAATGCTCAGTTTGTTGTGATACTATGATTTAAGAAAATGAGAATCTGTGATACTTCCATTTAAAAAACTTCTAAGCCCTAAATACCTTTAAAAAGGTACTTTTGCGGGGGGCACAGGGAAGGGGTGTGGTTATTCAGTGGATCTAAAGTTTCAGTTTTATAAGATGAGGAAGTCCTACAGATGTTACACAATAATGTGCATATAGTTCACACTTCTGTACTGTACACCTGAAAAAGGTTAAGAAATGGTAAATTACATGTTGTGTGTGTGTGTTTTTTTTAATTATTTATGGCTGTGTTGGGTCTTTGTTGCTGCGCACAGGCTTTCTCTAGTTGCGGCGAGCGGGGGCTACTCTTAGTTGCGGTGCGCGGGCTTCTCATTGTGGTGGCTTCTCTTGTTGCGGAGCACGGACTCTAGGCGCCTGAGCTCAGTAGTTGTGGCTCGTGGGCTCTAGAGCGCAGGCTCAGTAGTTGTGGTGCACAGGCTCAGTTGCTGCACAGCATGTGGGATCTTCCCTGACCAGGGCTCGAACCCGTGTCCCCTGCATTGGCAGGCGGATTCTTAATCACTGCACCACCAGGGAAGCCCAAATTACATGTTACTTGTTTTTGAGTACAGCAAAAAAGAGTACTTTGGGGACACAGATATACAATATAATATTAATTGTATGTTTTCTCTATAATGAGCTAGTGTTTAGTTTTGCTGTATATTCATACAGTGGACCAGAAACTCTTGGGCTCACTAAAAGTTAGGTACCTCAGATCACCACCTTAACTTTCTCAGGTAACTCCTGTAATATTTGAGGCATTTGGTATAACAGTTAAACAAATGCTACTGAACTGGCCAGAGATAACACTGTATATACTTTTCCAAAACAGAAACGGTTTATTGCTGGAATTATCCTACCTTCTCATTAACCAACACTTACTAAATTGACATCATTAGAACTAGTTTAATTCAAATCTCTTATTTAGGTAACCAGTTTAAAAAATTATACTGGAGTATTTTACCCAATTAATTTTAAATGTGAAAGCACAAATATGTAAGTTGAACTACAAAAATACCTGACTTTCACACAATTAAAAATAAGAGATTTTTTTTTTTTTTAAACACAATCATTTCATTTAAAAAAAATCCATACAAAGCTAAAACCCCCCTTTAGTCATTGTTCTCCGTCCCCATTTCCTCTCCTTCTGCCTGTCCTGCGCACCTTCCCAGAGGTGCTAACATGTTGGCATGTGATCTTCAAGATCACACAGACACACACACACACACACATCCCATAAGAAAAATAGAGAATTGTTCTGTGCTGTTTTGATAGGTAGGATTATATTGTGTGTGTGTGTGTGTGTGTGTGTGTGTGTAACATCCTTAAAAATAAGAGATTTTTGAAGAAACATCACTAACCTTAAAAAAAAAAAAAAGTTTTAGCAGCAAGTAAATTCATGTGAGTTAAGAATCATGGAATTAAGAGAATTAAAACTATTCCTCTGTAAATTTAGTTGATTTATATGTATATATCAATATATATATATAAATCAATGAATTTATATATAATTCATTATATATGTGTATATATATGAATATATAATAAGTAAATTACAACATTTAGGATTTCTAAATTAACTAACAACTATCATATATATCAGCTGACTTCAGTAATTAGTTTGGTACTTACTCTCTTTTCCAATTACAATTGATTTCTACTTAGTGTTGCTAATTGTTAGGAAAATGGAAAGATAGCTTAATCATTATAGGCATCTTCTAACCTAGATTTAACGCCATAATTTACTGCCAAGTTATGCTATGGCTTCAGTAAATGGAATCCTTATGTTTACATTTGTTTTTAACTCTGGAAGAAATCCTTTAGAAGTTTCTTTAGCAGTGTTGTCAGTAACCACTTTTCAAGAGATTTTTTTTCCCATAAACTTATTTTGTCTTTTTAAATGCGAAGTTAGGAGAATGGAAAAAATACATACTTACTTCACACTTAATATAATGCATTTCTGGTAAAATACTGATAGAGTTTAATGTATTCTTGACAATTATTTTTTACTATTTATGCTGCTTCCCTGGAGAGTTGTTTTAAGGCTTGGTAATACTCCTACTAGTTTTACTCACTAGTTTGGTCTCTACTTTCATTCAGTATTTTAATTTATTATTGATGAGAACTGGAGAAAGTTTTGTGGCATAATGCAAATAGTTGAGGAAGTCACAAGACTATTATGTGGTCTACAAGGTGAATCAATTCCTTCCTAAGCAGGTGATCATTATAGACTTTAAATTAGCCTTTGGGTCAGATTTTAACCTTACTTCTCAGACCCATTATAGAGCCTCACCTGAATGCTCATAATGGGATTATGGAACTTCAAATGACTAAGATCTTTCAGTGTTGTTATTTTTTTATTTTTATTTTTAGTTTTTACACTTCAGCATTGGCTGATTATTGGATTTATTGTTTCTTCTAAAGATTAGAAGTTTATGAGAGTTTCCTGGTGGCCTAGTGGTTAGGATTCTGGGCTTTCACTGCCATGGCCTGGATTCAGTCCCTGGTCGGGGAACTAAGATCCTGCAAACCACACAGCGCAGCCAAAAAATTGAATAAATAAACAAATAAATAAAGTTTAGAAGTTTAGTTTTGATAATGAGAAGAATCAGCATTCATTATCATACTATTTCATTTTTACAGTTATCATAAAACATTTCTCATTTCTCCTATAGTCATTGAGTTATTCATAATCAACAGTTTTTTGAAGTGTTTACTAAATGCTTATGATGTGTTCTTTTCTCTGAATTAGATGTGGACTCTTGTTTAGAAATAGTCACTTTTATTTTTATGAGATTCTTTATATAAAATATGTATAGATACCATTTTCTATCCTTCGGAATGCCCCTTGCTTATTTATTTTTTTTCCATGCTAGTTCAAAGTGAATGTGATTTAGCATTTTATTATTTCAAAGACAATATAACATAGTGGGAGAGATAGTGTAGAAGAATTGAAAGATGGAGAAAGAGCACAAATTTTGAAATTAAAAATGGAAACCACAAGTTATCTAGGTTCAAATCTAGGTTCCTTTACCTCAGTTTGACTCACAGGTTATTTATTGGACTCTGATTCTATGCCAGGTCCTGTGGAACCAAAAACATAATAATAATAATAAGATCAAACCCTTGCCTAAAGGTACTCACTTGGTAGCTGTGTGAGTGGCAAAAATTAACAAGCTTGAAAACACCAATTATTGGAGAGGATGTGAATCAATGGGATCTCTTATACACAGTGTGTAAATTGGTACAGCTTCTCTTGAAACCATTTTCACATTATTGAGCAATTACATATCCTGTTACCCAGTTTGCCTCCTCATGTGTTTCTACTTGTATGGAGTGACTCACATTATTTTTCCATCCCAATTTTTCTTTCTCTAATTGATTATAATAATCTTTATTTATAACTTACATCATATTCAAAGAGTAAGTTTGAAAGGGGCTTATCACAAGTTAGCTTTTATCACAAGCCAACACCTATTTAAATAGTATGTCCCTGTTTTCTTACACCATCTCTTGGTAAACTCAAGTGTTTTTTATTGGAAGGGAGAAACCCTCCCAAGTGTGTGGGTCCTTCATTTTTCATTGTTGCTCTTCCCCTTTGACTAGCAACTCTTGTACTCTGTCTTCCTGAAACTTTGCATATGGCTTTTCTACACTTCTTTTATTTAAAATAGTCTCTTCATAAGTTTTATTCAACTGGAAGTCCTTCTTTGCAGCCTAAAGGTTTTCAGTATTGGAAACTGAATCATCCTGCTAAGAAGACCACATAGCAGATTCCCATTATGCTGTTTTATATATTCTTAGCAGTTGTTTATACTGTCCTCCTATAAAATCATCGTACAAGGTCCCAGATCTGGTAACCTTGCAAACTTACTCTTGTACTTTTCTCATAACCACTGCAGTCTCAACACTAGGAAACCATACCAGGTTCTGGAGGCAAATATACCGACTCCCAATTGGTCCACTACCCATGAACTCTGCTGGCCCCTTGACTTGTTTATTTAATGCTTTTCCTTACTATTTTCTCTTTCTAGTTAAGAAACCAGCAGTTTGTCTCTTAGAGAGTGAAGTTTTAGAAAGATGAGGTACAGTAATCTTTATCTTGCTTGCTATACTCAGCCTAACAAGACATTGTGTGCAATTAAACCCTTAATGTAAGCTTTTAATGATAAGAGGTCATCTAATCAATTTTTCTTCCTGTGGGTCTAAAATGAACAAAAGCGTATTGAAATAAAAAGATTTCTAGCCATACCTAGGTAGATTCTGAAATACTTTGACAAAAATATAGACCTAGAAAATGGTAGGACTAATACCTGCTCCCCTACCCCCCGCTCCCACTGACTTATTTGTTATTTTTTAGTTTCTCTGGAAACATTTAAGAGGAATGGATGGATTCACTGTAATAAATGGGTTTTATTTTAAAGGTCTTGAATTGGGGGAACAGAAGGAAGATTAATTCAACCTTAATGTTGAAATTTTAATGTCATATTTCCTTTCTTTTGTCTAGGTCTGATATACATTCAGATTTTTTTTTCAAAAATTTCTATTTTTGAATAATTACATCATGGTTATTATTAACCATGATCTAAATGTAAATAAACCTTTACCAATTAAGTGTGCATTTTATTGAGGTATCAACCACAGTTTGATATAGAGTAATATTTTTTAGTTACAATTAATATGTAATCTAGCCATTTCAGGAACTTTGAAATTACTTTGTGGCTGCTATATTTGGGGATTCTGTGGGGAGGGAAGGGAGTGAGAATTTATTTTTCCCTATTTTTTTTATTTATTATTATTCTTTATTCTCTAAAAATCTAAAAATATTATTTGCGCCTTACGTTTGTTAATACAGTTCTTTCATATAGCAAAAAATGGGTGAAAACAGAATTATTACCTTAAAAATCTAAATGATTGCAGCATCTAACTGAAGTATTTAGAAAACAGTCTAAAGCTTTACCTCTCTCTTTTTACGGTATGCATTTATTATTGCATGCATTCTGGAACAATTAAGCACATTAGTGGGGACTGTTACTAATGTGTTGCTAATGAAAACAAAGTCATGTATTTGACTGTTGTACTCACCATCTCATATCTGCAGGCTTTGAGTTTTAAAGGTGAAGTCATCAAAGAAAGGTGGTGGGATTTAATGCAGCCCATCAGGGTTTGAGAAACAAAAATTCCAAGTGTTTAGAGCCAGGACAAGTCAGCAGTGAGAACACAGGAGTCCAAAGAAGTCTTCTCACTGTGTCCTCACATAGCCTCTTCCCCTTCTAACAAGGACACTAGCCCTATTGGATTAGGGTCTCACCATCTCATGATCTCATTTAACCTTAATTATCTACTGCAGAGAATGTACATTAAATTTTGCAATTAGAATGAACTCGGGAAGTTAATTTATTAAATGATTTATTTAATCATTCTTTTAGCACTGGAGTCATTGTTTGAATGGAAAGGAGTTATGTATATTGCATGATAGAGAAGATAGACCACTGAAAGTGGGCGGAGTAGGGGATACAAGTGATCAACCACTTTTTAGTTTTTGATGTTGGCCAAATCACTGTGTGTCTTAGTTTTCTGTAGCTATAAAATAGAGGAGTTGGTTGGTCTGGATTTTGTTTTCTGTCTTTAAAGTTTTGTGATTTTGTGATGGGGAAATGCTTTTATAATATTGAGGGACTCCAAAGGCCTGACATTTAAAATTTGAAAAGTCCAAATGACAGTGCATTGTTTCTTTTGCTTATTTGCTTCAACCAGCTTTTAAAAGGCGTTTGGCTCTTTAGAATAATGAGCGCTTTGCATTTATGAAGTACTTTCTTATGAGATAATTGAAAGAACAGATGTTTGCAGTCTTGGGGTGACTTGGCAGCAGTAGGAGGCTGGAGACATGGTGGATGGTGATGGTATTTAAAGCTGCAAAAATGTCACTGACGCTTCCTCTGTTGAACACAACTGGAATATTCAATATCCAGGCTGTGAGCATTTTTCACTATTTATTTTCACCCACACTTCATTAAATCAGGCAGCAGTGAAACACTTCCTGGGTAGAACCAAAAGTATTTATTGGTCAGTAAGGAGTAGGCTGGCATTTAGGTCAGTTAGGGATATGAAACTTTCCTGGTCACATGGGCTTTGGTGATAGACAGTATCTCTCTAGTTGTCTGTGTGCCTTTCTTCGGGCAAACAGCAGTAGGAACAACAAGTACTTGTAATCATACCGTCTAATCATATTTGTCCATAATTATGGAGAAGAAGACCTTCTAAAAGTTAATCTTGTCAGCTGTAGAAGCTGCCAGTTAGCAGCAGTATAGGGAACTGTTTCAAAGCCTGAGAGAATGGCTATCGGTAAAACTATTTTCTAACACTTCATCTTACTGTAGTTTGGACACTCAGGAAGCCCTCTTTTTAAGGGTGAAGCCATTAACGCTCCTCTGTTTGGTATAGTGAAAGTCCTCTGTCCCTCCTAACAATTACATGTCCTGAAATGGAAAATAAATCTCTGATGTATAGCCAAATTTGACAGTATTATCCAGAGATACTGAGCAAATGTTGTTATGCCGTTAGCCTATCAACATGTTATGAAGGACTTATCCTGTGTGACATTCCAGATACATGAGAGTTTTTCAGTAGTTGCAGCTGAACTATAAATTGTTGCTTTCTCTTAAGGAAGTAGTATGGTTTGATGGGCTGCTTTGCAGAAGGCCTGTGGTTTGTTTTGTTTTGTTTTTTGTAATAAGCTTTGCCAACAAATCTGTTTTTTATAGAAAATAATTCAGGAATAATTACTTAGCTATGAATTATATACATTATTAGTCTAAACATGCTCTAGCACAAAAGGTCTTTTCAACTTTTTCTGGTACTAACTTGCTTATAAGTGAATTACTTTGGTAAGACTGTTTTAGGTCTTCAGAACTCCGAGTCTGCTTTCCTATAATATCCTGGATTTCTGCCCTTCATGATCTTTCCTTTCTCAGATCTTTTCCTAGCACTACTTCCACAATTAAGGGAGTGGTGGTTCAGATTTATCTTCTATATGAATGGGGTACACAGTAAGTATTTGTTTAAAGAATTAATAGGTAACTTATAGAAGTGCTTAGCAAATATTTGTTGATTTGAAGTGAATTTATCAGATCTGAATAAAAATATAAAGGGAAATTTTTTTAGTAATGATATTGCAATAGATCAATCTTTCTTTTGTACCTAAAAATGGTATACATTTTTTATCATTGATTTACCTCTGTTGTAACTATAAAGTGTTTGTTGAAGGATAAAATATAGAAATGTTAAGGTGAATTTAGAAACTTGGTTTTTTTTATAGCATTAATCCTAAACTACAACTCTTTTAACTTAGCCTCATACTTTGTTTTTATTGATAGCAGTTATATAGTAGAAACAGATACTTTTTCCTTTCACCTTTTCTAAGCTTATGGTTGCATAAAATAGCTTGTGCCTTATTATTCTTTCATGAATTATAGAAGCCCTTTTCAAGATTATAAAACCTTTTCTAACAGAAGAAACCTTGCTTTAAAAGCTTTCTTATGTAGCTTCTTCTGTTTCTGTTAGATTTTTTTTTTAACTTTATTTACAAGGGTACCATAGCCCCTGGATTCTTTCTTGATATTAGAAAGTTAGATAGATTGATAGATAGGTAGACAGATCAATAGATAGGTAGATGATAAATCGATAGGTAGACAGATCGATAGGTAGATAGCGTGCGTGTGTGTGTTTGATTATTGGAGTTAGCGTGAATGTCATAGAGTGAAGTAATTCTGTATTTCTTTTCCCAATATTTTTTATCCTTGAGAAATGCACAAAAGTTGGCCCACCCATGTCAGTTTGATGTGTGCATTGGCATTTGGCAGAATATTATTCTGAGCGTTCACAGGTATGTGATATTTTTATACCGATACATGTTTGTTCTTAATGAGCTAAAGCTTATATAGACATTTTGAAAGATGCTGGTGATTAGACAGTCTAGCAAATAACATTGTAGGTCATGCATTATTCACGCATGGGAGGAAATTTTGCTGTCTTATTGTATTTTTATGAAACACAATGGTTTTTTCCTTGTCCTCAGAATTATGAAAAATATTGCTATCTTTTCAGACTGTTTGACCTGTGAAGGCCAGTGAAACACTTGAGTGGCAGTATATTTAGATTTCAAACCCCGCATTTGAGTCACTGCTTTGGAATTTATATAATAAATGTTAAATGCTTTTAGTCTTCAAACTAAGTAATGTTTGGAGATTATAAATTTTTTTTCTAAGCTTTCTCTTTTGTATTTTCAAAATATGTTGTGTGATATATGCCTGAACACTGATTGCAACTAACTGGCAATTTTATATTAATGGAGTAAACTGGAGAGTCTGTCACGGTTCCAGCCCACATGTCAATGCACATTTCAGCAACGATGTCAAGAGAGGTAAGACAGGCCAGTCTAGTTAGCAGAAAAGTGTAGGCCGGTCCTTATGAGAAACAGTAGGAAGAACTGAAAATCTTAGTGAAAAACAGAGGATTTGATATCTAATTTCAAATATATGTGCCACTTAAAAGAAATAAAGCGGTTTTTTGTTGTTTTCTAAATCTGGATTAGAGCTAGTTAGTTGGTTGGATGGTAAAGAGATTTGACTCTACATAATGAGAATTTTCTAATGAATAAGGCCATTCAAAAATAGGAAAGTTTTCCTTGGAAGACAGTATCGTTCCTAGAGATGCTTAATCAAAAGATGCAGTTAACAAGATGCTGAATTGTGAGGTCAACATTGGACCTCTTTATAATATACTATGCAGCTTCAGAACTCTGGATGGAGGTGTTTCTTCCAATCCTGCTCATTTGGGTTCCTTTTTTATGTTTCAGTTTAGTGCTCATGATTATCACTGACCAGGTCAAGGCATTATAGTTGACCAAGGCTGTGTCATTACAGCTTTGACTTTCTTCTTTCCGACACACAGTAAGAGAGACACTCAGACCCTGACTGTACATAGAGCAATTATTAGAGAAACTGCGCCCCTCTCTACAATGGAGTTCCTTCTACTGTCTGTCTTTTTTTCTTCTCTGCTCCTGTTTTTGTATTTTCCTTTTTTTTTTTTCTTGTGCCAGTAACTGGTACATGTGATTATAAGTTAACCCTTACAGTGACTCTTAAGGCAAAAAGAAGGCATGCTTGCTTCTGCTGTAAAGCTCATATGGGACTAAAACTATATTTTCAAGTAAACCTAAAATCATCATGACTGCTGCCATGATGTTGACCTAGATTTAAGCTGATATTCTAGTTGCAGATTTTCTTCTCATTATCAATTAAATTTTCTAATGATCAATTAAAATTATTGGAAGCGTACATATGAAAGACTGTAGAGGAGATTCTTTTCAGAGCAAAATGTTTGCATAATTTGTGTGTTGCTTTTTATGTATTCTGAACATGTATTTGTCTTGGACTGCAGTAGCCAAAATATGCTTATTCAGCATTCAATGAAATATGTTTCCGTCCAGCCGGAGGCCCATTTACATTTGATTTTGAAACCTAAATTGATAATGTAATTTGGTATCAAAAATAACATAGGAATACCTAGAGGAAACATGTGGTCTCTTCCTTTAATAATTTATATTCCTTCTGGGTGTTGGCTATACACTGTTTCTCTGTATCATTTGGAAGATTATTTTACCCTTCCCTTTGCTTCTCAGAAAACACCCCCTCCCCGCATCCATTTTGTTCTCTTATTTCTGCTTTGCATACTTTGTTATAGGGCTCTTGCTTGGTCATTATCAACTTTCTTACATTCAGTAATTGTCATTTGAACATTTAATTATTAATACTGCCTACAATTTTTTTTTAAACACGTTGTACAGCAAGTGAAATATTTTCCATTTCATGGTCAAGAAACCCTTTTAATTTTCCTTTTGTAGTTAAAAACAAACAAACAAAAAGAAACCTCAAACTAAGCACAGTATTTTTTTGAGACTTTGTTATTTAATAAGTGAGAAAAGAGTGTTCTTTGATTCAAGCAAGAGAAGCAAGAACAACCAGATTTAAAGAATTGAGATGGAAGTACCATAAGAGAAGGTTTAATTTTTAATTACCTTAATTTAATGTTTTGGTAAGAGCATTGGTTTTGAACTTGGAAATGCTGGGTTTGTCCTTTCTTTTCTTTTGCAACTGAAATAGATACTGGAGTTTTTGATGTCCTCGAGTGAGTAGTTTTCAGTACTTCTGGGAGAATTTTAATTACTTAGTGATTATTATTATTAAACTCATTGAGTATTCTTTAAAGCCTATTCCTGTAAGCTACCACCTTGTAAGTAGGTAAGAAAGTATGTGACACATAGCAAGAAGAAAAAAGTGTAATGCCAGAAAGTTTCTAGGATATTGCTACTTAGTGAAAGAATATTGAAGTATTTTACTTAATTGGGCTCTTTGAATTCAAAATCTGTAAATATTTTGAAAACTAATCTTCTTTATTTTTTATTTTTTTCATTCTTATTGGGATATGACATATTGGGTTGGCCGAAAAGTTCGTTCAGGTTTTTCTGAACATCTTACAGAAAAACCAGAACGAACTTTTTGGCCAACCTAATACATTAATGTGTCCAAATCCTTACATACATATTTTCATATATTTGTATGCATTTTTACATATGTGTCCCAAAATGTAACCACGACCCAGGTCAATATATGAAACACTGATATAGATCATTTACGGTGCCCCAGAAGATTTCCTCCTATTGACAGTCGATAGCCATCCCTCATAGGTAGTCATTGTTCTTATTTCTTTGGTGGTAGATAGATGGGTTTTGCCTGTGCTTGAACTTCATCTGAATGGAACACTACAGTAAGTCCTCTTTGGTGTCTGGCTTCTTTGGTGTAACATTATGTCTGTGTCAGTTACCCTGTTTTTGGAAGTAGTAGCAGTAGTTGGTTTCTTTATGTCAGTCACTGTATCAGTATACCACTGAAATTTGCAGTTATAAAAACACAATATTTAATTATTGTTTTGGAGTAAATGAGAACTTTTTAGGATTTTATGGTCCGAAGACCTGCCTACAATTTAAACTCCTTCAAAACAACTTTTCAAGAAATCTTTTGCTTTCCTATCTTGTGGGACCAAGGAGCCACCCATGCAAGTAAGAGATTGTGGGGACAGCTGGGGCGTGGTCTAGCTAGGTGGCCTAGGTGGTGAGCCACGGTGCCCAGAAGCCAGACTACTTAGATAATGAATATATACTGTGTCCTTGGAAGTAAAAGCCCAGGAAGATAAAATTAATTGACTCTGTATTTCCCAGACTTTGGGATTTATGAATCAGTCAGTGAAAAAATAATTGGAACCAACATAATTTGCCAGTTTTAATAAAGAACAAGAATTTCAACACTAAGAAAAGTAAAAAGTCATATGACCTCAGAATTAAGAATTATCTTTCCCAAAGAAAGATAGTTGGCAACTTAAGTCAGCATTCTTAGGCAAATATTAATACGAAGGAATATCACAGCAAGCAATGAGCAGGCCGAGGCCCAGCTGAGAGGCTCTACCATAATTGTAGTGAGGAGGTAAATCATGTGGTTCTGGTCCATAAAGGACAGTCAGTAAAAATGTTTTGAGCAAATGAGTCATTGGTAAGTGGGTAGGCAGGTTTTAAAAGCACAAAATAAACTTGATGGATATTAAGTTTTCTTTTAGTAGGTCTTGGAGTCTTGCATTTTAATTCTTGCTTCTTAAAAGATACGTGTTTTTGACCTCTTTATACTATCTTGAGCTTATTGTTAATTACCATTATTCATTGCCTTCACTTTAGCTACTTGGTTATTAGAATATAGTATATTCTGTCCAGTCACATTTGTCATAGCCACTTTGTTTTCTGAGTTTTAATCCATCTGCAGCCTCTCCTGTGGCCACGAGAACTCCCTGTCAGCAGAGATGCCTGCCACCCGTGGGCAGCTCTCTTGCTGTGCCCAGTGTGCTTGGGGTGCTGGCATCAGCAGAGCCATCAATATCTCGTTTGCATATTTTATTTATTTTTTAAATGTCAGAGTGGAAATAAGAATAGCAAAGAAAACTGTATGAAAAGAGGCTACTAAATTGATTCTTTAAAGTGAAATTAGAAATGCTGAGCGCGTTTGATAGAGGTGCATCAACGCTCAAAAATGCATCTGAGTGAATCTACACTTCTTTCTTATTTTGAAGCTTTCAAGAAAATTGAAATGAGGATTTCACTGAAGAATAAAAAGGACCCAACATCCTTCTCTGAAAGTTGGGAGCCCTCTGCTTTATAAGCCTTAATTCATTACATTTTCTCTTTTACATATTTTTTTTTTCTTTTACATATTTTTGATGGACGTGTTGATTTTTCAAGATGCAACTCTGACATTCACTAGGAGTTGAATGTACTTAAACTGAAATTTCATGGAAAATTCTTCAATTTAATCATATTTTTCTGTTAATTACTTTTTATTCATTTACTCCTTTTTTTCAACAAATATTTATTGAGCGATTAATGTGTGCCAGACATTGTCCTTGCCTTTGTTCTTTATTAAAGCATTGTAGTAATTTGAGAATAGAAGAAGATCCATGGCAAAGAAGTCCATTATCCCACCGGTGCTAAATTTCCTTAATTTTTCCTGTTTACTCTTAGGCATTTATTTGTTGTAGAGGTACGTCTCTTTGTGTGGCCTTTCCTTTTTCAGAGGCAGTTTCTCCTCTAGTCTTAGTCCCATTTCCCTCCATGCCCTCTGGGATCTTGTTCTTTTTGTTAGCTCCTGTCACTTCTCTGTCTTCAGTCTTGTCCTCCCTACTGGCTCCTTCCCTGGGACCCATAAATATGCTCAAACTCTCCCATTTTATAAAATCTCTTTTCTTAATCCTGCATATCACACACACCCCTGCCCCCATCCCCAACCTGTCACTTAAGTTTCCTGTTTCCTTACTACTAAGCTGTTCAAGTATATGCTGTGTTCTTCATTTCCTTTCCTCCCCGCCCATTCATTTGCACACTCTTGACCCAGACCCGTCACCGTCTCAATGCCAAATCTCAAGGGCATTTTTCAGCCTTGTCTTACCTGATTTCATTACTATTTTACACAACTGATCCTGCTTTTGTATTTCAACCTTTTCCTTCTTTGCTTCTCTGTCACCACTGTCTCTGGCCTCTTGTTCCTCTTCAGATCATTCGTTCTCAGGCTTGTTAAGTTTCCCTTCTCTCTACCTGCTCACTCAACACATGTTCTCCACAGAGCCTTCCTAGACTCTTTTTTGCATACTCTGCCATTATCTCACCCATTCAGTATTTTTAGCTATAACTTTCAAAATGGTATCTCCAAACTGAACTGTCTCCAAAGGTCCGGGAAGCAGGTTCAGGTCTAAAACTGAACTAATAATAATTATCTGTCTAAATTTTCCATCCCCAGCCTCTACTCCCCTATGCATACCTACATCCTATGCCAAATCTTCTTCTGCTTCTAATCTTCCTTTATTGCCTGTCCTGAGAGATGGATACCTCCAGCGCTTTGGTGATCCAGACCAAAAAAATCTTGGCATCCACTTAGAAAGCTCTTATCCTCCTTACCTAACTCAAGCACTGTCATTCATTTTTTTGTCAATTCTGCTTCATAATTATGTCTCATATCCATTCTCTCCTTCCCATACCTGTTGCCATTGTTTTACTCTCTCAGCTTTCTAATTGGTTCCCATTACTCTAAACTTAAACTTCTCTAATCTGTCTTCCATACCTCTACCAGAATGATTGTGCTGCTTCCCTCTTCTTTGTGATTTCCTGTTGTCTGCTACTGCAGTCAGAATGACTTTTTGTAGAGTATAAGTCCTTCTTGACTGTATCCATACAGCTCTTACACTCACCTTGTATACTTTAGACCCTCACTAGACCTTTCCTTTTCCTAGGTCTGTCATGCTATTACCCACATTTATTTATTTCTATCCAAAATCTACCCACCCATGCCAACCTTCTACTCATTTTCATTATCTGGCATACACTTTATTGTTTCCGATTCAGTCATGTCTGGTCTTCTCTATCAACTTTTACTGGTCTTACACTCACCCGTCCTTGCAAGATGTGAGTTGAGTTTCCTTTTGAATTTTTTGAGATTTCCTTTTGAATTTTTTCAGTTATCTTGCTTTAGACATATTTTCATTATAGCACTTAACACATCATCTTGGGATGGCTCAGGGCAGGACACAGTCTTATTTTGAAATTAATATACCCACACCCAGTGAAAATGTTAGAATAGAAAAATAACTACCTTATCATGGGAAAATGGTAACATCTACAATTACTAGTGATGTTTGGGAAGAAGGAGAAGAATAAGCATGAGAAAGGGAGTTGCATTGTATTCAAACTTAAGATCTTTGCTTGGATATCTATTTGATATCCAAATAGATAAATTATAAAATTTCCAAATGTGTTTTGTGGTGAAGTTATTTAAGGAGAACTTATTCTTATTTAGGTCATTATAGAGATGAGGATGAAGCAAAGAGAAAGTCACCTCTTTTGCTATCTTTAGTGCTTTTGTTAGCTGAGAGGCTGCCTGTGTTTGATTTAAAATGATCATCTGTAAAACTCCTTAAGGTAGACCGATAATTTCCCATGACAGCACATAAAGCGCTTTCTCTCCTCCCCTCCCCAAACCCAAGCACACACACCAGAGGTACTTCCTATGTGAGACATTTGTTTAACGTCGCCTGTCAGAAAAGGTGCGACAACAAGTCACTCAGGTTTGAAGTTTGCAAACATCCTTCCAACTTATTGAACATCACCAAGGCTGTCAAAATTTTTATTTCCCCATATTTTCTCTTCTCTCGAGGAGAAAAACCATCATAGATGTAAATGTTAGGAGCATTTTGTTATAGGCTTTGGAGAGTCTGCAGGAAGTTTTATTCATAGTTTGGACTGGGGAGAGGAAGGAAGCCTCTGCTGCCATTTTGAAACCTTTCTAGCAATTTAAGTGAACTGCACTGCTGGGAACTAGATATTTTTTCTTCCAAATATTAGTTATATCTCATTTCCTTTTTTCTACTTTCTCTGAAAAATAGGCCTTGATATTTCTAAATTTTCAATTTATTTTTCCTTTTAGTTTCTTCTCAGTCTTGTAGACTCTCTACCAAACCCATTCTTGTATTAAACATCCACATAGGGATTTGCCTGGGAGTTGGATGAAACATGTTTATATGTGCTACACTTGTTTCAGATATTATTTGGTGGATAGTGAATAACTACTGAGAAAGAAACCAGTTGCTCTTCTAAATATAATTAGCAACCCCAGCTTAGAAGAAGTTTGCATGTGGTTGTGATGAAGCCTGTGGCATGCCCTCTGCACAGACAAGAAGGGGAAGATGGATGCATTTCTAATGCAATCAGGACGCTCCTCTGTAGTTTAAATATATTAGCATATCCTGAGAAAGGTGGTGTTTGACTGTCCCTAAGATAACTCAAAGTCTCTCCCAAACAAACATGATTGAATTACTTGAGGGAACGCATTAAGGCAGCAGGCGTTGTCCTTAATGGATCAATGCTGTCTACGCTCGTTATCACAGCAAACTCCAAGAAAACTATTACTGAAGTCCTAAGGAGTCAGTTTATTGATGCAGTCCTAGTGATTTTGCTAGCATTGCTCACATCCAGTTTGTCACCAAAAGTTGGATGCCATGCAAACATTGCATTTCTGGAACACTAATATCGTTTCCTACTTGTACCCAGAAAGAATAATGAGTATACATCTTGGATCCTTGTATTTCAGGTTATATATAAAAGAGTAAATAATAGCTTTGAAACATTCTGAATTCTAGGAATGTTAGGGTAATGTGGGATGAAATTGATCATCTAAGCATACATTCTGGGTATCACTTTTGCAATCTGCTTGTGTATCATAAAGGTCTCAAGTAAATAATAATAAAAATAACTAAAATTATTGAGCCCTAGTGATATACCCAGCTATGTTTTAAATGCTTTAACCTGCATATCTAATTCATTCTTCACTGCAACTCTATGTGGTAGGGATTATTATTATCCTTATTTTATAGGTAAGGAACCTGAGGCCTGGAGAGTTGATATGTTTTGACCAAGATGATCACCCTATTGCAAATAGAAAGGCCAGGATTAAAGCCTAGGCAAAAGTACCCCAGAGCCCTTACCTCCTACTCTGTATTTCAAGGGTGTGCCTCTATTCAAAACCCTTAAAATAGGAGGTTTCGCAGGTTCTAGGACTCTTCCACGGAAGTAGTTCATAACCATAATTCTCCTGCTGCCTTAGAAAAAAGGATTTTTCTGTTAAAAAAAAATGAAGAGTAAAAGATGCACTATGACTAGCTCTGGGTCCCAGAGACATTGTAGGGCAGGTAAAGAGCAGAACCTCAGAGTACTTTGTCATGGTGGTCTAGTCTCATCACCATACCCTTCTCTTAGTTTTGCTTCTAAAAGATAAGCATCTGAAAATAGTTGGGCTGACTTAGAAGAAAACGACGAATTTAACTGGTTAATTAGGTGTAATTATTTACGTAACTTAAGAATTTTTATTATATAAATTTACCCAAGGTAAATTTTCAAGCATATTTAAAATAAAATTTAATTTATGTGAAAGAAAATTTCTGTACACAGATTAGGGATGTCTTTATTGCAAGAAAGAATTAGCACTTGGGTATTTTTAGAATAGAACATTGTGATCTCCCTATTAGCTTTGAATCTTGATATGAAGTGAAATGAAAACTTTCAAGAACCCTTGCGCTACTTACAGGAATAGCTTCTTATAACATCCTCTATTGGCATTATCTTCTGGAAAGCTTGCATTTCCATGTATTTCGTGGCATTACATTATTTCTCCAGTGACTCCTGCCATTGTGAGCTCTTGTTTTTTTCAATGAGATATGACAAGTATCATATTCTCAAATATTCTAGTCTTCATATTGCTATTACAAATTGACTTTAAACGCATATATCTCTTAATGTATATGATACATTCCTTGTTCCTTATTTTAAAGCAGAATGATAGAGTAGCAGCCATAAGAGGAGAGGAAAACAATTCTAACATACCCAGACCATTTGTTTGTATCATCTTGCTAACCCTAACTCTTATATGAGGAAGAGTCGACACATTTATATGTTTATTTGGAAAAGTTTGAGGAAATGATTAGCAGTTTGATTCAGAAACTTTATTAATTTTTAAAAATTTAATTTTTATTTTATATTGGAGTATGGTTGATTTATAATGTTGTGTTAGTTTCAGGTATACAGCAAATTGATTCAGTTATACATACACATATATCCATTCTTCTTCAGATTTTTAAAATTCACTCATTCATTTAGTGTTTATACTTTTCTAAAAAGAATGTGAACAGCTGGTTGAACACAGCTGACCCTTCAACAATGTGGAGTTTAATCCGCCTATAACTTATAGTCAGCCCTCTGTATCCAGGTTCCTCTGCCTCCTGGGATCCAGCCATCCTCAGACCATTTAGTACTGTAGTATTTACTGTTGAAAAACATCCACGTGTAAGTGGACCCGCACCGTTCAAACCCGGGTTGTTCAAAAGTCAACTGTATTTTGCTTGAGGAGCAGTTAAAATCTGGAAGTTGTGGGGAAACAATGCCAGAAACAATTTCTGAAAGGAAAGCAGTAGAAGTATTTAATTTTTCTTAATTCATTTCTCTTAATATACCTGTGCTTTCCATCGCCTGCCTTAAATATCAGGAAGAGAAAGAGATGAGTGATTTTTCTCTGTGGTGGATTACAATGAATATTGAGCGGACTTTTTTTGTTGTGTGGTAAGCCTCAGTATACCACTCATAAAGGAAAATAATTTTAAGGTTTAAAATTTAGCTTAGCATTTTCTTGAGCTTATTGTTTTAAAATAGTACCCTCTCTCCTTTTTAAAAATACTGATATTGCAAGCCCTTTGTATAATTTCTTCCTAATGTTTGCAAAAATCCCCCTGAGGTTTCTTCTGGTTCCCTGGAATTCCTCCTCTCCAGATATTGACAAAATCATTAAACAAGCCTGAAGCTTCATGATTACTTTTCCAGCGCCACTTTCATTGCTCTTTATCATTATGTTTAGTTATGTTTCATCTAGTTTTCAATATATGTGACAGGGTTCATATCCAGCCAACTGGAATTAATTTGATAGCTAAGCATTTCACGAGCTGGCTCCAATACATGCTCTGCCAGATCCTGCCATGTGTGAAGCATTACTCTTTTACCATTAAAGATTATTTATAACTTGACTTCTTCCATGCTCATTTGTGTTTCTGAAGAAGGCAGGGAGAGGTGTGCCTGCTCTGAGTGTTTCTCTTGGCTTTCCTCTGTGTGAACCTCACTAATAACTGTGAATCACCACCTTCTGTGCCTTTCCTTTTGAGCAAGAGGTGGGAAGTGGAGGTGCTTTGAATGTAATGTCTTGCTTCTCAGCAAGAGGATGCCCTCAGAAGCTCTGGTGTTGCTCTAACCTACCTCCCTCGCTGCCCGTTAGTGGCATGAGAGGGTATTAAGATCGAGAATGTGGTTTGGTGGGGAAACTATTGGAACTGACCTCATTAAGTAATTTTTTAAGATCTTAGTCCTTAGAGGTTATGATAGTAAGTGACTGGGGAATTGTTGAATATTATATCACTACTTTGGGGAAAAATAATTTTAACTAAACATTTCAGGGATAAGAGAAAGGAAGTGTTTATATTTCTAAGATTTGGTAATGTTCCAGATTGCTACCCTTTTGTAAGTATCTAAAGCAGACTTTTTTAATACTCTGAACCAGCTTAGAATGAGTCTTTTATTGGACCATTTTTCCTTTATTTATCAGTTTGATAATTTAATTTTATGGCCAATATATGTTCCCTAGTTTAGAGATTTCCCTCACGTGGCATGGTTAGCAATCGTGTGTGAAATAATTATGTGGAAACATTACTAGCGAATTACTGCTTGTCTAAATACTGTATGTTTTCACTTGAGAACATTGGCTCTGGAATGTATTTCTGGCACTGTGAAGGAAAAAAAAAGTCTTGAAGTTAAAATGCAGCCAGAATTTAATTTGTGAAATGGAGCTTTAAACTCAGTTGTTCCTCACACTGGCAGCAACTTGAGGTTGCTTATGTCCTTTCTAGAATGAAAAATGTGCCCTTTAAGACTACTTAGTCATATTTTTAATCTTCAAATTGGTAATTTCTTAGAGAAAGAGCCAAAACTTTACCCGGTCCATGTTTGTGTCTGTGTGTTACACAGGATCTAAATTATAAATCCTAATTAATACCACTTAAAACTAATGGAGTGGCCATTTCAAGGTCCCTTACTACAGTAATTATGCCTTGGAACAGGGAAGTGAGTCTTATATTAAGATTTTATACTAATAATTCTGGCCGACTTCTGATACAGTGTTGGACCCCAAGTCGGGAATAGTTTTCTTATCATAAATATAATCAGTAACCTACCCTGCTGGATATTTACTGTTTGGGGGAATTGACTCTAATATGTAAAATAACTGTAGTACAAGAAATTCAAAGAGGGAGAAAAGCCAGGAGACATATTCTTATTTTCTATGTTATTTTATCCTACGGTAGGAAGAAGTTTCTCATTTTAGCTTCTGAATAAATCTTTCTTAGTATTGAGATTGGTCCATTTGATTTCTGGAGTGGACATTTCTTACGTGTCCCCAAAGCCAGAAAAAAAGGAGAGAGGGTGTTTCTTTGCTGATTTAATTATGATGACCATAAAAATTTCTTTGAATATGTCCTAAGTACTCCCCATGTGAGAAAGAAGGAAAAGTGAAGGAAGTCATTCACCACATTTCCCCCTTTTTCTCCCCAAAGAGGGCCTGAGAGTTGTGTAATAAAAAGTCACTTTCTCCTCACTCCCAGCATTTGATGTCGATGATTGACAGCGTGCGTGGAGACTTAGTCTCATTAGGGTTTCGGCCAAGGAACACATCAAGGCCAAGAAGATCAAAACTCTGAACTGAAGCAGGAACTTTTCATTCAAACTTGAATAAATGTTGAGGAAAAGGATGATATATCTTCCAAAAATTAAAAATCAAAACAAAATGATTAAAAAATCAACACCTATAGTCTCTTAGCACTACAGATTCTGTGTTTGTTTTGAATTGAACATTTTCAGAAAAACATCATGATTCATTAGTCTGAAAAATTATTGCATTATCATAAGAAAGGGATTGTTGACTCTAATAGAAATAGGCTTTGGATCACTTATAGTATGATTTAGCCTCATAGCATTAAACCATAATATGAAGATACAGATTGCTTGTTCACTGAATAGGATGATTTTAAATATTACTCTGAGGACTTCTATCTGATACCAGAATTGCCCACAAGGACCTTACTTTGTAACTCCAAAACTCTAGTAGGCAGATACTATTTGGTAAATCGATTCTCGATATCAGCTTAGAGATAAACAGAAAAACTGGTTGGTTTCCTTTTCTAGGCAATTTGGCTATAATGGTGATGGTTTATAACTGCCATTCTCCCTATGACGTCCACAGTTAATAGTCTCAGTGTAGATGAAAAACTACCAGCAGAAGTACTCAGAATATAAGGATGTATTTTGTGAAATGTATATGTGTGGGGAGGGAGTGAATTGTGACTACATTCACAAACAACCTAAAGGTACAGTGTCTTTTTAATGAAGATAAGTGGGACATGGTGGAGAGTTTCTTCTTCTGATTACTCCCAAAGAAATTGAAGGCTACATATGGGTAAAATGAAGTTTTTTCTCTCTTTTTTTGTTCGTAGAGAAATATAAGCTATTATATTTGTCTTTAACGTAATATAGAGATTGTAGCACTTTTTTAATAAACACAACAATTGTTAAAAAAAAACCCAAAACATCGCAGTTGCATTTAAGCCACTTAGAGGGAATGGAGCAAAGGGAGGAGTGGAAAGTAACAAAGGGAAATTAAAGAGAAAGAAAAGAGTGACATGGATCCAGAGAGAAGGGGGAACAGTGGGGGAAGAGTGAGAGAGGGTTCAGGGAGGAGACGTAGCGAGAGAAGTGGAGACAGGGTGGCGGCCGACAAGGGAAAAGCAGCCCCAGGACCAGTGGCCTTCAGTGCCTCTTTGTCGGCCTCAGAGCAATTGCCTATTTTTACTTTTTTTAATTAGAATTTTGACTGTCCCTCTGTCCTCCAAACTCTCATTCATAATCCTCATTTTCCCTTACAGATATAAAGATAAAAATAGCTTTTGTGACATTATCTTAAAAACTCACAGGCCAGGCACTATATGAAAGTGGACCCTTTATGGACTTAAACAGTAACCCTGCTTTTCCTGGTTGAAAAGAAGAAAAACAAGGAGTAAAAGTCTCCAGGGCAAAGAAACTTGACAAATTTAAAACTATAAATAACAGTGCTTACTATTTTCTAATTTTCTAATTAGAGTAAATTTTAGGAAGAGAGCGAAATGAGGAACTGAGATTGTGTCCTTTAAGAGTGGTGAAACCTAAAGTGATATATTTGCATCTGTCATGGACCAGTAGTACGTAGTGTTTCCTGTAGATTTGGACAGGCCCGAGGGTGTCTTCTATGGAAACTTCAGAGAGGAAGGAAAACATTAATGTTAACAATAATAATGTTTTATATTTGTAGGTAGATACTATACTTTCAGATTCTCTATTACATGGAATTGGTTTGGAATCCAAAACCATAACCCAGCTTTCAGAAGCTTTTTTTCCCCTAAAGTCCAAGGCAAGACTCTGCACTTTTTTTTTATTTTTTTTTATTTTTGGCTGTGCTGGGTCTTCATTTCTGTGCGTGGGCTTTCTCAAGTTGTGGCAAGTGGGGGCCACTCTTCATCGCGGTGCGCGGGCCTCTCACTGTCGTGGCCTCTCTTGTTGAGGAGCACAAGCTCCAGACACGCGGGCTCAGTAGTTGTGGCTCACGGGCCTAGTTGCTCCGCGGCATGTGGGATCTTCCCAGACCAGGGCTCGAACCCGTGTCCCCTGCATTGGCAGGCAGATTCTCAACCACTGCGCCACCAGGGAAGCCCAAGACTCTGCACTTTACGAGGATCAAATGTTTCTCAATGTATTTGCCTGTCACAGTTGAAAATGCCCACTAATACCAGCACGCCCTTTCATTTGTAAAATTGTGTCTCAAAGTCATTTTTCGAAGGGTGTACAAGGCTGCTCTGTACTATTTTGGCACTGTTTTTCGTTTGCACACAAACGTAGCGATTCATTTACGTTTTAGAACTTTCATTCCCCTCTGGCAGGTTAACAGGGCAAATACCTTCTCTAATCTTTCCCCCCCACCCCCCCAGGGTCTTCAGCTCTGCCAACATCCTCTCATTGCTTGTAAACTCTCCAAATCTCAGCAAATACCTTTCCCTGTGTAGCTGAATTTTCTTCCCTCTATAGCTCCATTTTCCTCTCTTCTGACAGATAAGAATAAGGAAGCCCAACTTTCTGAGCATTCTTCTGTTGTCACTCTCGAAACAACTGCCGTGTTTCTGAACTGCACAGAACTTGAAGTGAACAAACTAGAAATACGTGAGAGTCGGGGTGTTCTCTGTTCTGAGCTCTTGTCTTTATACTGGCGTGGGGTGAGAGTAAAGGCATCATAGTGCCCTGGGCAGAAGAGGATTCAGGGCTGGAGGAATTCAATTTTGTTAGGCCAGGGTGAATAGGAGGTAATTAAGAATCTAGTCGGGAAAGGTATAGGCAGTCATGGGAAGACATGAATTTCCTCGTAGATAACATGTGTTTTTTTTTTCCCGTTTGGGACTCATAAAATAGGGTTTCTAGTATATGGAGTTTTTTCTTAATAAGAAATCGAGTAGTGCACTGGGCGATCTCTGTCATTCCAGCACTGGTTCTATGCATGCGTGAATAAGGGTTTATAAAAAATCAAGCCTGCATGAAAGAATGAATATGCCTTAGTAGGAATTTACAGGAGGGCCTTAAGTTCATTAGAATGCTGAGAGCTGTGAGTGAGTTTAGCCCTGAAGGCAGAAATACTGTTGAGATTCAGGTGTTGGAGTCAAGCCATCTAAGTTCCATTCCCATTTTAGTTACTGAACGTCAGTAAGTGTCAGTTTCTTTATTTGTAAAATAGGAATAATGCCATTAGCTTAGTGGGATTGTTAGAAAACAAGCCAGTGTATGTAAATTACTTAGAGTTGTACTTGAAACACAGTAAGGTCTGGATAAATGATATTTGTAGAGGTTGTTGTCATAGAAACTGAAAATTGTTAGTTTAAATGGATTACCATTTTTAATGGTCTGAGAGGCCTTAGCATTTGGAGGCTATTGGTTATCTAAAGCAAACTGAGGTGGGGCGGGGGGAATGTGTGGAATATCTGCCCCTTTCTTCTTATCTCTGTACTGGGACCAGCAACTCTCTCTTTTTCCTGTTGCTTGGGGCTTATTCATCGTAAAGTAATAGGACATATGGCTCCTATATTGAAGTATGGAAGGAGTTGGAGAAAGATTGCCTACACTTAAATTATTAAGGGCTGAATTTTAAGCTTTAGTGACAAAGATAACATTCTGGGGGCTTTCATATTAACATAGAATATGCTACTTTCTTTTCTCCCTATGCAGAGACAATAGTGAAATTAGGGATTGGAAAAAGTAGAAAAGTATCCAAAGTATGTAACTGGAATAGTGAGAATTATTGTTAAATCCCAAATACATATACTAAGAAGGTACAGTAGCCCCCTGAAATACAAAAAAGATCTAGTAAAATGATGAATGACCCATTAATTAAAATAATGTTGCAAATGAAATGATAGCAGAATATAGATGGAATTACTCTCTACAGACACATTTACATTAAACAAATTCATTGTGAGGGCTATAGTGAACCTTATGGAATAACAAGATAGGCAGCCGCTAGATAGCTACCTGTTTAAAAATGTTTCCACCTTTAGTAGAAAATATTTCCAAAAATAACAAGAATTACAGTTACTTGAACTAATTGAATCAGGCATGACTCTCTCTATAAGATGTCCCAATTAATTAACACCAACTAGAATACTGTAAAATTATGTAGTACAGTTTTTTTAGTGATTTCTTTCAAAGTTTTATATAATATTTACCTGTGTTTTACTTTTGATTTCCAGGTTTAGGAATTAAATCATGGTGGAGGGTGGGTGGAGAATTTCTGATTTGGGGACTTGAAAAGAATTCAGAAGAGTATTTCAAATAACAAATGACATTTAGGGGGGAAAAAAAAGCTCATTCATATAACTTAACATGTGCCATGAAGATACGAAGACAGCCAAGGGGATCATCAGAAGTGGCAGATATTAAAATGACATTTCTTTGAGTCATTTGTAGTGAGGTGGTGGATGGACCTAGAGTCTGTCATACAGAGTGAAGTAAGTCAGAAAGAGAAAAACAAATACTGTATGCTAATGCATATATACGGAATCTAAAAAAAAAAAAAATGGTACTGATGAACCTAGTTGCAGGGCAGGAAAAAAGATGTAGACATAGAGAATGGACTTGAGGACACAGGGTGGGAGGGGGAAGCTGGGGTGAAGTGAGTAGCATCGACATATATACACTACCGAATGTAAAAGAGTTGGCTGGTGGGAAGCAGCAGCATAGCACAGGGAGATCGGCTCAGTGCTTTGCGATGACCTAGAGGGGTGGGCTAGGGAGGGTGGGAGGGAGGCTCAAGAGGGAGGGAATATGGGGACATGTGTATGCATATGGCTGATTCACTTTGGTGTACAACAGAAACTAACACAGTATTATGAAGCAATTATACTCCAATAAAGATCTATTAAAAAAATGACATTTCTTCTAGGAACTGAGACATGCTTAAAAGAAACAAAAACAAAAATATAAGTCATGCCAACTGCATAGATCACAACTGCATATCTGCTGATCACATCTGTCTTCTTATTAACTTAATGATAATGAATGAAGTCCAGCAAAAGAGTCACTGACATCAATTTCTTTCTGCTCATAATTAACATTCACCCCTAAGAAGAGACTGCCGTTCATAGCTATTAAGAAGTTCTTAGAATTTTGTTACTGAGAGCTTTTTTTTTTTTTTTTTAGCATGGATCTTAAACATCATTGGAAGTTCTATATTAATCTATCCCAACCCACTTGACAAACACAATTGAATTTCAATGACGTTCCAAATTTGAAAATATATTTTCACTATAGAGGGTCATTATACTTTTAATATAAATTACAGTTATAAGCAGAAATGATCTTCAATTTCCTGAGCATATTATTGTGGGGGAGTGTGTTTTGTTAGTTTCCTCTCATCTAACAAGAGTTGGCACTATTATTTGAGACATCAGTGTGGACCCTGCCTTGGTTGAGTGTGGAATCAGTGTTTGGGGATAACTGAATGGTACTGCGCCTCCATGGAAAAACTTGAAACCAAGAGATGTGTGGGGTTTTTAATGCATCTTTTAATGGTCTGCACTGGTCTGAGCTTTCAGAAGAAATCAAGTCATGGTCTTTGCCTTTAGGCACTTTGAACTGCTTCAGGGAGACCAGTGCATGTGCTTGGGCCTATGCAAGCCAATATGAATAAATCAGACGTGCCCAACACTCTCGCCCCTCTTTGAGAGTCAGGGAAGTTCTCCTAAAAGAAGAAATGTCCTAACTAAGACCTGGAGGATGAATTGTACTTAGTCAGGAGTTGGGGTGGGGGGGACTTTCCTATCAGAGAGTAGGGCACGTGCAAAAGGCAGTGAGAGAGATGGAGAGATCCACACACGTCTTTGAAGACTCTGGGTCTACAACCTTGACTGTCAAGTTCAGGGCTTCCATATTACCGTCACCAGATTGTGCTGGTATGAACTTGTTTGGTCGTTAGCCCTTGCTCTTCCATGACTGTGGCTTGAACGTGCAACCAGGTGTTCACAGGCCACATGACCCCTCCCAGTATATTTCTAGGGCTTTACAGAATCCCAGCGGGTCAAAAATTACCTTCATCTGTCCTGTGTCTAGAATTCTGGGAAACTTTTTTTCTGATTAAGATACACGGGGCAAAAGGCCATTATCGGGGCTGGTTTCTCCAGGACGGAAGCAACTATGCTCTCCCCTCTTAGGAAAACTGCCCTCAAACCATTAGCCATTGACTCTTCATAGTGCATAGGAACTGAGACTGTGGTGTAGGGTAGACTTCGCGCCACAATTTTTTTGATTGTGTGACATTGGGCAGGTTGTTTAATCTTGGTTTCTTTATCTTTCTATTTCACAAAGTTGTTGAGGGTTACATAAGTACTCAATAAATGGTAACTATTACCTAACTATGAGGATATTTACTCATTCATTCACTAAGTGAATAAATATTAAGGATGCTCAAAGAGCCTTGTGATCTAGCCTTGTTCCAGGAGGAAATGATGCTTTTGTATTGTTATTTGAATTTCTGTCTCTCTTTTTTTTCCCAAAGCAAAATTATTGCTTATTTTGGTTGTATTTCATACTTTTGCAGTGTTTGTCAAAGTGACTTCCCAAGAATCACCTGCATCCAAATCAGCGGAGGAGCTTATTAAACATGTGGATTCTTGGTCCTTACTTTGAACCTGCTAACTCGGAACTCTGGGCATGGCATGGGGGATCCGCGTGTTAAATAGGCTCTCTAGGTGGTTCCCACACACACCCTGAAGATTGTAACCTAATAAGATCACGTGGTCTCACTGACTTACCATTTGGTGCTACATTAAGGAAAGCTAGCAGTCACTTTCCTGTCCTTTTTATTGTATGAGCATTCTACAGCTTTGGTTCCTGAGAAACCCTCTTTTCTTTACTTTAAATGTGGAAATGGCCATTTACCTGTTTTGCAGCTTTCATTTACATGGATTTTTCCAGAAATAAGTAATAAGTATGACTGAACTGTCTTCCTCTCTGGATAAGTCTTCTTTTCCTAGCATCCATTTCTCAAAAACTCAAGAAGCTAACACCAGTCTGCTACCCACCTTCAGTATCATGTAGTTAATAACATGCTTTCTCTTTTCCAATTGTAGGGTTTGTTATTGCCCTTGGGCAATATGTTCAGGACTCACAGCCTGAATGTTCAAAACGAGGTAAAAAAGGGCTGAAACTTCTGCACATGTTTTCATTAATTTTTTTCGCAGCCTTGAATTGATTGCTTCCCTTCCCCAAAGCACACCCGGTGTGACCCTGATTTAGTGTGGCTTAATCAATAAACTGCAGAATGACTAATTTGTTTCCAGTCATTTCTTTACAGAGTATTTTCCAAGCAAAGGTGAATATGGGAAAACTACTGCCTGTGAGCCAGGGTGAAGGGGAACAGGGAGACAGAGACAGACAGCTGTGTGCCTATGTTTACTACAATAATTTTTTAAAAAGAATAAACGGAAGGGGAGCAGGAATGATCGTAAAGACGCCTGTCCCTCTAAGATAATGTTTCTGCCATATTATGTGAAAGACCTCTTGATAACAGGCATGTAGCACTTTAATGCCTGTTGTTTTTGTTTTGTGTTGCTCTCTATAAGCCATGGAAAAGATAAATTCCCTACTGAATGGGCCTGGTGGAACTCTGCAAATTCTAAAAGCATCCAATCAGAAGAATATTAAACCTTTGAGGGCGATTTAGCGTTTTCCTGTTTCTTTTTTCTTCTTCTTCTCTTAACTTTGTTCCTTCTGATTGCTTTCTGCGGAGACGCAGTTCCAGTTTTATTCTGTGGGGATACAGAGTAAGCACCTCATTGAAGTTGAGTGCAGAATTTGATGGGAAGAGTAGATGAGCAGGGCTGTGCTGCCACCTGCAGAAGCTGGCCACACAGCCTGCAGGGAGGGGACTGCCGTGATTCATTTTTTTAAGTTCCTGGTGTGTACCAACTACTTTTCACGTCTTGTCTTAAATCTCATAACAGTCATTTGATTTGAAAAATCAGGAATCTGAGAAAGAGGCAGAGCGATTGGCTCAAGGTCATCAAACACAGTACCACGTGGTACATTATAGATTTGAGCTCACATTTGTCTGGCATGAATTTTCCTTTGCTTCCCAGTGCACCACTCAATCCAGCCAGGCTATTTGTGGGGTTGGGGGGGCGTGGTTAGGAGGGGCACCTGAGATTGCTGTAGGGGAGAGGGCTTCAGGAGCATCCCAGCGAGGGAGAACGGAGGTCAGCCCAATTCACGTGGTGTTCTCAGGTCTCTGTTGCTCCATGTTTGCAGAGCAGCTGTGGCCTCACACAGTGAGGCACTGAGAATTACTACTTTAAGAGCTGCTGTTGGTGGGAAAGAAGCACAAAATCACAGTGAACCATAGACCCATCTTACTGCGTTTGGTCATTGAGCAATACAGGAGGAATTCTATACAATTTAGTAACTACCTCCAAAACCTGAGCCGTGGTGGCATTCTGCCCCCTTATTGTGGGCAAAAGTAGAGAGATTATAGCTACAAAGAATGTGGAAAGCTCACACAGAAGTTGTAAAATACACATTTTACCGGTCCCATGGATATATTTTATTAGCTGTTTATGGTTAGGAGCTGTATATTTGTGAAATAAAAGAGAATTTTGATGGCAGTGAGAAGTTATATTTAAAAGTAGATTATTGGGGCTTCCCTGGTGGCGCAGTGGTTGAGAATCTGCCTGCCAATGCAGGGGACACGGGTTCGAGCCCTGGTCTGGGAAGATCCCACATGCCGCGGAGCAACTAGGCCCATGAGCCACAACTACTGAGCCTGCGCGTCTGGAGCCTGTGCTCTGCAACGGGAGAGGCCGCGACAGTGAGAGGCCCGCGCACCGCGATGAAGAGTGGCCCCAGCTTGCCGCAACTAGAGAAAGCCCTCGCACAGAAACGAAGACCCAACATAGCAATCAATCAATTTAAAAAAAAAAAAAAAAGTAGATTATTGGGTGGTTTATGTTTTGACAAGAACTACAGAGGATCCATTTAAAAATACACAGTGAGCTACCAGTTCAGCAGGAATTTGGTGTGACAACATACTTTAGAATGTTCTTATAGACGAGAAGGGGACAGGTATGGGTGCTAAGTGTTCTGTTAGTATTACCTCCAAAACAATTCTTAGAATAATAAGATAAAATATTTGAAATGGAAATGATTTGTCACTTAAAAGATATTACTATATACAAGTTTTTCAGAAAAGGAAAATGCCTTGGAAACATGGGGTTCCGAAGTTCCATATGACATTTTCTAGACCAGTGATCCTTGACATGGATGGAGATGATTGAGTAAATGTACTGTTAATAAAAGCTGTAAGAATGAAACTTGACCAGAGGCAAAGAAGATGGAGTAATATAGTTGTATGAGGCAGAGGCTAAAGAGATTGTGAAACACCTTGTAGACCTTCTTAACTATTTCAAGTTCCATTTCCATTACTGAAAGACCATTTTAGTCATCACTCTCCAAGGCTAACGTTTATAGAATGGTTTGCTATAATTGAATCACTAATGATGCAACAGTAGATCTTAATTATTTTGTCTTTGGTTCACAAAGAGTTTGAGGGAGTCAAATGACTACTTCCAGTCGGCAACAGAAATTAAACTTGAAACCAAAAGAGGCTGGAGCTGGGAATTTGTATTTGGGAGTCACAGTGATAGCCAACAATTTTTGCATGCTCAGTTTGTGCCAATCTCAGTGACGAACCTTTCATGGGTTAGCTCATCTAACCTCCACGAGAACTTCACAAAAACTTTCTGAAGCAGGTCATACTAATACCCACATTTTACAGATGCGGAAACTGGCACAGAAAAGATTTTTGTAGTTTGCTGTAGGTCACACAACTAGTAATTTTTACAGTGAGATTCAAACAGAAATCTTGGTGATGTTTAAATCCAAGGTCTTTAATCCCTGTGGTACTCTGCATAGAGGTGAGTTTTAAGCCTTGAAGATAGTTGAAAGCTGAGGTCAGTTTAGTCTTAGAACATTCAGAGGATGAGAGAAGTGATCAGACAGCAAAGGACAAAGCCAGTTTTGGAAACCATGCAAGAATGTTTAGAGGAGAAGAGAATTATTTTAAAAAGCTGCAGAGAAATCAAAAAAAAGAAAGAGAAATTATTAGATATAGAGATTATGTGTCTTTGGGAACTTTGCCTTGAGCAGTTCTGAGTAGGGCATTCAATCCTATCTCAATATGCCATTCATTTTTGAACATTTTTTAGCAAATGAGAGCCTGTGTGACACTTCCTTCATTTCTTTGTCCCATTCCTTCTCTCCTTCAAAATGAATTAATAAGTACATATATAAAACAAAGGGGGAAAAAGTAACATGATGTCTGCCTTACTGAGAAAGCAGAATAATACCAGAATTTTTTTTCTTTCTTTCTTTCTTTTTTTAATCTTGCTCAGGAAGACTTACTGAGGAGTTGGATACAAGATGGCAACAGGTGATGTGCTAAATGTATTAGTGGACTCTATTTAGAGTGAGATTTCCTATGCCTTTTACTAAGTCCTCAAAACGTTTCACAGACATGCTCAGTTCTCAAAAATAAAATATGACATGTGTAAGGCTCTTAATTTCCTCTTTTTTTTTTGTAATAGAGAAATTGAAATCGAAAAAGGGATAGCATGGGACAAATATAACCCTCAGTTTTCCATTTCTGTGCATTCTCTCCTGATCTACACTTTTCCTGCTGGTTAGGACAAAGTGCCTCCACTGTTGTGGCCAGCTGCTTTGACGTGTTACTAAACCTGTCCATATATCTGATGCGGCTATTGCTGCTTCCTCCTCAGAATACTTTCCTGGCTTCTCTCCCAGGACAATGCACCCTTCCGGTGTTCCTCTCACCTCACTGGCTCCTCGTGAGTTTCTTCCTCACCCACCTGACCTCTTAGCCTAGGGTACCCGGGCTTTAGTCCTTGGCCACCTTCTCTTTTTGGTCTACACTCATTTCCCTTGTGGATCTCGTCTCCTCCTAGAGCTTAAAATACCATATCAAGCTGTTGACTCCCAAATTTATATCTCCAGCCTGGGCTGCTCCAGTGAACTCCAGCCTTATTATGTTTTTAGCTTACTTGACATTTCTGTTTCTGTGTCATATGGGAATCGCAGCTTTAACATGTCCAAAACTGAGATCCCAACATTTCACACCATCTGTTCACCAACTGCTGCCCCTTAGTCTTCCCCACTTAGATAAATGGCAACACCATTCTTTCAGTTGTTCAGACCAAAAATCTAGGAGTCATGTCTTTCTCTCACACCCAGAAGCCATCCATCAGCATATCCTATTGGTTTTCCCTAAAATTACCCAGAATCTAACCATTGTTCGCCACCATCGTGAGTTACCCTGGTCCATGCCACCATCATCGCTTGCCGAGATTAGTGAAGTAGGCTCCTAACTGGTCTCGTGCTTGATCTCTTGCTCTCCTCCCTTTTAGCCATAGTGATCCTGTTAAAATGTAAGTCACTTTTGGCTCAAAACTCTGCAGTAGAAATTCATGCAGAATAAAAACCAGGATTCTTCACAATGGCTGACAAGACCCTACATAATCTGCCCCTACCAGTTGATGCTGAGCACGTTTTCTACAGCCCTCTCTGTAGATCACTCCCTCTAGCCGCACTGGTCTCCTTGAACTTTTCCTTGAACCTTTGAACAGTAGCACATTTGCACTACTGTTTCTCCACCAGCCATTCATGTGAGTCACCATCTTCATACCATTGGAGCTCTTCTCAGATGTTACCATCCCAGTGAAGCCCTCCCTGGCTATCCTGTTTAAAATTGTACTATGCTCTACTTTTTGCTCTTCATTTCCCTTATCACTATCTATGTACTGTATCTTTTATCTGGCTTATTGCCTGTCTTCTCCCACTAAGAATGTAAATTGTGCAAGGGCAAGGATTTTTGTTTCTTTTGTTCACTGTTATTGCCCTGTCACCTAGAATGGTGCCTGACACATACTAGGTCTCAGTTAATGTTTGTTGGAATGAATGAATGAAGTTTCAGAGCCTAAGATAGAGTTGTGGAATCAGAGTATGTAAGAAAATGTGTGTCTGTGAATACAGTTTTTCTCCTGATTTCTGAGCTCCAGTCCCAAAAGGACAATTTTCTACCTCTGAACAAAGGTGCCTCTGAGTACCCAGATCTTTATCCCTGTGAACAGCCATTACCTATTAGAGCCAGTGGGATGGGGGAAAGACATATTACCATCTCCAATTCTGTAGAGTCCCTTTGGCCCAGAATGTTTTCAAAATGCTATCCCATAAAGGCAAACAAATCTGGAGACCTTTGTAGTTTCCCTTAGCCTCTGCTGCATTAGTCAAAGATAAATCTATGCAGAGTTCACTAAAGGGAACAGACAACTGCATTAAGCTGTGTAATGATGAACATTAATGGCCTGTGACAAAATGCGTCTCTGTAGGCTCAGCTGCCATGCAAGTTGGGGATTTTTCCTTCTATTTGATGATGGTAATGAAAAAAACAAAACAAAACCACACCCAAAGATGCAGAGAAACAACCTGCAGGCCAAGTTCAAAGTGATTTTCATGGTGTCTCTTTGTTTTTCCTTTTTGTAAGCACATGCATCTTGACCATAAAAGGTACATAGGCCTTTGTGCAGTGATGGGGGACTCTCTGCTGTATTAAATAGAAATGTACTGCCCTTTATTCCCAGTAGCAACCTGATATAATTCATTTGTTTCCTTTTCTGAGGCATGTGCATTATCACGCAAATTGTTAAATTGAGTTTTTTCGCTGCTTGTTGTTTTTATTCGTAGACACTTATACCTTTATCATAGTGATCCACACGGGTTGATTTCATTTTCTGTGCATTTCTTTCCTATTTCTAATTTAAGCAAGGAGCTCATTTCCTTATGTGTCCTTCTCCTCCCGGTTGGACTTGCACATGGTTAGCTGAGTGATCTGGTGTAAATTAGTTGACTTTTTCTATTGCACATGATTCTTATGAGGATCAAATACATATATGGATAAATATGCCTTATAAACTACTGTAAACATCTAAGTTAATAATGCCAATGTGGATACTAGACCAGTTGATCTCCAAGACTCCTTTTAATTGTAGAAGTAAATTATTCTAAGACTTCCCAAAGGAATGTTTCTAGTATATTCTATATGTTAGGTAATTGGGATATATAAATATAAATATTTTATGTACAACTCTTAGAAACCATAGGTTTTACACATATACATATATGTAATTTATATATATATATAGAATAGTCTGGCCTGGTCTAGGACTTTTTAAAAAAAAAATCTATTCAGAATGTCAGTATGATGTACACATACTGTATTTTCAGCATTTGCTTCTCAGATATTCAGAACACATTTTGCTCTACTGCAGAATTATTTGATAACACATTTCATTCCTCACCTCTGAATCTCATGGATGATCTACCAAAAAATAACATCTCCATTTGTTACTAAATAAAACCCTGCTATGACTCTTTTCTATAAATCCAGTTTTATTGCTCCTTCCAAAGTAACTTCTGATAATTCAGCCAGAACCCTTACTTTTGTTTGTCATTTTCAAGCTAGATTCTTGAATAAGAGGACTAGCTCTAATTTTAGCCTAAGAAGAAAAGATTACACGGCAAATTTCAAGACACCGGTTTTGCTACCTGATCTACTAACTTTGTAAATTCTAGGAATCCATTTACTTTTTAAAAACGTTTCTGTTCTTATTTTCAGTGCCAATTTGTTTCCTTCAGCTTTCCCACACCCATGACTTTTATAGCCCCATATAAAGTAGAGCGCTCTGCCATATTGATTTAATGGTATTTTTCAATAAATTTCCTGTTACAGTGCTTGCTCCATACCAGGCAGCCAAGGGGGGAACAGACGGATGTGCCGGTTACCTAATTTTAAAAGAGAAAAAATTTCATTGTCTCCATTCTTTAATGTCATAGTTGTCCTGCCAATGACCTGATACTGGGATGTATTAGGTTCCCCCTGACGTATGTTACAGGAAGTAGTGACCTGACCTTTTAAAAATTTTATTAACATTTATAAATTTGTTTTAGTGTATTATGGTGGAAGCAATGATTTTTCTTCAGAATGGATTGGGGTGACTGGTGTACAGATTGATAGCCATGTCATATATTAAGCTGGTGGACATTTTGTAGAATATATAGATGCTGTCTTTTTTCCCCTCTCTTCCCCTACCTTTCAGGCTTATGCTAATGGGGATAGTAAAATTTAAGAATTTTTCTTTAAAGCATTTTACAAACAACTGAATCATTATTGAGAGCCTTTACGTAGTTGGTGAGATTTCGATTATTGCTTAATAAAACACTGAGGCATGGGCATTCATCCATTCTTCCATTCAACCTTTCCTCAGTGCCTGATGTATTCCAGACACTCTGCCAGTCACTAGGGTTGTAAGAGTGATTGCCACAATCTCTGTTCTTAAGTAACTTACACACTGATGGATTAGGAACCCGTGGTGTACAGTCAAGATCCTAATCAGCGATTTTTTTTTTTCCTGTCTCAACTCTGTGTTCAAAGCCTCGACCTATACCTTTAAAAATTTTTTAAGCTATTATATCTTGGTTCTTCTAGGAAATAATTTAATTTATATGTAGTGTTTGGGTAAAAATATTTGTCATAGATTAATAAAGGAAATCTTGATTAATGTAAATCATTGGAATTTAGCTATATCCAGTTTTATTGACTTAGCAGTTCTTATCTTTCTCTCTATGCCCTAAGAACCTGAGCAGTGTGTGGTTTTATAAAAAGGACACCTCTCCCACAACTGGAAGCACAGGAGCCAGGCGAGCTGACATGCTGCCTTTCTAACCTGTTTACCGCAATAGCAGTTGTGATGGTGATGGTGATTGACACTCCCATCCATCATCTGCCTTTTGCCAAATGCTTCTGAAGCATAAATTAAGCCTCCGAAGTCCACAGTGAGTATAGATCGCTGTTTTTATTTTACAGTAAATATTTATTTATTTTGTAGACAGGGAAATCGAGGCATTGAGAACCTAAGTGGCTAGATAAATAAGTTACGGACACTGCTGGGAAACATCAGCTAATGTTTATTGAGCCCCTGTGGAACATAATACTTTCATAAGCCCTGTGCAGTATATTTTGTTTCTGGCTTTCCCCCTTATTGCTTGAGGAAAGTATTCCATGGAACCTATTGGCTCCATTTTACTTTTTTGTCCTCATGAAAAACTATTGTTGCTGTATATTTTACTTTTACATTTGCATTTTCTTAATGCATTTTACTTTTTACTTAGCTAGACAAGACCTAATAAAAAACATTAGCCGTATTTCCAGGCTCCAGGTTTTTCCAGTTTTTCAAAAAATGTGAACATTGTCATATATCAGCTATTTTGCCAAGGGCCATGGCTAGAAAGGTGTTAGACACAGTTCTTGTTCCTAAGAAGCTCTATTCCAGTTGATCCTTTTTACTGCCATACAACTGTAATATACTTTTTGTTCGCTTGATTTTAAAATGAGGAACTCTTTATTGCAGAACTTTTCAGAGCCTTTACTATACAGGGTTCACTGTGAATTTCCAGAGGCAAATAGCATATGCGACATTTTCTAAGCTTATGGGAACGATAAACTCGTTACTCAAGAAATCTATTTTGAAGCTAGTATTCTCTAGGACACATCTTTTTTTTTTTTTTTTTTTTTTTAAACAATTGGTTTTTTGTTTTTTTTTTTAATTTTATTTATTTATTTATGGCTGTGTTGGGTCTTCGTTTCTGTGCGAGGGCTTTCTCTAGTCGCGGCAAGTGGGGGCCACTCTTCATCGCGGTGCGCGGGCCTCTCACTATCGCGACCTCTCTTGTTGCAGAGCACAGGCTCCAGACGCGCAGGCTCAGTAATTGTGGCTCACGGGCCTAGTTGCTCCGCGGCATGTGGGATCTTCCCAGACCAGGGCTCGAACCCGTGTCCCCTGCATTGGCAGGCAGATTCTCAACCACTGCGCCACCAGGGAAGCCCCTCTAGGACACATCTTAAAGGACGAGTGACATGGCCATTTTTCACTATCCACTTGCCAGACAGCACTAGAAGTGAGCACGGGCAGGCAGTCCTGCTTTCCCAGAACAGCTGTTGAGGTTGTAATCTGGTTACTCTTTAAAGCTGTTTTTTCCCCCAAATTGAACAGCAGCCTGTGGAAGAGGAGCAGACTGCCTCCCCACTGCTCCCACTTAGGCGTGATCTGCAGAAGGTATTTTTATGCAGGAAATTGACTCTTAAAAGATTAGCAATCACCTAGTCTAGCCCCTGTATTCAACTTGAGAGGAGTCTGAAGCTAGTATAGAAAGGCTTTGTGACTGACCTGGGATAATAGAACTAGTGAAAAGCAGAGCCTGGAAAAAAAAAACCCCAAGTCTCCTGGCTCTTCCATTACACCACACTGTGCCTCCGATGATACATGATCAGAAGTTTTCTACTTCACATACTTGGAACTCCAACAACCAGTGCGTTTGGTACAAACTCCTGCCTAACTGGACTTTGCAATCAAATAGGCTAAAAATAGCCTTTACGATCAACTGCTTTTTTTAATGTTTTCCCACAAAATACCTGAATCAGTCAGCTATTCGCCTTTTACTTTATAGCTTTGTCATCTCATGTGCTGCCTATTCCGTCATAATGTTTAGGGTGTTTTACCTAAATAACCATGTTGTGTTTTTGGCACTGGTGAGGCTCCTCCTCCCTCCTCCACAAATACATACTATAGTGACTTGCTATTAAACCTGATCTACTACAGAAGCCCTGTGTGGGTTATTTGGAGTGGTTTTTCATGTCAGAGGAAGTACAATAAATACAGGGAGGGCAGTGAAACCCATTAAATGTATGAATGGAAAGTAAGTTGTAAGAAGGCCTTGCTTTTTATCATAAATGCATTTCAGAAATGCCTTTATGGCTTGGGAGGGAATATGTGGGCCCCTTCTTGATAGGCACAAAGGAATCGTTCATTCTCCATTTTGCCTCTCTCTTTGTACCCTACTCTATCTTCTTGCCCTTCTTAGTTATTAAGGAATGTTGGGTGAACCCCCTTTCTTTGGATGAGAGGGCATTTATCTTTCTCTTGCACATTGGCACTCCCATGGGTCAAAACAGATTCCCCCCTTACTCAGGGAGGCCATGACTGGAGGGAAGAGGTGAGAAGCAAACTCGACTTGCCTCTGGGGTTACAGAGTCTGCAGCGGTGCCAGGAGGTGCAACAGGATGTTTCTGGCAGTGGCTGTGGAACAGGCGCTTCTGGGGCACCCCACCTGGGGTGTGTCAGTAACAAGGCTTCCTGAATACAGAGCTGGATTCCCACATCACTGTGCCAGGGGAGGCTGGTGTTGAGGTGGGGAGAGAGGTTAATACGGGGTGTAGAGAGACAAACAGCTGGGGCACCTGTGTGCACGTGGGGACAGAGGGTTGAAGGGAAGCCCTCAGTGCTGTTCTGACGAATCAGAATTTGTGATAGAGGGCTTCCCTGGTGGCACAGCGGTTAAGAACCCGCCTGCCAGTGCAGGGGACACGGGTTCAAGCCCTGGTCCGGGAAGATCCCACATGCCGCAGAGCAACTAAGCCCCTGCGCCACAACAACTGAGCCTGCGCTCTAGAGCCCACGAGCCACAACTACGGAGCCCGTGTGCCACAACTACTGAAGCCTGTGCGCCTAGAGCCCATGCTCCACAACAAGAGAAGCCACTGCAATGAGAAGCCCACGCACCACAACAAAGAGTAGTCCCCGCTCGCCGCAACTAGAGAAAGCCCGCGTGCAGCAACGAAGACCTAATGCAGCCAAAAATAAGTAATAAATAAATTAATTTTAAAAAATCATAAAAAAAAGAATTTGTGATATAGACACAAATCCTGGACAATTTAATGTGGAAAACTGGATTTTAGGAAACATTCAAACAGCACACCAAATGAAGAACCGTGTTCACTGGTTGGCCTGTGTTTAACACACAAGCAAGTATGTTCCTTTACCCTGAATCTTCTAAATATTTTTATTTTTAAAAGAGAGATATTTCCAGTAAAATGTAATTGCGTGTGTTTGAGGTAAAAGAGGATGTTGAAAAGAGAGGGAGGATAGAGGGACTGACACACAAGATAAAATTCTTCAGAGGAGTTTGAGAAGAATGCCATGAGAGTGCCTTGATTCACTGAAGCTTTTTGAAGGTCTAGAGAGAAGATTCTCGTTTCTGAGGAACACCCAAAAGGACTCTGAAGAATGTTCTTTTTCTTATTATGTTTGTTTATGGAAACATTTTATTTTCATATAGGTTTTGGGATTTTTGTTTTGTGTTTTACCTAATTTGGCTTTGTAGCTATGAGATTGGGGGAGGGGAGTAGTTAGAAAGCTCATTTTATTTTTAAGGCTGAAGTTTCTGATGAAATTTTGATAACTTTCTGGAGATTAGTTATCTCAACTTTTGGTAGTACAGTTCATGATCGGTTTTAGTGATGAGCATTAAAATTGCAAATAACTGATTTGAGTGGATGCTTGTTGGTGATTTTAGCGTCTGGTTCAAAGGTTGGTTCCTACCTTGTTACTTGGAACTCTGCCCTCAGTAGATGTATTACTTTACCACCGTTTTCAGAGTCTTTGGAGTCACATTTAGGTGAAAATTCTCACCTGGTGAGCTTTGTGACTTGGGGCAAATTCTTTAATCACCTCAGCTTGTTTCCTCACCAGTAAAATGGAGCAAATAACAACGAGCTGGCAGTGTTATTCTAAGTGTCAACTTAAAATGATATACGGGAAAGGTCCTGGCATTTACTAGCTGCCCAGCAAATGTTTGGATTGTTTTAGTTTGATTCCATTCCTGAACTCTGTGCTCTTGGCCTGCTGCTAACAAGCAGACAGGATAACCACAGCACAGTCTGGCTGGAGGGTATTTGTTGAGCCACCCAGCTTGCAAGACCGCTTTGCCTCTGTCAGGAACAGGAGCCCCTGGAATTTTCTTCTTTCTTTTCTTGATTCCCTAAGTGTCTCTTCTTCCTCACATGTAACTTGTTATTAGTGGGACACTCTCTTGAATGTTTGTTTGTACCTGAGTCTTTCTACTTGTGAATAGTATTTGCCTGATTTAGGTCATCCCAACTGGTAGACTGAGTTGATGGATCTGGAGAACATTCTTTTTCTACATTCCTCTGTTAGGGCATTTATCACAATGATAGAATTTTTTGTTTTTATTTTACAAATATTTGTTTAGCTCCTATCATTTGCCAAGCAATGGAAAAAAGAAGGTCCCTGCTCTCATGGAGCTTATATTCTAGTGGGAGAAGTCAGACAATAAACCAGTATAAAATACCCCAGATGTGGTAAGTATTGTCAAGAAAAGTAGGGTAAGAAAGAGTAAAATAGCATGCTGTTTTCCATTGGGTGCTCAGAGAACATGTCCAAGCAAAGACTGGAGTGAAATTCAGCAACAAACCATGAGATATCTGGGAGAAAAGCATTTTAGGCAAAGGAAAGAGTAAGCACAAAAACCCTGAGACCAGAGTAGCTGAGGACAAGTGAGCAAGGAAAGGACTTTGTCAAAGATGAGGGCAGAGAGATGCTGGGGACAAAATTACTTCAGGCCTTGTAGATGGTGGTCAGGACTTCGGATTTTATCCTGAGTGAGGTGGAAAGCTGTTGGAGAGTTTTGAATAGATGAATGTCATAATCTCATTTAACTTTTCTAAAAGTACTGCTTTGTCTGCCATATGAAGAATATCCGTAGGGGGCAAAAGTAGTAGCAGAGAGTAGAAAGCCATTGCAATCATTCAGCTGAGAGGTGATGATCTGAATGAACTAGGTTGACAGCTGTGGAGTTGAGAGGTGGTTATATTCTGGATGTCTTATGAAAATTTGCCAATGGGTTGAATATGGGTATGAAAAAAAAGAGGAGTCAAGCACATCTCAAAGATTTTTGGCCTAAGCAACAAGAAGGAAGAAGATGTGCTTTCCAAAGAGAGTGAAGACTGTTGGAAGAGCTAGTTGGAGAGTAAGATCGAGTTCAGTTTTGGAAACGCTAAATTTGAGATGTCCGATAGCGAAGTGAATATGTTGAGTAATCAGTTGAATACGTGACTGGAAAGTCTGAAAGTGAGAACTGGACCAGCATTGTCCAATAGGACTTTTTGTTATGATAGAAATGTTTTATAACTTCACTCTCCAATATGGTAGCCACTAGCCATGGGTACCTACTGAGCACTTAAAATGTGGCTAGTGCAACTGAGGAACTGATTTATTATTTTACTTAATTTTAATGAATTTAAATTAAAATTTGAACTGCCACAGGTGGTTCAGGCTACTGTATTGGTCAGCATGGAAGACAGTAAATAGAAATTTGAGTCATCAACATTTCAGTGCTGCATAAGGCCACGAGACTGGATAAGATCTGCTTGGAGGGAGCATAGGTAAAGAAGAAAAGATGTCGGAGGATCAAGACCTACAGTGCAGAGAGGTTAGGTAGATACAGAGCTACCAGCAAAGGATGGTAAGGAAGCAAAAGGCGAAGAGAAAGTGGTTTCCAGGAAACCAAGTGAGGAAAGTGTTTTGAGGAGAGTGAGCCACTGGGTCAAATGCTGCTGAGCTGTCCGTCACCCTCAATCATAGTGAGTCACTTAAGCAGTCTTTAGAGAGACAAGTCCTTATCTCCAAGCCTAGCATGTTGTTATTGCCTTATAATTCCAAAATGAAGAAGGTGGAACAAATGAATGGATCACTCAGTCAGCTTTTACAAACTTATTTGCAGGAGATATGCTCCCTAATTTAATGTCAGTGCACTGAAATCTTAGAACTATTACCTTTTGGAAATCCCAAACTGTGCTCATTACTTCTTTCTCACTAGTACTTTCCACCATCTCACCCTCCCTAGTTTTAACAGGACATGATTTTGGAGAAGCTGGGATAGAGACAGCGTCAGCACCTCTTATCTTAGCAGTTGACATGAAAGAACCAAATATCTGGCCCTAGACTTTCTCTCTAGCTGTGTGTACACTTGGCTTGCACCAACTTTTAGGGTCAAATGAAGAAGTTACTGGGTATGGCTGGAAAGAAGCAGATGATTTTACCCCAAATCCCTGCAACATTGATATGGCTTATTAAATTGACTCTTGTGATACTTACATATAATTTTTTTTTCTTTTCTCAGTTTCCCTTTTAGTTCTTATAGACTCTGACTATTGACAATTGACTTTGTCTCTCCTGCCTTTTCTCTTGTGTATGTTTTTTCCTTGGTCTTTTCTCCATTTAGTCCTTTATTTTGAAAAGTTCCATTCATTGTTCCTGTGCCCTGACTCAGATTGTTACTTGGTCTAGCTAGCCACACACATCATTGCTTTGTCTTGCTGTACCCTAATATGCCTCCATTTGGAAGTTCTCCCCTGTGTTCAGACCTCTGACTCTATTCTGTACACCTGGCTCTGCCTTCTGTTCCATTCTGTGTGTGTTATACTGCTTCCCATCATCTCTGATTGGCTTAGAAATCTCAAAGAAACAAAGAGACAACAGGCATGCCTTTCTCCTTGCCACCTTTTATATGTTGATTATAGTTTCTATGGTAATCCTCTTCAGTATGATTTTAAATACTTATTATGATACTTTGTTGTTAATACTCATTTTCTTTTTTCTTTATATCTGTATTGTACCACCTTATAATACTGAATGAATGTTATAATTGGCACAGAAAATTCATTATCATTCCTATTGTTAAAATACAGCCACGCGGGTAGTGTTGGTGTAGCATTGTATAAGGAGGAACAGATGCTAGGGTAGTAAGGGGCTGGAATCTTGAGACCCACACTGACCCTCTGTAGTGAAGTCCAAGGGGGGCAAGGAATTTGTGTCACTCTCAAGCTCTGAGTTTAAATCTGCCAAGGGAAAAATGCAGGGTCGTAGCTTGCCTGAAATGATTAAGTCACATGAGGGATGGGGAAAGAAAATCCCAAAGGATCGGTGGCTAGAAAATCTTTTACAGAAATTGCATGAGACCCTAGAAATCAGAGATGGAAATGAGAGTGGATTATATATACTACAAAAGACAAATGCACACACATTCCCTGCCGAATGGGCTTTTAATAGAAGACAAGCCGAATAAGACAAAATGTACGGTAATTAAGGGACATATTAGGAGGGGTCAGGGTTGCTGAATTCTGCACACATTCATACATTTAGTTTATTTTGAATTCTTCTATTATGATAATTACATTACAGTATGAATTTTTACAATCCAGTTACATGAAAATGACAGATTATTAAGTGAGGTTTGTGTGTTTAACCTCATGATTCGGTTGTATGCCACTTATGTGCCTCGCCTAAAATGTTTGCCTTCTAATACTTGTTTGTTAACCCAGCTGCCTCCGTTTATTGCTGCCATATTACAATGAATGTTTTCTGCATTTTTATGAAGAGCCTATTAGCAGCTTAGGCTTGATTTAAAGAATTTCTCCAGTTTATGAATGCAGTTCATCTCTGTGAATGAATTTAGTGCTTTAATGCTATTTATTTACTCCACACCATAAAAAGTAATATAATAAATAATGGGTCCCTTGGGCTTGTGGTAAAACTCAGTGATCATTCTTTCAGCAGGAAGATGAACACAACTTGAGTGGAGAAATAATGATCAAAATTCACCATGCTCACTGGGATGCCATTTATATACCTGAATCTAATAAAGGCAGAATTACAGTGCTTAACATTATGCTTAGTACTGGCATCTGAATGTAATGAGACTGGGAGAGGGAAAAGACTCAGTCATATTAGCAACATTTTAGAAGATACCAACTACAAATTAGCAATTCAAGTAAGAAACTGTTCTTAAAAGTGTATAACACCTGATTTCTTGGGCTACATAAATGTTAGGTTAGTGTTTTCCTCCAGCTTCATCCATGGAAAACTCTTGGACTTTGGGGGGAGGGTGGGGACGGGGGACATTGTTTCACAATTCCTTCATTATCCATTTATTATTAATTTGGAGGTTTTTAAGATGACCCTGTCAGTTATTCATAAATGAAATATCTGCAAGGCAGACCCTCAACATGGTCATTGGTCAGTAGAGCTATTCTATTTCATGATTGAAGTCCAGAAAGAGTTAACTCATGAATACTCAAAACTGTGTTTAAATGTGTATATATTCCAAGATTATTCAGGTTATTTTTGTATTATCTTTGCTTTTATTTCCTTCTTTAGACATTCGCTCCTTGAAATAAAGGGTTGCAAATTTACACGCCAGTGGGAGCTTGATTGATAAATGAATGACTTAGGCACGCTGGACGACCCTTGTTCCATCTTAAGGGGCCAGCCTGTACTCAGGTCCAGCTAATGTTTGATTTTCATGTGAAATCCTCATGTATTCAATTGTCATCCAGTTTTTTAAAGTTAAATACTGTAGTCTCATACCAAATATGTCAGCACTCTGGTTTGGGGTCATAGGTTGCCAGCTTGATAATTCTGCTTTAAATTATAAGTTCCCAAAAGTGTTTACACAATCAAGGCTCCTATTGAACTATTAGCTCCAGTCACTCACTACTGGTTTGAGTGTGCCTCCACTTTGATTCCCCGTGGTCATGCCAGTTTACCTCATGATACATTGCTAGGGCTTTTTCTTGAAAGTAAATTACTTAAAACTTTTAACGTCTTTAAAAGAAGAGTGCTGAATAAAGTGAGGTATTGCAAAGTAGAGTACATACAACTCAATAAACATGAAATACTTAGTGTTGTTTATATTGCATTTTTATTTTTCAATCTTTAAAAATCAATATAATTAAATTTTATTTTATTGAGTATTAAGAAATAAATGGATGGTAGAGGAATATGCTTAGGTTTATCTTTATGGTAATAGAGTCATAGACAAGTGACTTGGTGATTGTGTTTTGCTACTAGCAAATGATAAGCAGAGTCAACACCAAACGGAGGAATCAACTGCAAGCTTACCTTTTTTTTTTTTTTTTTTTTAAATTTTATAGCTACTTTATTTATTTATTTATTTATTTTTGGCTGTGTTGGGTCTTCAGTTCGTGCGAGGGCTTTCTCTGGTTACGGCAAGTGGGGGCCACTCTTCATCGCGGTACGGGGACCGCTCTTCATCGCGGTGCGCGGGCCTTTCACTATCGCGGCCCCTCCCGTTGCGGGGCACAGGCTCCAGACGCGCAGGCTCAGCAGCTGTGGCTCACGGGCCTAGCCGCTCCGCGGCATGTGGGATCTTCCCAGACCAGGGCTCGAACCCGCGTCCCCTGCATTAGCAGGCAGACTCTCAACCACTGCGCCACCAGGGAAGCCCAAGCTTACCTTTTTTACAAAAATAAATATTAAAGGATTTTCTCATTTCATCCCAAGTCATTTGCTAAAGTCATAATTTTATTGTTTATCATATGATAGTCAAGAGAGTTCATACTGATCTGTCTCTATGATCCAATGTTGCTTCTCTAGATAAAAATTTATTTAGCATCAACTAGAATGGTATATTTGTACATGTATGTAATAGCATATCAATCTATGAAGGCTTTTTGTCTTCATAGTTCTATTTAAGGATAGGTTAAACCACCTTAGAAAACCCCAGGTTACCCATAACAACCAGGCAGTGTATTATGGAAGTACACTATAGGCTGTGTGTAAGCCTGTGGTTCTCTATCAGGGGAGAGTTGACTTTATTCTGAAAGATTCTGAGGGCTGATTTACTAGTTGTCTACTTCCAGTGTGAATACATCATCCTACTTTGTAGACTATTTGATTTAGAGCAGACTGTATTCCTGATGGCCCTGCTAAGATAAATAGCCCTGGATTGTGTTTTCAGATAACAGGGTAGGAGTGGGCCCTCTGATGAGAGCCTTCAGAAGGCACAATTTTGATTTGGGAAGCCAGGAGTTCAATACTTGTTCCTTTTTTGGACAGTTTCAATTATTAGATGGAGATGAAATCTGCCTCCTTGTAATTTTTACTTCTAATTTCAACCTCTAAATTCACATAGCACTATTTGGTTCTCTTCTCTGGCAGTTGAGAGTTTCTGCCTTGTGCATTATCTATACTTGTCTCATGAATAAAGAAGAGTGACATTGGGAAGGTTGCCTACTCCATGAGCCTGCAGCTTTGTCGAAGCACATGAGTCAGATCCGCTAATGCAACTTAGTCAAGCAGAGGGTCACAAGATCAGTGTGGGATGAGAGTTGCAATTCATTAAAAAAAAAAAATATTTATTGAGTGCCCATTATACACCAGGCACTGTTTCAGATACAAGATATTACTCATACTCTAACTTTGTATCTTAATTTACTTTCTAGACTGTATGCTCTTTAAGAACAGGATTCTTGTCTGATCACCTTTGTATCTTCTGCCTCACCTAGCACATTACATTTAGAATGTGCTCAGAATTTTATTTTTTAAAGAAGTGCAAGATCTAGTTATACATATTTTGGAGAGCACCATAGAATAGATCTAATCCTTTTGTGACAGCCATTAAATATATGTCACATTAGTATAATGTCCAGGCTAAATAGTCCTAATTTTAACAGTTCTTTCTTTTACATAGTTGGATTGCCCTTCTTTGGTTCTTTTTCAGTAAAGTATTGTCCCTCTTCATGTATAGGAACAGGACTGAATACAGCATTCATGATGGGATGTGATCTAGACAAAATGAAGGGGAGGGTACTGTGCTTTCTGTGGTTTATTAATTTCCCATAAGGCATTTATTAACTATCACCTTCTCCTTTTTCCCCAAGGTTGCCTTACTTTTCTTTTATTAAGTAAATATAGTAATTTACAGGATGTTAAATATCTATCTGATACCCAAGCATGTATGCCCTTGAACTATTTACTTTCCTGTTTTCCTGATAATTTTCACTAGTGAAAGATTGTCTATGATTAAGACCTTTTATTTGCAGTCAGAAGTTCTTATGCATAATTATAGAAAGCTTTTAGAAAATTCATATACAGTTGTCACTTGGGGATACAAAAATATAGTAAACGTGTGTGTCTGTGTGTGTGAGAGAGAGAAACAGAGACAGAGGGAATGAGATCGAAATGATCAATGAATGAGATCGAAGTGATCAATCTCCAAGGTTTGGCGTTCTTGCCTCCTTTTTTTTGATGGTAATTCTTCTTCATATTGATAATATTTGTCTTATCCGTATAGAATATTATTCTGTTTTATTTGAACTCCTTATTTCTTATGCATGACACAAAACTAATTAGTTTGGTAATTCTTAGTGTTTCCCTTATTCCTCATTTTTAAGTTCTAGAGAAAAGAATTACAAGATTCTTATTGACATCTTTGTTACGGTTAAGATGCGTTGCTGTTTATGGGAACAGATGACAAATCCCCATGTCTTTGTCATTGCACAAGCCTGCTACCAAATCCACGGATCAGACTACCCTATCCAGATGACTTACTGGGCTAGATTTGTTCCATGATTTCATCAGTAGACACTTCTCGTCTTTGTCAGCTCCATCCTGATCTCCCCACAAGGGATGTGTAGTAGAAATTTTCGGATGTCAAATGTATCGCATGCAATTAAAAAAAAAAAATGACTGTCATCCAAGTTATCAACCATAAGAATGAAATTCCAAAGCTTCAATTTGGGATTACAGGCTTGTGTGTGAAAGTTTGCTTTTTTCTGGCTTTTTACTTTGGCTTTTGTTTTCTTTCTATATCCCAGCTTCCTTCATTCTTCAGTTTAATTTAGCAAATATTTAAGTCATCACTGTGTGCAAAAAACTGTGCTAAGCACCTTGATGGTTACAAAGATAAATGAAAGCTCTGTTCCTTTTTTCCCACTCCAAAGCCACCGAAGGAAACAGTCACTCTTAAATCCTTCCCTTTCTGCTGAATAGCATCAAAATAGAATGCTTTCGCTTTTTGGGTTTTTTTTTTTTTTTTTCTTGTTAGTTTTAACTTAAAGATTTTGTGTATTTTGTTTGTTTCTTTCACTGGTAGGTACTTCTTAGAGAGCCTTCATCACTTAGTGAATTAGAATGTTTATTTAATGTCCTATTATGTGTTTAACAGTATACTGGGCTTAAAATGCATCACTATAATTGTACTCTTAAACTTTCATTGACTGTTTTAATAAGGCTCTGTTTTCTCCTGTTTTGTTCAAGTTAAGAATAACCTTAAAATAAGGGTGAACTTAATGGTGTGGAAATTATATCTCAGTAAAGCTGTTATGTATACATGGAGGAACCTAAAAGATCTTACCTAAATAATATTGCTGTATAAATACAAGTAAACTTCTTTGGTTAGATTTAATCCCACGTATAACAAATTCGCTGGGCCATTTTGTAGCAACATAGTTGGGCCGCTTTATTCCACATACTAACTCTGGTTCTAAAACTAGATGGAATCTTAGTTAACTAATTGAAACACTCATTTGGATAAGAACTTAAGCAAGGTTCAGTAATTCTCAATTTCCCACTTTGCTTGCAAAACACGATGTAAGTACAGAATTACGCTCTTCACAGCTTATTCCTCTGTGTGTTCACTCACAGGGAAATAATTTAATGCAGTTTACTCCCAACTGTTTCCCTCATGCTGACCCCTTTATTAAAGTGACTGATTTCTCAAGGTTATGTTTATTTTGAAAAAAAAAATTTTGGGGGGGAAGTCATAAATTTCATCCCACACCTGATCTCATTCTCCTTTTGTTTTTTTCCCCTTTAAAATTTTCACATTGTGTCACCAAACCAGCTCTTGATAACTTCTACCCACCCTTCCTGCTTGGTTGATCTGAAGTTACTTCTTTCACTTGGATATCTATTTTTATATCGTTCTGGTTATTCTTTATATGTTCAAACTAATCTCAGGACGTTTGTTTAAAATACCTCTTATCTATTACATGTTAATAACTTAGGCCCTTGCCTTGGAGTATTTTTTTTTTCAATGCTCCCAACCTTGGACAAGCAGGACATGTTTTCACCTACTGTCCCTGGAAGTCTGATGCTTCTCTCCCATAAATTGTTCTTTTGGAGATGGACCATCATACTGCATGTGAATACACCACTTAGAACATTTTGTTTTTAGAATTTTACAAAGCCTTTTTCTTCCTTTTGCCACCTTTGTTCCAAATCATGCTTTTACACAGTCTCAAAGCATTTTCACAAAGTGTTGTCTTTAAGTTCTGCTTCTCATCGCTGATTGTGTTCTAATATATCCCTCTCCCTCTGAAGGCCTCTGAGCTTTATTCTCACTGCAGATGGCCACCACACAGCCACTGAGAGCAGAGCCTTCGGCCTGATGTTCCCAGCGCTCCTCCTGAGGCTGCTGTATCACGCATGCCCCAGAGCTGGCCCTGGGGAGTGTTCGTAGCTTCACTTGAGTTGCACTAATCCTCACAGAATATAGACATTATATTAACTATAATGCTTTATAAGCAGTTGAAACTGCCGGTCCTTCTTTGTGGCAGGCCTTTATTTTCTCCTACATGTTTCATTTTCTCAGTGCAGCACATCCTGTAGAATGTTGATGCTAAAAGACTACTCAAAATGGCTGTAGATGATAATATATGCCTTACAACATTAGTTTGCTAATTTGTCTATGATCTAAGTGTGGGAGTGAAAAGAAAGTTTAGAATGGTTAACAAATCATATCTCATTGTTAAGTAGTGGGGTTTTTAAAAAATTTTAGGTAAAAGTCCTTCATATTGATTTAATGAATAAATGAATTAATTTTCTCCCTTCCAAGGAGTGACCTTTCTTTCTAAGTGTAATCCCTGTGAATTAGAGGTTAAAAATCTTTGTTTTACATCTGGAGAGCAAATGGATGTTCCCACTTCATTCTCAGACAAGAGGGTGATTGATGGCTTTGATATCAAATTCTTAACTGAAATAAATTTTGTCTCAGTTTGAGAGAAAATGGTGATAACACAGGGTCCTTTCAGCCAGCCAACCCAGGCATATGAGATTTTTCTTTCATCTTTATTTGCTTGTATCCTGGACTGAAAACCTCACATTTTCTCCTAAAATTGATTTAACAATATGGCAAATGTTTAAAAATATCTAAAATAAAGAATATAGCACATTCTACTGAAATAGGAGGCCAGTAGTTTATACATGCTTGGTCTAATGCATTCCTTACCTTACATAAATCTCCAGAAAAGCTATAGGAAGGAAACACATTCCTCTGACACGACTGGGTGTAAAATGGATATAAACCAATTACTTTTTGCAGTTCTTAGTCTCAGGAATACTGACCCTTCTGACTTCATTTTCAGGCAAGAACTCTCTACCTCCATCTTGCAAGGAAAAATAATTGAGCAGAATTCCTAGCAAGAAGCAAATCAAGGTTTTCAAAGAATAATTTTGCTAGGACCTTTGGAGCAAATCACCTCTAAAACATGCAAAGGATAGTTATTTAAATACATTTAAGCTTCTAATCAAAGAGGTCTTTGATGAACTTTCCCCACTCTAAATACATCAACATAAGTAAAGAGAGTAGAGAAAGCCATTAGAAAATCATTATAATAAACACCAACATTGATCCACTTCTCTCTCCTTTGGAACCTCCCCTCCCCTCGTTTTAAGCTATTCAGGTGGGTTCTGTATAGTGAAGTAATCAAACTCTCACAGGCCATCATAAAAGAAATATGTGATTTTAAAAACTTCTTTAAGATTTCAAGGAAACTGGGCAGTCCTGCGAGTGCCTGGTTTTTAGCTGTGACTTTCAAGTTGAACCTTTTTGATGGTAAATAGCCTCCTGCTTATGCCTGTGTGTTTTGGCTTTAAAAAATCAATCTCTGAGAAAATGGGCTTCCATCTTCCTTTCAGCCCCGTCTCCTTTGATGATTGATGTTCATTCAGTAAGCTGCTGACCCAAGAAAAAAGAATTGTTTGTGCTGTTGTTTTGAATAAATAAACTTACAAAGAATCAATGGCTGTAGCTTAGAGAAATTAGATGGTGGAGAGCAAGACTCTTTCTGCCATGTTTCTCATGTAAATAAAGCAGGTAAAGGGCATTTCAGCACCAGATACCTTTTTGAATGATGGAAACTTGCTTTGAAGGGAAACTTTTCTTTTCAGTTAAAAAGAAATGTTCTCTCTGTATCTGTAGTGAGAAAAAAATCTGTGTTTATGACAAAATAGGACAACTGCCTTATCCCTATAAACAATTTCAGACTGGCAATAGCAAGGCAAGCGTGCCCATTCACTGGGCCTTAGCTTACATTCAGTATTGTTAGTATATGGACTTAGGTCCTCCCACTGTAGTTTAGAGAAACATTTCTGAAGGACTTTAGAACATTTTATTTAGTTTTAAGATAGACAGGTGATTTTTCTGATCCAGCTGGCTTTTTTTAAACTGATGATATGTGAGTAATTTTGCTTTGCCATGTCACAATTTCCTTTACCTAAACCATACCACCAGATGTTTTGATCATGGAGGGAAGGTGATATCACCAATAATGACTGTTTTTCAGGCAAAAATGTGATTCAGTGGGTTTCTGGCCATGAGACTTACAATCAGTGTTTTAGGCAAGCCAAGATATTTGAAAATATAAAGGCTGCCTTGCTTTTTATTACCTTTTATTTTGGGACCACTTACTCAGCAGTATCTAATAAAAAGAGTATGTTTCACTTCTTAGTTTACTTAATCCACAATTTCAGCCAAAGCAGCATACATTTATGTTAATAGTACATGCAGGGTCAGAACTTAACATTGACCATGTTTTATAAATTGTGAACAACCTGAACATCAGGGAATAGTGGGAAGGCTAACTAAATTATGATATTTTCAGATAGTGTTCTATTATACAGCCATGAAGTCAGTTTTCTGTTCTTTAAAATGGAGATAATAATACCTAGCTCATAGGGCTGAGATAAAGACTACATATGTTCATATAACTGCCACGCACTTAGAACAGTGACTGGCACATAAACATCATATAGCTTTTTGCTATTCTTATTAGTGGTAAACACTAACAAATGTCCATGAAGAGCCTTTATTAGGAAAAAGTATATATGTTTCAAGTGAATTTGTGATTATAGACACGGTATGATCTTAACTATGTAAATATTACTAAGAGGTAATATAACAAATAACAAGCATAGTTATCCCTGGGTATTATTTTTCCTTTCTTTTAATTTTTTCTGTATTTTCTGTTTTAATCAGATGAACGTATGTTCTATGATTTGAAAAAAATGTGATTTAAAAAAGTTTCACTAGCTCTGACATAGAATCCAAGAATGCATTTTTTCTAAAAGAAATGATCTGATACATCCAGGTATGCTCAGGCAAATTCAGATATAAATAAAAAGAGTGAATACCCATCAGTGTAGAGCAAATGTAGAATTACAGCATAATATAGTTCTATCTAGTTTCAAGTCCTTATGCTACCAGAAACTGACTTAAAACCTTAGAAGTATCATCTGGAAAATGGAAATAAGGTCATTTTTTTCTGTTGATCTCAAGATGGTTGAAAGGATGCAATGAGGAAATATATGTAAAAGTGCTTTATAAATATTACCTAGAAGTTGTAAAGTATTCCATCTAGGCTTTCTTTTTTGTTTAGAATTTCAACGTTACAAACTTTCAGGTATGAACGGTGTTAACTAAAGATATTTTCTAAAATTGTTATGAAAGAATGAATGAAGTTTGATTCAATAGTTAGAAAACAGGTTTATCTAAAACTCTATCTTAGGATTCAGTCTAAACTATATCCCCCATTGGGATTCAGATATGTATGAAGAACTGATAAGGTTGTTTAGAGTCTAGTTTATTGCAAAAGAGAATCAAGTAGACATTCTAAAGTCAGTAAGCAGTACTTTCAATTTAGAAGGGGAATGGCGATTTTGTGTACACATAGCTCTGGTATCAAACATTTAATTGTCTCCAGCCCAGCCCTCTTCTTTACTTTCTTTCTTTTTTTTTTTTTTTTGAATATTTGAATTTTATTTATTTTTTTATACAGCAGGTTCCTATTAGTTATCCATTTTATACATATTAGTGTATATATGTCAGTCCCAATCTCCCAATTCATCCCACCACCACCACCACCCCCGCCAGTTTCCCTCCCTTGGTGTCCATATGTTTGTTCTCTACATTTGTGTGTCTATTTCTGCCCTGCTTTACTTTCTGTTATTCAAATTTATGTAGTGTGCAGTAAAGGGAGTTAATCCCAGCGAGTGGGCTTGCCTACTTTTGCCCCCATGTGCTGTTTGGACGGTGAAATCTTCCAGTGCTGATACTGAGCAACAGAATTGGCACTGCCATGTAGATTTACAGTCTTATCAAGAACTTGGGAATTTATTTTACCCTTTCCTTATAGTGAACCGAGTCCATCTTTTTCAGGCTCAGCTTATCTGTTCATAAGGTAAGGAATTCTTGTGAAGGTCAAAGAAAATGATATATGTAAAAATGGCTTTTGAAAACACCTACATTACAGACACAGGCTATTTGTATAGCCTCGAAATATCTCTCCCGAAGTATTTATTAATTGCTGTGGTGGTTTTGAGACAAGAGGGAACAGGACAGGGTACAACCATTAAAGCATGACATAGCTGTTGAGAAAAACAGGATAGGATGAAAACTAGTTAGAACCCATTAGGCCCAAGATGGCAGAAGATTCAACTTTCAGTAGACATTGAGCCTCATTATACATTTATTGTAATACATTAGCATATGTTAAATGACACACCCAAAGGTGCCATGACAGTTCCAAGGCTGACCAGAAAAGGTCAAAAAGTGGAGGGTGGCCCAATTCCTGGAAATCCCTGACCCTTCCCCAAAATATTTGGAATAATTCTCCCACTTGTTAGCCTATGAAATTACCCAGCCCATAAAAACTAACCACCCCTTATTTGGGGGCTGCTCTCACTTTCTGAGACGACCCCATTCTGCCTATGGAATGCGTATCTCTAAATAAACCTGCTTTCATTTTCTATGGCTCCCTCTTGAATTCGTTCCTGCACAAAGGCAAGGACCATCACTTGGCGGCCTGTCCCAGGGACTCACCGGAGACCTGGGACATGACCATCCTCTTGTGCCCCATTCTCCTACAACAGTTTTAACATAGATCACAAATTCTTTGACACTCTTCCCTCCAGTAGGAGGCAAAGCCAATTCCCTTGCCCTAGAGTGTGCCCTGGACATAGTGACTCACTTCTAACAACCAGGGTATCTGGAAAGGGAAAAAATAATTTTATGGTGAGGAAACTTGATAGACACCGCCTTGCAGGTGATCAGTGTTTACAGCACTGATACTAAGGCGTACTGATATCATGTAGCCCCTGATGTGGTAAGATGAAAAGGACACTTCACCTCTGTGGTATCCTCTCCAGAAATCCATAACCGCGGTCTAATCCTGGGAAAACATCAAAGAAACAAAATAACCAGCACGTACACTGCAAAAGTTTCGAAATCATGAAAGACAAAGACCAAGGAACTATCATAGATTGGAGGAGACTAAGACATGACAGCTCAATTCAATGAAACATCGAGAACTAGACCCTGGAACAGAAAGAGGATATTCGTGGAAAAACTGGGGAAATCAGAATAAAGTCTATAGATTATAGTATTGTATTATACAAAGGTGGACTTTTTAGTTAAGGTAATTACACAGTGGTTAAATAAGGGTATACAGGAACTCTCTATATTGTCTTTGCAACTCTTCTCTAAGTGTACAGTTATTTCAAAATAAAATGTTAAAGAAAAGTCTAGTACATGAGAAGTATCATACAGGTGTATAACAACTTTATTCAAAAGAAGTGATATGCTGGGTACTATATTCAGTTGTATATAATAGAGAAAATCTATGTCATCTATATAATTAAAAATTTTATTAATCTGTTTATTTTTATTTTTATTTTATTTTATTTTTTTTAATCTGTTTATTTTTAAATATGCACATGTATTGTAACACATACTTTTCCATTTCCTATCTGGGAGGGATGTTATATCCAAATGGTTGAAATGGAAGCTCATAAAAAATATGAAAATTGACAAGTTGGATAAATGATATAGAAATAAGTCTGTTAAGCATGGTAAAGATAATAATGCCATTGGAATAGCTAACAACTATGGAATGGTATAAATCTAGCACTGTTTTAATCACTTTACATATATTCATTTGTTTAATCCTTACACCTAAAACTTATGACCCATGAGGCAGGCACTGTTAACTATACTCATTTTGTAGATGAAGAAGTTGAATCACAGAGGTAAAGCTCAAAGTCTTACAATACACAAACCAACCATTTTGCCCTACTAAGAATTCATATGCTACTAGGTTCATACCATAATGTTTACTAAAGAAACACCCTGGTAGCCACGGGTGGCATGATGGAAGAGGTGTATACACTGAACAATTTCCTAAGCCACCTTTCTCATGCACATGTTATCATTTCATTGCGTACCAATCCTGTACCAGATATAAAGTAGTGTTTATGATCAAACCCTTTTACCACCACATAGGGTCTGAGGCTCTCAGTCAAAATGATTCAAAAGCTACACCTGCGGGGTCCTGGAGCACACTTATTTTCTCAAGCACCATTACGTGCTTTTGAAGGAAAGGAGTTGGTTCCCAGATGGCAAGAGGCTGTATGGATTTCCCCTCTGCACTGAACACCATGAAATGCTTTTCTTTAAACGAGTTGGTGTTCTGATCTTGCAGAGACTTTGTCATTCTATGAAAGGGGGAGAAAGTATGAGAGCCCTTTTGAAAGACCGCCCTTCCCACCTTGATTTTCTGAGCACTGTGACTCTTTTGATTGTCATCTCTCCTCTTCTTTTCTGCCTGTGTTTGTGGGGCCTCACTTTTCATTCCCTGTGTTTATATTACGTGGCTCATTCCAGCTGACACATTTTGTTAGTGTTGTCAGACAGATTAGAAGGAGTAAAATCACCGGGAGTGTTGCTTCTCATTCTTTCAGGTAGACAGGCTTACTTTCAAAGGTAGCACTCCTTGATTGCTCTGCTTGGGGCATAATTGATCAGTATCAAGTTTGCAGCTTATTCTATATCTGACTTGTTAATTTCACTCACAGTGTGCTGATTTCATATCCAGCATTTGTTCATATGATAGGGCTCATGATCTAATGTACGTATATATTAAACTGTTCAGAGACTGGCAATAGAAGAATGAGTGGTTTATAATTTGGTCATCTGAGCCATTAGAACTAATATCTGTAGCTTTTGAATCAAAGAAAACATAGTGATTATTATTCTTTCACTGATCATTAAGTATTGTTTAAGGTTAGAATTTGTAAAAATAATTTCCAGCAAAATCCTAATTTAAAAGCCCTACTCCTAGTGTAGTTTTGTGGTCTACACAACATACTGTCTCTTTTACCCAACTTTGGGGAATTCACATGAGATTTTTAGGCATTTTTGAACCAAGGAAAGCAATTTTGCCAGTTTTGTTAAAATTGTTGTCACTTGTATGACACTATTTTTTCATGTGGAAATAAAAATCAGGTAATAAATATTAACATCAAGATATGAAAAACTGGTGAATATTTTACCTATACATCTAAGGATATAAAATAAAATACCTAGAAAATAGAAATTTCCCCTTTTATTGAAACATAGCATATTAAGCAAATGATCACAATGCACAGTCAAGTTTGTTTATACATGTATAGCAAGCTGTACTAGATCATTTAGAAAGTCAACAAATCGCACTTGCTATTTTAAAGATGTATTATTCTGCCAGTATTAACATGTATGATTTATCCAATTAAATGCTTTAACAAACCTTAACTAGTGCATACTACTTAGCACACATCAGAAAGTTGTAGCTCAGAAAAGATGTCTCTAAATGTCATATCATCCTTCTGCCTTTTGGCACGACTACATGTAAACTATGAAATAGTGTTTTACAAATGAAAGATAAAGTATTCATCTTTCGTGATAATGTATTAAATTTACATTCATTAATTTAAAATTTATTTTAAATGCCAGAAAACTTTATTCTTTGAGTTTTAATGCACTCTTATAACTTTGTAAATGATGCAAAATTATGGTTTAACTACACTAAATGTAAACTTGATACAAGTTTACATTTACAATGTTGTATTAATTTCTGCTGTACAGCAGAGTGATTCAGTTATACATATATATACATTCTTTTTTATATTCTTTTCCATTATGGTTTATCACAGGATATTGAATATCGTTCCCTGTGCTATATAGTAGGGCCTTGTTGTTTATCCATTCTATATGATATGCTTTTAAAGACAAATAATTTTAATACAAAATTACCATATTTTTATTTGATTTTCAATTTAAGGATTGGTAATTTTAAAAATCCCAAATTACATCACCTTTGTAATAATTGGGTTTGATGAAGTAAAAAGATTTCACACGATATGTGACAAATGTGTGGGTTCTAGGTCAAAGGAAATGGGGGAGAAAAAATATTAGCAATGACCACATAAAAATAAAATAAAGGGACTTTGATTTCTGGCAAGGTTGAAGGCTAAAAACTCTGGAAAATTTGCCAGTACAAAGCAGTTAGAAAAGCTGGATATAGTGTAATAAACTTTCTTTTAAAGGTGTTTCTGACCTTGTTAGAGAGTAAGAGGTCCCTTGGGGGTGAAAATAAAGAGAAAACTGAAGAACCAGAACAGTAAGCTGATACTGATATTGCAGCTGCCTTGGGGGCATTTGTCAGTCTCACTAACCAAGAGGCTTGATTTAACAGCTGCATCACTTCTGGAGATAGGACCTTGGCCGTATACAAGAGGGGATTTAGAATTAAAACCACCATATAAAGCCTAGAATTTTTGATGGGTTACACCTTCAGTAAAAGGGTAAAGTAGAAAAAATCCACTCATCAGCAAAGGAAGATGACAAAAAAATTTGTCCTGGCAGAGCAAACAATTCTTCTCTACAGGAATATGCCTAATTTAGGCCTTGGTTCTTCCCATGGATAAAATTTCCTAGTGCATGAGTTCACAACCCCAAAAAATAAGTAACCATGAGCTGGAGTCAAGCAGAGATAATAAGCAGTTGAATTAGTTCCCAGTAACTTTAGAAGTGGAATTACTAATTGTAGAATATAAAAAGGGTATGTTTCAAACGTTTAAAAAATAAAATTCGCATCAAAAACATGATAACAGAACAAGATGCTCTCAGAAAAAGACTAGGCAGTCTTAACAAAGAACCAAATAGATTTCTAAGGATGAAATTTTAATCTTTGCATTAAGAATTTAATTTATCATTTAAATATTAGATTAGACACACTCTAGATAATTAGCAAACTATTTAAAACATCTGAAGAAATTACTTAAATGCAATGTATAAAGACAAAAGATGTAGAAAATAGGAAAGAAAGTTAAAATATGTAGGATGCTGTGGCCCTTTTACAAAGGACCACAGATTCTTTGATGCTACTCCTATCTTTTTTTTTTTTAAATAGATCTTTATTGGAGTATAATTGCTTCATAATACTGTGTTAGTGTCTGTTGTACAACAAAGCGAATCAGCCATATGCATACACATGTCCCCATATCCCTTCCCTCTTGAGCCTCCCTCCCATCCTCCCTCTAGGTCATCGCAAAGCACCGAGCCGATCTCCCTGTGTTATGCTGCTGCTTCCCACCAGCCAACTCTTTTACATTCGGTAGTGTATATATGTCGATGCTACTCTCACTTCGCCCCAGCTTCCCCCTCCCACCCCATGTCCTCAAGTCCATTCTCTACGTCTGTGTCTTTATTCCTGTCCTGCCCCTAGGTTCTTCAGAAACGTTTTTTTTTTGGTTTTTGTTTTTTAGATTCCATATATATGTGTTAGCATACGGTATTTGTTTTTCTCTTTCTGACTTACTTCACTCTGTATGACAGACTCTAGGTCCATCCACCTCACTACAAATAACTCAATTTCGTCTCTTTTTATGGCTGAGTAATATTCCATTGTATATATGTGCCACATCTTCTTTATCCATTCATCTGTCGATGGACATTTAGGTTGGTACCATGTCCTGGCTATTGTAAATAGTGCTGCAATGAACATTGTGGTACATATCTCTTTTTGAATTATGGTTTTCTCAGGGTATATGCCCAGTAGTGGGATTGCTGGGTCATATGGTAGTTCTGTTTTTAGTTTTTTAAGGAACCTCCATACTGTTCTCCATAGTGGCTGTATCAATTTACATTCCCACCAACAGTGCAGGGAGGGTTCCCTTTTCACCACACCCTCTCCAGCATTTATTGTTTCTAGATTTTTTGATAATGGCCATTCTGACCGGTGTGAGGTGATACCTCATTGTAATTTTGATCTGCATTTCTCTAATAATTAGAGATGTTGAGCATCTTTTCATGTGCCTTTTGGCCATCTGTATGTCTTCCTTGGTGAAATGTCTATTTAGGTCTTCAGCCCATTTTTCAACTGGATTGTTTGTTTTTTTGATATTGAGCTCCATGAGCTGTTTGTATATTTTGGGCTACTCCTATCTTGAGATGGAGTCCATGCCCTTGAAACAGGGCAGGCTTGTGATTGAACTGAGTGTGTGGCATAAATCCTGTTATGTAATTTCAGAGGCTTAAGTCCTAAAAGGCTATATAGCTTCTACCTTGTTTGCTGAAATAATTGTTCTTGGAACCCTGACAGGAAACAAATCCAGCTCCCCTGTGGCTGCAATGTTTTGAGGAATCCCAAACCATATAGAGAGTTCAGTCCCAACTCTTTGGGTCACTACTAGTTGTTTGAGTATTCCCAGCTAAGGTGCCAGACATCCTGGAACAAACACGGTGCATCTCTGCTCTGCCCTGTGACTGGCTGAACCACAGAATGGTGGTGGTTACTAAGTTTTGGTGTGGTTTCTTACTTAGCAATAGGTAAATGGAACGGATAAGATAAGAAGTTCTAACATATATCTGAAAGAAATTTCAAATGAAGATAACAGAAAGAATGGGAAAGAGGCAATATCTAAGGAAATAGAAGTTGAGAAATTTCCAGAATTGATAAATGACATACATCCTTGGATCCCAGAAGTATAATGAATTTCAAGCAGGAAAGATAGAAGGAACCCATCCCTTCATGCAGCAAAATAAAACTGTAGAACACCAAAGCCAAAGATAAGATATTAAAAGCAGACAGATAGATTACTTACCAGTGGAGTACAACCTACGTTAGTTGGTATAGCAAAAAACTGGAGACATCCTAATCATTCATTGGCAGAAGGATTGATAAATACATTGATATGTTACAGCCATAAAAAGCTACCCATTCTATCCAGCGGTAAGAAGGAATTAATGGGAGCTTTATATATAGAGGTGAATCAATCTCCCAAACGTAAAGAAGAATATGGTGCAATGGCATTTATATATAGTTGAAAAACATAAGAAGCTGTACAAGTGGATATGTCTTTGTGCTCTTTAGCAATACATACATATATAAAATATAAAGACATTTTGAATGGTAAACAGTAAAGTCCGTATAATGGTTACTTCTGGGTGTGGGAGTGGAGAAGGAAAAGGAGTGTAATTACACTCAACGCTTTCACTCTGTACTGTTTTATTTTTTCAGCTGGGTAGCAACTACATGGGTATTCATTATTCTTTACACTTTTTTGTAAGTATTATATTCGAATATTATATAATAAAAATTTGACCAAGAATATGAGGATTTAATGAATGGTAGTAATAGGAAGCTGTGTGACATCTCCTTGAAGTATATATTTAGTACCTATTTAGTCTGCAAGGATTTGGAGGATAGAGATTAAGCAAATCCTATTTACCTTTTGGTTTAAGTGAATGGTTTATCACATAGGAAAAAGATAAAAGCAGACATGGCATAAAATCAGTTCTACTTGATTGGGAGATTTTGAGCCTTGGTAGTGGTGGTGGATGGAGAGGAAGAGTGGAGGAAGTGAAATAGGAGATATGGAACATTATGGCTGAAGTCTTGGAATTGTTAGAAATGGGATATGTTGGTTGACAATGAGCACGGTGCAATTTGAGCTTTTATATTCTTAGTGATACCATTGAAAAATCTTTATATTTTTAAAATCTTCTGATCTTCTGAATATCTGTAGTGACAAATAGTCTGCAACATCTTATTGAAGATGACTACATTTTATTTCTCAAACACCTGGTAATCACTGTGATTTGTCAACAGTAAGTGAAGTCTTCTAAGTGAGTCTGAATGGGAAAGAGAAGGGAAGTGTGTGGGGCTGGGGAGGAGAGACTGTGGAGAGATAGGTGGGAAGTGAAGAAGTTACTGATTATAAAATTATGAAGAATGCTGGTTGTGAGGCTGTTACCACCATCTTCATTCTTCTCTCCAAGGGTAATCTGGTCAAATGGATAAGAACAAGTGAGGGAGGGGACAGCTTAAAGATTTAACTCAGTTTTAAAATCCATTGGCAAAACTTTTGCTCAGTCTTTTAGTTGGATCTTTTCTTTGCAAAGAATGGAGACTCATTCAGGTTATTGCAGGTGTTATGGCATGTATGTGATGTACTTGGAAGTTATTAAAAAATGCAGGGGAAATGAGAATGACAGTAAACATTGTAAAGCTGAGCAAAAAGAGACAGCGGAATCTGAATGCTAGCTGGCGCACAAATATTGTCTCCCAGTAAATTACTCAACTAACTTTCATGCTTGCTTTTCCCTCATTGTAGTTTTAAAAATTCAACTTACTCATCATGACATTTGCAGTATATCTCTACATTGTAATCCTTTAGTTGCCCTTTTTTTGTCCCCTCCCCCTAACTACCTCATTTCAATTTCAATTTACTGAGAGTAGGAATTTGAGCTTGGCTTGTAGGCAGCCTTTGGATTGGCTGCCATTGGATAAGATGTTTACCCTTGGTACAATTAGCTGTAGCTGATAGGATGGAGTCTCGCAGTAGAACAAGGTCTCTAGGCTGACTCCATCCACAGATACTGTATGTGGAGCAGATGTCCTCAGTGACTGTGGCAGTTACTTGAGCTAATTATAATTAATACATGCAGCTGTGTACAGTCAGCAGAGTATGATTTCCATCTAATCAGCTGGCACAAACTGAGATTTGACTGGGCTCCTACATTTTTGATAAATCTCTAGGCAAAGAGTAGTTATGCTTTGGAATCATATTAAGTTTAACAGTTGAGTTTCTCTGGTGTCCTTATTGTTCCATACATTTTGAGTTCTAAATTTCTATATTGGTACTTGCCCCTCTCTCTGTGTTGCCTCTTAGCACCTTTGTTCCCCACACCTCAGGATCTGACTTATTACAAGTACTAACCTTTCTCTAAACTAGTGAAAATTTTCAATCTGGCCTTAATGTACATTCAAGCAGTTGTGCATTATTTTATCTTAACTATTTATTAATTAGTTGCCATGAAATATGACTTTAAAAAAAAACTTGTTGGATAAGGGTATTTATTTAACATAAGTATTTTAATTATATCTTAAGATACTAGTGTATGAATCCAGCAAACTGTGTGTACAGGCATATGTAAATTTTTTTTAATAAATTTATTTTTGGCTGTGTTGGGTCTTCGTTGCTACGTACGGGCTTTCTCTAGTCTCAGCGAGCGGGGGCTACTCTTTGTTGTGGTGTGCGGGCTTCTCATTGCGGTGGCTTTTCTTGTTGTGGAGCACAGGCTCTATGTGTGCGGGCTTCACTAGTTGTGGCACATGGGCTCAGTAGTTGTGGCTCATGGGCTCAGTAGTTGTGGCTCAAGGGCTCTAGAGCGCAGGCTCAGTAGTTGTGGCACACTGGCTTAGTTGCTCCGTGGCATGTGGGATCTTCCCGGACCCGGGCTCGAACCCGTGTCCCCTGCATTGGCAGGCAGATTCTTTTTTTTTTTTTTTTAAGGGATTTTCTTATTTAGTTATTTATTTATTTATTTATTTTTGGCTGTGTTGGGTCTTCGGTTCGTGCGAGGGCTTTCTCCAGTTGCGGCAAGCGGGGGCCACTCTTCATCGCGGTGCGGGGACCGCCCTTCATCGCGGTGCGCGGGCCTTTCTCTATCGCGGCCCCTCCCGTTGCGGGGCACAGGCTCCAGACGCGCAGGCTCAGCAATTGTGGCTCACGGGCCCAGCTGCTCCGTGGCATGTGGGATCTTCCCAGACCAGGGCTCGAACCCGTGTCCCCTGCATTAGCAGGCAGATTCTCAACCACTGCGCCACCAGGGAAGCCCCAGGCAGATTCTTAACCACTGTGCCACCAGGGAAGTCTCATATGTAAAATTTTTAAGAGTAGGCTTAAAGGATATCTATATTTGCCTTAAAGCACTCTTAAAATAGTTTGTCCAGAGTAGAACTATTTAGCATCACTTTACGTGTCATTGAACTCAGAGTTAGAAGCATGATTTAGACACCCTGTAATGCAAATAGAAATGTCCTGAGGCCTTTGCATAATTTTATAGGGATCTTCACCAAAATCAGGAAGAAGGTAGTACATTTTACAGTGAGATTAACTCTGAAAAAGCTGACCTTTTTGTGAAGCCAGCTAAAAATGGAATTCTGTGTGTAGGCACACAATGTATAGAACGGGTGTTATATTATGTACATATCTACATGCATTTTCCTTTGATCAATGTATATGTTTAATTAAGTAGAAGTCTTCCACAAAATGAAAATATATATTGAAAAAAGTGGCAGCATAAAACAGTATCTTGCAGCTTTTTACTTTGAGTCCCAGTGGATTAATGATTTTACTTTACATTGGAAATGGCAGTACAGTGGTGATTATTGCTCCTTTGGGACTGCTAAGAAAAGAAATGGTGCCCAATTTTATTAGTCATTAGTATTCTCTGTTATAAATGGTATGGGAAGCTCTAGGACAAGAAAAACAAGGCCTGAATATATTTTTTTAAACAAGTAAATGATCTTTCAGTATCAGTAAAAATGTAGTTTGTCTGCCTTAGAAAAATAAAACCTTTAAATGTAATTTAGCTTGTCTGTCATTTTAAACATTTCAGAAGGCATAGCCCCCTGGTCCAGTCCAGGCCCATTTTTCTTTGTCAGGCGATGCTTCATTGGTTCCTGTGTGAAAGTTTTGACATTTTTATTACACTCTGAATACTTGAGAAACCAAAAGATGTCAGTGGTATCTCCTCTACCAGTTAAGCATTCGCAATTTTCTGTGTATACGTTGAAATTGTTCAAATGCCCTCTTTCCTTATGTATATTTTGTTCTATTATTATTTATCTAAATGGTTTATTCATATGCAACCCAGTCCTTCTCATCTCCAGATTTATTGACATAAGTCAGATAGTTTGGAAAAGAAATCCAGTCTTGAAACTGTGTTTCAGTCTCTCAGTAAACTAACCAACACATCAGCAACCTCTTGATAAGTAAATCTTATAGTAGTGTGATTGTGACCCTGCTGAAATACTTTCCCTGATCAGTTTAAGCTTCCTTCTTTAGTGTTCAACCAGTTCCTCTTGCATCTCTCTATTCTACCACATATGAAATACAGAAACCTGGGCAGTCTCATGGCCCGGTCTTACTATACCAGTTTAACCATAAGACCTGTGCATTAATGAAGATCTTTACCGCCAGTTTTCTTGAAGAGGAGAGAAATCACTGTTGAAAATTCATCTTGCAGCAAAACTTTGTAAAGACCTCCTGCAAGAGGGAAGAGATACGGGGATATATGTATAAGTATAGCTGATTCACTTTGTTATAAAGCAGAAACTAACACACCATTGTAAAGCAATTATACTCCAATAAAGATGTTAAAAAATAATAATAATAAAATAAATTAAAAGGTCTTGTGTTACCCAAAAAAAAAAAAAAAAAAAAAAAAGACCTCCTGCATGTAGCTTTTCCAAACCCCAAGGTTAAGAGTCTCAAGAGCTGCTAAATACATGTCCACAGGCTCCGTCTCACCGTGCTATTTTCTCATTGCCTTCTTCTTCCTTCTCTCACTGCCCAGGCAAACTCTGCCTCCTTGGACGCCTGGCCTTCTCAGCTGTAGGCCTTGTCTTGAAGGAATTCTGGTGAATAAAATGCTTCATCTCACCGAACAGATTCATACGTTTATAGTCTGTCCTTTTACACAAAGGATTTAAGGTGGCTTATAAAGATACAAATACGTAAGCTCAACTTAATAATGTATGAGAAATAGGAAAATGAAGGAAACTGTGGCTCAAAAATTCAGGTAGAACCAGTCTTGGTGTTAGTCTGCTGGTCACAGGCACACCGTTATGTGTGTCTGAGCTTTCCAGGGGTCAGTGCAGAGATGCCCATACGTATCACTCATGTGAATCCTTGTATCACATGTTATAAATGGTTTACCATCGCTGTGCTCTAACCACACTGGCCTCCTTTCAGTTTCTCATACATGCCAAGCCCTTCCCCACCTCAGCACCTTAAATTCTTAATTTCAACGTTTCCTCCCCAGGGACACTTTACCTGACTTGTTCGTTAATCTGTCTCTCCCCATTACATTTATAAGCTACTTCAAGACAGCGACCCTGTTACCCTTAAGAGTTGAGCCTCCTCCCAACTAACCTATCAACTTTGAGAAGACTTACTGCTATAATCATTATTTAGTGGCTGGGACAAAACCAAGCCATTAACAGCTTAAATAAGCCTGTGTTGATAATTGTTACACTGTTAGTGACAGCAGCATTTCTAGTCTTTATTATTAGTGATGTCCATTAAGTTGTCTCAGCATTTTAAAAGTTTGACATGCAATTCTAGAGGTATCTGAATTATGCTTATCTGAACAATTATGTTGCATGCATCAAATCCTATTATGGTAAAAGCCAAAGGCCTGGACTTCCCTGGTGATGCAGTGGTTAAGAATCCACCTGCCAATGCAGGGGACACGGGTTCGAGCCCTGGTCTGGGAAGATTCCACATGCTGTGGAGCAACTAAGCCTGTGCACCACAACTAGTGAGCCTGTGCTCTAGAGCCTGCGAGCCACATCTACTGAGCCCATGAGCCACAACTACTGAAGCCCGCGTGCCACAACTACTGAAGCCCACGTGCATAGAGCCCATGCTCTGCAACAAGAGAAGGCACTGCGATGAGACGCCCGCGCACTTCAACGAAGAGTAGCCCCCGCTCGCCACAACTAGAGAAAGCCCGCGCATAGCAATGAAGACCCAACACAGCCACAAAAAAAAAAAGAAAACAAAAGCCAAAGCACTGTCCAGATTCATTTATATTTTAGTTTTTTATAAATTTATTTATTTTTGTCTACAGTGGGTCTTTGTTGCTGTGCACGGGCTTGCTCTAGTTGCGGTGAGTGGGGGCTACTCTTCGTTGCGGTGCGCAGGCTTCTCATTGCGGTGGCTTCTCTTGTTGCAGAGCATGGGCTCTACGTGCGTGGGCTTCAGTAATTGTGGCACGTGGGCTCAGTAGTTGTGGCTCGTGGGCTCTAGAGCGCAGGCTCAGTAGTTGTGGCTCACGGGCTTAGTTGCTCCACAGCATGTAGGATCTTCCTGGACCAGGGCTTGAACCCATGTCCCCTGCACTTGCAGGCAGATTCTTAACCACTGCATCACCAGGGAAGCCCCCCAGATTCATTTATTATACTGAAATGCAGCTGTATTAGGGATTGCTTGAAATAATACTGTCTTATATGAAGATTAACACATAAATATGGCTCGGGTATTTTCCACATTTGTACTGTTTCTTAGGTAAAGACTAAAATGTACTATTGATTAAGGAGCATTTAAAAGCATGACATTATAAATGCAAAACTAATTGATAGTCCCCCTTAAATTTGGTCTCTTTTCTATATAATCTTTTAGGTTTTGTTGTTGTTGTTGACATTGAAGTAACATAATCTATAGGTTTCTTGAAAGTAGCTACTTTAGAGCAGCACATTAATCCCAGTCTCCTTTTTGCTGTGTTTCTGTTGTTGCATTTATCACAATTTTATTTTATTTGTTTACATGTCAGCCTCCCTTATTAAACTCTGAAGGCAAAAATTGTTATTTGTCAGCGTCCTGTGCCTGGGACATTATTAATGTAGTGTTCAGAAATTCTTTTTAAATGATGTCACAAATGGTTCAATCAGTCAATCACATGTAATGTATTTATTTAATAAACATGTATTGAGTACCAACTTTGTGCTAGGACTGTTACCTGCTTTAGGAAATTTTTTCTAAGCACAGGTCTGGAGTTGGCTGTGTCAGAATTACCGAGGAACTTTAAAACCAGTGCACATTCCTGGGCTCCATTCCTGGTGAGCCTGATACTATAAGTTAAGGCCTGGGACCTGGGAAGCTCCCAGGGTAATTTTAATGTACCCTCAGAGTTTGAGAGATGAAAAGATGGTCCCTTCCCTAGACTGGTTAGGCTTCCTTATATTTTGTCATTATCTTTGTTTCTATTGTTCTTATCTTTGTTCTCATTCATGGAAACAAAAGAAATCAAATGGGGAGGTGAAGTGGCTTATTTTTAAGCTTAAGGAATGGGAAGACACTTTAACAAAGATATTTCATTTAACTCTTAAAATAACTCTGTGAAGTAAATATTATTATTCCCTTTCTTCCCCCATAGATCACTAAAGGTTATAAAAACTTAAGGTCACACATCTAGTTAATGGTAAAGTATGGTTCAGAAACCAGAGCTTAGCAACTCAGGAGCCTGCCTTCTTTTCCCTCACTATAACAAGCTATACCATAAAACTGAAATTAGCTGTTTTAAAAATGTATTGTGCTGGGACTTCCCTGGCGGTCCAGTGGTTAAGACTCCATGCTTCCACTGCAGGGGGCTCAGGTTCCACCCTTGGTCTGGGAACTAAGATCCCACATGCCCCATGGTGTGGCCAAAAAAAAAAAAAAAAAAAGTGTTGTGCTAACTGCCTTTGTGTTCTAAGAACAAAGGAAAAATGCAAATAAGTTTAATGCATCATAAAAAAGCTCAAATGCTCTATGAAAAAAAAGATTAAGTTTATATTTGTAACCTATGCTTTCATTTTTTTTCCTCTTGCTCTGTGTATCAGTGCCTCTCCATGGGGAAAAACAAAGCCTTAGGCTATTTTTTAAAATCATTGTGTCTAGTTTCAAGGAGTGGCTTCACATTTGAGTTGAGACTTAAGATGCATAGAGATATTATACAACTTTATTTTTAGCACTGCAGACTATCTCTTAAGCTTATGAAAAGAGCTACCAATATTCAGTGGACAATTACTCTGCACCAGGATCTAATGTCTTGTTTTTTCTTATGTCACATATATTGACCATTGTTTTTCTCTCTTGATGGTTTTTGAGGCCATGTATTGAGATTTTGCAAAGAATGTTAAAGTTTAGAGGTTGATGGTTAATTTACTTGTGTGTGTTGTGTGTCTGTAATATGGTAACTAAAAATCGGGCCATTATTAATAAATTAGTCAATAAACGTAGGCATGTGCTTTATCAGTTCTTACGCCATGCGTGTATTATTTCTATAAAACTGTGCACTAACCCAACGTTGCTTTTTTTTTTTTTTTTTTTTTTTTAAGGATTTTCTTATTTATTTATTTATTTATTTATTTATTTTTTTTGGCTGTGTTGGGTCTTCGGTTCGTGCGAGGGCTTTCTCCAGTTGCGGCAAGCGGGGGCCACTCTTCATCGCGGTGCGGGGACCGCTCTTCATCGCGGTGCGCGGGCCTTTCTCTATCGCGGCCCCTCCCGTCGCGGGGCACAGGCTCCAGACGCGCAGGCTCAGCAATTGTGGCTCACGGGCCCAGCTGCTCCGTGGCATGTGGGATCTTCCCAGACCAGGGCTCGAACCCGTGTCCCCTGCATTAGCAGGCAGACTCTCAACCACTGCGCCACCAGGGAAGCCCCCAACGTTGCTTTTTAAAAGTGCTGTTATTGTTTAGTATCAACAGTGATAGATAGGATATAAATATTTGCAAGGGTGAAATTAGAACATACATGGAAGAGGCTAGCGTGAAATGTATTTACAGAGGAATACATTTACGTTTAGGCTGTTTAAAGATTCATATTCTTAAACTCCTCTCTGTTTGGGATGCCCTTCACCTTTAGCCCTTGGAACAAATTGATATTCATCCCTCAGGTCCACTCCTCGGTAGAGCTTTCTGTGCCTGACCCTTTTTAGGCTAAATCAGTATTTGTTCCTCTACAGCTCCCTGTAATGATTTACCTAAGTGTATGCCTTCTCAACTAAATGTGAGCTTTTTCATGTAAGGACCATCTCTAGAAGCTCCAGCAGAGTCTGAAACATTACACATTCACTAAATGTTGGATTTTGGTTTAAGGAATAAAGTTTATGATTTGCCTTTGAAATGGAAAATATATTAGAGCAATTAATTTTGCATTGTATAGTTGTTAGATACATTACGACTCTTATTTTTAGGAAAACTGAGGTCCAGGGTAGCTAAATAGCTGCTAAAGTCATACAGAATGTTCCTTAAATTTAATCTGGTACTATGTTCATTTCTCTTTCAATCCTATATACTTTTCAACATCAGCATTTGCCAAACTGTGCTCCCCAGGACACTAGTGCCCTAGGAAATATAACTGGAGTCATGGCCAGTAAGGGAGAAAATGGAATTATAGGAGGAAAAAAATCCTTGGTTAAATAAAATTTAAGAGGTTTTTGTTTGTTTTGTTTTTAAACTTCAGGACTCTTCTGAACTATAATGTGCTGAAGTGTATATTGCCAAAGAGATTGCTATAACATGGAGTGTTTTCCAAAGTCATATGTTAACAGAACCCCCTCTTTTAAAATTACTCTTCTTTTAAGAGACTTTTTTTGAAAGATACAATTTAGAAAAGCTGCAGTAAATGAATTCTGTATGATGTTGATTCAAGTTCTTTATGTCAAAGTCATCTTGACTTTGTATGTGAACAAAAGGAATTGAAAGATATTGGTTATGGACTCTTTTCCTGGATTTGTCTCTGATTTACTCCATGAGCTTTGACATATTCCAAAACTGCGGGAAATTGTTTCCATTTATTCATTGACAAAGGGGAATCTCTGGGGAGACACATGGTCAAATACTCAACCTTTGGATTCGTGATTTTGAGCCTATAGTCATTATTTTCCTAATAAGTCCTGGCCAAGATGCATGTGTCAAATCATATTATAACAGTAATAATAGACAGTCCACATGTGTTTATTTTACTGAATTTATGTTTTATTGCCTGAAAGAGGTTGGCTTGGTAATTGTTTTTTATCTGGAGACTCAGGTATCCACTGTGGTCCAGGGAACATTTCAGGGACCACTCTCTGTTTTAGTTTATTTGTTAGTTGATAGAGGAAAAAAAAAACCCTTCTCCAATATTAAATATTAACTTAATAGTATCTGTTGTTAGAAAATTTAACTTGATCGAATTCAAATCCTAGGCTTAATATGAATTAAAGTTTAATTGCAACAGGGCAGTTAGAGGTAGTTATATTGTAATTTGAGAAGGAAACCTCAGAAAGCTAATAGAGATTGTAGATTTGGGGAGAGAATCCAAAGCCCTGGTTGTAGAGAAAAAGAACCCGTTAGGGTAATCAGTGCAAGGGAGTATTAATGCCAGCACTACGTGGAATTCATAATAGTAGAGGGACAATTGTGTTCTTATAGTTTCCCCAGGGGAAAAAGTAGCTTAATTTGGTTAAATGTGGCCTGAAATAAAACATCCACACAAAAGAAATACTGTGAATTTCAGAAGGAGAATATTGGGTCTGTCTGAATTTGGAAGGGAAGGGAGAGCTCTAGATGTGAATTAGTGTGGAAGGAGTGTGACTCAGGACACCAGACTCCACCATCTTCTGTCTTTGTGACCTTGGTCAACTCCATCTCTCTGTTTACTTAAGAGGAAATGAGGGTCATACCTCATATGACTAATTCTATGATTCTTAGCTAGGAATGTAAAAGGAAGTAGGGTAGACTTGTCATTGCAATTGATTTTTGAGTCAACATGTTAGAAACATGATAATAGACTGATTTTTAAAATATTCCAGATTTGATAATCTAATTGAATTTTATCCATAAAAATACTTACTTTAGGAGTTTTTTTTTTAATATAAAAATGCTGCCATTGTTACAAACATTAAAAGAAAACAATCTTCCTTTGGAATTACCTTAGAGCAAATTTAATGACCCCAAAATTAAGTACAATTGTTCTATATATATATATTTTTATATATACTTATATATATTTTATGTGTGTATATGTATTTTTTAAATTTATCTGTCTATTTATTTATTTATTTTTGGCTGCATTGGGTCTTCATTGCTGCGCGCGGGCTTTCTCTACTTGTGATGAGCGGGGACTACTCTTCGTTGCGGTGCACGGGCTTCTCATTGCGGTGGCTTCTCTTGTTGCGGAGCACGGGTTCTAGGCACTGGGCTTCGGTAGTTGTGGTACACGGGTTCAGTAGTTGTAGCGCGCAGGCTCAGTAGTTGTGGCGCACGGGCTTAGCTGCTCCGCGGCATGTGGGATCTTCCTGGACCAGGGCTTGAACCTGTGTGCCCTGCATTGGCAGGCCAATTCTTAACCACTATGCCACCAAGGAAGTCCCTATATTTTTAATAAATATATTTTTTAAACAGCAAATGATAGTCCCTAATTTGTTTACTGCTTCACTCATTAGGCTGAGGTTTGAATGATTTTAAATGGTCAAAAATTCTATACCAGACAAAGAAAAGTTACCATTTAATTTATTTAAGGCAGTTCCTAAAATAGAATTCTAGAATATTTTTAACAGTGACAGCATCTCTGAAGTAAATATCTAACATCCATAGGCAAGTACTTTGGAAAGACTAACACTTACTTGGATGTTTAAATTCTCCTACGTTTATTAAAATAGCAATTATCTTACAGCATATTCTTACCTGGTGAAATAAACAGAAAGGGCCAGGTAAGCAGTAGATTGGAGAATCAGAATGCAGAGATATATGTCAGTGAAAATAAATAGTATCTTGAATTTGCAAGTGGTATTACACCAAAGGATTAAAAATACCTAGAAAGTCTTAATTTTCCAAGTTGAATTTTTCCCTGAGTAATTAAAATTAAAATGTAGTCCTAGACTTTAGAAATTTTCCATTACCTGAATAGCTGTTACACGTCCTCAAAAAGTTCTGTGCAGAGTGTAATAGAATTGCATAATTCACAGTCTGAGATGGGATAATTTGAATTGGAGCTGAGTTGAAGCATAATATCACCTTAAAGGTTTTAATGAAGGAGAATATTAACACCATTAAACAAGATCAAAAGCTAATAATCAAAGCATTTTTTAGGCACTGGTAAAGAGTTTGCTGCCACTGAGGCTTTGCTGTGCTGATTGTGTGTGATTTTTATTTGTGTATTATATTTTCTACTAGGCAGCATTTAGCTAGAAGTTCCAGTGCATTTATAACTTTATAAATGATCAAGCTTAATTTTAAATAAAAGTGTAGTAGTCACTTGTCCTTTCTATTGGTGTATGAATGGATTTTCCTACCAACTATTTAGAATTAATGCCACTTTTATGACCACCATGTGCTTGTGTGTATGCAGATCTGTGTGTATGAAAAAATATATATGTGTGTGTACCTTTTAATTTGATTAGTTCCATTAGCTTCAATATGATAAAATTATTATGATGAAAACATCTGGTTCATGTTACCTTCCTTCTACTTTATAGGAATTTACAAACTTGGTTTCTCAGTTACAAAAGCATACTACAAAGGTGATTAACACACACATATATTTTGTATTTGTATTTCTATTTACATTTATACACATATACACTTTAGACATGGCTTTGGTTGACTAATGAATATCAAGTTTAGACATGGCTTTGGTTGACTAATGAATGTACAGATCAGCACTCTCCAAAAGAAATATGACCCACAAATGTAACTTATTTTCAATAGAAATATAATATGTATCATATTTTTAAAAAGTATAGAGAAACAGATAAGTTTTAGTAATATATTTTATTTCAACCCATAAGCCACAGAAAAATTATTAATATATTTTACATTCTTTTTTTCATACTAAATCTTAGAACTGTGTACTTTACACTTAAAGCACATCTCAGTTTGGACTCTCCACGTTTGAAGTGCTTACTAGCTAGGTGTGGCTTGTGACTCCTGTGCAGGGTGGCACAGAGCTTGATGCTTGTCACTGTGGACACCAGGATGAGCTGCGAGGAGGATGGAGATGGAGAGGATGATGAAGTTAGGATGAAATCATAGATCGTTTAACAGCCTCTCCAGTAATCACTGCTTCTTTACTACTGAAGGTCAAAAAGAAACACAGTGTAGAAAAAAAGACAGCTTCCTAAGTATTTGTGGATGCAGGGAAAAGAGATGCCTGTATTGTTTTTCTTTCTTTGCTGACAGAAGCAACATTTTTCAAATTCAGATTGGGGATAAGAATCTCAGAAATGTCGAGACCTTGCTGATTCCTTCTCAGATTGGGGAGGAAAAGCCTCCTTGCAGGGATGGGAAGCTTCATTAACATTCCTTGTGTGGAGGTCTGGGACCGGCTTTCTGTGAGGGCAGGTGCAGAGTTGTTTGCTTCTGCAAAGAGATTGCATCTGCAGACTCTCAGACCCAATTAATCTGAATATAGAGACAGAGTATGAAGGGGTTGTCTTAGCAAGGACCTCCATAATAAAATACCATAAACTGGGTGGCTTAATCAACAGAAATTTATTTCTGGAGGCTGAAGTCCAAGATCAGGGTGCCAGCTTAGTTAGGTTCTGGTGAGTTCCCTCTTCCTGGCTTATAGATTTGGTTCTCTTTTTGCTGTGTCCTCTTTTTGCTGTCTCTCTCTACTGTGTCCTCAGTAGAGAGAAGAAGCTCTGATGGCTCTTCCTTTTCTTATAAGGACACTAATCCCATCAGGGGGGGCTCTACCTCTAGGACCTCATCTAAACCTACTATAAACCTAATTACGGCCCAAAGGCCCCACTTCCAAAGACCATCACATTGGGGGTTAAGGCTTCACATATGAATTTGGGGAGGTACATACATTCAGTCCATGACACTGGAATTGCTTTCATATCTCAAGCTTTCACTCTCTCCATTCCTGGTAAACCAGAGTTCTTAGCAATATTTTGTGTGTGTACACATTCAATGGCCATTCCTTGCCTCTTCTTTCTTTTTTAAAAACCAGTGTAGGGCTTCCACGGTGGTGCAGTGGTTAAGAATCCGCCTGCCAATGCAGGGGACACGGGTTTGACCCCTGGTCTGGGAAGATCCCACATGCCGCGGAGCAACCAAGCCTGTGTGCCACAACTACTGAGCCTGCGCTCTAGAGCCCATGTGCCACAACTACTGAGCCTGTGCTCCAGAGCCTGTGAGTCACAACTGCCGAGTCCGCGAGCCACAACTACTGAAACCCGTGTGCCTAGACCCCGTGATCCGCAACAAGAGAAGCCACTGCAATGAGAAGCCTCTACACAGCAACGAAGACTAAGCCCCACTCGCCACAACTAGAAAAAGCCTGTACTCAGCAGTGAAGACCCAACACAGCCAAAAATAATAAATAAATAAATAAATAACCCAATGTAAAATTGAAGCCAAGAGATTTATTTTAGCACATAATTAATTGCGAGGTGCTTTGAAGGGTTTGCATTGAAGCTTTTACTGGTAAAATTATGGAATTCAACTTACACACACCAGTGATTAATTAAGAAAGTGACAAAAGAAAAGCTATTGTAAATAGAAACAAAAAAAATAAAGTTGAAAACAAAATACCAATTAATTTAATACTTTCTTCTTGTAAAGTAGATTATAGAAACCTCTTATTTTTTTCTCAACTCCCAAATTCTTATTTCTGAAAAATATTTGCTATCATTTTTGTTTCTGACAGATTTGACAACCTGGAATTCAGATTCTCCTTTTTTTTCTTTAAACATCTTTATTGGAGTATAATGGCTTTACAATGTTGTGTTGGTTTCTGCTGTATAACAAGGTGAATCAGCTATATGTATACATATATCCCCATATCCCCTCCCTCTTGCATCTCCCTCCCACCCTCCCTGTCCCACCCCTCTAGGTGGTCACAGAGCACCGAGCTGATCTCCCTATGCAATGCAGCTGCTTCCTACTAGCTATCTGTTTTACATTTGGTACTGTGTATATGTCAATTCTACTCTCTCACTTCGTCCCACCTTACCCTTCCCCCTCCCCATGTCCTCAAGTCCATCCTCTACGTCTGCATCTTTATTCCTGTCCTGCCCCTAGGTTCATCAGAACCTTTTTTTTTTTTTTTATATTCCATATATATGTGTTAGCATATGGTATTTGTTTTTCACTTTCTGACTTAACTTCACTCTGTATGACAGACACTAGGTCCTTCCACCTCACTATAAATAACTCAATTTCGTTTCTTTTTATGGCTGAGTAATATTCCATTGTATATATGTGCCACATCTTCTTTATCCATTCATCTGTCGATGGACACTTAGGTTGCTTCCATGACCTGGCTATTGTAAATAGTGCTGCAATGAACATTGTGGTACATGACTGTTTTTGAATTATGGTTTTCTCAGGGTCTATGCCCAGTAGTGGCATTGCTGGGTCATATGATAGTTCTACTTTTAGTTTTTAAGGAACCTCCATACTGTTCTCTATAGTGGCTGTATCAATTTACATTCCCATCAACAGTGCAAGGGGGTTCCCTTTTCTCCACACCCTCTCCAACATTTATTGTTGGTAAATTTTTTGATGATGGCTATTCTGACTGGTATGAGGTGATACCTCATTGTAGTTTTGATTTGCATTTCTCTAATGATTAATGATGTTGAGCATCCTTTCATGTGTTTGTTGGCAATCTGTATATCTTCTTTGGAGTAATGTCTATTTAGATCTTCTGCCCATTTTGGGATTGGGTGGTTTGTTTTTTTGATATTGAGCTGCATGAGCACCTTGCATATTTTGCAGATGAAACCTTTGTCAGTTGCTTCGTTTGCAAATATTTTCTCTCATTCTGAGGGTTGCCTTTTCATCTTATTTATGGTTTCCTTTACTGTGCAAAAGGATTTAAGTTTCATTAGGTCCCATTTATTTTTGTTTTTATTTCCGTTACTCTAGGAGGTGGGTCAGAAAAGATCTTGCTGTGATTTATGACAAAGAATGTTATTCCTATGTTTTCCTCTAAGAGTTTTATAGTGCCTGGTCTTATATTTAGATCTCAAATCTATTTTGAGTTTATTTTTGTGTATGGTGTTATGTAGTGTTCTAATTTCATTCTTTTACATGTAGCTATCCTGTTTTCCCAGCACCTCTTATTGAAGAGACTGTCTTTTCTCCATTGTATATCCTTGCCTCCTTTCTCATAGATTCGTGGGTTTATCTCTGGGCTTTCTATACTGTTCCATTGATCTATATTTCTGTGCCAGTACCATATTGTCTTGATTACTGTTGCTTTGTAGTATAGTCTGAAGTCAGGGAGTCTGATTCCTCCAGCTCAGTTTTTTTCCCTCAAGACTACTTTGGCTATTCGGGGTATTTTGTGTCTCCATACAAATTTTAAGATTTTTTGTTCTAGTTCTGTAAAGTAATTTGATAGGGGTTGCATTGAATCTGTAGATTGCTTTGGGTAGTATAGTCATTTTCACAATATTGATTCTTCCAATCTAAGAACATGATATATCTCTCCATCTGTTGGTATCATCTTTAATTTCTTTCATCCGTGTCTTATAGTTTTCTACATACACGCCTTTTGTCACCTTAGGTAGATTTATTCCTAGGTATTTTATTCTTTTCGTTGCAGTGGTAAATGGGAGTGTTTCCTTCATTTCTCTTTCAGACTTTTCATCATTAGTGTACAGGAATGGAAGAGATTACTGTGCATTAATTTTTTTTTTTTTTTTTTTAACTTCTTCAAGTGTTTTTTTTTTTTTCTACACACACACACTGTATTTTATTTTTACAAGAGATAGATAGACTGACACCAAGCATTGTACATGGATGACCACAACAAAAGCAACAATGATTGCAATTACCACACATGAAACACACTTATACTATGTCATAACATTGACATTCAGTCCAGTAATCCTCCACTGTAACAGCTCCTTTACTTTGCAGTGAAAATTGATTTGTATATTCTTTTCCTCTGAGTCCTTGTGGGATTTTTTTTTTTTTTAATTCAGACAGAAAGTCACAAAAATTATACTCATCCTCATCAGTTCACTCAGTCCCATGTAATTAATTTCTTTTTTTTCATCTTGATCTTTTGTTAGCACTTTTATGAGTTCATCAGTTTTTCATTAGAGTTCTGAAAATGCTTATTCATTCAGTTCAGCAGTACAGTCAGTTACCAGAAACCTGTACTTGTCAGAGTCTTTTCCATGAATTTCTTGAAGATGAAACTCTTTTATAGGAACATATTTGCAAAATCATCAGAGTACACCCAGAACTGTCTGTAAATGACAAAAGACTTAAAAATGACCATGGTTAAAGATTTGATGAAAGTTCATAATAATGCAGTTGACAAGAAAATTAGTTATTTCTGAGATATACATTTTAAAGTAATAACTAGGATTATTACTTATAACATTATACCAGAACATATAAGATTTTTAGACGTTTCCTGTGATGTCTGAAACATTTATATTAACATATTTCCATACATATTTCCATACAAATACAAATATAAGATTTTTAGAAATTTCATGTAATGTCTGCAACATTTATATTAACATATTTCCATACATATTTCCATACAAATACAAATATAAGATTTTTAGAAATTTCATGTAATGTCTGAAACATTTATATTAACATATTTCCATACATATTTCCATACAAATACAAATATAAGATTTTTAGAAATTTCATGTAATGTCTGAAACATTTATATTAACATATTTCCATACATATTTCCATACAAATACAAATATAAGATTTTTAGAAATTTCATGTACTGTCTGAAACATTTATATTAACATATTTCCATACATATTTCCATACAAATACAAATATAAGATTTTTAGAAATTTCATGTAATGTCTGAAACATTTATATTAACATATTTCCATACAAATAACCCAATGAAAGTTTAGTATTAGTTGTTTTGTTTGTTTTTTTATACTGCAGGTTCTTATTAGGCATCAGTTTTATACACATCAGTGTATACATGTCAATCCCAATCGCCCAATTCAGCACATCACCATCCCCACCTCATCGCAGTTTTCCCCCCTTGGTGTCCATATGTCCATTCTCTACATCTGTGTCTCAACTTCTGCCCTGCAAACTGGCTCATCTGTACCATTTTTCTACGTTCCACATACATGCATTAACATACGATATTTGTTTTTCTCTTTCTGACTTACTTCACTCTGTATGACAGTCTCTAGATCCATCCACTTCTCAACAAATGACTCAATTTCGTTCCTTTTTATGGCTGAATAATATTCCATCGTATATATGTACCACAACTTCTTTATCCATTCGTCTGTTGATGGGCATTTAGGTTGCTTCCATGACCTGGCTATTGTAAATAGTGCTGCAATGAACATTCGGGTGCACGTGTCTTTTTGAATTACGGTTTTCTCTGGGTATATGCCCAGTAGTGGGATTGCTGGGTCATATGGTAATTCTATTTTTAGTTTTTTAAGGAACCTCCATATTGTTCTCCATAGTGGCTGTATCAATTTACATTCCCACCAACAGTGCAAGAGGGTTCCCTTTTCTCCACACCCTCTCCAGCATTTGTTGTTTGTAGATTTTCTGATGATGCCCATTCTAACAGGAGTGAGGTGATACCTCATTGTAGTTTTGATTTGCATTTCTCTAATAATTAGTGATGTTGAGCATCTTTTCATGTGCTTCGTGGCCGTCTGTATGTCTTCTTTGGAGAAATGTCTATTTAGGTCTTCTGCCCATTTTTGGATTGGGGTGTTTGTTTCTTTGATATTGAGCTGAATGAGCTGTTTATATATTTTGGAGATTAATCCTTTGTCCGTTGATTCATTTGCAAATATTTTCTCCCATTCTGAGGGTTGTCTTTTCGTCTTGTTTATGGTTTCCTTTGCTGTGCAAAAGCTTTGAAGTTTCATTAGGTCCCACTTGTTTATTTTTGTTTTTATTTCCATTACTCTAGGAGGTGGATCGAAAAAGATCTTGCTGTGATTTACGTCAAAGAGTGTTCTTCCTATGTTTTCCTCTAAGAGTTTTATAGTGTCCAGTCTTATATTTAGGTCTCTAATCCATTTTGAGTTTATTTTTGTGTATGGTGTTAGGGAGTATTCTAATTTCATTCTTTTACATGTGGCTGTCCAGTTTTCCCAGCACCACTTATTGAAGAGACTGTCTTTTCTCCATTGTATATCTTTGCCTCCTTTGTCATAGATTAGTTGACCATAGGTGCGTGGGTTAATCTCTGGGCTTTCTATCTTGTTCCATTGATCTATGTTTCTGTTTTTGTGCCAGTACCATATTGTCTTGATTACTGTAGCTTTGTAGTATAGTCTGAAGTCAGGGAGTCTGATTCCTCCAGCTCCATTTTTTTGCCTCAAGACTGCTTTGGCTATTCGGGGTCTTTTGTGTCTCCATACAAATTTTAAGATGATTTGTTCTAGCTCCGTAAAAAATGCCATTGGTAATTTGATAGGGATTGCATTGAATCTGTAGATTGCTTTGGGTAGTATACTCATTTTCACAATGTTGATTCTTCCAATCCAAGAACATGGTATATCTCTCCATCTGTTGGTATCATCTTTAATTTCTTTCATCAGTGTCTTATAGTTTTCTGCATACAGGTCTTTTGTCTCCCTAGGTAGGTTTATTCCTAGGTATTTTATTCTTTTTGTTGCAATGGTAAATGGGAGTGTTTCCATAATTTCTCTTTCAGATTTTTCATCATTAGTGTATAGGAATGCAAGAGATTTCTGTGCATTAATTTTGTAACCTGCAACTTTACCATATTCATTAATTAGCTCTAGCAGTTTTCTGGTGGCAGTTTTAGGATTCTCTATGTATAGTATCATGTCATCCGCAAACAGTGACAGTTTTACTTCTTCTTTTCCAATTTGTATTCCTTTTATTTCTTTTTCTTCTCTGATTGCCGTGGCTAGGACTTCCAGAACTATGTTGAATAATAGTGGTGAGAGTGGACATCCTTGTCTCGTTCCTGATCTTAGAGGAAATGCTTTCAGTTTTTCACCATTGAGAATGATGTTTGCTGTGGGTTTGTCATATATGGCCTTTATTATGTTGAGGTAGGTTCCCTCTATGCCCACTTTCTGGAGAGTTTTTATCAGAAATGGGTGTTGAATTTTGTCAAAAGCTTTTTCTGCATCTATTGAGATGATCATATGGTTTTTATTCTTCAATTTGTTAATATGGTGTATCACATTGATTGATTTGCGTATATTGAAGAATCCTTGCATCCCTGGGATAAATCCCACTTGATCGTGGTGTATGATCCTTTTAATGTGTTGTTGGATTCTGTTTGCTAGTATTTTGTTGAGGATTTTTGCATCTATATTCATCAGTGATATTGGTCTGTAATTTTCTTTTTTTGTAGTGTCTTTGTCTGGTTTTGGTATCAGGGTGATGGTGGCCTCATAGAATGAGTTTGGGAGAGTTCCTTCCTCTGCAATTTTTTGGAAGAGTTTGAGAAGGATGGGTGTTAGCTCTTCTCTAAATGTTTGATAGAATTCACCTGTGAAGCCATCTGGTCCTGGACTTTTGTTTGTTGGAAGATTTTTAATCACAGTTTCAATTTCATTACTTGTGATTGGTCTGTTGATATTTTCTGTTTCTTCCTGGTTCAGTCTTGGAAGGTTATACCTTTCTAAGAATTTGTCCATTTCTTCCAGGTTGTCCATTTTATTGGCATAAAGTTGCTTGTAGTAGTCTCTTAGGATGTTTTGTATTTCTGCGGTGTCTGTTGTAACTTCTCCTTTTTCATTTCTGATTTTATTGATTTGAGTCCTCTCCCTCTTTTTCTTGATGAGTCTGGCTAATGGCTTATCAATTTTGTTTATCTTCTCAAAGAACCAACTTTTAGTTTTATTGATCTTTGCTATTGTTTTCTTTGTTTCTATTTCATTTATTTCTGCTCTGATCTTTATGATTTCTTTCCTTCTGCTAACTTTGGGTTTTGTTTGTTCTTCTTTCTCTAGTTTCTTTAGGTGTAAAGTTAGATTGTTTACTTGAGATTTTTCTTGTTTCTTTAGGTAGGCTTGTATAGCTATAAACTTCCCTCTTAGAACCGCTTTTGCTGCATCCCATAGGTTTTGGGTCGTCGTGTTTTCATTGTCATTTGTCTCTAGGTATTTTTTTATTTCCTGTTTGATTTCTTCAGTGATCTCTTGGTTATTTAGTAACGTATTGTTTAGCCTCCATGTGTTTGTCTTTTTTACGTTTTTTTCCCTGTAATTCATTTCTAATCTCATAGCGTTGTGGTCAGAAAAGATGCTTGATATGATTTCAATTTTCTTAAATTTACTGAGGCTTGATTTGTGACCCAAGATGTGATCTATCCTGGAGAATGTTCCGTGTGCACTTGAGAAGAACGTGTAATCTGCCGTTTTTGGATGGAATGTCCTATATATATCAATTAAATCTATCTGGTCTATTGTGTCATTTAAAGCTTCTGTTTCCTTATTTATTTTCATTTTGGATGATCTGTCCATTGGTGTAAGTGAGGTGTTAAAGTCCCCCACTATTATTGTGTTACTGTCGATTTCCTCTTTTATAGCTGTTAGCAGTTGCCTTATGTATTGAGGTGCTCCTATGTTGGGTGCATATATATTTATAATTGTTATATCTTCTTCTTGGATTGATCCCTGGATCATTATGTAGTGTCCTTCCTTGTCTCTTGTAACATTCTTTATTTTAAAGTCTATTTTATCTGATATGAGTATAGCTACTCCAGCTTTCTTTTGATTTCCATTTGCATGGAATATCTTTTTCCATCCCCTCACTTTCAGTCTGTATGTGTCCCTAGGTCTGAAGTGGGTCTCTTGTAGACAGCATATATATGGGTCTTGTTTTTGTATCCATTCAGCCAGTCTATGTCTTTTGGTTGGGGCATTTAATCCATTCACGTTTAAGGTAATTATCGATATGTATGTTCCTATGACCATTTTCTTAATTGTTTTGGGTTTGTTTTTGTAGGTCCTTTTCTTCTCTTGTGTTTCCCACTTAGAGAAGTTCCTTTAGCATTTGTTGTAGAGCTGGTTTGGTGGTGCTGAATTCTCTTAGCTTTTGCTTGTCTGTAAAGCTTTTGATTTCTCCATCAAATCTAAATGAGATCCTTGCTGGGTAGAGTAATCTTGGTTGTAGGTTCTTCCCTTTCATCACTTTAAGTATTTCATGCCACTCCCTTCTGGCTTGCAGAGTTTCTGCTGAGAAATCAGCTGTTAACCTTATGGGGGTTCCCTTGTATGTTATTTGTCGTTTTTCCCTTGCTGCTTTCAATAATTTTTCTTTGTCTTTAATTTTTGCCACTTTGATTACTATGTGTCTCGGCGTGTTTCTCCTTGGGTTTATTCTGTATGGGACTCTCTGCGCTTCCTGGACTTGGGTGGCTATTTCCTTTCCCATGTTAGGGAAGTTTTCGATTATAATCTCTTCAAATATTTTCTCTGGTCCTTTCTCTCTCTCTTCTCCTTCTGGGACCCCTATAATGCGAATGTTGTTGCGTTTAATGTTGTCCCAGAGGTCTCTTAGGCTGTCTTCATTTCTTTTTATTCTTTTTTCTTTAGTCTGTTCCGCAGCAGTGAATTCCACCATTCTGTCTTCCAGGTCACTTATCCGTTCTTCTGACTCAGTTATTCTGCTATTGATTCCTTCTAGTGTAGTTTTCATTTCAGTTATTGTATTGGTCATCTCTGTTTGTTTGTTCTTTAATTCTTCTAGGTCTTTGTTAATCATTTCTTGCATCTTCTCAATCTTTGCCTCCATTCTTATTCCGAGGTCCTGGATCATCTTCACTATCATTATTCTGAATTCTTTTTCTGGAAGGTTGCCTATCTCCACTTCATTTAGTTGTTTTTCTGGGGTTTTTTCTTGTTCCTTCATCTGGTACATAGCCCTCTGCCTTTTCATCTTCTCTGTCTTTCTGTAACTGTGGTTTTTGGTCCACAGGCTGCAGGATTGTAGTTTTTCTTGCTTCTGTTGTCTGCCCTCTGGTGGTTGAGGCTATCTAAGAGGCTTGATGGGAGGCTCTGGTGGTGGGTAGAGCTGACTGTTGCTGTGGTGGTCAGAGCTCAGTAAAACCTTAATCCACTTGACTGTTGATGGGTGGGGCTGGGTTCCCTCCCTGTTGCTGTGGCGATCAGAGCCCAGTAAAACCTTAATCCACTTGACTGTTGATGGGTGGGGCTGGGTTCCCTCCCTGTTGGTTGTTTTGCCTGAGGCAACCCAACACTGGAGCCTACCCGTGCTCTTTGGTGGGGTTAATGGCCGACTCTGGGAGGGCTCATGCCAAGGAGAACTTCCCAGGACCTCTGCTGCCAGTGTCCCTATCCCCACGGTGAAACAGAGCCACCACTCGCCTCCGCAGGAGACCCCCCAACACCAGCAGGTACGTCTGGTTCAGTCTCCCCCAGGGTCACTGCTCCTTCCCCTGGGTCCCGATGCACACATTACTTTGTGTGTGCCCTCCAAGAGTGGGGTCTCTGTTTCCCCCAGTCCTGTCACAGTCCTGCAATCAATTCCCACTAGACTTCAAAGTCTGATTCTCTAGGAATTCCTCCTCCCTTTGCCGGACCCCCAGGTTGGGAAGCCTGAGGTGGGGCTCAGAACCTTCACTCCAGTGGGTGGACTTCTGTGGTATAAGTGTTCGCCAGTCTGTGAGTCACCCACCCAGCAGTTATGGGATTTGATTTTACTCTGATTGCGCCCCTCCTACCGTCTCACTGTGGCTTCTCCTCTGTCCTTGGACGTGGGGTGTCCTCCTTGGTGAAGTCCAGGGTCTTCCTGTCAATGATTGTCCAGCAGCCAGTTGTGATTCTGGTGCTCTCGCAAGAGGGAGTGAGAGCACGTCCTTCTACTCCGCCATCTTGGTTAATCTCCACTGTGCATTAATTTTGTATCCTGTAACTTTACCAAATTCATTGATTAGCTCTAGTAGTTTTCTGGTGGCATCTTTAGCATTCTCTATATATACTATCATATCATCTGCAAACAGTGACAGTTTTACTTCTTCTTTTCTGATTTGTATTCCTTTTATTTCTTTTTCTTCCCTGATTGCTGTGGCTAGGACTTCCAAAACTATGTTGAATAATAGTGGTGAGAGTGGACATCCTTGTCTTGTTCCTGATCTTAGAGGAAATGGTTTCAGTTTTTCACCATTGAGAATGATGTTTGCAGTTGGTTTGTCGTATATGGCGTTTATTATGTTGAAGTAGGTTCCCTCTGTGCCCACTTTCTGGAGAGTTTTTATCATAAATGGGTGTTGAAGTTTGTCAGAAGCTTTTTCTGCATCTATTGAGATGATCATATGGTTTTTATTCTTCAATTTGTTAATATGGTATATCATATTTGCGTATATTGAAGAATCCTTGCACCCCTGGGATAAATCCCACTTGATCATGGTGTATGATCCTTTTAATGTGTTGTTGGATTCTGTTTGCTAGTATTTTGTTGAGGATTTTTGCATCTATATTCATCAGTGATAATGGTCTGTAATTTTCTATTTTTGTAGTATCTTTGTCTGGTTTTGGTATCAGGGTGGTGGTGGCCTCATAGAATGAGTTTCGGAGTTTTCCTTCGTCTGCAGTATTTTGGAAGAGTTTGATAGGGATGGGTGTTAGCTCTTCTCTAATGTTTGAGAGAATTCACCTTTGAGGCCATCTGGTCCTGCACTTCTGTTTGTTGGAGGATTTTTAATCACAGTTTCAATTTCATTACTTGTGATTGGTCTGTTCATATTTTCTATTTCTTCCTGGTTCAGTCTTGGAAAGTTATACCTTTCTAAGAATTTGTCCATTTCTTCCAGGTTGTCCATTTTATTGGCATAGAGTTAGTTGCTTGTAGTAGTCTCTTAGGATGCTTTGTATTTCTGTGGTGTCTTGTAACTTCTCCCTTTTCATTTCTAATTTTAGTGATTTGAGTTCTCTCCCTCTTTTTCTTGATGAGTCTGGCTAATGGTTTATCAATTTTGTTTATGTTGTCAAAGAACCAGCTTTTAGTTTTATTGATCGTTGCTATTGTTTTCTTTGCTTCTATTTCATTTATTTCTTCTCTGATCTTTATGATTTTTTTCCTTCTGCTAACTTTGGGTTTTGTTTGTTCTTCTTTCTCTAGTTCCTTTAGGTGTAAGGTTAGATTGTTTATTTGAAATTTTTCTTGTTCTTGAGGTAGGCTTGTATAGCTGTAACTGTTTTTGAACTGCTTTTACTGCATCCCATAGGTTTTGGATCGTCGTGTTTTCATTGTCATTTGTCTCTAGGTAGTTTTTGATTTCCTCTTTGATTTCTTCAGTGATCTCTTGGTTATTTAGTAACGTATTGTTTAGCCTCCATGTGTTTGTGTTTTTATGTTTTTTTCTCTAATTGATTTCCAGTCTCATAGCATTGTGTTCAGAAATGATGCTTGATATGATTTCAATTTTCTTAAATTTACTGAGGCTTGATTTGTGACCCAAGATGTGATGTATCCTGGAGAATGTTCTGTGTGCACTTGAGAAGAAAGTGTAATCTGCTGTTTTTGGATAGAGCGTCCTATAAATATCAATTAAATCTATCTGGTCTATTGTGTCATTTAAAGCTTGTGTTTCCTTATTAATTTTCTGTTTGGATGATCTGTCCTTTGGTGTATGTGAGGTATTAAAGTCCCCAACTATTATTGTGTTACTGTTGATTTCCTCTTTTATAGCTGTTAGCAGTTGCCTTATGTACTGTGGTGCTCCTATGTTGGGTGCATATATATCTATAATTGTTATCTCTTTTTCTTGGATTGATCCCTTGATCATTATGTAGTGTCCTTCCTTGTCTATTGTAACATTATTTATTTTAAAGTCTATTTTATCTGATAAGAGCATTGCTCCTCCAGCTTTCTTTTGATTTACATTTGCATGGAATATCTTTTTCCATCCCCTCACTTTCAGTCTGTATGTGTCCCTATGTTTGAAGTGGGTCTCTTATAGACAGCATATATATGGGTCTTGTCTTTGTATCCATTCAGCGAGCCTGTGTCTTTTGGTTGGAGCATTTAATCCATTCATGTTTAAGGTAATTATTGATATGTTTGTTCCTGTGACCATTTTCTTAATTGTTTTGGGTTTGTTTTTTTACGTCCTTTTCTTCTCTTGTGTTTCCCACTGAGAGAAGTTCCTTGAGCATTTGTTGTAGAGCTGGTTTGGTGGTGCTGAATTCTCTTAGCTTTTTCTTGTCTGTAAAGGTTTTAATTTCTCCATCAAATCTGAATGAGATCCTTGCTGGGTAGAGTAATCTTGGTTGTAGGTTTTTCCCTTTTGTCACTTTAAATGTGTCCTGCCATTCCCTTTTGGCTTGCAAAGTTTCTGCTGAAAGATTAGCTGTTAACCTTATGGGGATTCCCTTGTACGTTATTTGTTGTTTTTCCCTTGCTGCTTTTAATATTTTTTCTTTGTATTTATTTTTTGATAGTTTGAATAATATGTGTCTTGGCGTGTTTCTCCTTGCATTTATCCTGTATGGGACTCTCTGTGCTTCCTGGACTTGATTGACTGTTTCCTTTCCCATGTTAAGGAAGTTTTCAAGTATAATGTCTTCAAATATTTTCTCAGAAGCTTTCTTTTTCTCTTCTTCTGGGATCCCTATGATTCAAATGTTGGTACGTTTAATGTTGTCTCAGAGGTCTCTGGGAGTGTCCTCAAGTCTTTTCGTTCTTTTTTCTTTATTCTGCTCTGCAGTAGTTATTTCCACTATTTTATCTTCCAGGTTACTTATGTGTTCTTCTGCCTCAGTTATTCTGCTACTGGTTCCTTCTAGAGAATTTTTAATTCATTTATTGTGTTGTTCATCATTTTTTATTTGCTCTTTAGTTCTTTTTTTTTTTTTTTAAATTTTATTTATTTATTTTTGGCTGTGTTGGGTCTTCGTTTCTGTGTGAGGGCTTTCTCTAGTTGTGGCGAGCGGGGGCCACTCTTCATCGCGGTGCGCGGGCCTCTCAGTGTCACGGCCTCTCCTGTTTCGGAGCACAGGCTCCAGATGCACAGGCTCCAGATGCACAGGCTCAGTGGGTGTGGCTCACGGGCCCAGTTGCTCCGCGGCATGTGGGATCTTCCCGGTCCAGGGCTCGAACCCGTGTCCCCTGCATTGGCAGGCAGATTCTCAACCACTGCGCCACCAGGGAAGCCCTGCTCTTTAGTTCTTCTAGGTCCTTGTTAAACTTTTTTTGTATTTTCTCCATAATATTTCCAAGATTTTGGATCATTTTTACTATCATTACTCTGGATTCCTTTTTAGGTAGACTGCCTATTTCCTCTTCATTTGCTTTGTCTGCTGTGTTTTTACCTTTCTCCTTCATCTGCTGCATATTTTTCTGTCTTCCCATTTTGCTTAACTTACTGTGTTTGGGATCTCTGGTGTCTGTGCTGATAGCCGTGGCTCGCACCCGTCTCTGGAGCTCATTTAGGCCGTGCTCTGCCTTCTGTGGGCAGACAGGGAAGGAATCTCCTCTCCCTGCACCCCGAAACAATTGTCTGTTGCCTGTTAGGCAGTTCCAGACTTTTTCCTGGATTCCCTCCTGGCTAGCTGTGGCGCACTAGCCCCCTTCTGGCTGTGTTCACACAACCAGCCCCAGTCCTCTCCCTGGGATCCGACCTCCAAAGCCCGAGCCTCAGCTCCCAGCTGCCCTGGTGGTTGAGCAGACAAGCCTCTCAGGCTGGTGAGTGCTGGTCGGCACCGATCCTCTGTGCGGGAATCTCTCCGCTTTGCCCTCCGCACCCCTGTGGCTGCGCTCTCCTCCGTGGCTCTGAAGCTTCCCCCACGCCACCCCTGTCTCCGCCAGTGAAGGGGCTTCCTAGTGTGTGGAGACTTTTCCTCCTTCACAGCTTCCTCCCAGAGGTGCAGGTCCCGTCCCTATTATTTTGTCTCTGTTTCTTCTTTTTTCTTTTGCCCTACCCAGGTAGGGGAGTTTCTTGCCTTTTGGGAAGTCTGAGGTCTTCTGCCAGCGTTCAGTAGGTGTTCTGTAGGAGTTGTTGCACATGTAGATGTATTTCTGATGTATTTGTGGGGAGGAAGGTGATCTTCACGTCTTACTCCTCCACCATTTTTTGGACTAGTCCCGATTATCTTAAGTGACAATGGGCAGTTACTTAGGTAATGGAATAATAGAAATAATAGCTGAAATTTGTGTGGTGCTTTATAGTTCATGTTATTTACAAAATGATTTTTTGAAATCCTTAAGATAGAACCTAATGAAAACCTTCAGTCTCACAGAAGTTTTAGGGCAAGGCCACACAGCTGTCAGTTAAGACAATCCTACTTCTCACTGGAGATCTGTTAGTTCTGTTACAATGCAGGTGAATTTCCCAATATACAAGAATTATCATAAGAAGAAGACAAAAAAAGTAGACTGGTGGTCAATACAGGAAAAAGGAATTCTTTGTGACTTAGGAGACTAAAATTAATGAAGAGTTTAAGGCATTTATTATCACAAACTCTTCTTTAGTTTTCAATGCTAAACTTGGGAAAGAACAAAGATTTTGGATGGCTTCATGGGGACATACTGATTGGATTCAGTAACTTACCTATTCCTAGTAAGAACATTTCTTTGTACATCACTGAAAAAAAGGAATTGACATTAATCAACATGGCTAAAAGGAAAGAAGGAGTCAATATGTTTATTCTTTTATTATTCATTAAATATTTATTGAGCATTTATTTTGCTCTGGAGAGAAACAGACAAGAATCTCTGCCATCTTGGAGCTTAAATTCTGGTGGGGGAGAAGGTTTTATATTATTACAGGCACTGTACTAGGTGCTTTATATATTCTCTCAAAAGTCCCATAGCAACCTATGTTATTACCATTATTTCCAATTTGAAGTTGAAGAAACTGAGTCCCAGTAAGTTGTTCAAGATACACAACCAGTAAGCAACAGGAGTTGGTAACAGTAGTTAAACGTTGCTCTGTCTGACCCCTTCACCCCATAGCTCCACTACTATACCATCACCCATGGTCACACTCTTTATGAGAATACGTTACCAAATGTCAGCATTTAGTAACGTTAGAACCTGTAAGTTTGCTCATCATTCAGTTGCTTTTTTTCAGAGAAGTCATTTTGTAGTATCAGGCTTGATTACCTCTTCAAAGGAAATTACATCTGTTATGTTTAGTCTGATCTGGTAGCACAAGTGACTGCTTTCCCCTCAGTAACAACAGGAAGATTCTTAATGGGCAGTATCTTCAGAGTGGTGATTCTGATAAGCAATTTCCTCTTTAATCCTGTAGTCGGTGTAATAGCAAGGGACAGCCAGTTATAATTAGGCAGTGTCTGCCAAGGCTGACATTGGTGGTGGGTGCTATAGAGGTATATGGATTTTGGGCAGGAATAGTATTCAGGAGATGACATCAAGAGGAAAAAAAAATAAAAATCTAAAGGGAGGAAGACAGTTTCACACGTTACTGATTAAGCCACAGGGCAAAGTTCTGCTGATTATCAGCAGTGGCCTGTCACCAGGCTCTGCCCCAGCAGGTTAGGGTTGTTATTTTCCAAGTTATAAAGACACCTTGTTTCTTGTCTGATTAAGGTTTTGATTACATCTGGCTTAATAGAAGGAGGCATAATCGTATTTAATGTGTGTTTGGCCAAACCTCAGACTAGTAGCTCGGGTATTATATCTAATCATTGCCTATATGAGTTCAGTATTGTTTTGAAGATTTCCTGTGATGGAATCATCACTATCATAATTTGTTTTCTATTTCATTCTTAGGGAAGTATGAGATTTTAGTGTAGTAGTGAAGAAACTTCTGGCTCTGTAAACAGATAGCCTTGGTGCAGATCTCTTCCTAGCTACAAAACCTTGGACGGATGACTTAATCTCTCATTGACTCAGTTTCCTCATCAGTTAAATGGGGATATCGATAGAACCCACTTCATAGGAATTTTGTGAGTAAAGAACTTAGATGAATACCTGGCCCATGGTAAACACTCTGTGCATTAAGTGGTCTGTTATTATGATTGTTGATGGTATTGTTATTATTACAGACTTCTTATCATGGCATATTCAATTTGGTCACCATTATCCTCTTAGCATCAAATGGCAGATGAACAAGAGCATTTACTTTTAGATTCTTAGTACTTTGCCTGTGAATGTTGAGGAATTTATATTAGCCATAAAAGAACTTGTGAATTTAATAAAACATTGCATGTGGTTATAGTCAGGCATTTAGGAGAGAATATTTGATGTCTTAGTCCTGCCTGGTGTAACAAAAATACAATTGACTGGGTGGCTTAAACAAGAGAAATTTATTTCTCATAGTTCTGGAAGCTGGAAATCCAAGATCAGGGTATCAGCAGATCAGTGTCTGATGAGGGCATGTTTGATGATTTGCAGGGGGCCACCTTCTTGCTATATCTTCACAAGATACAGTGCCCATTGTATAAGGGCACTAATCCCATTCATGAAGTTTCCACCTTTGTGACCTAATTACCTACTAAATTTCCCACCTCCAAATACCGTAACATTGGGGGTTATCAGGACTTCAACATACAAACTTTGGGGGGACACAAGCCGTTAGTCCACAGCACTTGGGGAGAAGCTCAGCAGAAACAGCACAGGTAGCGGTGGGGCTCACCTCGAAGGTTGGGGCAGACCTTGGGGATATGCTTATCGTCTGATCTTTTAGGCACCTTCCTGTGGCTTCTCTCTTGCTTCCAGTCCTGGGTCAGTGCCATGGCTCCTGTTTGTATGGGTGCGATGATTTAGACATGGAAACTAGTTGGGATATAAATTGGTAGGTGCAGATACAAAATGCTACTATATGAGACCTATCCTGTAACTTCAACTATTTTTTATTGTGCAGTCAGTCAAAGCGACAAAGAAGTGTATTGCAGTGCAGCTGCTACTAATTTCTTTTTCCTTTGTTTTACTTTGACATGACTGCCCCATTCTTTTTATTTTATTTTTTATAAACAATCCTCAGTCAGACAATCATGTCATGTTAGGTTTAAAATTAATCTCTATGAGGTTGTATTTTAACAGCCAAGAAAAATAAAAAATAAAAAGGAAAAGCCATCACCACCAGTATATCGAACATGTTACAAAATGAAGGAAGGAGGGGGTAAATTAAGCACACTATTGGTAAAGTGGAGTTCAGGGGGTGGGAGTACAATATGCCATATTGTCTGCATAGAACAACAGTGATAGAAAAAAAACTATCATTTTTTTTTTTTTAATTTTTTATAGCTACTTTATTTATTTATTTATTTATTTATTTTTGGCTGTGTTGAGTCTTTGGTTCGTGCGAGGGCTTTCTCTAGTTGCGGCAAGTGGGGGCCACTCTTCATCGCGGTGTGGGGACCGCTCTTCATCGCGGTGCGCGGGCCTTTCACTATCGCGGCCCCTCCCGTTGCGGGGCACAGGCTCAGTAGTTGTGGCTCACGGGCCCAGCTGCTCCGTGGCATGTGGGATCTTCCCAGACCAGGGCTCGAACCCGTGTCCCCTGCATTAGCAGGCAGATTCTCAACCACTGCGCCACCAGGGAAGCCCTGTATCATTTTTAACTGACTTGTTCTGTTGGTGATGGAGACATTTCAGTGCACAACCAGGAAAATAATAGGTTATTTTCACGATGGTAGAAGTTTAACAAATGCTCAGTCATTCACCTACATCATCACTGTCATTGGCGAGAGCTTTACTGTAAGATATTGATGTCTTGCTTCTTTCTTATTGCCGTATTCTTTTCAGATTCAATCTGTCTGCAAGGGGCCACTAAACATTTCAATTTGCTACCTATAGAGTTAGATTGCAATGCTCAGGCTGAAATGAGAGAGAAACGGATTTAGTGAAACTCAAAGTTGCGGGTTTCATGGATTTTTGTAGCAGGATGCACAGACTGAAACCCACTGATAAGATACACACGATCACTTCTGAGTGTCTCATAAAAGTACATGGTATTAAGCAATTCATGGATGTTTATAGGGAAAATAGACTCAGCTAGATACCAATAGACCCCCTACATTTTCAGGAACTCAGACTGTCAGCCTGGGGTGTACATACTTATAATTAGGGCCATCATAATGGCCCTTGAATACTTCTGACACTGCTTGTTTAGGTGCTCTTAAGAGCTCCGCTAGTGAAGAAGAGGATAAATTTCAAATTATTTTCTGGCCCAATCCGACTGAAAGGAAGGATTTTTATTCTACAGTTGGGAGAGAGGTTTTTCTCTCTTTTGCAATTTTTAGGGAAGGTAACCTAAGGACAAGTTGACAGTGAAGGAGGGAAGAGCCAAGAGAATCACAGACAACAGGGGCAAGAGCCTTGATTTTCCCGTTCCTGATGCACTCCTGCCTTTGGACTTCTTGCTGTATGAGAAGATAGATTGTCTGTTGTACTGTTGTGTTCGCTTGCTGCTGAAAGCATACCGTTAGCTAGATCGCCTTGGATGGTCTGTATTGTACACTCAAATATATAGTGTTACTTTAGGAAATAACTCTTGTCAGTTAGCTAGCATCTGACAGAGTGGAAATGATCTAGAGGGGAAGTGACTTACCTAAGGTTTAGCCAGGATTAGCGTCCTCATCTTCGGAACCCAACTCTAGCTCTCTTTCCCATTCATATCATAATCACTGTCATAATATAATAAAAAAAATAATTCTGGACTAGAAAGGAATAAATGACTCTGGACTTAAGCCTCTGCTGTGTCGCTGCATGATCTTGAGCAAGGCATCCCATCTCTGGGCCTCATTTTCTCTTCCATAGAATGGGGTAGGTTGTATCTGTTGATCTCCAAATTTTCTGGTGTAAACCTTCTGATTCCATTAATTTTTTTCTCCATTTTGGACTTTTTTTCCGAAAATTATCATGATCTTCACAAAAGAGCAACAGTTTCTTGCTGGGTTTTAGAGCTAGAGGAAGACTAGAAGGCAGAGAATAACAATTATGGGTAACATTTTGCTGGGTCTTCGAGGCGCTGAACTGCCAAAACAGTAATTTGAGGACTTCAGAGGTCTCATTGTCCTCTGGTTTCTTGCTGCCACCCCTGAACACTCCCAGATGGAAATGGTCTTTCTTCACCTGAGACTGCAAAGATGGATCTGGTCTCTAACCATTTCCCTCCAACCCTGGAGTAGTCATTGAAATCATTAATGTTTTCTAATGACTTTTGGGGGGTGGGGTGGGTGGGAGGTAGTAATATTGGAGTTCAACAAACAGGAGATATCCAAGGTTAAAAATTCTAAAAAGTTGGAGTAATTTAGAGTCTTAAACATGAAGACCCCTATATTTTTTTTTTTTACATATATATTTTTTTTTTAAGTTTTTTTTTTTTAATCATTTATTTATTTATTTTTGGCTGTGTTGGGTCTTCATTTCTGTGCGAGGGCTTTCTCTAGTTGCGGCAAGTGGGGGCCACTCTTCATCGCGGTGCGCGGGCCTCTCACTATCGCGGCCTCTCTTGTTGCGGAGCACAGGCTCCAGACGCGCAGGCTCAGCAGTTGTGGTGCACGGGCCCAGTTGCTCCGCGGCATGTGGGATCTTCCCAGACCAGGGCCTGAACCCGTGTCCCCTGCATTGGCAGGCAGACTCTCAACCACTGCGCCACCAGGGAAGCCCCGAAGACCCCTATATTTTGACTGAGTATTGTAGGGACTTTAAAAGATGTTTGACCTATCCCTGGTCTTCTTTTGCAATCAGTATTTTTCTCTTACTTCTTAAGCTGCTTCTTAGGGACTTTCAGTCCTAATTAATTTTGTTGAATTCGAAGATGACCCCCTCTTACTTTTGCATTTTGCGTGTTGTTTCACGAGACATTGCTTGCTTGTTTGTTTTCTCTTCACTGTTAGGGGCATTCAGAGAGAGAGAGAGCATGAGGAGGGGAAGAAAAGGGAGGGTGCTAGGGTGCCAGTGCCTTTAATTATTGAACTTGGGGAGGAAAGGGTATTTTCAGTATAGACACATGAAACTAGGAAGTTTACTTCTCATGGTAACTCTTATTCTCTCTCTAGAAAGCGTATTTCTTCATAGGAAAGTTACTATCCAATATGCGTACTACTCCTGTTCAGATGGGGAGAACCATTTATAGGTGATGCAGAATCATTAAAGCAATTAGCATTGCCTTGAATCACATTTGTATAGTAGAAAGCATACCATATGCTAATCAAGAAATTTTTTTCTCCTTGAAAATATTATAGACAAGTTCTCAAAGACTGTTACTCTACTACCCTCAGAGAAGTTTGTTCTAGCATGATACTTGTTAAATACTCTTTTTCTAGATGTATTCTATTCATTTAGTGATTCATTCAGCAAATATTTATTGAATACTTACTGTGTGCAGAGCACTGCAGAGTGCTGGGGACATAGCCGTGAAAAAGTTGACACGGGACTCTTACCATCAAAGGGCTTTCAACATGATGGGGAAAACAAATTGAACAGTTGCAAGGGCTTGTTATAGAGCCTGAAATACTTCTGTATGGCAGAGACTTACATGTGAACACAACCTATTTACAAACATGGATTTAGAAAATTTTGAGAGAGGAGAACACAGGTTAAGAAGGATCTGTGTGAGAAATTCTCCCTCTTCTCAGAAAAAGTACAGTCAGCTCTCCACATCCATAGATTCAACTAACCATGGATTGAAAATTTTCGGGAAAAAAAAAAATTTCCAGAAATTTCCAAAAAGCAAAACTTGAATTTGCCATACTTGGCAAGTATTTGCATAGCATTTACATTGTATTTACATAGCATTTACACTGTATTAGTATTATAAGTAATCCAGAGATGATTTAAAGTGTATGGGAGGATGTGGGTAGGATGTATGCAAATACTATGCCATTTTATATAAGGAACTTGAGCATCCATGGATTTTGTATCAGAACCAAGTATCCAAGGGACGAATTCTGGAGACAACTGTATGCACTTTTCACATCTGGCCATGGCTATTTGACTTGAAGACTTAAAACAATTTTTAATATAGATCTGGACTCCTGTCATGAGATATAAAAATGAAAATACCCCCAAATTGGAGCTTTGTTCTAGAGTGTTTTTATAATTAAAGAGTTTGTTTTACATTAGTTTTAGAAATTTTTTAAAAGTATATTTCTTCAATTGCCTATAATTTACACCAGCTCTGTGTTTCTTAGACTCAGATATAAACAGAGAAATTATTTTTTCATTCACTTAACATTTTTTTTAATCTTGTTAGCAAGTAATTCTACTTGATATTTCCCACAGATTCAGCTTTACTCTTAAAAACACACACACACACAGAAGAAAAAAGAAAAAAGTCCAGACAATGATGAATTATTAAAACTTCTGAAAGTTTCACTGCTCTTTCTTATCCTTTCGGGTGACTGCTGCCAAAGAATGAAATCAGTTAAATTACCCTTTTTTGTGTGTAATTCAAGGTGAATAACTGTTGAAAGAACTTGTGATCATTAGGTGAGCTTTATAATTTTACAAATGATAGGGATCCTCTCCTTTTAAATGAGTATTATTCATTTAATAACTAAAGAGTTGCTATGTTTCTCTCATTTGGTTGTAGAAGCTTGCTGCTTTTTAGTCTGGTTTACTCATCAAGACCCTACTAAAATGTGAATGTTCTGCACGTGCGCCCCTCCCTCACCCCGTCAGTGAAGCTCTGCACGTTCTGCTCCCCACTCCACCCCATGGTTTTGTGTAATTTTATTATTACACATCATTCATATAGCCATCTTTCTGCTAGATTATGAGCTCCCTGTGCCAGAACAGTATCGTTGTAAATCCAGTGCCCAGCACAGTGCTTGGCATATAGTAGGTGCTCATATCTATCTAATGAGTGAATGAAATGTTGCCTTCTGAAGAACAAAACAGTTACACACACACACACACACACACACACACACACGCACGCACAATCAGCAAATAAACATTAAATCCCTGTCGTATATAGAGTTGCCACTGGGCCCGTTGAAGGTACTAAATATATAGGGCCCCTCCCCGACCTTTGGGAAAAGGGTACAATTTCATTGGAATCTAAATGCACACAAGCATACCTTGTTTTATTATGCTTTGCAGATACTGTGTTTTTTACAAATTGAAGGTTTGTGCCAACCCTGCATCTAACAAGTCTATTGGCACCATTTTTCCAACAACATTTGCTCACTCACTTCATGTCTCTGTGTCTTCTTTCAGTAGTTCTTGCTATATTTATTATCCATTCATTATGGTGATCTGTGGTCAGTGATCTTTGGTGCTACTATAGCGAAAAAGATTACAACTAGCTGAAGGCTCAGATGATGCTTAGCATTCTTTTTCTTTTGGCAATAAAGTGTTTTTTAATTAAGGTATGTACATTGTTTTTTAAGACATAATGCTATTGCACGCTTACTAGAGTACAGTATAGTGTCAACATAAAGTTTATATGCCCTGGGAAACCAAAAAATCCACGAGACTCACTTTATTGTGGCACTTGCTTTATTGTGGTGGCCTGGAACTGAACCTCTAGTATCTCTGAGGTCTGCCTGAGTTTGTGAAAAAGACGTCATAACTAATAACATATATATCAAAGGTGTGCTTTGTACAGAGACCAAAGGATAACCTCTGCTATAGGATTCTTGGAGGCCCAAGGATCCCCCCCTTCACTAAGGAGAATCAGGCACTTCTTCACAGAAGAAATGGGACTTCAGCTCAGCTTTGAAGGAGTGGGTAAGATTTATGCCAGAAGGCATCATAGGTGGTGCTTGTGTCTAGTGGCTTCCATCTAGGTCTTCATTAATTATGTGCCAGGCAAGGTTCAAGACTGATTGTGCAACCTCACCCAGCATGGGTTAAGGAATAGGTTTTACTAGGGAAATGGAAAACTTACACGGCTAAGTCAGGACGAGAAAAAAGGACGACACAGTTCCCCCACTTCCCCCATCGTGCCACAGAGATGTATACCGGGTTTAGGCTTTGTAAGCCTGCAGTGTGGGTTTGAGTTCTCTTGTCATTCTGCCTTACCATAGGGCTGTGGATAACTGATCTGAAGTACGGTCCCTTCTGCTGGGAAGAAGGTGTTCACTTGCCCCAGCTAGTTTGTCTTCCAGGTGACACTGCGTGAGCGCTGGGGCCACCATCAGATAATCCTGCTCATTGCACCACAGTAGTTGATAGTTTGGGGCCGAAAAATAAAGACCTCAATTCAAATCCTTGCTTGCCCACTTACTGGCTATGTGACCGTAGGTTCTTAACCTCTCTGAGCCTCAATATGCTGAAATGTGAAATTAGGATAATAATAATTCATTCTTCATAGTATTGTAATGAGACTTAAATAAAATAGACATTTAATACCTAGTAAGTGTTCAGTGAACATTAGCTGAAAAGGAAGGATAACTATCCTCCAAGGAAGGAAATACTGAGAATGTTTGTATGGGAGTAGGCATGTTCTGGGGACAGTGGGCGGACCAGTTTTGTCCAGGAAAGGGCTCATTTTGGGGAGAATAGGACTGGATTTGTGGAGGGCCCTTAATGCAAGTTAAAGAACCATCTTCCAGTCAGTTTGGAGCCACTGGAGATTTTCTTGTCAAACCATGATATGTTGAGGAATTTTTCAGAAAAATAATGTGGTGGTAGGCATTCCAGGTATATTAAAAGGTAAAGAAACTGAAAGCAGGAAGACCTTATAGGTTAGAAGTAATTTATTTTCCAGGAAGCTGCAGATTTGAGTTGTGTGAACTTTGACTTCCATTTGGTTTACCATCAGCCTTCTTCCGGTTAGTTGTAATCTTAGTTGCAATATGCCTTCAAACCTGTGTCCATCTGCTGCTGTTCTTTGCGTGCAGAGTTTGAAGCTTAGCATTTTAAAAACAAAGGGTTTAAAAAGTCATCTAAGTTATTTTTAATAGGATTATAGTAACAGATAAAAAACACTATAAGACAGTAAATATAAAAGGCATTTCTTTGAAGTGGATTTTGGTGATTTCTCACTAAATTGAGTTGACAACCTGAGAAATGATGCTCCCCTTTTCAAGAAATAATTATTTTTAATGTAATAAGCCAGAGTTTTATAAAAGTTTGCAGTTTAGCATTCTGTTTTCCAACCCTGCCCAGTGTAGTGCTTGATAGAAAGTGAACAAGAAATGATGGATAAATGAATGAATGAAATGATGGGTTGCAATGGAGTTCAGAATTATTGGCCTTTATCGTATGAGACTGTGACTGATGGAGCATGATTGCCTAACGTGTCTTCCCCCATCACCACCAGTGGACCGTGGGCCTCTTGGGGCAAGGGCTGTGCCTCTCTTGTTCTCCCTGTATCTCCATTTCCTAACTCATATGCCTAGGATGGTCTTTCATTATTTCTTGAATAAGTGAATCTGCCCCTGAAATAGGATTAATTATGGGACTTTGAGAGTACGTCACCAATAAAGGATTATTTCTGGGCCTTGGGCCACTCACTTAAGATCTCTGAGTCTTAGTTTCTTTAGCTGTAAAAATGTGTATAACACCTATTTTGCTAGTAAATGATAGGTTGAAATATAATACAAATACTTCAGAATTTTAATAATTAAGCCTGCTAAATATGCAACTAATGCAGGGACTTGTCTCCTGAGTGTTGCCCGTGAGCCATCCTAACAATGAGATTTCAAGGCACAACCGTCAATAAGGAAATGACCACTTTCACAAGGAAACTGTGATGCACAAACCAGCCCACCTTAGGGTCTGAATTTGGAGGTATTTTATTTTCTTATTCATGTAAAACGAAGGAGAAATAGTTACTTGGGGATATTTCGAGTTGTAAAACTAGTAATCTCTGACAATGTAGTAAATTTTGCACTCCTGCCTCAGTGGTTTTCTGTTAAAATATCAGAGAAAAAGAACTTTTAAGAGAGTCAGAACGGTATTTTTCTTACCCTGCCTCCTTATGGCAGCCCAGCTGTGGTGTTTACCAAACAATATTTCTGTGGTAGATAAACAGAACATAGACCGCTTGGAGATGTGAAAAATGAACTTTCCAGCAAGGGGATGGGTAACTTGAGATTGACTTGACTGCCATTCAAAACATGCAGTGTTGGTCAGGGCTTAAATTTATCTGATAATTTTAAGAAGGAATAATTTGGGGCTAAAATAGAACTTAGCATTAGATAGCACCCTTCAATTTTCCGAAGTAAATATGCAGCTGAGTGGTGTTTGATGTTAGGATTGGTGTTTTGTTCTGTTCCTTTTGCTTCTGGTAGACATGCCCTTGCATTTACCATCTACATCCAATTAAGGGAAAATGGAGAACTTGAAATTCAGAGACCTCATTCTTCTTGTCACTAAATTAATGGACTGGCCTTGGTTTGGGGTAGACGTGGGAAAATGTGGAGCTTCATTTCCATTTTTTCATTAAGATTAAGAAAAACAACCATATTTTGCACATTTATCAGCAGTGGCGTCACCTTGCAGTTTACTATTTTCCATACTCTTAGGAGCTTATTATAGAGAAAAATACTTTGAAACATCATCAAGCATACTTTCTGAGTGTTACCTATTTGGGGCTCATATAATATCCTTAGGGAAAGAGCTAGGAATCAAAACTGATAATTGGAACCATTAATAAAATAGAGAATCTCTTTTAATACAGAGGCAGTGTGGTGTAGCACAAACATTGATACTTTTGAAAGTCAAGAGGTCTCATTCCTATTCCTAATTTTGTTACTATGTCAGAGGCCAAATTTTTATCACATTGGATATAGGCCATTGTAAGATTTAGAAACAGAAAGAAGCAGACATAATATGATGCTGAATGTAAGATGGAGGAAATTTTTTTTTTTTTTTTTAATTTTATTTATTTATTTATTTATTTTTGGCTGTGCTGGGTCTTCGGTTCGCGCGAGGGCTTTCTCCAGTTGCGGCAAGTGGGGGCCACTCTTCATCGCGGTGCGGGGACCGCTCTTCATCGCGGTGCGCGGGCCTCTCACTATCGCGGCCCCTCCCGTTGCGGGGCACAGGCTCCAGACGCGCAGGCTCAGCAGCTGTGGCTCACGGGCCCAGCTGCTCCGTGGCATGTGGGATCTTCCCAGACCAGGGCTCGAACCCGTGTCTCCTGCATTAGCAGGCAGATTCTCAACCACTGCGCCACCAGGGAAGCCCTGGAGGAAATTTTTGAACCTTTGTAGTCAGCCAGGTCTGTTTTTTGACCTCCTACTGAGTCGAGTGTCTCTTTTACTTGTAACCACTGGGAAGGTATACATGGTAAGATGTTTGTTGGGAGACAGTTTTCCATGGGTTTCTTTTGTTTCTTCACATCTCGTGGACAGAATAGCATGGCTCCCTTTTTGGGGGATTATCTTCTCAAGGAAAGTTGTACAGTGAACAGCCTTGGAAGAAGAAGTAGTGTCTCTCCTCTGGAGCGAAGGGCAAGGTTGTTTACTGTCCAGTATCAAAAGTAATGGCTCCCTCCAGGGCGCAAAGATTAGGCAGGTTTGCTTGCAGCCCATTATAAAGGACCTCAGGATTCCCCTCTTGTCCTGTAACCTGCTATGTGTCATGTACTTAGTTGACCCTCATCACATGGCTCCCTGGCAGTTGGGCCTCAAGGAACCTGAACAAAGAAGTGATGATACTCTGGCTCCTATTATTGCTGAAAGGAATGAAATGCACTTTGTCTCTGACCCACGGAGCTTTTTTCTTGTGCCAGCATCCTTGAAACCGTGACTGCTAACTTCTTAGCTTGTGAGTAGGGTAAAAACTCAGACCCTTCTACTTCTTGACAGTAGAGTTTGAACATACTGATTTGGAAGTAAGATACAGAGAGTGAAATTGGCAACTTCATGTGAGTTTTGGCCCAAAAGAAGAGGGCAGAACTCAAGATAGAAAATGTAACTTCAAGATTTCTTTCTAAACAGGCTTTACCTATTATCCCATTTGAGACTTGCGTTAAAATCATTGTTGCATTGCCACGAAATGTTAGACATCTACGGATAATGCACTTGGATTTTGAGAGGTTAAGACCAAAAAACTAGAGAAAAACTGTTTCTTTGGCCACACATAATCAGCTGCTTTACCTGAGTTCATTAAATTCCTGTTGCTTCTACCTTTATCTAGGTTTCAGGGGGGAAATCAGAGGCTCTTTCAATGAAGGAAAATAGTTAATTTCTTTCTCCTTTAGGAAAAAATCAAGATTCTGCAGAATGAGGAATGTTAAAAAAGAAATAAATGTATCCTTTTCACAAGGAAAAGGAAGCTGGCTATTGTTAGATTCTGCTTTGAGCAATTATATGTCTCTATCAGTAGCCAATTTGGAAACATTATTGAAACTTTAGGTCTTTGATATAATATAACTGGTGCAGTAAGCGGAAGTGATAACTGTTAGGTACAGCACCTTGAATTCTAAGCATTTTAAAGGTCACTGGGAAAGGGAAAATAATCCATTAATTTTTACTGGAGTGTTCATTTAAGTTTCTCCTGTGAAAATCAATGTAAAATTTCCCTGCCATTCAAAATGCAGAGTGGTGTATAATATCATTACTCCCAACTACCCTAAATTGTTGAATTTTTAAACAAGCAGGCTTTTGAGTTATGCCCTGACCACATGAATTCAGCTTCTCAGATTGGATTATTGCCATATGGGAGCAGTAGCAGGAAAAATAAATTTATGTCAGTCTGAATTCTCCTTCTGCATTTATTATTTAAGCTGTTCTTAACCTTTTCCTAGGTCAGTGATCATCTCATAGATTTGCTTTTATGCGTATGCCTCAGAGAATAAAGATTCCTTTCCTTATGAGTATTGTTTATAAGTGAAATGTTACTTCTCTGTTTACATTAGTAATTGTAAATTATTTACCTGCTTTGGAATTCATTCGTTGCAGATTAGCAAGATGAAAGCTGTCAGATGAGCGAATATATTTGTGCTACTTATCTGTTGCCCATTAAAGTAGTTGAATTGGGGTTTTGGGCAAAAATAAAAAGTCTGTTTTAGGAAAGGTGGGGGGAATAAATCAAGAGTTTGAGATTAACATATACACACTACTATATATTAAATAGATAATCAACAAGGACCTACTGTATACCACAGGAAACTCTACTTAACATTCTGTAATAACTTCTTTGGGAAAAGAATCTGAAAAAGAATGGATATATTTATGTATATAACTGAATCACGTTGCTGTACACCTGAAACTAACGCAACATCGTAAATGAACCATACTCCAATATAAAATAAAAATTTAAATTAAAAAAAAAAAAGTCTGATAGGACAGAAAAGAAGGGAGAAGAGACCAGGTGGTCCGTAACAAAGTCAGCCCTGCTGCAGCTGGTACCAACTGGCCCTGTAGCAGCTTTCACTAAACCTTGAGCAGTTTCATTCACCTTTCCAACCCTTATGTGTTTCCTTCATTAAATCCTAGGAGGAGTTGGTTAGGGTGGAGAAACAGAACACAGTTTAAAACAAGAGAAATAGTGTCTCCCTCTGGGCAGCCGTATGACTTGATGGCTAATAATATAATAATAATATCTTGAACTACTAAAGAAGTTTACTTTCTTTCCATAATGACTTATTCAAAATTAACAAAGCCCTGACTTATATAAACAAAAAAATCTTACATGTAATCACTAGTCGTGCCAATCTAACTTATGTAAGAATTGAAAACCCCATTATCATGGTTAATAATGAACCTCAGGCTGGCAGAATTAGCAATGCTATGTTTTGCCCTTGGGCTGGTAAATTTAATCTGAGGATTTGGGCTGCTAAGTCAGATCTGGTTTTCCCAAGCTGATATTTCCAGTCGTTCAGCCTTTCTTGTTGAACAGCTTGGGGCAGAGAGGACTCAATTGGACCTGTTGAGAAAATTTCACTTTAACAATTATTCCAAAGTCAGCTGAAAAGAGACCTCAGCAAAACTAAGGTTTGGTGGAAGTAAAAGACAAAATTTAAAAAAAATTTTTTAAATGAAATATAATTGATTTACAATGTGTTAGTTTCTGGTATACAGCAAAGTGATTCAGTTGTGTGTGTGTGTGTATATATATATTTTTTTTTCATATTCTTTTCCATTATGGTTAATTACAGGATATTGAATATAGTTATCTTTGCTATACAGTAGGACTTGTTGTTTATTTATATAGTAGTTTGTATCTGCTAATCCCAAACTCCTAATTTATCCCTCCCCCACCCCCTTTCCCCTTAGGTAATCATAAGTTTGTTTTCTATGTCTGTGAGTTTGTTTCTATTTTGTAAGTTCACTTGTATTATATTTCAGATCCCACATATAAGTGGTATCATATTAAAGGCAAAATTTTAAACCCACATCCGGAAGATAGGTCAGTGAGGCAGATTTCAAAGCAGAACCTTTTACATCTGAATTCTTCTGGAGCCTCTTCTGCAGGGTGTTCCCATTTATTCATTCACTCATTCATTCATTCAATAAATACTTATTGAGTTCCTACTGTGTAGCTGGCATTGTTCTAGGCTCTGGGGATACGTCAGAGATCAAAACAGATAAAATTCCTGCTTTTTGGAGCTCATACTCTAGTGGGGAAATATAGATATAATAAAGATATAATAGAATATAGATATAATAGGTCAGCCGTGACACATGCCATAAGGACAGTTAAAGTGGACTAATGGGCTAGTTAGGAAAGGGATCTCTGTGAAAGTGCTGTCAGAGCAGAGGCCAAGGGAAGTGAGGGTATGATTCCTGCAGATATTTGGAGACAGATGTTTAGATAGAGGGAACACTGGGTGCAGAGTGCCTGAGACGAGTGCATGCTTGGCATTTGGATGGCACTGTGAAGACCCATATGATTAGAGCACAGTGAGGCAGAGAGTGAGAGGAGATGGGGACAGAGAAGTGGTGGGGCACTGGGAGTAGGAGATGATCTTAGTAGGCCTTAGCCAAGACTTTGACATTTAATAAAAAAAGAAGTTACTGGAGGGTTTAGAGAAGTAGAGGGAAATGACCTTAGAATTTAAGGCAATGCTGAACAACAGAATTTTATGTGATGATGGGAATGTTCAAAAATCTGCAGTGTTGGGCTTCCCTGGTGATGCAGTGGTTAAGAATCCGCCTGCCAATGCAGGGGACATGGATTCGAGCCCTGGTCCGGGAAGATCCCACATGCCATGGAGCAACTGAGCCCACGAGCCACAACTACTGAGCCTGCGTGCCACAACTACTGAAGCCCGCACGCCTAGAGCCTGTGTTCCGCAACAAGAGAAGCCACTGCAATGAGAAGCCCGCGCACCACAACAAAGAGTAGCCCCCGCTCGCCACAACTAGAGAAAGCCCGCGTGCAGCAACAAAGACCCAACGCAGCCAAAAATAAATTAATTAATTTTTTAAAAAAATCTGCAGCATTCAGTAAGGTAGCCACTAACCACTTGTGGCTATTGAGCACTTGAACTGGGGCTCATGTACCTAAGGAAGGGAATTTTTTGTTTAATAACATTTTAATTTGAATAGCAACATGTGCTTAGTGGCTAGCATATTGGACAGCAGGATTTTAAATTTTCACTGGTTGCTTTGTGGAGAATGGAGTATGAGGAGGCAGAAGGACAGAAGCAGGGAGAAGACCTTAGAAGCTATTGTAATAATCCAGACCGGGAATTAGCAAATACTTTAGGTTTTGCAGGTCATTCAGTCTCTGTTACAACTACTCAAGTGCATCATTGGAGCATGAAAGCAGCATAGACAATATATAAATGAGGGCTTGCCTGGTGACGCAGTGGTTGAGAATCCACCTGCCAATGCAGGGGACACGGGTTCGAACCCTGGTCTGGGAAGTTCCCACATCCTGTGGAGCAGCTGAGCACGTGCGCCATAACTGCTGAGCCCGCGTGCCACAATTACTGAAGCCCACACGCCTGGAGCCCGTGCTCTGCAACAAGAGAAGCCATCGTGGTGAGAAGCCCGTGCACCACAATGAGAGTAGCCCCCTCTCGACGCAACTGGGGAGAGCCCATGTGCAGCAGCGAAGACCCAATGCAGCTAAAAATAAATAAGTTTATTTAAAATATTATTTTAAAAAAATATATAAATGAACTAGAATGGGTATGTTTCAATAAAACTTTATTTACTACTAGGTCATTGGCCCCTGGGCTGTAGTTTGCCAACCCCTGATGTGGACAGGAGATGGTAGTGACTTGGATTAAGCTGTACTTCAAAGGTAGAGTTGACAAGGTTTATTAGCAGACTGCATGAGAAGCGTGAAAGAGAAGACTCAGATAACTTGAAAGTGTCATCTGCATTTGGTAAAATCGAGTTGCCATTTACTAAGATGGAGAAGACTCAGATAGGAGCAGATTTGGGAGGAGAAACCCAGTTCAACTTGGCCTTGTTAGGTTTTAGATGTTTGGTAGGCATCCAAGGGGTATCTAGGGTTGAGGAGAGAGATGGACTGCAGAGATCAATTTGATAGTCATCAAAAATAATGGTATTAAACCTTATAATGGATATGAACAAGGTCTTCTGGAGTGAGAGTCTGACAAAGAAGAGAAAATGTCTGAGGACTGATCCCTGGCATACTCCAGTGTGTAGAGGTAAAACAGATAAGGAGAACCCAGCAAAGTAGATGGTGGGATGGGTCTAAACACTAGAACTGATTGTCCTAGCAACTAAATAAAAACATGTCAAAGAGAGATCCATCAATACTTATCAAATGCTCTTGGGGCATAGTAGACACGTATTTATTTGTGGAGTCAAGGAATCATTGGCCACACTCTATACTGACAGCTGTTGAGTTGTAACATACAAGCCCTCTGTTCAGAAGCCTTTAATGGCTCCCCTTTGCCGACACAAATCAAGTCCTTGACCAGGAATTTATATTTTAATATGGCTGTGAGCCAAGCTGCACATCACTTTACAGGTCTCCAGTAAGCCCTGCAATTTTACATTTCCTTATTTACTCATTCTGTTCAAATTTCTTTATGTTTGGAATGCCATTCTGTCCCTCCTTACCTGTTGAAATCTTGGCAGTCTATTAGGGGCCAACTCCAATATCCTCTTCTCCGTGAATACTTCCCCCTTCCTCCATCTCTCTCTTCTCACACTTTTTTTTTTTTTTTTAGATTTATTATTTATTTATTTATTCATTTATTTATTTATCTTTAGCTGCATCTAGTCTTAGTTGCAGCATGCAGGATCTTCGTAGAGGCATGCAGGATCTTTCGTTGTGGCACACGGGCTTCTCTCTAGTTGTGGTGTGCGGGTTTTCTCTTCTCTAGTGGTGGCGCGCAGGCTCCAGAGCACGTGGGCTCTATAGTTGTGGCATGCGGGGTCCAGAGCACGTGGGTTTTGTAGTTTGTGGCACGCGGGTGCTCTAGTTGAAGCATGCGAGCTCAGTAGTTGTGGCGCGTGAGCTTAGTTGCCCCGCAGCATGTGGGATCTTAGTTCCCTGACCAGGGGTCAAACCCAAGGCCCCTGCATTGTAATGCAGATTCTTTACCACTGGACCACCAGGGAAGTCCCTTCTCACCCATTCTTAAATCTTTGTCATGGCTTTACTTACATTCCTTCTGCTTTACATTTGATTCCAGTTGTTTGTTTTAATTCCCATATGATATTTTAGATTCCCTGTAAGCAGGAGCATGGCACTAGAGTAGACTGATTATAAGAATGGTATAAAACAGACTTGTTTTAAATTACCAGCTCTTCCATGATTGGCTTGTGACTTTGCTAAGTAACTTAAACTCTTGGAGGCTCCATTTCTGCACGTATAAGTTTAGATAAATAAAGTTTCTTGAGAATTAAATGAGATAGTTGTATTAAATTTATACATTTATTGCATTTACACTTTGTCAGATTAAAGCTAATTTTTTTCAGTGGAAACAATTTAACAAATACGTTTGTGCAACGAAAAATCATCAAGAGATTGCTGTTGTTACCTCAATGAAAGTTTATCACTTTCTCTTGTATATACTTTCTCTTGAATTATTTACACCGAAAGGATTAAGCATTAACTTTTATGCCTTAAGTTAATTACAGGTGAATTCTTTCTCTCTGTCTCTTTTTTTAATTTTATTTTACAATCTTTGTTGAAATTCCTTTAAATATTTGCCACTTGACAGTTTATTAACTTGATAACAACATGTGAATATCCGATTCTTTCTTTGCCCCAAATGCTACTTTTCTTGTTAATCAACAAAACATCTCTGAATGAGAAGGAGCTGCAGCTCAAGTCAATACTTATAACTTTTTAATTAGACCTTAAAGTGTTATGTTGAAAATTTATGGTAGTGCATCAGGTGGAGAAAGGGAAAGTGACATGGGGAGCTAAACCTTTGCTTGGTGGCTTTGTGAAGCTTCAGCAGTAAGAAGCATAGTTGCTCTTTCCCCAAAATAACTGTTTGCTAGGGAGTTGTCTTGAAAGAATTGTTTCTGCCACAGTATGTACTGGGGAAAGTTTTACTGAGACTTTCCATTGATGTTGCCACATAGTGTTTATTGAAGATAGCTTTTTATTTCAGGACGTAGATGACATTGGAAGCTATATACTGTCTCAAACCTTCTTGACTATATTGAATGAACCAAAGAGTACCTTCCCTTGTCAGATTTGAGGTGGGTTTTCTGTCTTTGGAAAAAAATGGTTGTATTTTCTGACAGTTTGTCTTGATATTATTAGGTGCAAACTTTCCTTACTTCATTGCCTTCTAGCTGTTTGTAACCTACATTATGTCCCCCTATAACATGGTGTAAAGTTTGTCTATTCTATAAACTCCTTCTGGGCTCTTAACCCTCTTTTTACTTAGCTTATAACAATAATAAGAATGACTTTTATGTACAGGCCATTTTATTAAGAACCTTGAGGATATTCTAAGACATGATCTTCTCTATAGTATCCCTTTATCTTGAATTTTGTCCATGCCAATGTTTAGACCTTTATTAATACGAACTCTCAACCTTTTGAGGAAACTTACTTCATCATTCAGTGAAATTGCCTTTTAAAAAGCTTTTTAGTGCAAACACTCTGTCTCCTAAAAGCCTTACCTGCCCATGGCAGTTCTAGCCTTTGGGTTTTTAAGGAAAATAGTCTAATCCCTCTTCCACAAAACAATCCTTCAGATATTTGGATGACAAGAACATAGTTCCGTAAACCCTGTAGTTTCTCAGATAATGTTGGTTATTGATGAATTTTCTCCCTTTATTTTTCCGTAGAATTAGCTTCAAGAAAAGTTACAGATAATAAATGCAAAAAACTTCATTTCTAACTACAAACTTGGGGCAGGCTATAAAAAGAAATGTGGGAATGATTGACAGGTGGCTTGGTTACTCTCTATTGAGTAAATGTATGCTATGCCATTAAAAACAAATATTATTTTTAAAAGACAGTAATTGCAGTAGTGTATTGCATAATTGTTAAAGCACTACTGTTTGCTTGTTCATCACTAATCAATGGATTTGGAATTGACAAATCTTGCAAACTGTTGTATGAAGGAATGGGGAAGAGAGAAATATATAGAAGATACTTCGAGGTAAATACTTATTTAGCTAGGAGGAGACATTAATGTCAGTTCCCTGCATATTAAGGAGTCGTGAAAAGGACTCATCGTGCTTCCTATTGAAATGATGTTATCTGGCCTGCCTGGAAGGGAGTGCTTACCTACAGGGTATCTTCCTGGGCCCTTGGGGTGCAGTAAGATTTATGCAAACTTTCCTTATGTTATTTTTCGTTAGCTATAGATTCTTATATATGACTTAACAAGTCTTCTTTTTCTAAGCTTCATACTCATGTTTTTTATTAAAAACATTTTTTAAAGAATTGAAACAAAATCAACTTTTATGATTCTCCTTTTCTAAATACTCTCATGAATTCAAGAGATAGGCTCTCCCCTTACTACAGAAGACTAAGAAAACTTCCTTTTCTGGGTCTAAAATAGCTTAGTCTCTTGATCGAAGGAATAAGATTAATTAAATCTTAATCTGGAAACCTCCCAGGGGAAGATATAAAGTAATTGACCTCTAGAAATTAAATGTTATAGCATTCAAATGAATAATCATTGACTCTTGTGATTACTTTTCTTAGGTTTAAGTGAAGGGAATACATGATGTAGGCTTTTGACCAAATAACAGCATGCCTTTGATTTTCTGTTATTCTAAGAGTGCTGCTATTTCTAACATCCATAAAGCAAGAGAAATTGAAAAAAGAAAAAAAAAAACACTCTATAGATCTTAAAAGCAGATAAAGCATCTTTTTAGTGACCTTCTTTCTGACCTGTATACTACAAATGAGATGATTGGAAACAGGGTAACAATTATTGGTGACAGTAATGGGAATCTTGTTAAATGGGTTTGAAATTATATTCTCTACCTGGACAAGGTTCTTATAGGGGAAATCCTAAAGGTTAGCAAGAAGAATCCCCAAGTACAGAGTTTTAGGATTACTTGCCTATGATGACCCTTTACTGAAATGTTCTAAATTTCCATTCTTCCTTTCAGACAAATGATAGATAGCTAATATGTTAATGGTGCCGTATCTGCTGAGCATGGCTCCAAGGAAAAAAACCCAGCTTTTTGATATAATCAAGTCAACTTGGTGAACTACCACGTATTTTAGATTTGGCATATCCCAAGTTTTCTGGATACTTGTTTGGATGTGTTTATAAACCATTAGTTTTCCTTCTCTCCCCTCTCTTCCCTCCCTCTCTTCCTACTGTTCTTTGCTAAATTCTTTTATTTATTAAAACTTTTAAGAAATTTATTGAAGTTTAGTTGATTTATGATATATGTTTCAGGTGTACAACATAGTGATTCACAATTTTTAAACCTTATACTCCATTTATAGTTATTATAAAATATTGGCTATATTCCCTGTGCTGTACAATATATCCTTGTACCTTGTTTATTTTGTTATTTGCTAAATTCTGAACATGCAGAAAAGAATAAGAAGACCAGTCCTTATGCTCATGGAGCTTACAATCCAAAACATTTTGGAAGAAGTGTCCAAAAATACCAATATTGAATATTAAATGATTTAGAATTATGTGCTTTCTTGCTTTTTTCCCTGTTTTGTATGGATTAACTCACATTAACAGATTATGGTGAGCTTTAGTCATTTCATGTTAATGCTATGAAAGACATAAGCCTTTAGTAAGATTAAATATTCTCCTTTTCTCTCTTAGATTTCATTTGACTTCACAAGACTTACTTGATAATCATTACAAAGCGAATCTAGTTCAAATGAGAAATGAGATTTAGTTTTTTCTTTTTACTTCAGATTTTACTTAAAGTATGGGTCACACTTAAATAGAAGAGCAGCATATTTAACATAGATAAAGAAAAACAGTAGTAGATCTCATCCTATAGTTATTTACTTTTCTTACAGCAATTTAATCAGAGTGTAAGTGTGATTTTAGAAATGTTTTATTATTTTCATTATTGTGACAAAATATACATAACTTAAATTTGCCATCTTAACCATTTTTAAGTGTACAGTTCAGTGATACTAATTAAGTACATTCACATTGTTTTGTAGCCATTACCACTGTCCAAATCCAGAACTTTTTCCTCTTCCCAAACTGAGATCCTGCCCACTAAACATTAACTCCCCTCATTCCCCTTTTTATTGCTTTTCTTTATGTGGGACATAAATTTTAAAATGTCCTTTATCCTTGGACTCTTTGTAAAGTAATAGGTGCTAACTGGACTGATACGATTAAAAAAAAATCATAAACTTCTTGGACTACTTAAATTGCAAAACAGCAGAGAAAGAGGATAAAGAGATAAAATAGTAATTTGTCTAGGAAATAGAGCACTCACTGGTATCGTGGAATAGCATGGATTTGGCATGTTAACTAAGACTTCAGTTTGAATCCTGGCTCCAGCACTTACTCTAGTTGCCTCTGGGCAAGTTACTCAGCCTCTCTGAGCCAGAGTTCTCTGAACTGTAAAAAAGCTTGCTTTGGAATTCTCCATCTAAAATGTGTGCTCCATTTGTTCTGAGGACTGCAAAATGACCAACACCTTTAAGAGATTTGGAAGGAGCTGGGGATTACCAGGTTGTCCATTTTCTGGGCATAGAGTTATTTGTGGTATACTGCACAGTGAGATCGAGTCACATTTAAAGTATTAGAAGCGAGGACTGTTTTCATGAAATTCCAAAGCCTTCCAGCCGTGTGGCTGACAGGGTATTGGTGCTCTGACTGGGAGTCAGGCCTGTGCCTCTGAGGTGGGAGAGCCAAGTTCAGAACATTGGTCCACCAGAGACCTCCCGGCTCCACGTAATATCAAACAGTGAAAGCTCTCCCAGAGATCTCCATCTCAACACTAAGACCCAGCTCCACTCAATGAATAGCAAGCTACAGTGCTGGACACCCTATGCCAAACAACTAGCAACACAGGAACACAACCCCACCCATCAACAGAGAGGCTGCCTAAAATCATAATAAGGTTACAGACACCCCAAAACACACCACTGGACACGGTCCTGCCCACCAGAAAGACAAGATCCAGCCTCATCGTCCAGAACACAGGCACCAGTCCCCTCCACCAGGAAGCCTACTCAACCCACTGAACCAACCTTAGCCACTGGGGGCAGACACCAAAAACAATGGGAACTACGAACCTGCAGCCTGTGAAAAAGAGACCCCAAACACAGTAAGTTAAGCAAAATGAGAAGACAGAGAAACACACAGCAGATGAAAGAGCAAAGTAAAAACCCACCAGACCAAACGAAGAGGAAATAGGCAGTCTACCTGAAAAAGAATTCCGAGTAATGATAGTAAAGATGATCCAAAATCTTGGAAATAGAATGGAGAAAATACAAGAAATGTTTAACAAGGACCTAGAAGAACTAAAGAGCAAACAAACAGTGATGAACAACACAATAAATGAAATTTAAAATTCTCTAAAAGGAATCAATAACAGAATAACCAAGGCAGAAGAACGGATAAGTGACCTGGAAGATAAAATAGTGGAAATAACTACCGCAGAGCAGAATAAAGAAACAAGAATGAAAAGAATTGAGGACAGTCTCAGAGACCTCTGGGACAACATTAAATGCACCAACATTCGAATTATAGTGGTCCCAGAAGAAGAAGAGAAAAAGAAAGGGACTGAGAAAATACTTGAAAAGATTATAATTGAAAAATTCCCTTATATGGGAAAGGAAATAGTTAAGCAAGTCCAGGAAGTGCAGAGAGTCCCATAAAGGATAAATCCAAGGAAACACATGCCAACACACATATTAATCAAACTATCAAAAACTAAATACAAAGAAAAAATATTTAAAGCAGCAAGGGAAAGACAACAAATAACATACAAGGGAATCCCCATAAGGTTAACAGCTGATCTTTCAGCAGAAACTCTGCAAGCCAGAAGGGAGTGGCAGGACATATTTAAAGTGATGAAAGGGAAAAACCTACAACCAACATTACTCTACCCAGCAAGGGTCTCATTCAGATTTGACGGAGAAATTAAAACCTTTAAAGACAAGCAAAAGCTAAGAGAATTCAGCACCACAAAACCAGCTTTACAACAAATGCTAAAGGAACTTCTCTAGGCAGGAAACACAAGAGAAGGAAAATACCTACAATAACAAACCCAAAACAATTAAGAAAATGGTAATACGAACATACATATCGATAATTACCTTAAATGTAAATGGATTAAATGCTCCAGCGAAAAGACATAGACTGGCTGAGTGGATACAAAAACAAAACCTGTATATATGCTTTCTACAAGAGAGCCACTTCAGACCTAGGGACACATACAGAATGAAAGTAAAGGATGGAAAAAGATATTCCATGCAAATGAAAATCAGAAGAAAGCTGGAGTATCAGTTCTCATACCAGACAAAATAGACATTAAAATAAAGACTATTACAGGAGACAAAGAAGGACATTACATAATGATCAAGAGATCAATCCAAGAAGGAGATATAACAATTGTAAATATTTATGCACCCAACATAGGAGCACCTCAATACATAAGGCAAATGCTAACAGCCATAAAAGGGGAAATCGACAGTAACACAATCCTAGTCGGGGACGTTAACATCACACTTTCACTTTCACCAATGGACAGATCATCCAAAATGAAAGTAAATAAGGAAACACAACCTTTAAATGACACATTAAACAAGATGGACTTAATTGATATATATAGGACATTTCATCCAAAAACAACAGAATACACTTTCTTCTCAAGTGCTCATGGAACATTCTCCAGGATAGATCATATCTTAGGTCACAAATCAAGCCTTGGTAAATTTAAGAAAATGGAAATTGTATCAAGTATCTTTTCCAAGCACAACGCTATGAGACTAGATATCAATTACAGGAAAAAATCTGTGAAAAATACAAACACATGGAGGCTAAGCAATACACTACTAAGTAATCAAGAGATCACTGAAGAAATCAAAGAGGAAATCAAAAAATACCTAGAAACAAATGACAATGAAAACACGACAACCCAAAACCTATGGGATGCAGCAAAAGCAGTTCTAAGAGGGAAGCTTATAGCAATACAGTCCTACCTCAAGAAACAAGAAACATTGCAAATAAACAACCTAACCTTACACCTAAAGCAATTAGAGAAAGAAGAACAAAAAACCCCAAAGTTAGCAGAAGGAAAGAAATAATAAAGTTCAGATCAGAAATAAATGAAAAGAAAATGAAGAAAACAATAGCAAAGATCAATTAAACTAAAAGCTGGTTCTTTGAGAAGATAAACGAAATTGATAAACCGTTAGCCAGACTCATGAAGAAAAGAAAGGAGAAGACTCAAATCAATAGAATTAGAAATGAAAAAGAAGTAACAACTGACACTACAGAAATACAAAGGATCATGAGAGATGACTACAAACAAGTATATGCCAATAAAATGGACAACCTGGAATAAATGGCCACATTCTTAGGAAAGCAAAACCTTCTGAGACTGAACCTGGAAGAAATAGAAAATATAAACAGACCAATCACAAGCACTGAAATTGAGACTGTGATTAAAAATCTTCCAACAAACAAAAGCCCAGGACCAAATGGCTTACAGGCAAATTCTATCAAACATTTAGAAAAGAGCTAAAACCTATCCTTCTCAAACTCTTCCAAAATATAGCAGAGGAAGGAACACTGCCAAGCTCATTCTACGAGGCCACCATCACCCTGATATCAAAACCAGACAAAGATATCACAAAGAAAGAAAACTACAAGCCAATATCACTGATGAACACAGATGCAAAAATCCTCAACAAAATACTAGCAAACAGAATCCAAAGAGCATTAAAAGCATCATACACCATGATCACATGGGGTTTATCCAAGGAAAGCAAGGATTCTTCAGTATACGCAAATCAAGCAATGTGGTACACCGTATTAACAAACTGAAGCATAAAAACCATATGATCATCTCAATAGATGCAGAAAAAGATTTGACAAAATTCAATACCCATTTATGATAAAAACCCTCTAGAAAGCAGGCATACAGGGAACTTACCTCAACATAATAAAGGCCATATATGACAAACCCACAGCCAACATCATTCTCAGTGGTGGAAAACTGAAACCATTTCCTCTAAGATCAGGAACAAGACAAGGATGTCCACTCTCACCACTATTATTCAACATGGTTTTGGAAGTTTTAGCGATAGCAATCAGAGAAGAAAAAGAAATAAAAGGAATCCAAATCAGAAAAGAAGAAGTAAGTCTGTCACTGTTTGCAGATGACATGATACTATACATAGAGAATCCTAAAGTTGCTACTGGAAAACTATTAGAGCTAATCAATGAATTTGGTAAAGTAGCAGGATACAAAATTAGTGCAGAGAAATCTCGTGCATTCCTTCACACTGATGATGAAAAATCTGAAAGAGATATTAAGGAAACACTCCCATTTACCACTGCAACAAAAAGAATAAAATACCTGGGGATAAACCTACCTAAGGAGACAAAAGACTTGTATGCAGAAAACTATAAGACACTGATGAAAGAAATTAAAGATGATACAAACAGATGGAGAGATATACCATGTTCTTGGACTGCAAAAATCAACATTGTGAAAATGACTGTACTACCCAAAGCAATCTACAGATTCAATGCAATCCCTATCAAACTACCACTGGCATTTTTCACAGAAATAGAACAAAAAATTTCACAATTTTTATGGAAACACAAAAGACCGCTAATAGCCAAAGCAATCTGGAGAAAGAAAAAGGTAGCTGGAGGAATCAGGCTCCCGGGCTTCAGACTATACTACAAAGCTACAGTAATCAAGACAGTATGGTACTGGCCCAAAAACAGAAATACAGATCAATGGAACAGGATAGAAAGCCCAGAGAGAAACCCACGCACCTATGGTCATTTTATGATGACCATAAAGGAGGCAAGAATATACAATGGAGAAAAGACAGCCTCTTCAATAAGTGGTGCTGGGAAAACTGGACAGCTACACATAAAAGAATGAAATTAGAATACTCCCTAACACCATACACAAAAATAAACTCAAAATGGATTAAAGACCTCAATGTAAGGCCAGACACTATAAAACTCTTCGAGCAAAGCATAGCAGAACACTCTATGATATAAATCACAGCAAGATACTTTTTGACCCGCCTCGTAGAGAAATGGAAATAAAAACAAAAATAAACAAATGGGACCTAATGAAACTTAAAAGCTTTTGCACCACAAAGGAAACCATAAACAAGACGATAAGGCAACCCTTAGAATGGGAGAAAATATTTGCAAATGAAGCACCTGACAGAGGATTAATCTCCAAAATTTACAAGCAGCTCATGCAGCTCAATATCAAAAAAAGAAACAACCCAATCCAAAAATGGGCAGAAGACCTAAATAGACATTTTTCCAAAGAAGATATACAGATTGCCAACAAACACATGAAAGAATGCTCAACATCATTAATCATTAGAGAAATGCAAATCAAAACTACAATGAGGTATCACCTCACACCAGTCAGAATGGCCATTATCAAAAAACGTACAAAGAATAAATGCTGGAGAGGGTGTGGAGAAAAGGGAACCCTCTTGCACTGTTGGTGGGAAAGTAAATTGATACAGCCACTATAGAGACCAGTATGGAGGTTCCTTAAAAAACTAAAACTAGAAGTACCATAAGACCCAGCAATCCCACTACTGGGCATATACCCTGAGAAAACCATAATTCAAAAAGAGTCATGTACCACAATGTTCATTGCAGCTCTATTTACAATAGCCAGGACATGGAAGCAACCTAAGTGTCCATCGACAAATGAATGGATAAAGAAGATGTGACACATACATACAATGCAGTATTACTCAGCCATAAAAAGAAATGCAGTTGAGTTGTTTGTAGTGAGGTGAATGGACCTAGAGTCTGTCATACAGAGTGAAGTAAGTCAGAAAGAGAAAAACAAATACCGTATGCTAACACATATATATGGAATCTAAAAAAAAAAAAAAAAGGTTTCTGAAGAACCTAGGGGCAGGACAGGAATAAAGACACAGATGTAGAGAATGGACTTGAGGACATGGGAAGGGGGAAGGGTAAGCTGGGACGAGTGAGAGAGTGGCATGGACTTATATGTACTACCAAATGTAAAATAGATAGCTAGTGGGAAGCAGCCGCATAGCACAGGGAGATCAGCTCGGTGCTTTGTGACCACCTAGAGGGGTGGGATAGGGAGGCTGGGAGGGAGAAGCAAGAAGAAGGAGATATGGGGATATATGTGTATGTATAGCTGATTCACTTTGTTATAAAGCAGAAACCAACACACCATTGTAAAGCAATTATACTCCAATAAAGATGTTAAAAAAATAATAATAAAGTATTGAGATGGGGTCGGGGGGAGGGATAGTTAGGGAGTTTGGGATTGACATGTACACACTGCTATATTTAAATCGAATAACCAACAAGGACCTACTGTATAGCACCCTGGAACTCTGCTTAGTATTCTGTAACAACCTAATTGGGAAAAGAATTTGAAAATGAATAGATACATGTATATGTATAACTGAATCACTTTTTTGTACACCTGAAACTAACACAACATTGTTAATCTAGTATACTCCAATATAAAAGTTAAAAAAAATAAAGTATTGGAATAAACTCAAAAAAATAAAAATAAAAGCTTGCTTTATCTACCTCTTAGCGTACTTGTAAGGAACCAAGGAGTTAATTATATCAAAGTATTCTGCAAATCAGAGCTCACATTTTGCATGTTAATTTGTATGTTGTTATTCCATGTACCTGAGTGTTTTCCTCTTATTGCCTTTCTTTGCCAAGTCTACGTATCCTACATTGAGGTTTTGTCATTACGTTTGACAAATGTGAATGTCATTTTTTAATTATTATTGTCCCTAAGCTTTAAATTTTTTTTAAAAAATTTATTTATTTTTTTGGCTGCGCCATGCGCTTTTGCGGGGTCTTAGTTCCCTGACCAGGGATCAGACCCATGCCACCTGCAGTGGAAGCGTGGAGCCCTAACCCTGTACTGCCAGGGAATTCCCCCTAAGCTTTAATTTTTATAAGTGTATGGTGACTTCCTTTTCAGTGTTTGGAAACCACCATATATCTGTAGATATATTGTAGTGATCTGTTGAGACTCTTCTAATTTCCCAAGATACTGTGCAAATGACAGAGACAAGTAACCTGTTATTTGATAAGAGGGGGCAGGTATTGTTGCTTATTTGCCCTCTATTTTAAACATGTCATGTAGATAGAATTTAAAATGCAAATTTTAACTCATTTTTAGTGAAGTCCTGAGAAATAATTGCCTAAGAGAATTACTTTTCTCCTCTTCACCAAATAGTTTTTGCTATTTTTCAAGACGTGGCTTATGACAGAGCAATATGATATTTAAATAAAATTTGTAGAGTCAAAAAAGTGCCGAAGTTAACAACTTTTTAAAAGGGCTATTTTGCCAACTCCATAATTGACATTCTGTCACTTCTCAGACTTTATTTCATTTCTGCTCAACTCAATATATGGATTTTTATACAAACCATTTGCCAAGCACTAGACAATAGCGGCCATGGCAGATCAAATTTGTACAGGTAGGTTGTTTGTTATCCACGGGAGAGCTTCATTGTATCATGGGGACAGCTTCCGTTAGCAGCCCAGGGTGAGAGTTGGTGACACTTAAAAACTCAAATTATTGATGGGAACATCCCAAGTACTAGAAAGAATTTAAAATTAAACCTTTTAAGCCTGTGCAGTCATTATCACATTACGCATGGAGATGGCGATGGGTCATAAATTGGTTTTCCGTTTTATTTAAACAGGACCCGGCAGAATGTAAGTGGAATCTTTGAAGTTCACTTATCTCATGATAGTTCTTCTTCTTTTTTTTCAACATAGGTATCAGGTTGAAACTTTAGATCATCTCTGATTGTTTTTGGTAGACTCCATTTATTGGAAAAATTGTATTTAGAGTTCTGTCTTCTAGTTTCTTTTAGTTTCTGTATGCCTTCTAGAAATGCAGAGATTCCTTGACATTCTAATTTTCCTGTATTGATTTCATGCAACTTTTGAAATTTTAAGGGATTTAACAAATTGTGATTCTCAATTCATTGTCAGTATTTCTTGAAGGTAGAAGTATAGGTTAGTGTTAGTCAACTGCTTTAAAGCCACTCATCACGCCCAACTTTGATCAGATCTTTAACTTTCTTGAGACTTAATGTAGATGTCAGTTGAAACTTTGGTTCATTCAGTCTTTTTCCTTTTTTTTGCACAGCAGTTGGTGTCTGACTTCTAATTCGAGCCCTGTTGACGATTTACAAGTTTATCTGAGTCCTCTCCATGTAATCCAGTCATCTTCCTGGCTTTTCTCATAAGAAATCTGGTTAGTTACATTCGAAGATTGTTTATCTGCCTCAGTTAAATGGGATCTTAAGTGCTTTACCTTTTGGGATGTTGTGGTCCTTCTCTACTTCTTGAAACCCCAAATCCTCCCCTATTAATCTTCCCATTGAGACCATCTGAAGAGGATTCTCTTAGCATGGCCCTGCTCCACTCTACCTCAAAAATTTCTCTTTATCTTCCTCTTACTTCTCTTCCTTTATTCCTTTCTATGAGAAATAAATATTCTTTTGCCACTAAGTTTAGCTCTCCATTTGTGCTTTTAATTGTTTCCTCTCTTCATATTTTCCAGAATCTTGCTTTATTGTTCCCTTTGCACCCCAGCCCAACCCTCTCTCCATGCCCATAGGATGTTTATTTTCTCTACATCTACTGGTCTCATTCCCTCTACCTACAAACATACTCAGTCTCTCCTTATCAGGAAACCTCCCGACTTGAGATCTTCTCAAAACACTGCCCTCCTTTCTACACCAAGTTTATCCATAGAGTAGACTGTGCTCCTTTTCTCTACCACCCACCAACTCTATTCTTTTCTCTTTCTCCCTCCTCTTCCTCTTTCCCTTCCCCTTCCTTTTCCTCTTCCTCCTTCTCTTCCTCCTCCTCCTCTTTCTTTTCATGTATTCTTACTTCATCATTTTGTCTACAACAGGGGTTTTCAAACCTGGCTGCATTTGAATCATCTTGGATGGCTTTTAAAAACTACAAATGTCTGGGAACCACCCTGACTATTTCTGATTTAATTCGTCAGTGATATGCTTCCCTATTGATATTTTTAAAAATCTTCCCTGAAGATTCTGATTCTGCCAGGGTTGAGAACCACTGGTCTTAATGATCACTCTGATAACCCCCTAATTGTTAAATCCAACAGGTTCTCTCTCCAATGTTTTCTCCTTGTCTTATTAGTTCAAGATAGGTAAAAACCTTTTCCTTAAGCTCATGAATATTCATGGTTGGAACTGTGCCCTGTATTTATCTCCTACCTTTGTGACTGCTCATTTTCTCTGTCCTCTTTTGCCTCCTCTTTCTCTTTCCTATTCCTGAAGTATTAACCTAAATAGGTCTTGTAGTCTATATAATCTAGACCAGAGATCTTATATCCTTGCTTTACCATTATATTTATGTAATATTACTCTACTTTCTCTCCCTAAATCCAGAATCCTCATTATAAACTGCCTTCTAGACATCTTTAGCTACATATGCCATTGTCACTCATGTCCAAAGAAGAGCTTTTCATCTTGCTGGAATTGTTCTTTTTCTTTCTAGCTTCTGTTTTTTCAGCCATGTATGCCACAAGCATAACATTTATCTTCAATTTTATCTTTCTTTTTGCCACTACCAATTATCATCTAAATCCTATAGATTTTATTCTAGGACCTGCTCTTTGGTTTGCTATTCTTTTATTATTTCCACAGTCATTAATCTTGTTCTGGCTGCATATGGACAATTACAATAGTCCATTAGCTGGTCTTTCCTGTGTCCTACTCAGTGCTGTTATTTTCATTTTCAGGCTCAGTTCCAATCCTTTCACTATCTTTTAAACCTTCTACGGATCTTTATTGACTGTAATTGAATACAATTATCAAGAAATTCTAGGCATTTGATAATAGGTCCCTGCCAGCATTTTCAGTCTATCCCCATTTCTCTTCCACAAGATTATATGCTTCAGCTAAACTGGGCTGTTTGCTGTTCCCTCACCGCTAAGCTTTTTTCTGACAGTCCTTTTCTTGTATAAATGTTCTACCTTATGAAGCTTACTAAGTTTTTCTGAAGCCCTTAGGAAGGAGGATTTTTGCCATAAAAGTTCTAGGCTGTGTGGATTCTTCTCATGTTATTTGACTTCCAAAGTCAACACGGATCTAAGTAGCTTAAGGTTTCTGGTTGCTTGGATGTAATTTAACCAGAGTGTGTTTGTACCTTCGAAGATGCCTTCTGGCCAGTTGCAATGCCTGGCGCACCCTGGGCCTTTGTCTAGCAAATTGTTCTGTATTTTGAACCATGCCAGGGAAAGATGAGGTTTTTCAAATCTGTTGTTGTTGTTAGAGACAATTGCCATGTTTTCTGTAGGCTGGAGCCTGTCTTCCCAGCCTGGACCTTCTGATGAAATATGCCATTCAGCCTTTGAGTTCAGTGACAAAATAAATAACCTAGAAGGTTGGACTAATATAGTTTTAGATTCTTTTAGCTCTGCGTGCTTTCTGGGCGTCACCATTATCAAACCCAAACCGTCCTCCTGCTGTCTTGAAAGAAATGAGATTTCTCAGCAGTAGCGAACAATAATGTCAGTCTATTTGAGACTGTTAATGACTCATTTGTAATGCTGCCAGACACATGAAGGCTGGAAAAATTAAATGCACAGCATCATTACCTTTGTGGTTGGCATTACTGGGAAACAGTATAATGCTTAGTGCAACATTTTACAAGACAAGAAGAATTCTTAGCAGAATGAGCTTTATACTTGAAGGTGTGGATAATAGAGTGACAAACTGATAACTTCTTGCTATTTGAGCTTCCTGCTACAAGGCATTTGGCAGAGATTAACTACAGGCTCTGCATTTCTGCGAAAGCTGTGCTGTTCCAGTCACTATGACCTGTTCCGCGTAGATAATTTTGGATATGCATTTTTGGTGTTTTGAGAACATCATTGTAGTAGAACATGACTTAAAATCTTTTTTTAAAGTAGTAATTGTTAGAAATTTTCTTAAATATTAGCTTCTTCTGGTTTGAAGATAATGTTACTTATGTCTCCAGGGATACTGCAGAAAGGAGCTTAGGCATCATCTGAGCCAGCCTGCCTGGAAGTTCCCTTCCATCTCCACGTTGTTACTTCCATTCCGTGTGAATTCTTCCCCCGTAACTGAGATGAAAACGCTCTGGACTAGTTTTCCTTTTTATATGTGGAACACATTTATGTAATATATGGCTTGTTTTGACAGTTTGTAGGTGGGGAAGAGAACAAAACTACCTGGTCCAGATGAAGACTGAAACAAAACCTGAGATCTAAAAGTGCCATCTAGACTATACAGAATAATATAAATGCAAACTACATGTGGTCCTCTGAGACCTGACACTCCTCCTCTCCTATCTTTTAAGAATACCCATTGTAGTACAGGACTGTGCTTTTTCTAACAGGGCAACAAAAGACATTTTGTGAAAGGACAACATTGAACTTCGAGACATCAACCTACCTTGTCTTTTTTTCTCGATGATGAATGTGTACTTTTAATTTATCAAAACCCTTTTGCAGTCTTTATTATTTTGAATCTGTATTGCTTCCTTGAGTAACAAAAACAAGTTCTATACATCTTCTAGCTATTGTTTATGATACTTTCTTGGATTTGTTCTGAAATGACCTTTAAGCTTCAACATAGGACACCTTTGTTGTAGAGTTAAGCAATTTGGTGAATGAGTCTGTATATCATTTTTATAGATTTTTTTCAGTGAAAAAATATGTTTTTGTCTTCGTTTTCAGCCTTACGTTGCTGGATTAAAAAGCAGTTGACTATTAAAATTAATAGGGCTTCATTGAGTATCCGCTCTTTGAAGAGTAAAGCACTGTGTGTAGTTGAGAGGATGCAAGGAAGTAGAAGATACAGTATATGCCATCAAGAGGCTTATACCAGTTGGTACTTAAATACCACAAACCATTGATTCATAAAAGGCATGTCTATATGCATGTTACTCTGAAATGTCTTGAAGTGTCTTGAAGGTAGGGACTCGGCCTCAGGAAGCTTACATTCTGATCAGAGAAAACTAAACTAGATGGTTTAGTTAGGGAATCTGAGTAAGGCATTGAGATAAGAGGCATTACATGTTGAGTGATTGATTACTATAAGCAGTATTTCTATTTCTAAACATTTTGTATAAATTTAAAAAATTGTAGCATGGCATTTTGGCTGAGAGTATGAGTTCAGGAGTTGGCAAATGCCTTGTCCTGCTACTTTCCTATTAGGGGATCCTAGGAAAGTTCCTGCTCTTGTCGTAGTTTCCTCATCAGTACAAAGGAGGTAATCATAGAGTTTTCCTATAGAATAGTTACTGAGGTAAAATATTACATCTAAAACTCATAAAATAGGCTTGTGCTTTTAGTGAAATTTCATTGTAGAACCATATATATGAGTGTTAGCTAATTTTTCTTTAGAAGACTTTTGTTACTTGATCCCTTTGCACAATAGATGCTGCTCTTAACCCCCCTTATAGAAATCTATATATTTAACATATTGTTAATGCTATTTTCATTTTATCATTTTCTTTAATGTGTGTGTTTTGAAAAAAATCAACACTTCAAATATAGCAATGCCAAAGCTTTCTAGAATGATGGGAGAATAGGAAGTTTTGAAAGCAAAATTTAGCAGATAATGAGGTTTAGCTTTTAATGCTAAAACTTAGTTTTGAACTTTTTCAAATGGAAATCTCTCTTAAATGTGTAGTAATCTTTCTTGCCTCTTTAAGCCTTAGGTCTTCATTTCTGGATGGTTCCACACATCTGTCAACTACTGGATTGTAGGAACTTAAGGAAAAAAAGCTTACCTTTAGTCATTTCTCTTGAAGATCTTTATGCACAGTATGCCATGAAATGATATTCCAACAAATTAATTATGGCATTAAATTACTGGTGTTCAATCAGAAAAGCAGAAGCATGTGTAGGTATATGTGTGTATTATATAAAAACACACATGTAATAAAAAATTTGTTACAGGAACTTGATCTTATGCAGTTGTGGGCTCTGGTTAAACAGTTTCTTTACAACTCTTACTGTAATTTGAAGTCTACAGGGCAGATAGTCAGGAAGGAGGAGAGAGGGTTATAAAGTAAGGGATAATGTGGACAAGCTGGAACTTACGAGAATAGGCTGGAATTTGTGTGAGTTCTCACTGTCTCCAACTCTGATGATGTGAGCGTCCTACAGGAGAAGGTGCCCCCTTCATCACTGAGCTAAAGACACACCTGGCACAGGAATCAAAGAAGCTGTACGAGGGTCCAAGGGGAAGGTGGAGGAGTTGTGGGCCCAACAGTGTCCCATGCCAAGGGGTTGAACCAGCATCAGCATTAAGAGGCCAACCTCTTGAATCTATAAGACACAGTGAATACTCCTTCACTTCCACCCCTCAAATCTCAAGCAAGAATGTCCCTTGTAGCCCATTTTAACCAGAAACACATAGGGAAGGGAATTCAGAGAAATGCAGATTAGCCTAGCCAAGTTGGCTCATTACACAGCTACTGTATAACAAATTAGCCTTCCTGTACAACTTCTCTATCATTTCAGGAGGGTAATATTCTACAGGTCAAACTTCTTCTCACCTCGTAACATCTGTATGACAAAATTCTAGGCATAGCCAGTGTATATAATTGTATCTTTAATGTTACTGTGGGGCCGAGAATCCTATATAATGGCTCATTGTATTTGAGGGTGTAGGACTCTAATGTAGTAAAATTAAGAGTAAATAATGAGAATATTAAGGGAAATTCCTTTGAAAAGTTCCATCAATTTATGAGATCAATTCTATAATAATATTTCATATTATAGTGTAATTCGATTCAGTGAATTAACTTTCGCAAGCAGAAGGATACTATGAGCATATTAATAGGCAGTAATCCTTGCTACCCTCATGCAACCATAGGAAATGAAATTCCACTGAGTGTACAAAAAAGAGCTTGAACTTGATAGGAGGAATTGATATGCATTAGCTTGTACCCTTTAAGCAACAGATATGACCCTTTGAAAACTCTAGGACTTTGAAATTTGCAATTATCCACAAATTTTATATGTCAAACCTGCATGGATATTAGCATGTGCATTAATAATAAGCCCTGTCCTCTCAACTTCAAGCTCTTGATCCATTATTACCTGCTGGGATAATGCTTAACATGCTTCATAAACATGGTTGCTTCATCAACTGAGCAACACTGCTCAAGACAATCTCTCGTAAAAACAACAAAAAAGTTCTGTCTCTGGAAGCACTCCAGTACTGTTGGGCAGTTTCATGGTTTATTGATTGTCTTCCTTTAGATAGAATCCAGCCCTCTTTTCCGTAATGACAGTATAAAATGCTTGGAAAACACTCATCTCAGCAAACCGCTTTTCCTCAAGACAATTATTTGCCCTTTCAATTAACGCTATCCAGGCAGGGTGGTACTTTCTGAGAACAAAAGTCTCCTTTTTCACTCCCCCATGTGCTAATGATGATAGCCTATCACATTGTCTGTAGAGGTTTTACATATGTCACTTCATGTGATCTTCCAGGAATGATGGCCCTCTTGGATCATAGGCATAGGGTACCATAGAAATGATGGCCCTGTTAGATGAGGAGGCAGATATTAACATCCTTGTGTTAGAATTGAGGAAAGTAAGACAATGAGAGTTGGAGATAAACAGCTTGCTGCACCTCAGGATTGCCTACCCGCCTTCTTGCTAGCTGTCAAATGCTAATTTTTCTTCTCTTGCAAGGCCACATGCTCAGGGAAGGGTCTTTTTTTCCTGTCCCTCAGGGTACATCATGATTTATCTATAGACCAGTCACGTTAATGCTGTTTCTTTCACCAGTGATGGTCTGGGCCATGGGATAAATAATACAGTTCTGTTCAGAAAGTCTGAGAGAAAGTCTGCGGAGGCATCTGGGGAAAGGTTCTGTTTGATTGAAAGATAATAGAAAGAAATAAGCCCATTTGTTTCCGTCAACAGTGTCCAATGTGCATGTGTTACCTGCGGCAGCCATTTTGCCATCAAAAAGGGACAAGCCTCTGATGGTAAAGAATAGAAAAATGGAAAGACCCTGAGTCCTTAATGATATTGTAAAGACACTGAATTAACTAATTCTGAAAATTCCCTGCCTTTGGAATTCTTGTCCTGAATGCCAGTCGTTATTTTTATTGTTTAATCTACTTGTGAAGCTGGTGGTTTGGCACTCAGAAAACATTCCCAGCTCTGCTTGGTGTGCCCTTAGGAGTACATTTCTGATCTCCCTGCCTCAGAATTCAGGGGATGAATTCGGTTCTTCCTATTAGGTGCATTCATGTGACATTTGGAAGGGGAAACTGAGGTGAAGGTTATTTTTTGTGGCTTGGCTGTTTTCTGGGAGCAAGAATGGAGATGTTGGTATTTTTGCAACAATGTTAAAAATCACTGACTAGTTTCATGGCTATCAAGAGGTGATTGTAGCCTGGGCAGCCTCTTAATTCCTCACTTTCCTAATAGGGACAGGTTTAGTAGTTCCTGGTGGGGTCAGTTGTTTAGTGTTACTTTCAAATAATTCCTGGAAACACAGCTTGAATCCAGCTCCGCCATCCCTTCCTGTGATACCGCAAGTACCAAATTTCTCCCTTTCTGCTTAAAATAACTACACTGGTTTCTGTTTCTTACAGTAAAAGCCTGTTTACCACTTTTAGCCAGTTTTCTCTTACTTGTAGCTGAAAGAATCCTGGTGGAAACAGTCACATAGATAGTAAATAGTGGAGCTGGGACTTTAGTCCAAGTCATGTGACAACAAATCCATAGCTCTTTCCATTGTACCTTGACTAGGTTGTCAATAAGACAGTTTCTGGAAGATGACTCTGCATTTTTCTTTCGTTTTGTCTGCCTTTCCCTTTGTCTTAATAGTAGCTTCCCAGCAGTGTCTTTATCTCTTCCCACCCTTGTCTTTCTAAATACAGGCTTTCCCTTGTCAACACTGGTTTGTCCCTCTCCACACACTGCTCTCTTTACAGTCCTGCTGTTCTGATGGTCATTTCAAATACATTTAAAGATGTGCCTTAAGGGGCTTCCCTGGTGGCGCAGTGGTTGAGAATCTGCCTGCCAATGCAGGGGACACGGGTTCGAGCCCTGGTCTGGGAAGATCCCACATGCCGCGGAGCGACTGGGCCCGTGAGCCACAGTTGCTGGGCCTGCGCGTCTGGAGCCTGTGCTCCACAACGGGAGAGGCCGTGACAGTGAGAGGCCCGCGCACCGCGATGAAGAGTGGCCCCTGCTTGCCGCAACTGGAGAAAGCCCTCGCACAGAAACGAAGACCCAACACAGCCAAAAATAAATAAATAAACAAATACTTAAAAAAAAAAATGTGCCTTAAATATAACATTTTTTAAAAATGAAGCCTCCCCCTTATTTTCTTTGGCTGGCTTAGTTAACATCTTGTTCCTAAGATAATTATCGTTCCTATCACTCTGTATCATAATTGTTTGAGTGTTTCTGTCCACTAGACAATGACCTTTGTAGAAAGAAAGACCACGTCCTATCTGCCTTTGAATTCCACTGTCTGGGACATAGCAGGCACTCAGAAAATATATCCTGATCTGCTGAAACATTGTCTAAGTGTTCTGATCCCGCTATATGCAGATTACAGTATTACTCGTTGGAATTCATTAATTCAAAATCCTAAAGATATTTTTCAGCTTTCGTTTCTGAATCTTAAATATTACGTAAGGTACCTGAACCGATCTTTCACTAAAGCATGTTTGAAACGTATGTCACGGATGAATGTCTGTGATATCATTTGATGTTGTTATGCATCAGATAACATACTACAGTTGTACGGACTGTAGTATGACTTTGTTTCCCAGCACCTTCCAATGAATTGCTTGCCCCTTGTTGATCTGGATTGATTATATATTTATGCCTGTGACTTGCTGATGACAGTGATGCCCTCAGAGGCTAATGAAGTTATTTTACTAAAAATCCATTTGCCCTTTCACGAACTGTCCCCCAAGGTCTGTAAACTTGTTACTTTATGGTTGATGTACCTTCGTTGTTATTGTAATATGCTTGATGGGGACTAAACTATTTCTGCTGCTTCTGCTACTGCTTCTGCTGTTGAGTGCACCATTTCAGTTGTGTACCAACAACTCCAGGGGGACAAGTAACCCAGGAATGAAGGTGACATACTTTGAAGATGCGTGTGTTGTCTTTTAAATGCTGTTGTATTTAACAACAGTCACCTCTCGATAGCCATGAAACTAGTCAGTCCTTAACCCTCTTCCTTAGTCTAATGATTCTTTCATTCATTTTTTCCTTTGGATCCTTCTCCTATCACTTGGAGATTGGCTGCCTTCTCCTATCACTTTCCCCCATGCTTCTTGGATTTTGCACTGCTCACTTGGTTGTTACGGCTATTTCCAGTCCTTCTTTAAGAATGCTTCTTTCCTTTTGGAATATGTAATAGAATTTGTGACCAAAGTTTATTTTTTGAGAATTGCCCCTTTTAGATATTTCTGATTACTTTTAGCATTGCTAACTGCTCCTGCTTTATTGATTTTCTCGTAGAGTTGCTTTAAAAGATGAAATAAAGCAGAATGCAACACGATGCCCTGATATATCAGGGTTTTCTTGTCTCCTAAGAAAACTGATTTCCACACAGTGTTACTAAATTGTGTTTGCTTATATTGAGGTAGACCTCAATAGCAATTTAAGACTTTCAACCTACAACGCATTATTAATGTTCTTGAAAACTTAGATATATGAGAAATTGAAAAGCGTAAAGTGCTTGAGAAATAATTATTTTTTAAATGAGTTTCATATTCTACAGCAAGAAAACTTCACATTTCTCCCTGACAAAGGAATCAGGAACTGATAAAAGCATTTGTCAATGATACATTAATATTCAGGGCAGCTCACCCAATATTACTTAGGTGTTTTCAAGTCGAAACTTTCAATACAACAGCATTTAAAAGACAACACATGCATCTCCAAAGGATGTCACCTTCATTCCTGGGTTGCTTGTCCCCCTGGAGTTGTTGACCTGGGAGTTCTAGTAGATTATGTGCTGAAAATAAGGGAAATATATTATTTTAACATTAGAAGAGGAACAAAGAAAAAGAGGTTGTTTTTCTTTTTCCCAGCTGCCCCCTGGTGGCAAAGGCACAACAGACAGCAAAGGCATGAAACAAAGATTCTGGCTTTGTAGATGCTGCTGGTGATTCTTAAGAGGGTCTCCAACCAAAGTCTGTGCTGTACGTGTGTGAAAAAGAAGAGCAGAAATATTGGGTCTCCTAATTACATTTTGCTTCCCAACGGCATCTGTTCTTATCACAGTAGCACCAGGCTCTACCCGCTTGGTCAATACTTGTATATTAACAAGAGACAATCGATAGAAAAATTAAAAAAGAAAGTCAAGGTAATTAGGCTAAAGCTGCTGCTTATGAGTTTTCCATAATTACTTTAGCTTCCTCTAGTTATCCCATCTCCAGAAAAATAGGGCCTGATTGAAGGACTGGGTCGTGTTTGACTGAGGACATGTCAAGATTATACAAAGCCAGGCAGGAAATAAAATTAAGCTGTATTTGTTTTAGAGCAGTAAAAGGGGCTTTGCCTGATGGCATGGGAAGAATAGACGTTGATTTAAATGCACCCATTAGCAGCTGTGCCATTGTTGGTACCTGTTTCATGTCATCAGTTTTTGCACCACTGGCAGAAGCCCACTCAGAAGCACTGTGACATGTCATGTATCAAAGCTCCAGAGGAAGGTAGTGGATGAACTTCTCTCAGAAATGGGATCTTTTTGGAAATTAGATCCCATCCTTTACAAAACCATGAAACAGCTCAAAACCGTATGGCTGCCATAATTCGGCCATGGCTCCTGGTGGTCATCATTGGCAGGTATCAGTGTCCATTTACCGGGCCTTAATGAACAAGTTATCCACATTAGGTGAGTGAGCCTAATCTTTGGTTTTGAGCTACTTCGACATTTTTGTGCCTCGATGCTGGAAGTCCTAAATAAATCAGAGCCACCCTGTTTCTGACTGCTGCGTATAAGGTTGGTATGTCTGCCTTTTAGGGGAAAGAAAAAAACAGAGGAATTCCTAGTTTGAGAGAGAGAAATCTAAGGAGAAAAGATAGGTTAGTGAGACAGATATTTCATGTTTTATGTCCATTTACGGTCTTCATTTGCACTATTTCTGTCAGCTCAAAGCACTTTATAAACTTTAGTACCAAATTATGTACCAACATCACTTCATTCACTGCTGATACGTAGCTGTGTTAAACATCTGCCAGGTATATATTTCCTAGAGGCAAAAAGAAAAAAAAAAAACGTAGAAGAGAATTAGATCTGGTTAAATATACAGAGAAAATTTAGATATGGGGGAATATAATATGCAGATATTTATTGAGCATCTGCTATGTGCAGAGCATTGCAGAAGACTCCCTGGGTACAGGAAATAATATAATAGCCTTTCTGCACACAGCCCCACCCCACCCCAACACCTAGGTTTGTAAATCAGAAGTGAGTGATGGAGCCAAGATTTGAATCCAGGACAGTCTGATTTCAAAGCACAAGCGCTTAACTCTATTAAAAGAGGATCACTTTTACTTGAAGCTTAAAAAAAAAAAAAGACTGTCTAGGGGAAGATGAAATGTGTGAAGTATGATCTTTACTCAATAAATGCAAATCTAATTAATGATAGTGATGCTAGGGTGTGGGGATGGAAGAGTACTGAATAAAACATATACACCCCAGGGCATTGAACAGTAAGATGAGGAGTCACAGGTGGAACTAGAGCTTTGGTGTGAATTATTATTAATAGTTGTTAATATTACAAGTGGTTGTATATTATTCCACCACTGTTGCCTTTGCATATGTGACTCTCTGCTACATGTATAATAGAACTTACAGCAAGTAAAACCAGTGCTGATTGTTGATTTGGGTCTGTCACATTTATGAGATTGTGTGAAGGCCCTCAGAAGATTCTGTGTACCCTTTGGATTAGCTGAGGCCAAGGAATTGCGAATGCAGCTAAACTTGGGCACATTTGATGGCTGAATTCTTTCCGGCATATTGCCCACCATCTCAAATGTTGGGAAGGTTCTAGCTGATGCTTTCACCGTGAAAGTAATACATAATAAACATTTGTTCCTTTAGTTTAAATATTTATTTATTTATTTAGGTTGTGCTGGGTCTTAGTTGCGGCATGCGGGATCTTTTAGTTGTAGCAATCGGACTTCTTAGTTGTGGCATGTGAACTCTTAGTTGTGGCATGCAGGATCTAGTTCCCTGACCAGGGATCGAACCCAGGTCCCCTGCATTGGGAGCGTGGAGTCTTACCCACTGGCGCACCAGGGAAGTCCCTGTTCCTTTACTTTAAAAAAAGTGATTCTGAATACACAACCACTTCTGTATTAAATATTTTTAGAAATTTGCCTAGGGGATAATTTTCGAAAGCTTATTTTCCTCTTCCCTCCTGACCCATTTTATTTAGACATCCCAACGAAAACTTTTTTCTACCTCTCTGCTTTTTTTTTCCTCTACTTGTTGCTTCCATTGTCACTCCGTATTTTTTTTACCTTGTTTTCATTTTTACCCTACAAAAAGTTTGAGCACCAAGTGCCAAATAAGAGTGGTGGAATATTATGCAGCCATTGAGACAGTGTAGTTTAATTCTGTGATAGGAGCTTAGATGTGAGTCCAACTGCCTGGCTTGAATCTTAGATAGTGCTTTAAATTAACTATGTAATCTTTAATAAGTTAGTTAAACTTACTGTCTAATTTTTTATCTATAAAATGAGGATAGTAGAAGAACCTATCTTATAGGCTTGTTATGAAGATTAAATGAGCTAGCATATAGAAAGTGCCTTGTATACAGTGCCCTGTAAATGTTAGCATATTTAATAATAAAAACTATTACTACATTTATATTCATATGGCATGTTTAATGATATAGAAAATGTTCATGAGAGAACTTTACATGAAAGAAATAGGGTATAAAGTGCTCTATGATTACAACTATTAACAAACACTTAAACGTTTTTAAGGACACCAGAATAAAATAGACCAAAATTGTGGTTTGTTTTAGAACTGTTGTCTCCTGTTAATCTTTATCTATTTATTTTTGTAAATTTGAGGTACTTATCACAGTACAGAATTATTTTATTGATCTCTTTACTTGGTTTTGATTGTCTCCCTCTCAAATGGAAGTTTTATGAGAAAGGATTCAAGCTGGTCTTTTCCACCATTGTCTAGCCCATGTCCAGTGCCACATATCTGGCAGAGAATATATCCCTTCAACAAATATTTGTTGAATGAATATGTTTACTTCTTTCTTTTCTGTTTTCTAATTATGTTAATAGAAAATTTCTGTCTAAAAATGCAACAAACTAGTGAATAAAACAGAAAAGAAGCAGACTCATAGATATACTAGAGAACAAACTAGTGACTACCAGGGGGGAGAGGAGAGGGGGAGGGGTGATATAGGGTCAGGGGAAAAAGGGTTATGATGGGATTCTATGAAATCATGTGTGTGACACTTTTGAAAATTGTAAAGCATAGTAGAATTTAAAGAATCTTTCAATTAAAAAAAAAGAAAAAATTTCTAACTGCTATAATAGGAAAAAATTGCTACTTTAAAAACATTATGTCAGCTCTCCTAAAGGCATATTATTGCTCTGTAGTTCATGGTAAGGTAGCAAATAGTAAGAAAATGTTTCTCACATTGCATGTTTACTTTTTCTTTTTTTTTTTGATGTGGTCATTCCAACTCACAGCCTTTATTTATTTTAGTTTTTTTTTAACATCTGTATTGAAGTATAATTGCTTTACAATGGTGTGTTAGTTTCTGCTTTTTAACAAAGTGAATCAGCTATACATATACATATATCCCCATATCTCCTCCCTCTTGCGTCTCCCTCCCACCCTCCCTATCCCACCCCTCTAGGTGGTCACAAAGCACCGAGCTGATCTCCCTGTGCTATGCGGCTGCTTCCCACTAGCTATCTATTTTACATTTGATAGTATATGTAAGTGCATGCCACTCTCTCACTGTGTCCCAGGTTACACTTCCCCCTCCCCATCTCCTCAAGTCCATTCTCTACGTCTGCATCTTTATTCCTGTCTGGCCCCTAGGTTCTTCAGAAACCTTTTTTTTTTTTTTTTTTTGGTAGATTCCATATATATGTGTTAGCATACGGTATTTGTTTTTCTCTTTCTGACTTACTTCACTCTGTATGACAGACTCTATGTCCATCCACCTCACTACAAGTAACACAATTTCGTTTCTTTTTATGGCTGAGTAATATTCCATTGTATATATGTGCCACATCTTCTTTATCCATTCATCTGTCGATGGACATTTAGGTTGCTTCCATGTCCTGGCTATTGTAAATAGAGCTGCAATGAACATTGTGGTACATGACTCTTTTTGAATTATGGTTTTCTCAGGATATATGCCCAGTAGTGGCATTGCTGGGTCGTATGGTAGTTCTATTTTTAGTTTTTTAAGGAACCTCCATACTGTTCTCTATAGTGGCTGTATCAATTTACATTCCCACCAACAGTGCAAGGGGGTTCCCTTTTCTCCACACCCTCTCCAACATTTATTGTTGGTAAATTTTTTGATGATGGCCCTTCTGACTGGTATGAGGTGATACCTAATTGTAGTTTTGATTTGCATTTCTGTAATGATTAGTGATGTTGAGCATCCTTTCATGCGTTTGTTGGCAGTCTGTATATCTTCTTTGGAGAAATGTCTATTTAGATCTTCTGCCCATTTTGGATTGGGTGGTTTATTTTTTTGATATTGAGCTGCATGAGCACCTTGTATATTTTGCAGATGAATCCTTTGTCAGTTGCTTCATTTGCAAATATTTTCTCTCATTCTGAGGGTTGTCTTTTCATCTTATTTATGGTTTCCTTTACTGTGCAAAAGGATTTAAGTTTCATTAGGTCCCATTTATTTTTGTTTTTATTTCCATTTCTCTAGGAGGTGGGTCAAAAAAGATCTTGCTGTGATTTATGACAAAGAATGTTATTCCTATGTTTTCCTCTAAGAGTTTTATAGTGCCTGGTCTTATATTCAGGTCTCAAATCCATTTTGAGTTTATTTTTGTGTATGGTGTTAGGGAGTGTTCTAATTTCATTCTTTTACATGTAGCTGTCCTGTTTTCCCAGCACCACTTATTGAAGAGACTGTTTTTTCTCCATTTTATATCCTTGCCTCCTTTGTCATAGATTAGTTGACCATAGGTGCGTGGGTTTCTCTCTGGGCTTTCTATCCTGTTCCATTGACCTATATTTCTGTTTTTGTGCCAGTACCATACTGTCTTGATTACTGTAGCTTTGTAGTATAGTCTGAAGTCAGGGAGCCTGATTCCTCCAGCTCCTTTTTTCTTTCTCAAGATTGCTTTGGCTATTCAGGGTCTTTTGTGTTTCCATAGAAATTGTGCAATTTTTTGTTCTAGTTCTGTGAAAAATGCCATTGGTAGTTTGATAGGGATTGCATTGAATCTGTAGATTGCTTTGAGTAGTATAGTCATTTTCACAAGGTTGATTCTTCCAATCCAAGAACATGGTATATCTCTCCAACTGTTTGTGTCATCTTTAATTTCTTTCATCCATGTCTAATAGTTTTCTGCATACAGGTCTTTTGTCTCCTTAGGTAGGTTTATTCCTAGGTATTTTATTCTTTTGGTTGCAGTGGTAAATGGGAGTGTTTCCTTAATTCCTCTTTCAGAATTTTCATCATTAGTGTATACGAATGCAAGAGATTTCTGTGCATTAATTTTGTATCCTGATAATCTACCAAATTCATTGATTAGCTCTAGTAGTGTTCTGGTAGCATCTTTAGGATTCTCTATGTATAGTATCATGTCATCATGTCATCTGCAAACAGTAACAACTTTACTTCTTCTTTCCTGATTTGGATTCCTTTTATTTCTTTTTCTTCTCTGATTGCTGTGGCTAAAACTTCCAAAACTATGTTGAATAATAGTGGTGTGAGTGGACAACCTTGTCTTGTTCCTGATCTTAGTGGAAATGGTTTCAGTTTTTCACCATGGAGAACGATGTTGGCTGTGGGTTTGTCATATATGGCCTTTATTATGTTGAGGTAAGGTCCCTCTATGCCTACTTTCTGGAGGGTTTTTATCATAAATGTGTGTTGAATCTTGTTGAAAGCTTTTTCTGCATCTATTGAGATGATCATATGATTTTTCTCCTTCAATTTGTTAATATGGTTTATGACATTGATTGATTTGTGTATATTGAAGAATCCTTGCATTCCTGGGATAAACCCCATTTGATCATGGTGTATTATCCTTTTAATGTGCTGTTGGATTCTGTTTGCTAGTATTTTCTTGAGGATTTTTGCATCGATGTTCATCAGTGATATTGGCCTGTAGTTTTCTTTCTTTGTGACATCTTTCTTTGTTTTTGGTGTCAGGGTGATGGTTGCCTCGTAGAATGTGTTTGGGAGTGTTCCTCCCTCTGCTATACTTTGGACGAGTTTGAGAAGGATAGGTTTTAGCTCTTTTCTAGATGTTTGATAGAATTCGCTTGTGAAGCCATCTGGTCCTGGACTTTTGTTTGTTGGAAGATTTTTTTTTTTTATAAGGAAAACCCCAAGAACTGGGACAGGTTGGAGGAAGGGAGGTAAATATGAAGAATTTCTTTTTTTTTTTTTCATTTTATAAATTTATTTATTTTATTTTTGGCTGCATTGGGTCTTCGTTGTTGCTCATGAGCTTTCTTTACTTGCTGGGAGTGGGGGCTACTCTTCATTGCGGAGTGCAGGCTCTAGGTGCGCAGGCTCAGTAGTTGTGGTGCATGGGCCTAGTTGCTCTGCAGCATGTGGGATCCTGCCGGACCACGGATAGAACCCGTGTCCCCTGCATTGGCACACAGACTCCCAACCACTGTGCCACCAGGTAAGCCCTGTTGGAAGATTTTTAATCACAGTCTCAGTTTCAGTGCTTGTGATTGGTCTGTTTATATTTTCTATTTCTTCCTGGTTCAGTCTCGGAAGGTTGTGCTTTTCTAAGAATTTGTCCATTTCTTCCAGGTTGTCCATTTTATTGGCATAGAGTTGTTTGTAGTAATCTCTCATGATCCTTTGTATTTCTGCAGTGTCAGTTGTTACTTCTCCTTTTTCATTGCTAATTCTATTGATTTGAGTCTTCTCCCTTTTTTTCTTGATGAATCTGGCTAATAGTTTATCAATTTTGTTTATCTTATCAAAGAACCAGCTTTTAGTTTTGTTGATCGTTGATATTGTTTCCTTCGTTTCTTTTTCATTTATTTCTGATCTGATCTTTATGATTTCTCTCCTGCTAACTTTGAGGGTTTTTTGTTCTTCTTTCTCTAGTTGCTTTACATGTAAGGGTAGGTTGTTTATTTGAGATGTTTCTTGTTTCTTGAGGTAGGACTGTATTGCTGTAAACTTCCCTCTTAGAACTGCTTTTGCTGCATCCCGTAGGTTTGGGTCATCGTGTTTTCATTGTCATTTGTTTCTAGCTATTTTTTGATTTCCTCTTTTTGATTTCTTCAGTGATCTCTTGGTTATTAAGTAGTGTATTGTTTAGCCTACATGTGTTTGTATTTTTCACAGATTTTTTCCTGTAATTGATATCTAGTCTCATAGCGTTGTGCTCGGAAAAGATACTTGATACAATTTCCATTTTCTTAAATTTACCAAGGCTTGATTTGTGACCCAAGATATGACCTATCCTGGAGAATGTTCCATGAGCACTTGAGAAGAAAGTGTATTCTGTTGTTTTGGGATGGAATGTCCTATAGATATCAATTAAGTCCATCTCGTTTAATGTGTCATTTAAAGCTTATGTTTCCTTATTTATTTTCATTTTGGATGATCTGTCCATTGGTTAAAGTGGGGTGTTAAAGTCCCCTACTATGATTGTGTTACTGTCGATTTCCCCTTTTATGGCTCTTAGCATTTGCCTCATGTATTGAGGTGCTCCTATGTTGGGTGCATAAATATTTACTATTGTTATATCTTCCTCTTGGATTGATCCCTTTATCGTTACATAATGTCCTTCTTTGTCTCTTGTAATAGTCTTTATTTTAAAGTCTATTTTGTCTGATATGAGAATTGCTACTCCAGCTTTCTTTTGATTTCCATTTGCATGGAATATCTTTTTCCATCCCCTCACTTTCATTCTGTATGTGTCCCTAGGTCTGAAGTGGGTCTCTTGTAGACAGCATATATAGGTCTTGTTTTTGTATCCATTCAGCCAGTCTTTGTCTTTTGGTGGGAGCATTTAATCCATTTACATTTAAGGTAATTATTGATATGTATGTTCCTATTACCATTTTCTTAATTGTTTTGGGTTTGTTATTGTAGGTCTTTTCCTTCTCTTGTGTTTCCTGCCTAGAGAAGTTCCTTTAACATTTGTTGTAAAGCTGGTTTGGTGGTGCTGAATTCTCTTAGCTTTTGCTTGTCTGTAAAGGTTTTAATTTCTCCGTCAAATCTGAATGAGATCCTTGCTGGGTAGAGTAATCTTGGTTGTAGGTTTTTCCCTTTCATCACTTTGAATGTGTCCTGCCACTGCCTTCTGGCTTGTAGAGTTTCTGCTGAAAGATCAGCTGATAATGTTATAGGGAGTCCCTTGTATGTTATTTGTTGTTTTTCCCTTGCTGCTTTTAATATTTTTTCTTTGTATTTAATTTTTTTTTAAATTTTATTTATTTATATATTTATTCATTTATGGCTTTGTTGGGTCTTCGTTTCTGTGCGAGGGCTCTCTCCAGTTGCAGCAAGCGGGGACCACCCTTCATCGCGGTGCGTGGGCCTCCCACCATCGCGGCCCCTCTCATCGTGGAGCACAGGCTCCAGACGTGCAGGCTCAGTAATTGTGGCTCACGGGCCTAGTTGCCCCGTGGCATGTGGGATCTTCCCAGACCAGGGCTCGAACCCGTGTGTATTTAATTTTTGATAGTTTGATTAATATGTGTCTTGGTGTGTTTTTCCTTAGATTTATCCTGTATGGGGCTCTCTGCAGTTCCTCGACTTCATTATCCCCTTTCCCATATTAGGGAAGTTTCCAACTATAATCTCTTCAAATATTTTCTTAGTCCCTTTCTTTTTCTCTTCTTCTTCTGGGACCACTATAATTTGAATGTTGGTGCGTTTAATGTTGTCCCAGATGTCTCTGAGACTGTCCTCAATTCTTTTCATTCTTTTTTCTTTATTCTGCTCTGCGGTAGTTATTTCCACTGTTTTATCTTCCAGGTCACTTATCCATTCTTCTGCCTCAGTTATTCTGCTATTGATTCCTTCTAGAGAATTTTAAATTTCATTTATTGTGTTATTCATCATTGTTTGCTCTTTAGTTCTCCTAGGTCCTTGTTAAACATTTCTTGTATATTCTCCATTCTGTTTCCAAGATTTTGGATCATCTTTACTATCATTACTCTGAATTCTTTTTCAGATAGACTGCCTATTTCCTCTTCATTTGTTTGGTCTGGTGGGTTTTTACCTTGCTCCTTCATCTGCTGTGTGTTTCTCCATCTTCTCATTTTGCTTAAATTACTGTGTTTGGGGTCTCCTTTTTACAGGCTGCAGTTTCATAGTTCCTGTTGTTTTTGGTGTCTGCCCCCAGTGGCTACGGTTGGTTCAGTGGGTTGTGTGGGCTTCCTGGTGGAGGGGACTGATGCCTGTGTTCCTGAGGATGAGGCTGGATCTTGTCTTTCTGGTGGGCAGGTCTGCGTTCCGTGGTGTGTTTTAGGCTGTCTGTGACCTTATTATGATTTTAGGCAGCCTCTCTGTTGATGGGTGGGGTTGTGTTCCTGTCTTGCTAGTTGTTTGGCATAGGGTGTCCAGCACTGTAGCTTGCTATTCATTGAGTGGAGCTGGGTCTTAACGTTGAGATGGAGATCTCTGGGAGAGCTTTCGCCATTTGATATTATGTGGAGCCAGGAGGTCTCTGGTGGACCAATGTCCTGAACTCACCTCTCCCACCTCAGAGCCACAGACCTGACACCCGGCCAGAGCACCAAGACCCCGTCAGCCACATGGGTCCAACCTCCAGGACTCCACACTCCAGAGGCCCTCCTTTGAATCTATTTTAGCTTTTTGATTTTGTTTTTTTTTTAGCTTTTTAATCAATCTAGAAAAATCCTAGGTAGTTAATTTTCCACTGGTTTTTTTTTTTTTTAATCTTTGCAAGACCTATTTTTTATTTAGCCATGATATCTGGTGTGCATTAGGATTCCGAGATCACTTGCACTAACCCGCCATCTGCCCAGGAGTCTGCAATCATAGTTGGAGTCTGGATTAAAGGCTCACCCTGGCTGGCCTCCTTTTGCCGAGATAAGAAAAGGCTGAGGCAGTGAGCACCAATGCAGGATTTTGTTTTAAACATACTACAGCTCTTTTTTAATTAGGATTGCTGCCAGTTCCAAGTTATATAGAGAGCTTCAGTTATTTTGTTAGTTAAGTATTACCTTAAAACCTTATTGTAGATGAAGAAATGTTATTCCAATTTTTAACTCAAAAAATGGTAGCCTGACTAAGTAAGTCACAGATTCCTTCAGTTGTTTACTCATCATAAATTTTCCCAGTGCTAGAGTTGCTACCTAGTATCTTTTTGACCCACTAAGCCACAGCACACCTCTGCCAGAGGCTGAATTACATGCCAATGTGCCAGTGAGGGGAAGTACTTTTTTCTATGCCAGATATTTTGCTTTCCAGTAAAACTTGGCCTTGGCATTCAGTGTTGAGGTCCGGAAGGTTCTCTGGTTGCTCTAAAATTCCGTGTTCATTTTTGAAGAGGAAACTTCAGTGAAATCAGATTGTAACAATAGACACAGTTTCATACAGAGAGAATTCAAACAGAATGGTGAAATCTTTTCATCTGTTGCTTAAAAATTTCACAGTCACAGAGATGCATCTCATCTTTCCCATAATTCCTCATTCAACTGCCAGGCTGATGGCAATAAATTTTACCATGGTTCTTATAAGTCAGGACACAATTTTCTCTTTTCTAAAGAGGGTCTCACTGAAGCACTTTGGAGAAAGACAAAACAAAGGAGAATAAGGGAAGGAGAGGAGAAAATAGGTTGAGGAGAGAGAGTCAGAGGTTCAGAAGACAGACATTACCCCAGTACCTCTACATCTGGGAAGGGTTAGGACTCATATATCAAGACAAAAGATAATGTTGTTTCAAGAAGCACTTAGAAAAGCACCTGCATCTCCAAATCTGTGGTAGAAGTAATATAAATTAGATGCGTGTAGTGAATTCTCCCCTAGCATTTTGTTGCTCTGAAGATCTGAGACTTCTCTCCTCTGAGCCCTTAAGTTAGATTGACTCCAAATTGCTACTGATTCAGTTTTCTAAACTACTATTATTGCTATACATTAAGACCTATTCTTTTAAAATTATTATATAATATTGGAGTGCATTGCGGTGAACACACCTAGAAGCAGTTACTATTGAAAGTAACTTAGGCCAGAATATCAAGACAGCTGTATACTTAGTAGAAAGAATAAATGCTAAGTGCTATGTTGCTCTTTTTTAAAAAATTAATTTATTTACTTTTGGCTGCTTTGGGTCTTCTTTGCTGTGCGTGGGCTTTCTCTAGTTGTGGCGAGCGGGGGCTACTCTTTGTTGCGGTGCGCGGGCTTCTCATTGCCGTGGCTTCTCTTGTTGCGGAGCACTGGCTCTAGGCACGCGGACTTCAGTAGTTGTGGCACGCGGGCTCAGTAGTTGTGGCACACGGGCTTAGTTGCTTCACAGCATGTGGGATCTACCCAGACCAGGGCTCGAACCCGTATCCCCTGCATTGGCAGGCGGATTCTTAACCACTGACCCACCAGGGAAGTCCCTATGTTGCTCTTAATGGCAGTGGTAGTGGTGATTTATATTGCTGTTATTATTTTGTTTTTCTTATATGAAATAAATTTGACATGTTTAACTTGTAGTAATAACTCTAAAAGGATTAGTAGTAACATGATTTATTTAAAATCACACAGGATATTGGTATGCTCTGAAGGTCAAATGAAATAATTTGTGAATTGGTTTTGAAATTCACATACATTGAAATGTATGTTGGCAAAATGATGATGTATCTTTCTAGACCCTTATGTATTGAGTTACTCTGTTCAAAAGTAAAGATGATTTGAGCTGTCTTACCCTTCACAGGATCAGACAGAGCAAGCAGCCTAACTTAGCCTCTTCATTACTCCCCTTCCCCCCAGCTCAACATAATTGTTCCTATTCTGAGGCAGTGTCTAAAATCTGTATAATTCAGCAAGAAAAGCCAGCAACGAGGGAGAATATTAATTATTTCTTGCCTATCAGCCATCACCACATAATTGCAACAGCTACATCCTGATTGAAAATTTAGTCTTTCAGACTTAGAATGGCTCGTTAGCTTTTTGCTTCCTGTTTTCATACTGAAAAAGAAGAATCTAAACAAAGAGGCTAGGAAACCAGTAGATTTTCTCTTCCTATGGGTATGTCCTGTAAACCTTCCCTTTGTGGTAGGCCAACCCTATTTACAGATCTAGGAACTGCTGGTGTAGTATGAGCTGAAGTACTACAAAGCCTGTATTTCCCCCAAATCCTTTTTTTTTTTTGGCCATGCCATGCAGCTTGCAGGATCTTAGTTCCGCTACCAGGGATTGAACCTGTGCCCTAGGAAGTGAAAGAGCAGAGTCCTAACCCCTGAACCGCCAGGGAATTTCCCCCCAAATACTTCTTGCACTGATCAGTTATTAAAGTAACATCTTTCTGCCTGGCCTTAGATTTCTACCCCAGAGTTAATACTTTGGATTAGATAATGAGCCTGAGGATATTTTCTTCAGAAGGGTACTTGTTAAAAATGGTACACTTTTGAAGAAAGACCTCAGGTCCTAGAAACTTACAATGATTCTTTTCATTGGTATACTTTATAACTAATCTATGACAAGCTTCAGGAGAGGCAATGTGAAACCTACTAATTAATGAATCCCTGTCTCAAGAGGAATCACATGAAATCCTGGATTGGGAAGTCATTACATCGTTCCATTGGGAGTCCCCAAGGTCACTCCTATGTTTAAAGATTCAGTAAGACTCATGGAAGTTGGCATAGAGTCGTACCTATGGCTAAGATTTATTATAGTGATGTAGTCGGGATACACAACTGGCTGATAAGGGAAAAAGGCACAAATGGTCTTCAGGAATTCATGGACTGGCTTCCTTATGCTCTCTCTCCCCCATGAGATCACTCAGGGCACCTTCTTCTCACAGCAACAGAAATGCAGCAACATGTATGAGAGATTCAGTGCCCAAGGTCAGGGACTAGCCACCTGGTCATGTAGGCACCCTTTGCCTAGCACCCAAAATCCCAGACTGCAAGAAAGAAAGCAGGTGTTCAGCATGAACCACATTGTTTGCACAAACAATCTAAGCACAGTAAACCACCTTTATCAGTTAGGGAAAGGTGAGAATGCTTCCAAAATTTAAATTTGTTTTTTGTTCTTTTTCCGGACTCCCTGCCCTAGCTTACAGACTTCAGTGCAGGCCAAAGAGGTGATGGAAAGGGGAGAGATTTCCCCAGATGGCCTACTTTACAATTTTACTCATGTCTCTGGGTCCTGATGGATGATGGCCTATATTAAAAAGCCTTATGTATAATCAGACTGAAGAACTCTAAAACTATAACTTGTTTTGAGTGTTCAGTCATACGTAATTCTAAGCTGGTGAGACTTCACAGGGTTAATATTATGTCTACAATTCCCTAGTTCAAGCACTGAGCAGGATCCAGTGTGAACTAGTATTTTAACATCAAATCAGTGACCAATTTGTTTTCATACTAAATTGAGTCTCCTTTTATAGTACCTTGAGATTCACTAAAAGATGAGTTCTAGCCACTTGTTTAATATACTCTCTCCCTTCCCCCATTGTCCTTCATAGAGGTTGGTTGGCTTTTTCTTTGCCAGTGGATTTTAGTGCCATGAATACTAAACAGACACACCTCTGAGACTGAAATGAGATTGCTGGAAATTTATCTGCAGTGAAGGAAAGCTACTTCCTAAAGTGAAGGCCTAATGTGATTTTCTAGTCATCAGCAAAGAAGGTAGATTTTATATTACAGTTATCTGGAGATTCGAATTACATGGGCTTCTATTTCTGTCCTGCATCCGCCTCCATTGTCTCGTTTCCCCCAAGATTCTGGATTCTCTATGTCCTTAATTTTGAGCCATTGTTATTAGTGGTTGATGGAAATGTGTTTTATGTTTCAAGCATATTTAGACCCCAATATGTTTAAGAATCATTGGCCTAAAACACTTTTTCTAATGTGTCCATTGAACTCCAGTTTCTCAGGAAGTCTTTGGCTATTTTGATTTTGTATGCATTTCCCGGGATGGAGACCCAGAGCATCATTGGTAGACCATCGGTTTCTTCTGGAATGAATCTCACATGTAAAGCAGAAGTGCCTCTGGTACTTCATTTTGTGGAGAGTCCAGTTTTAAAATAAGACAGTGTAGGACCTGAGAGATGGGTAGTGGATGTGTGAGGGGATTATAAACTTGTTTTGAACTTTGTCAATGAGAAGACTTCAGAAAATCAATTATTGGAGAATGTAAAATTTCCTAAAGTGCAGGAGGCAGATCACTTGGAGAGAAGTCATGTGTGTTAACCTTGAGGAGAAGGAGCATCTCACAGAAAGTGCTTTCTCCCCTCAACTGGTTTACCAAATCCTTTGAATCTCTTGTTTCCGTTGAAGACCATAAGAATATTTGGAAGGCCAGTGCATTTCACGGTCACAAAGGCACTTTTAATTGCTTCCATGAAGTTGTATCCTGTCTTTCTTCTTTCGCAACAAAGTGACATGTATTAGCATTTCCCTGGTAGTTATTTGTAATTGCACCAGTGTTCACCATTCCCAAATGTTACAATTGAATCCTTTGAGATTCTAGTCACATTTCTAAGCAGGTGTACCAAATTACAGCTCCAGACTTCTGCTTGAAATCTAGAGTTCCAATTAGTCAGATATCCGGGGTGAGAAGGGCTAGCAAGGGAAAGACCTGAGAAAACACACAGCCCAAAATAGTTGGAAATTTCCCTGCTGCTTTGCCTCCAACCAAATTTGATTTGTCAGCATGTGAGAGGGCGTTAGATCTTCTAAGAAACTGCTTGGTTTCCATTCCATTCAAGTATAATTGGTTTTCAGGGACTGAATTAAAGCAGGAAAGCAAAAGTTAGGTGGATGATGTAAGTGAGCAAATAACTCCATATGTAACAGACTCTTGGTCTGGGTGTTTGTTGGTTGTTTGTTGTTCTTCATTTTCATCAAAACCACAGTTTCATATACAGCTTTTTGTCATGCTGGTTTTTACATGTTGTCTTAAAACACAACTGCAGAATACTTACATCTGATTTTCTATTTTAACTTGTTTCAAGAGAGCTGACACTGCTCTCTTATGTACTATTCCTTTCACTTGGAATGGCTACTCTGTTTTATCTCCTGAATTTTCTAATTTATTTTCTTTAAGACCAGTATCTAAAATCTTTTCTTTCAGTTAGTGTTCCTTTTCCAGGGGACTCATTTATGTCTCTACAATGCTTAGGAATTTAGCTAATTCATTTGCTTTCTCTTATTGCACTGCTACCTAAGGAAAGTTGTGTGATCAAGAGGAAGGGGCATGGGTGGTATAAACTGAATCGTTCTGGGTTTACAGCTGGCTTTGCTGCTCACCATCTCTGAGTTTGGTCAGGTCATCTAACTTTTCAGAGTGATGATATTCTCATAATAGAATGGGACCAGTGGCACCTGTCTTTCTGGGGTGTTGTTTGTTATTTCATTTGTACATTCTTTGGTTTGTGCATTCTTTCATTCATTCGTTCAGAATAGGTATTGAGCAATCACTCTGTGGTGAGCACCATGCAAATGCTAGGGATATCAAGATGGACATGGTCTGTGCTCTTAGGATGCCTACAATCTAGTGGGAAAAGTGGATATGAAACAAGTAGTTACAAGCATGACCACTGTTTAAAAACAAAAAAAAAGAGTGAGTACAGAATGCCATAGGAGTATGACAGGGTAGAAACAGTGAGAAGCTATTTTAGTTTGTTCGGGCTGCTACACAAAGTACCATAGACTGAGTGGCTTAAACAACAGAAATTTATTTCTCACAGTTTTGGAGGCTGGGAACTCCAAGATCAAGGCACTGGCAGATTCAGTGTCTGGTGAGAGCCTGCTTCCTAGTTCACAGATGACCATCTATCCTCACATGGCAGAAGGAGTAAGGGAGCTTTCTGGGGGGTCTTTTGTACGGGCACTAATCCCACTCATGAGGGTTCTACCCTTATGACCTAATCACCTCCCAAAAGCCCCACCTCCAAATACCATCGCATTGGGGATTAGGTTTTAGCATATGAATTTTAGGAGGCCACAAATATTCAGTCTATAGCAGAAGTCATCCAAGTATTTTTAATGTTTTTCATGGGGGAGAGAGACTGAGAGAAGTCATGAACAGCTTTGCTCAGCAAATAAATGTTAACTTAATGGATGTTTCCATGGAAGGTGAGCTATAAATAGGCCATGCTTTGCTGGCCTTACGAGATTTTGCATATCTTTCACCAGAGTCTCAGTTTTCCAATTTGTCTCAACCTTTGAACTCTCAACTTGCTTTGGTCAGACATTATTGCACATAATTGCCTGCATCTGGCCCCATGTTTTGCTAATGCTGCCCCAAATAGGTGAAGCCTGCTTCTTTTCCCTGAGATTTGGTCCCTTCTGCTTCTCTGACACCAGTCCTCTTATCCCTATCCTGCAGAATACTCTTGATGTTTTTCTCTACCGTGTTGACCATCTCTTTCAAAGATCAAAGAACTTAATCTCTTTAGAATGTGCTTTGTGTGTTCTGAATCTGTTTTGTGTGTTCTGTATCTTTTCAGCTTAAACTTATGAATATAGGAAACTTTCATCTAGTGGTAATATGAACACCAAGAAGCTGAAATAACCACCAGTTCTGTAGTCTTCAGATTACAGTGGCAGGGGCAATCTCACTGAGGCAGTCCTGGAACTTACTGCTGTATCACTAGCATACCCAAGCATATGATACTTGGTAGATACTTAACAAGATGTTTTTAAGTAAAGGATTATATTAACAAACATTCAGGAGTGAGCTTAGATTACATCTAAACAGCAAACAAAAACTCTAGAAATGAGATATGTAATAGGTACAGCAAGATGTCATTCATGCTGCAGAGATGCAATGGAAGGATTAAATGACCTCTGTCTGAGAAGGTCCAGAAAGGCTCTATGACCATTACACCACTGTCTTGGTTCATTTAGGTTGCTGTAACAAAATACCACACTGGGCAGTTTATAAACAACAGAAATTTATTTCTTATAGTTCTCAAGGCTGGAAGTCTGAGATCAGGGTACCAGCGTGTTTGGGTGAGGCCTTTTCTTCCAGGTTGCAGACTTCTTGTTGTGTCCTCACATGATGGAAGGGACAGGGAGCTCTGTGGGATTTCTTTTATAAGAGCACTAGTACTGTTTTTGACCTAATCACCTCCCAAAGTCCCCACCTGCTCATACCATCACCTTTGGAACTGGGATTTCAACATACGAATGTTGGGGAAACACAAGCATTCAGACCATAGCAACTACTTATGTTGAATCTTAAAGGATGACAGAGATTTCTGCAGGTGAACAAGGAAAGAAGCACATTCTAGCCTGAGAATTTAACATGTGGATTGCGTAAAGTTGGAAAGATGCTCACACATTGGCTAAACTACAAGTTACTCACTGAACCTGGAGAGCTGGGGGTATGTGGAGGCACGGTGAAAGCGCAGCTGAAGAGGTGGGTCCAGGCTGGAACCTGAGGGTTTCCTGTCTTTGGGGCTAATAATTTTAGACTTTGTGAGTTGGGGAGTATTGAAGGAGTTCAGATCAGAAGAATAATTGGATCAGATTTGAACTTAAAAACGTGGAGGAAAGTGAGGAGGAGATGAGTTATTACAGCATGCCAGCTTGACTCTACGCTCTTCACATGTACTAACTCATTTAGTCCTCACATCTTCAATGCCCACAGTAATGTGTCAGTGGCGTCAAGGATATTTTGAACCAGGCAAAGCTGAAGACAGTGAGAACAGCTTATTATAATAGTTTGGTTGAGAAATGATGGGGTCTTAAAATAAGATTGTTTCAGTAAGACTAGAGTGAGGAAATCTTGGCGGCAGAATTGACAGATTTTGAACAGGCTGTTGGAGGTGAAAGAGAGGGAGGAGGCCAGGATGCCAGTTCTGCCTTGGGCAGCTGGGGATATGACGGTGCCTTTCTCTGAAATAGAGACCTTGAGAGCAGGAGCAGGTTTCTGGGGAAAGATGTTAAGTTTAGGTTTGAACTTGTGGCATTTGGTCCTGATGAAATATCTGGAAGGATGCATTAGTTAGTTACCTTGCAGTAACTTAACATGTAAAGGAGTTAGTGGTATTTGTGTGGTAATTAAAGCCATGACAGTAGTTGAATGGACTAGGGAGTTTGTTAATTAAGAAAATTACTGGGTGACACCTTAGGATATATCCCACTTAAGGAATGGTCAGAGGAAAGGGAGACTAAAATGAAGATACTACTACTACAAACTACTGTAATTCTTTTTTTAATTATTTATTTATTTTTGGTTGCACTGGGTCTTTGTTGCTGCGTGCGGGCTTTCTCTAGTTGCGGCGAGCAGGGGCTACTCTTCGTTGCGGTACACGGGCTTCTCATTGTGGTGGCTCCTCTTGTTGCGGAGCACGGGCTCTAGGTGTGGTGGGCTCAGTAGTTGTGGCTCGTGGGCTCTAGAGTGCAGGCTTTCTTTTTTTTTTTTTTGATAATGTAAGTTTTTTTAAAAAACTTCTTTGAAATTTACTTAACCCCTCTGAACTTCCATTATCCCCCCCTGTAGAATGAAGGTATTGATCTTGATTGTCTCTGAGATTATCTCTAAGTCCTTTTACATGATAACCAGTCTGTGACTCTACGACTCTTTTAATGTAATAAACCTCTATAGCACTGGTAATTCTTTAGATTTTTGTGTCTTACACTCCGTTAAGAATATGGTGAAAGCTTTGGATCCTCTCCATTAAAAAATGCCACTATGCACAAACACATAAAATGTTTCATGATCTACGAACCAAGAATCTTTTGCTCTAAGCAAAGGAAAGAAAAAAAAATATATGGAAATGACATAGAATTCAGAAAGTATTTCATATCCAAGAAGTAGGAGAAATGATGTGGTTGATTTTTCTCTAGTATTGTGTAACCCAGAAAGCAGAAAATGGAAAGAAATTCTGAAAAGCATGTATAAAACACATTGTAAAGTTACATAAAAACATTGACCAAAATGAGTTTAAAGTATTTGGGTGTGATCTAATTGTTTAATTTAGGAGAATCGCTGTTACTGTAGTAAAAAATGGTGACTCTTAGAGCTATACATGGAAATACTGAATTCAGGCTTCTAGAATGAGAGGGAACAATGGGCAAGATCACCACTGTCTGGCTGCTTGTTTAAAATGTGTGCTGATGGACTAAATATATCCCCTAGCTTCACTGTACCTTATTAGAAAATCTATCTGTGAAGTTGGTTGTTCAAGATTTTGTTTTCTGTATGGAACGAGAGCGTAAGCGGATACTAACATCCAGCCTTAATACAGATGAGGCCACTCTTTCTTCCAACATCATCTCCTTCTGTGTGAAGCTAGTGGATCCTCACTTTAAAATGTGATTATAGTGGGGAAATGATGTAATGTTGAAGGTAAGCCATTGAACATAAGTTGCATTTTGTGGCTCTAGTTAAATTGCTTGGGACTTTCCTGCTGAGCTAAAGAAGATAGGGGAAGAAAGCAATTTTAGAAAAAAATATGAAGCATCTCAGTTTTTAAAGATGTAGACTCTGTTCACTTTGTGATTCAGATGTTTAAAGGAGTGTCATGAGGATGCTTCAGCTTTGGAAATGCCCAGGTTGAGATGGGAAAGAAGACTATCAACAGACAGCTCTTTTCCTGAGAGATTTTGGAGTCAAAACTACTTGATGGATTCTTCTAAGGGAGGCTTTTTTTTTGCCACGTAATTCCATTGTGTGATTTTAAAAAAGAACAATAATCCTGTAATGAGATGTCTTGTATAATGTGTGGAAAAGTCTTTTATATGAACATTCTTGGAATACTGCAGATCTGGTAAAGACCAGGTATTCATGGATCTGGATTCTAGCTAAATATTTGTTCAGTGACCTCAGAGCAATTTGCTTTTGAATGCCTCTTCCTAAGTCCTCAGTCCCATCTATATCACATGCTATTGGTTCTGTCTCTCTGGAGAACTCCGGTTACTACAGTACTATTTTTATTCTCATTTTGAGGAGACTGAGTCTTAAATATTTTAAGTAACTTGCCTGGCACAGCAAGGTAAGTGATGACGCAGGGGTGAGAGGTCGGGCTGTCTGGCTCCAGAGCCTGCTCTCTTACGCAGAGAGGTTCAGGAAAGATTGCTTCTCAGGTTGCTTTTATTTTCTGTTCAGTCAGGCAAATTCTGAATTACTGAGCTATTTAGGAAATATCTTTAATGGTACCACTTATGACTCTGACCCAGGCAGAACGTCATGAAGTCAGTATAAAATGATTAAATCAATGCATAATTTATCCATTGAGTGGAGTGGATATTTATTGAAGGCCCCGTGTCGGGCGCTAGGGGTACAAAGATGAAAAGGCCAGGATTCGGTACCTGTGGGTGTGTCCCACTCTGCAGAAGAGGCAGACGTGTAAACCAACAGGCACACTTAGGCTGAGGGAGCTTCTGTAGTGAAACATGTTACAAAGCCAGTGGGAGCATTGGGGATGAACACATGTTCTTTCCTTTTTGCCCCATGTTATGTATGTATATACATTTTTAATAAATAAAACAGAACATGGTATAAAGTTCTAATGGTATACAGCGTTATATAGTTATACACTGAAAAGTGTGGTGTGTGTTTGTGTGTGTGTGTGTATAATGTAGCATTAATTTTTCTTCCCAGATACCCAAAGGATTCTTTATTAATCTTTGAAATTTGATAATCTAACTACTATATATAGTATTTTTTTTTCTGGGATACATTGTGCCTTTTCAACCTTCAGATTATAGAGCAGAAGGATCATGTTGTTCATTAGGGAAAATCAAGACTTAAAGTGCGTTGGCAGTTTCAAGTACTTAAGGAATAAATGTTGAAGTTTGGAGGTATTTCTGGAGGGTGAGGAAAAGCAAGGAAAAGAGCCAGTAGCATACTCATAGGATGGGCAGTTTTAAACATGATGAAATTTTGTGGGATTCAGGGATTGCTCCTCATGACATAAATCCCTCCCTCCAGCTCATAACGTGCCTGAAATTATTCCGTTAAAATCTTCTAGGTTAGGGCACTTTTCCCTAAATTGTGTTCTGGAGAATTATCTTGTTTTGCAAGATGTTGAAAGATGTTCTGGGCAAGTAAAGAGTTCCATAAGCCAATAAGAATAAGATTGGAAAATACTGTTATTAATCCCATTCTAGGTGGTTCATTACTTCTTAAAACAGTAAAGATTCTAAAAAGTCCCATAGTAAGAAAAAAAATCCATTTAGTTTTGTTACACCGGCACTTCCCAAATGTATGTGACCACAGAACTTTTTTTTCATAGAATATTGGATTAAGATATTATTTCTCTAAGCAATCTTCTTTTAAAACTCTAATGGCTCTCTGGGAGAGGCTAATAAATGATGATGAGATGATGATGATAACATTAATGATGTAATAACGTAGTATCTAAGCTTCCCTGGGTATTTACTGTGTCCCACATACAGATCCAGAGTGGTTCTACATGCATTATCTCATTTAAATACAGCAATTCTATGAGCTTCCTCATTTTACAGATGAAGAAATATAGGCTTAACAGGATTACATAACATTTTATGGTCACACACACAACTAGTCAGGTAGAATGACTCCAGAGCCACTTACCTCTGTGTTTACCAGCACTGTTTAATGCTACACATAAAGTTGTCATCAGATACTTACAGCCTAGAATCACTGAGTCATTGACCCCTTTTCACCGTGACAGCAAGCAAAAGAAGGGCCTTGCTGAGTTGGAGTTCTGATGAGGATGAGGCAGAGGAGCGAAGAGAAAGGGCATCAGCCCTTGAACTTTGGGGGTGGGGTGGGGGCAGGGGAAGGGAGGAAGGAGCACAGTAGAAGGAAGGTAAAGTGGGACGGTCGTGGTAGCCTTCTTCTGCTTTCCAGTTCAGTCTCGAAGTATCCTCTTTCTTTTCATGAGGAATATGACACAGAAATCAAAATGAGAAGAAGCAGGGTACAGGTTAGCATGAATCATTGCCTGTCCAAGTCAGCACCAGTCTGAGCAAAGATGAAAATGTCAGGACAAGTCAAATCCCTTACAGGAAAGATCACTGGGAGGTAACCTCTGTTTCCACACATCCGACTGTAATGCTCAGTTCTGTGCAGTGAGGCTCTTCCACGAGCCTGTGGACACAGCACACGGTATTGAGTCAAAGCAGATGTGTACAGTGGAGGCACTGAGAAGGCCCTGTTCTTGTTAGTTTTGTAGTATCTTTGTACAGTAACTACATTTGAATATGTGTAATACTCTAACACAAACTCTTTCAAAATATTGTTTTAGTGATGGGCTATGGAAAGATATATACCATCTCAATATTTTCTTTTAATAGAATGTCAGTTCTTAGAGAAGGGGGAGAAGAGGGGAGAGAGGGCTATACAATCACTGGCAACCTGTCCCCTTTGAATCTTAGAATCCAGTGTCTCCCAGGACAAGTCTCTGCTGCTGGTACCTCTCTTGCTGAGGTACCCCACACCTGCGGTTCTTCTTTCCGCCTCCAGGGACGTCCCTTCTGCCCAGCTGGTTTGACCTTGCACTATTCTAGGCCTCATTTAGGAAAGACATTGGTAGGACCTGGATCTCCTGGCTTTCATTCCTCTCTCATCTTCAGTTGACACAAAACTGTCTTTCCTTAAAAAGTTTGAATGTCACACGATGTGTCTAATGTTTTATAAGGCTGATTTAAGGGAAGTCTTTTTTCCTAGATGACAGAAAGTTGTGTGTGACAAAAATGTTTCCAAGGCCTAGGAAATGGTCTCTTTACTCTGAGAAATATTTGATACAACAAAATGCTAACAGGATAAAGAGTGCCGTATCATCTTCTGGATTTTCCATTACCATTATTTGACCCGGAATACCCAGCTTGTTGTTGTACCCAATACAACTTGATGGCAAAAAACGAGACAGCAAATTCACAACCCTGCACCAAAATTTGCATGCATCAGCCTATCCGCAGTCAGGGAGAGAGGAAACAAACTGATAATTTAAGAATTTAGTATTAATGATAAATCTACTAGGGCTTCAACCTTCCCTAATTAAGAAGTCTTAAAGGAAGATAAGCATTTTTTTTTAAACAGATTTGTTCTTATTTACTTATTTATTTTTGGGTGCGTTGGGTCTTCGTTGCTGCACGCTGGCTTTCTCTAGTTGCGTTGAGCGGGGGCTACTCTTCGTTGCGGTGCGTGGGCTTCTCATTGCGGTGGCTTCTCTTGTTGTGGAGCACGGGCTCTAGGCGCGCAGGCTTCAGTAGTTGTGGCTCGCGGGCTCAGTAGTTGTGGCTTGTGGGCTCTAGAGTGCAGGCTCAGTAGTTGTGGCACATGGGCTCAGTTGCTCCGCGGCATGTGGGATTTTCCCAGACCAGGGCTCTAACCCGTGTCCCCTGCATTGGCAGGCAGATTCTTAACCACTGCGCCACCAGGGAAGCCCCAGATTAGCATTTTCTGTTGATATTTACCTCTGAAATTTTGAACAAAATGTAAGCAGAAGATACACTAAGGAGCATTTTTGGAAAAATCCCAACAGTTGCTTAGATCCACACGATGAAATGATTTAATTAGCTTGGATAACGCTCTTTCTTCTAAAGTATCTGAAACAGACTCATGAAACTCATAAAAAGCCTTGTATTTTCTGGCGTATGTGAGAGTTTAAGGGTGCTTAAGAGCCTACTTTGAAAGATTTGCTATGAGTCTCCCTTGATAAAATGTACTATTGCCAGAGTTATAAGGAAAAGAGGTTGACTCTAGTATTAGCCAATTGCCAATGTCTTCCTAGAATGTAGAACTGGAAACAGACTTCAGAGCTCTTCTCTTTTTACAAAAGAGTGAACTGATGGATAGATTGGCTGTTAACTCTGTGAACGTCCCACGGCTAGTAGGGGTGACAGAGCTCGGGCAGACCCCAGATTGCCTGAAAGATAAAGAGAAGTTCACTGCTCTTCCCACCCAGCCGGGAGTAGCTTGATATTGATCAAGCTTTTGCTAATCTGGATTGTTGAGATTTATTATACATGTATACAGGCCTTTCTTCTTTGTGTGACATCTGCAAAGTGGTGGGAAAGACAATAAATTCAAAACCCAAAGATCTGGTTTTGAATCCCGGGTATGCCATTTGTTAGGTAGGTGATCTTGAGCAGAACATTTAACCTCTCCAATCTCAGATGCTGCATTATTAAAAACAGATACTAATCACTAGGTAATTGCAGTTGTTATGATCATCAGATAAGGTAAAATGTGTGAAAACTTTATAACCTATGAAGTCTTACATCAAGGTAGGTGGGACTTGTTAGGCTATTGGCTGCTGTCTTTATGTTACACTATGAACATAAGTTTTGGGGGTTTTTTGTCTGGGGTTTTTTTCCCTGTAAAATGAGCCTATCCTGTTGTTTTGGGAGAGTTAACACTTTAACTGGATGTTATATCTAATTAGGATCACTATTTTTTCTCCTTGATTTCAGGACTTAGTATTTAGATGGAAGAGATGTCTAACAGATATAGTCATGAGGCATCTGCCTCTTGATTGAATTTATTACTGGTTTACGTGTAACCTGTGCTAGGTAAAATTTTGGAAGCTGAATAGGTGAATCTTTTTGTATGCAGAAGAGATAGGATTTTAAAATGGCTTATTCTCATTTTGAAAACCCAAGATTAATGGAATACTTTTAACAAGGATAGACTACGGAATTAGAAGTTGTGTGTGTCTCTCTAGATGTGCTCTTTTACCATGGGCAAATCATTTGTTTCTTAATCACTGAAAGCATCGTGGTTTTGTAAGTATAAGATAAAAAAGGGAATGTATTTTAAGATCTTTGTATAGCATTTTCTCTTTTCTGCATTAATCATCTTTCTCTGTATTATAATCTTTTCTGTAAGGAAAATGTCAGATTAACCTATCATTTTTCTTTCTTCAGTGTTAAGTAAGCACGTATGCTTTATAGACTTTACCTGTGATTCATAGTTTCTCTCCCTTTTGTAATTTATTTCCCCTTCTCTCTTTTGAGACTGTTTTGGGCCTCACATTGGCATGTGATTTCTGGGTGACTTGCTTTCTTTTTGAAGGACAGAGAACTTACTCTAGGAGATTATGTAAAATCAGGCTGTTAAAAATAGGTAATAATTCTGTCTCTGCCCAGGTTAGGGATACTACCCCATAAGGCTGAAGTAAGGATGAAGTCTGGTGAAGTTCAGACAGAGCTAAAGAATTAAAACCAATTGAACTTTTATCAGGAGTTCTGAGTGAAATAATCATTTGCATTCTCCAGTGCTCCCCCTTCAGTAAGATTTCTTTTCTTTGTATTCTTTTACTTGAATATGGCTTCTAGGAGGCTCATATTTAGAATTTCTGTGCTTATAAAAAAAGAGATAGCTTTATAATTACTATGTAAGAACTATGAAATGGGAAAGAATACATTGGCAAAGCTTATTACTTTGTCATGCATTTGGTTATGTTGCCATATTTGTTTAATTAAATTCCCTGCTAATTATAACTGTATGTACTCGTGTCAATTATTATTTGCTTAACACAGGGAACAGTATAATTCTTTAAAGGAAAGCAACTCGCTCTCTATTTAAATTAAATTTCAACTTAATATGCTTTCTAAAACAATAGTAGTGACGTTTCATTAGAATGGTAGTTGGAAAGTACCTCAGTGGAATTTGGACTGGCTAAAATTTAACAGAGCTGTTTTAATATCAAATTGAAATTGGAAATCATACAGTTTTAGAGTATAATGGTCAACATTCCCAAACCACCATCCGATGCTACGTATGGTTCATCTACTGAAGAATACATTTTCACCCTTTAAGGAAAACCTTCCCTGCCCTTCAGAACCTTCTTATCACCTACTCTAGAAGAAAGAGGGGGAGAATTAATACTTGACTGTGATTCGCAAAGACCCAACAAGTGCACTTCTCCTTCTAATACACAAATTCTCTGAAGCATTTGTTTAATAACAGATTGCCCAGATCGCTTGGTTATGATCACCCATGATACTTAGTATATTTATAGACTTTCTCAAGCCTGCAAGTCTTTCATTAGAGTTAAAATAAGATTCCAAATGGAGTTGAGTTTTTTCCATTTCATTTTTTTCATCCTCTCATTTTCACAATTCTTCTATAGGTTTCCTCTTCCTCCCACTCTTTGTCAGACACTTGATGTTTTTTAAAAAAATTTCCACCACTTATCTCGTGATAAGCTGGGAACTCTTAATTATGTAATTGTCCCCTTTTCATTTGCATGTACACTCCCACCTATTCAGAGGGCTCGATTCTTATCTGTTCCTTTCCTTCATTTTGTTTAAAACTAGTTTTCCTCTCTAAAATACCAACTTGAAAGTTTTGTAGTATACTCTTAGTGTTGATTCTAATTCACATCAAAAACTTTCTTTTCTATTTCAAGGGCTTTAGGTTTGGCTCCACACAGAAATGGGTTTAAAACACACCTCTTCAGATAAATTGCCAGTTTTCTGAGCCTCAGGCTTCTTATTTATGAAATGGGGCTGTAAGTGGTGTCTCTGCCTTATAGGGCTAGAGAAAAAGGCAAATGATACGACATATGTAAAGCATCTAATTGAAACCATCACCAAGGCTAGATAATGAACCTTAATTGGCAAAAATGGAAGTACTGCAGTGTTTTTTTGAGAGGGAGTCTTAGTTATCATGTGAAATTTGGCTCACAGGAAGGTAGTGTCTATTAGCTACATGGTAACACTCTGAGGAATTCCCTAAAATGTGATGCTGAATTTATGATAGCTGTTCAATTCAACAAATACTGTTTGATTGAGTACCATATACCAAACACTTCACTGTGTACAAGAGGAAAAAAGTAAGGCCTCTGTTCTCAGAGAGCCCAGGTCTCATGAAGAAGTCAGATCAGTAAATGGAAAATTTTGGAATATTGTGTTAAGTACTATACAAGAAATATAGAGAGCGGGTTTGGGAACATAGAAAAGAGGATGTCACATCGGAGGCTGTGACATTTAAACTGAGTCTTTCAGAATCAGTGAGGAATTAGGCCGATGAAGACATGGGGGAGGAGGCCCTATATGCTTTCTCTTCGAGTGGAGAACACGAGGGCTTTGCTGTCTGATACTCCAGAGACCAGCCGGCCACATGCAAGGCTGTGTGATCCACAAACAGGCCAGTTACTTAATTAACCTATCTGAACATCACTTTCCACGTCTACTTTTAGTGTTTACCACAAAACGTCATGAGAATTAAGTGTGAGAATGCATATTAAGGGACGAACTGAGACCTGGTGCATAGTTGTTTAAAAATAAGTTGGTTTGATTGTAAACACTGAGAATTTGGCTTTCATTGCCAAGAAAGCCAAATTTTGGTATTTAACAGCGGCTGAATTTGCCAACCACCTACCCAGTGGTTAGGCTACTCAAGTGGAAAGTTTCATTCCCAATTAATGTACCGTTTTTTCTCAGAGACTTTGAACTGGCACGTTTTTGGTCCATCAGATCTTCCTGTCCTGGGGTTGTGTCTGGTTTTTGTTCCAATTTTAAAATCTGTCTGCACACATGGTGTCTTGAGCCACGTAGCAGATAGAAAGGCCAATGATTTCTTTTTATTATGCTTTTTATTAACAATTAAGGGAAATTGTTAACATTTAAGAAAAAAAGAAGACTTACTTGAGAGAAACTTCTGGTTATTTTCTAATGAGGAAAGAAATCTCTAAATGCAATCTATCAGTCCTCTTTCCAGGATAGCAAAGCAAATCTGAGACAGTTTTGAACTTTTCCCTTATTCCCTTTATCATGAATGTTTAATATCCAAAGGAACCAATTTTTGTTCAGAATTAGCTTCCACGTTTGAAGGACTATTAGCAATCACCACAGGGAGCCTTACACTCCGATTATATCTGCCACCCTTTTTTCCAGAACAGAATCACTTTCTGTATAGTTATAGCAAGTGCCTTTGTTTTGCTGGCCTCATCATCTATATTTTAAATATGTCCACCTGTGCCAAGATGATGAGACATCAAGAAAGTAACCAAATTATATGTTTAGAAAGAGTAGATCACTGTTTTAATGAGCTTGGTAAAATCAACATGTACAGCCTTCTATACATGGTCCCTCATGTAGCTATTTCAATTAAAAATCTTATAAATGTTATTATAATCATGAGTTAACTATTTTTTTAATCACATAACTTATACAAAGCACCTAGCATGTGTTAGCTCATTCGTCTTTACAGTGGTCCTGTCACATAGACTCTTATGTGATATCATTTATCTAGGAAACTAAGACTTCAAGAAGTCAAGGAACTTGCCTATTATTCTACAGTTGACAGGGCTGGGATACACACCCAGGCTTGTTTGATTCCAGAACCCAGGCTCTGAAACACTAGGCTCTACTACCTCTTTTTAATCCTTCTAAGATCTTCTAAAGTAGACTTCCCACATGACAGTCCTTAATGTAAAGCATAATTTGATCTTTTATGATACTGCTTACTAGCTTATTAATATTTTTGTTTGTAAACACTAAAAGCAAGCTGAAGCCAATGCAGGCTTAATAAGATATTTATTTAGCAAGGATGTTTTTGCTAATAATAAGCCAAACGTTATACCAGGCATTGGAGTTTGAAAAATAAAAAAGATATCTCTTGACTTTGAGAAGGTCACATCTATTTGGAAGAATGTACAAGAGTTCCCAATTCCAAATTCCAAGAAGCTCTGAAAAATGAAAAGTTTTTTGCATGAAGCTCATTTAGCACTAATACCTGACCTGAATTGATACGAGGCTCTACGTGGCCTTTTGGAGTTGTTACATAATTGATAGTAAATGCCCTGCATAACTTTTCTAACTTTTGAACTTCTCATTTCTGAAATACATCTGGTCATAAGGGTGTAGCAGAGGGGATTGTGGACCCATACAGTAAATGGAGATGTGGAGGCCCCGAGAACGGAGTGGTCACTTGACTTGATAGGGTTAAAGATTCACGGAAGAGAGGCTTCAGGCACTGAGAATAGAATTTACCAAAAAGTAGAAGGCAGTCCTGGCAGAGCAGAAGTCAAGGGCAAAGATATACAGTCCTTAAAGACTCTGACAGGGGCGTATATGGGAGACGACTTGGCACCAGGTTACGGAGGGCCTTGCGTGCCACAGGGAGCGTGCGCTGGCTCTCGCTCTGCCGGAGCCCTGGGGAGCCTGGGAAGGCCTTGAGCAGAGGAGTCGTCTTATCGGATTTCTGTGTTGGAGAATTCCCTCTTGTTGCAGCTTGGATGCTTTAGTAGTAAACAGGGTCCAGAATGATGAGGACTTGAACCAAGGCAGTGGCAGTAATTAAGCAAGGACAGAGAGGGGAGATGGATTTGAGAAATGCAAGAGAACACCTCAAAGCTGACTTCCAGGTTTTCTAACTTGAGCATCTGGGTAAATGGGAATGCCATCACCCCGGATGTGGAATACAGCAGGAAGAGCAAGGGTTTGGGTTGGGTGAGAGGAGCTAGTGGACCTAGTGATCATGTCCATTTTGAATTTGACTTTCCTCTACAGCATGCTCGTGGAGATGCAGCAGGCAGTTGAGATTTGGGGTCTGAAGTACTGGCCATAAACTTTGTATTTAGTCGTTGGTGTTAGTGATGACTTGTAGCTACTACAGTAAATGATATTATTGAGGGTGGGCATACAAAGTGAAAAAAATGCAGGTGACCTATATTTAAGGTTAGATGGAAGAAATGAAGCTGAAGAGATGAAAGGGGAGCATTTAGTGGAGAAGAAAAAGGGAGGAGTAGCAAAGACTAGAAGAGGGGCAGTGTGTCTCCTCCCTGCATGACGGGGGTGTCAGGTGATACTGTCAGCGGCTGTGGAGACATCATCAGAGAGCGTGCGCACTGTCAAGAGATCACTTGGCACTTTCAGGCCAGCACGTTCTGTGACAGCTGTTAAGGTGGCCGAGGAAGTGCCCACCACTAGTGCAGACTGCTCTAAAAAACTTGTGCGGACAAGACAGAGGGTTCTCTCATCTTTCAAGATACTTTGGAAAGGCAACAATTGATTGAAGTAACATGTTAGAGGCAATTAAATTATTCTCAGCATAGCTATAGCCTGTGGCTCACTGCTCATTTCCTGTGTAAATAAAGGCGAGCATCCTACCAGCTAAGTCTCTTAGACATTGTCTCCAACAGCATGAATTAAAGAATAGCCATTAAATGTGTTTCCAATGCAATTTGAGAATAACTGAGTAGATTTTTATTTTAAACTGCAATGAAATAAGTTTTGGTGCCACTGACAAGCCTTCCCATGGATTTGATGTGAAGAAATGAATTCCAGATGCATTACCAGTGGGGATTCTAGTCTAGGACTAGGGTTGAAGCCAAGAATAATCTGTAAGTGAAGTACCAATTAGAACTTAGCTTTTATTTTTAAGCAGCTTCGTGATAGATTTATGTATGTTTAAGAATTGTATGCAACTATGACCCAAACAGCTTCCACCACTTGGTGATAAAATAGTATATCAATTGCAATGTCCATATTTTTAGGTGAGGCGTGGAAGTGTGATGGTGGGAGGAGGATCTTGAAGAATAAGTTCCCAAACTGAAAAGCACAAAGGGGTTCAGTAGCTTCACATCTCAAAAATAATGTTGCTTGTCTTTCATCAGGAGCTTTGAATTTGCCTTTTATGGAACAGTTTATCATTATGTATAGAAGGTACTATGGAAGCAATTCTCCTTAAAAATTTCTTTGTTTTCTCCTAATAGAAACTTCTGTCCTGTAGTATGTCTGTATTGCTAAAGAAGGTAGCCTAAATGCATCTTCTCCAGCAATGTGTTAAACAAGACGTCTTACATTGATTGATTACTCGTGAAAATTCTGAAAGATTAGCATCTTTTACATATAAAAGCATCATGCCTGGCCCCTGTGGAAAACTGACTCTAAAGAACCAAGTCTCAGCCAGAAGTAGAGAAGCTGCTGTTTGCACCCTCTAGAACCACAGTGGTGTGGTTGGTGGGGAAAGGGTGGGTAATGACTGAAACTCATAAATCACCTTCAGTAGGCAGTTGTACGTGATATTTCACAGTGACTCTCCATCTAATCAGCAACATGTTTCATCACTTCCAAGAAATCCACAAAATTACATCACATGATTGACTCTTCCCATGCCATAACCCTAACTGTAGGGATTGTCCTTCCATAAAGACATGAGACTGTCATCTCCATGATTTGATATGAGGGGGTCCAGGGACATGTCCATGTCCGAAAGTCTTTCTCCCTTGAGTCTATTAATGCAGTTGAACTCTGCTACTGGAGATTTATTGTTATTGTATTGTTTTCTTTTGTTTATCATTCATTCATTTATCTATTCAGCCATCAAGTATATGTTGCATATATTTAATGTTTTGCTTCTTCCTAGGCACTCTAAGAAATAAAGATATGGTCCCAGCCCCTTGTCAAGGGAGGAAGACAAGGAGGCAACAGTTTCGGAGCCCAAACTATATACCTAGCCTATATTAGACGTTTTATTTAATCTTCCAGACAACCTAAAAGGTTACCAAGAGATTAGGGTGCACTCCCTGGTGGAGAAGACATTTAGGCTGGGTGTTGAGGATGAGAAATATCACCCATGCACCAAACCTAAATTTTCTTTTATCTAGAAAGTAGGTGTCTTATTTCGGGATATCCTATACAGTGCTTTGGTTATATAGAAGTATAATGAATGTATGAAATAAATGTTCTCAGATTAAGTTTCTTTTACCCCAACATAAAAGTGAGGGGAAATCTTGAGGAATACCCTTTTTTCCTTTTTAAAAGGTGGTCTTAGGTAAGGTACTTTGGTGATAAATTCTAGACAGGAAATAACCTCAGAGTATTAGGAGGGAGATAGATTGCATAATTTTGAGGAGATTAAACCCTGAATGGAGAGGTTCATAGTCAATGACTTTTTTTTTTTAAATTATTATTGGAGTATAATTGCTTTACAATGCTGTGTTAGTTTCTGCTGTGATAGTGAAGTGAATCAGCTGTATGCGTACCTATATCCCGTCCCTCTTGGACCTCCCTCCCACCTCCCTCCCCCAATCCCACCCATCTAGGTCATGGCTCTAGTCTTTCTCCCCAGAGCAATATTTCTAAAACACGCAGCCAGTTACTTTGTTACCTTACCTACCCTTCCCCACTTTCTGGGTAGAGTCCAAACTCTTTAATGAAGCTTGCAAGATCTGACCCTAGGTCTGCAGGGTCTTCTTTTGCTTTGCTGTGCTTTACTTCTGTGTCTCACTCATAACCAAATGTTTTATGTCTGCTCCTTCTCCAACCATCCTACCTAAAGTCAGCTCTCCTCTGATTAGCCCTTCCTGAGAACTAATTGCTCCTTCCTTTCCTCTCCACCATACACGGTATACATTTGCATCACAGAATCTCTAATATTTCATGCACTCATTTGTTTACAGGTTGATATCCTCCTATTAGATAGTAAGTTGTTGGAGAACAAAAACATAGTTTTATCTACATATCCTCAGTACCTAGCATTATGCCTGATCCGTAGTTATCACTCAGTAAATACTAGTTGGATAGATGGATAGACGTATGGACAAAGGAAGTATTTTGTCCTGAGGGGACTCTATATACAGCAATCCAGTTCACAAAGTCCATTAGCCTTATTTTACCTCTGGGCCAGTTTCCCCCTCTAAGGCCTGAGCCACGTAAGACTCTGGACAAGGTATTGCAGCAGAGCTAATGTAGGAAAATTCAGATTTGAATTTCAGTACGATAATTACTTATCAGTACTCTGATGGGCAGATGTAAATATCTGCTGTATAGGTAGATTAGTGGATTTTATTGGCTCTCTGTCACAATTAAGTGACTGCTTCTGACTGTGTAGTGAAGAGCATAGCATTTTAAAAATAGAACATAATTATCTGCTATGATCACCTAGATAAAATATTATGGCTTATTTTACATTTCAGTAATTCACATAATGGAGCTTTTCAACATTTACCAGTGTCCTAGATCTCGGCTAATTCTTCAATAGAAGTTGGAACTGACTTTAAGAAGTTATGGGTTTATCCTTAGACCTTTGACACTAGGATCATTCCCACACTGAAGAAAGATGGGAGCAGATATGTCTAATGAGTAGAGTTTGAAGTTAAATTAAGTAGCTGACAAGCATTAGGCCACTTGAATTTACTTTGAGGTCATCTGTGTATTTAATGAATATTTGTTGACCAATTTCTTAGCCTTGGTCCAAGGATTTTCAAAAATTTTGGCCATAACCAACAGTATACAGGCATACATACATACATTCTTATGTACATACATATATATAATGATAATATGACCACATATAATACACTCTGATATTTTCTGTTTTATTCTGTCGTATTCTCTCAGATATCAATCCATTCCATGCTGGTTATGACACAGTTTGAAAAACACTGCTTTGATCATTATCGGTAACACATATTAAGCAGGTACAGAATGTGGCCTCCACTCCCAGCACATTCTCCATGGTTGTGGATGTGCATTGTACCAGTTTTGTAGGGGGTGAGTGGGAGTTACCATGGATGTGTTATACGCAGGATCTCACACAACTTCTGTCAAACCACAGTCTTTTTTCTTGTTTCATTCGACCTCATCTGTTAATGTTCCTTGCTTAGTTGCAGAATGTCATGGATCCATTTGGGGAAGCACATGAGTAATCTTGTGAATGGAATATTGAACTGAGGGAAATTATTTACTTTCTGTGTTGATTCAGGCCGCATTTCGTCTTAACCCCCCTAGTTAGAGGACATCAGTAATGATTCCGTCTCTGCAACTCATTCCTAAATAAAATTAATTGGTAACTAGATAGCTCCCTAATAACCATGCTTGTTTTTGCATAATAGAAGGAGAAAAGGATTAAGTTCTTTGTTCTAATTAATAGGAATGAAAATAGAATCACAATCTGCGGTATGGCAAAATGAGAGAAAATAAGGCTTGTAAGTAATTTTCATGGTTGTTCAGGAATAATTGTTTCATTATTGAGTTAATAGTTTTTACAAACAGCTTCCATTTCCATATCATATTTCTGCAGTGGATCTTTATTGAGATTGCTTAGGCAGAAGGGGACAGAAGTTGTTTTAAATCCATCACTTGTCTAAAATATGAGTTCCAAAGTAGTTAGGGGAGGGGGATGCAGCAGGAAAGAATAAGGTATGGGAGGGAAATAGGGGGTCAGATTGAAATAGGTTGATTAATAAGACAACAAAATTCATTCACCAGCTTGTTTCAAAGGAGACTCTTATTATTCTAGAGAGAAATTAGACATCAGATCCCTGATAGGCCCCAGGCTCTGACATGTGTTTTATAATGACAGTTAATTAGATACTGTCTGCAGCAATCATAGGCTGTCATTTCTAATACATTTCTGGGAAGTTGAAGGACAGGAGAAGTCACCCCCTCCCCATCTTCCCCCTTCCCATAACTGAAATCGGTTGCCAAAATTAACTATGAATATATGAGGCACGAGTTCAACAATTATACAGCCGTTCTGCACATTTATGTTTCCTACTTAGTATGTGCTCTGCATCCCAGGCTATGCCGGGCATGCATTTTGCAGACAGAGTTGTTACTGCAGCCCTGGTTATATTTAGGAACATCTCACATAGCAGCCTCTAACACACCTGGTCTCGTGGAACATGCCACTTATCATTGTAGCTTATGTGTTAGAACACAAAGAATTTTTCTCACTGTTGAGTTCAAACCTCTAGCTCCCCCCCACCCCCTGTCTTCCATCTTTACTAAAGAACTTGCTGTGCATTAATTAAAATGATTTATTCTCATATATAAACCTTAAATTTGGATAACTCCTGCGGTAGAACCTAACCTAGACTTTCAATGCCCCCTTTTGCTGAACATCATTATAAACATGGCAGTCAAATATAATGTAAAAGAAACTAAGCCATGGGGCAGAAACCCTGCTTAGGACAGCTTAAAATCATAGATGGTTAAAATTTTAAAGGACCTTAGAAATGATCTAATCTAACGCCTTTACTTTACAAATAAGGACATTTGAGGCCCAGAGTGCTAAAGCAATTTCATGGCAAGCCTGCGTGAAAACTTCTTTCTCCTGACTTCTAGAGTCTTACTCCTTTCCCTGTATAGCACTGCCTCCTGCCTGATTATCTGGGTGACTGTGAAAATCAGTGGACTTTTCTGGCCTTGAGTTTCCTCATCTGTAGAATGAGCATAGGGATAATAGCTACCTCAGGGTTACACTGAGCCTAAACGGGGAGGCTACTCCATGGTCCTTTATGGGACTCCCAGGAGTCTTGTATTGCCCTCTGATTGCTCTTCTCACACGTCATCTTTCCCCAGTGCATGCCTGGGCCTCATCAACACCTGCCAAGAAGCGTAAGAAGGCTCTCAGCCCCTTTCTGGTTGAAAACAACACTCTTTTACAAGCTACGCACTCCGTTTCTGTTACCTATTTTAGAGACATGGCCGCTCAAGTCATGTGCGGAAGTTCAATCTTTTTCAACCCGAGGTATCATCGCTGACGTAGCTATAGGGGTGTTTTCCAAACACGACAGAGTAAGACTCCCTACAGAGTTTCTTAAAAGTACAGATTCCTGTTCCCCGTGCTGCGTCTGCCCTCCTGTCCGTCCCCCTTGAGAAGAGATCTAATGTAGCAGGTTTGCAGCAGAGCCTGATCGTACATCTGCCAGGTTTTGTTTTATTTGTTTTTGCTTTTCAGGCTCCCTGGATGACTGCCGGGGAAATGCCGCTTACCCAGGCAGATCAGATCCCCAAATGTGCCGCCTTCCACAGCTGCTAAAATCTCTGGATACTTTTTTGTGGGTTCTAATTAACTTTTACATTTTGGAGGTTAAAATGTCAGCAGTAAGCTGATAATACAATTCTTGGAGGCGCTGGCTCTCCTTTCCTTGCCCTGATGGTCACACATAAAAAAGCTGCCGCCCCCGCTGTCCCTTCACAACTCCACCACCACCCCGTCCACAGCCCTTCCGACCTAGATGGACAATACTGCAGGTAGCAGTGCCGATGAAGATGGGACTGCCGTCCATTACCAGTTTGAGATTTGTTTTGTTTTGTGGCAGTGGTGGTTTTAATCTCCCCACACCCACAATCCCAATAATAGGGCTGAGTTTATATTAAGCCATTCTCTCTTACATCAGGTCCCCTCCTGATCAAAGACACATTATTTTCAAAACACGTAGCTGGGATTAAGGATACGGTGTGTGATACTGAGTGGTATCAGAAAGCAGATTGAGCCACACAGTCTTGACCTCATCGTATGATTCTCTACCCATGAGCTAACCAGCCAGGGCAGAGCTGGGAAGGCTGCAGGGGTGCAGACCATCAACATCCCTGAAGATCCAGACTAATATCTTGAATTATTCTTAGGCATGAGCAGAAAGTGTATGCTTAGCCAATTCCATATGTGTTACTATAATGGTTCACTTGCTTTCTAGATGAATGCAGCCCCCTTACCAGCTGTGGACTCTTAGTGTTTGTAAAGGTTTAAAGATGTTCCAATAGGAAGTAGAATGACATTGAATAAAGATGTTGGAAAAAGAAGGCAATCAAAGATAGTGAGATTTTATATATATATATATATATATTTATAAAATATTATATATTTTTTTATAAAACATTATATATATTATATATATATAAAGTTAGTTTAGACAGAGCCCCGTACATAGTAAGCATTTAATAAATGTTAGCTCCTGTTGAGGTTATTACTATTATTTTTATGCCAGTGCTGTTTTAACTCAAGCTATTGCTGATAGTCAGTGGCATATTGACCATGGATATTAAGCATAGAAACTTGAGGACATTTAACTTGATTTTTTAGAAAGAAGCAATTTTAAAAATCCACTTAGTTCAAGCGTAACTTTTTACTCTCTTTGTGCATGTTATAGTATATGGTCCTTAACTTATGGACAGTAGTTCTGAGTTCATATTTCCAGTGGGCTTTAGTGAATTAGACGTTTTTAGGTGAATTAAATGGGCTGTTTGAATCTCATCCCTGGGCCAATTTCAGGAATCACTGAGGCTTATGGGTAACTCATGATGTCATTTCAAAGTTTATGATTATTTTTCCCTGAAGATTCTAATCCTCCACTCAGCTTACCCCTACCCTGTTATTAGTTGATTAAATAATGATGAAAATATGGTTAACCTGACTAAAGTCTATTACCTACAGCAGTGACTCAGATATATGGCAATGAGGTGGAGCAGTGCCTTTACCCCAGCACCCCAGGTCTATGGATTTTAAGAAGATTTAACTCTTTATGGAGTCATAATTGTGGCAGTTTTAAAAAATGGTAGACAATATTTACGTGGTTTTTTTTCTTAGTTTGTCTTATAGGAAGTGAGGAATTTCATTTCCCTCCTAAACTCTTTACTATGTAGTGTCGCATGCCAAGGTTTCTTAATCTCTTTAATCTGCAATATGCCTATCCATTAGGGAAAAGGAATAGAAATCAACATAGATGAAATGGACAGCCTCCATGCGTTAAGCATATATATAAATTAGAAGAGTGTACATTGATCATTCTTAGCCTGCATCATGGAGAAATGACTTCCAGCCATTTGTTAAGCTATTCAGTAAAATAGTCAATTTGATAATCCCACAGGGTGATCTGCAAACACAGAGCTTCCTTAATCTGGCTACACAATGTAGCATTGTCCTTGTACTCTTGTCTTTTAGTTTGTCATCCTTAATGAAGTTAGACAAGAAGACAAATTTATTTTACCTGCCAAATATGTAGCAGGTGCATCTGGAAGAATATATGTATAGCTACACTAATGTTATCTGCGATATATTCTCCCTTATAGCTTTCTGTGGATTTAGTGCAATAGAAAGGACTGTGACACAGTTAAGGCATCAAAATATCCAAGAAAATATACGAGATCTTTTCCTCGTCCATGTTTTTTGTGAGGCATCCATAATCCCACAAGCTTATTCATTCAGTCTTCTGTTGAATGTCCTAAGTCCATAAGTACATACGCTATAGTAGGACTGGTATGGAACCCTCACTCAGTGTAGGTAAGTCATGGCTATAGACCATCTGGGATGCTGTAGTGTCCACAAAAGAAAAACTGAAATTTGGCATTCTTGAAACTTCAGAAAAGGATTTCTAGGGAGTATAGAATTAGACTCAGTGCTAAAAGAAAACTATATCATCAGTTCTCTTGAAGGAAATACATCTATCTTCTTTTTGCTTACGGTCTTAGTGGACTTAAGGTACTTTGGACATTTATGGGTATTCTGTGGATGAAAAGCGCTCTTAAATAGGGCGAAATAGAGACATAACTCTAGCTAGGTTATTAAGCTAAAGGAAGAGGGGACTTCAAGTTGCAAGTATGTATGATTTTAAGGCATAGGTTAGCCGCCTGAGGAGATAGAGTTCTTTGATTTCTTTTTTTTTTTTTTTTTTTTTTACTGTCTCCTTATGTATTGTCACATTCTGTTTTCTAATTCCACCCTTTGGTGGCTAAGAATAAAAATGGTGGTATTTTCACGTTGTTGCCCAATAAAGCAACAATTCAGCATCCTCCTTGCAGGCTGCTCTTCTTCCTCTCCCTTTCCAATACTAACTGCACTGACAGGAAATGTACATTAGTTTCGGTTCTATATTAATTTATTCAGTCATCTTTCAGGAGTTAATCGAACATCTTGTCCCTTGTTCCAGACATTTGGCATCTGTTGCCCCAAGTTCAATTCCTTTATGTGGAAAAAGGGACCACCAAAGAAGGCTAATTGACGTCTTTGTGAATGAAGGACTACAGCATGTGAATGATGGATTGGGTTCCTTTGTGAATATGGACAAGATTCATTCACTCTCCTCTCTAATTTTTAAAATCATGTGTAATTGATGAAAAACTCAATTCATATTTGATTTGTTTCCTCTTAAGTCATCAACATATTATTTCTTAAGAGTTATCATATGTTCAAGAGCTAAAATTTGGCTCAGAATAAACCTATTCATATGCCAAATAATTTGGATTAAGTCCAGAAGCCTATTGCTTTGGGTCTTCAAATGGGCGTTCTTAACATAGTATGATTTTCTTTGTTTCTTTATTCCAAGTTATGGGCCATGAATTTGTTCCTTGCTTTATTGATGTCCTCCTAATTGCTTTGTATCTAAGAATACTTATGTGTAGTTCATTACCACATTAAAAATATGAAATAAAACTGTCCTGTAACAGGAAGGCGTCTTTAGCCTTCTGGAAAGGAACTAAAGTGAAAACAAAAAAGAGCACAAGCTTTAATTTTGTTCTAAATAAGGGACCACTTGAGGGCCAAAAAAATTACTTAATTTATATTTTCAGACTTTTTTTATAACTTTCTTTTGTGATTGATTTTTTTATATTTCGTCTGCTAAGATGATAGGTTTAAAATGGTTTTACTAGGACCTTTAATGATTCTTGTTCCCTATCAAGGAGAATTCTTTTTTTTTTAAAGTTTATGTTAGCTTTTATTGGGATTTCTGTTTACAAGGGTGGACAATCACTAAACCTCATTAGATTCACAAATAGAACTTTTTTTTTTAAATTTTTTATTTTATTTTTATTTTATTTATTTTTATGGCTGTGTTGGGTCTTCGCTTCTGTGCGAGGGCTTTCTCTAGTTGTGGCAAGCGGGGGCCGCTCTTCATTGCGGTGCGCGGGCCTCTCACTGTCGCGGCCTCTCCTGCTGCGAAGCACGGGCTCCAGACGCGCAGGCTCAGTAGTTGTGGCTCACGGGCCTAGTTGCTCCGCGGCATGTGGGATCCTCCCAGACCAGGGCACAAACCCGTGTCCCCTGCACTGGCAGGCAGACTCTCAACCACTGCGCCACCAGGGAAGCCCAAGGAGAATTCTTTGAACATAGTGCTTATCAGAATTTCTACTGAGATTTGTTTTTTTGTCAGTTGACTTTGCTTTTATAGATACATCTTTGGAAGAAATTATCAGAAAACCTTATTACTGAGTTGTATATCCAGGTTTGATTCAGACAATCTGAAGGTCTCCTTTTGGACCACAGTGTATAGTAAAAATACTTCCTGCAGAGGGTCATGTGAGAAGTTGCTACTCTAGAGCTGAAAAGTGCTCTCACATTCCTAGTGAATGCCATTCTGAAGAATAAGGCAGTATTATGATTATTGGTGGAATCAGGGATGGCCTGATTTGGAATTGCAATAAGAAGCCAATGAATAGTATAGATGAGAGATGTGGCATATGGTTGAGAATGCAGACTTAAAAATATCCTGTCTAGATTCAAATCCTGGCCTAGTCATTTATTAGCTGTGTGACCTTGAGCAAGTCACTAAACCTCTCTGTTCTTCAGTCCTCATCTGGTATATGGGGATGATAATGATGAACTTTTCTTAAACGATTTTTGTAAGGATTAAGCTTGTTAATACACGTGAAGTTCTGAAAACTGTCTCTGGCATATAGCTAGAAATATATAGCACCTTTATTATGAGTCATTATGAAGATTGTCTTGGTACCATACCTTAACCAGGTGATACTCTGTCCTCCCTGGAACTAAATCTCCCCTGCATCTCTTTGCTATTTGCAGCCTAGATATTTAGTAACATTCATTCTTTATTTTATCACTTACTTATAAAAAGGAAAGTGTCCCTGAAAGGCTTATAAAAGTGTACTTGATTGATGAGAATTCCAGGCACTCTTCCTAGGACATGCTGTGATTAAGACAAAAGAAAGGTCCAAAATATGTAGAGTAAGAGTTTTAACTCAAGTTGCCATTAATCCTACCTGCCTCTTGATTCAGATCTTAGGGGATAATTAATGAGAAAAAATGTAAACCAAGTTCCTCATGATTCCCGTATTAACTTTAAACAGGACTTAATTTGAGATATCTCATTTAAGACTTTTCCACTATTTCTTGGGTGAGGATAGAGTCAGAAAGTTGTGGTTCACTTACTGTCATCCCACCATTACTAATTCTGAAAATTATAGTCTGACCAAGGATTCAGACCTGTTTTTCCCTTCATTCTATCACATAGCAGAAACAATACCCAAGCAATAATTGCTTTAGTCTGTAACGTGGCCTCTGCCATGTCGATTTTTTTTCTTTTAATTCTTCTAAAATGCCAACAGCAGTTCCCTTCTGATTTAGCCTTGCATGGGCTGCATCAGAGACTTTTAAGTAAATTGCTACGGTGTTAATTAAGATTTCATGGTCAGGCTCTTTTCCATAATAGGTGTGATAGGATTTGGCCTCCTCTGTATCTTCAAATGAACAATCCTCAAACATCCTTATGATCTTTTCTGCTGCCTTAGAAGATCTGATATAATGGAGGAATGATAAAGCAATCAAACAAATTGTATTGAGTCATTTCTTTGAGTGTAATTCATATATCCATAAGTACCCTGGATGCAAAATTACCTTTGGAGTTTAAATTTCCATTGCAAAGTTGCATTAGAAAGGTAATTTTGTTTTGGTAGGCCCCAGGGTTTTGCTTTTAGATACTGTAAAATTTATGTCTACTTGCCATCTTCATTGTATAAGTGAGAGGTTTAAATACTATGCATTTAATGCCCTTGTCTATAAAAATGAGGGTTTTTTTTTTTTTCCTTAAATGGCTTTCTCAATACAGCTAACTCTTATTTTTGCTGTAGTGCTGGGTGAGAAGGTGTGGATTTATGATACAATAAAAAGCAAAGTGGAGGGAAAAAAGAGAAGGTACAAATATCTTAGAAACTCTGTTCCTTGAAACTTTTCAGAACTCACTAGGCCTTTGGATCATTTGGGAAATTTCAGTTAGATTTCTTGGTGTCTAGGTTGGAGGACTTACCCTGATGATTTACTGGGGAAGCAGAGCGCGGTGTGTTCTGGTAGGTTGGAAGAGCAGGAGTTTGATGCCGGAAGGATGGGTTTTGTTTGACAAGTGATATTATCATAAAAGTAATGGGGCACTACAGGTTTTTTTTACAACTCGTTATGTTTCTATTTCTAGTCATCAAGCAGTACCCTAAATGCCTTAACATTCATAGTTAACATGCTTTCCCCCAAAAATCCTTCATTTTCTTTATATTTGAAATAATATCTTCTTCCTATGATTCCTTTTTACGAACTAAAAAAGCCACACTTTTAACACTTTATTTGACAGCGTTACCAAGTCAATGAGAGCTTTTTTGATTTGTTCTGTTTTCGTAACTATGGAAAAGGGAAGCGTTAACGGTATCAGCAGCCTCTGAGATATGTTGGATTTGGGAGCTCATAAACTGGTTTAGGAGCTTGTCACCAAACAAGTTTCTTCCTTTATATATATATATATATATATATATATATATATATATATATATATTTTTTTTTTTTTTTTTTTCAAACTGCCCTTTTATGTTAATAGAGTCAACTTCTTGATTGGACTTAGCAACTCCCCCAGCTTTACTGGGAATCTACCAGAATTGTTGTTAATAATCCCCAAGAGCAACGTCTTTTTCTTCTTTTTGGAGCAGAGTAGTGTCGTAAAGAATCCCACACTGGGTCGCAAGGGCCCGGTTCAGGTATGCCTGCCATGCTCACTCACTGGCTGGGAGCAACTCTGGAGAACGTGGCCGCCGCGAACACCCAGAGGGTCTGGAGGCTGACAGTCAGCTCTGTTCCCCACAGCACACTCCCTTAGAGGGAGAGCTAAGTGGAGCACTTCCACGGCTGCCACAGCCCCTGCTAGCATGTTGGTATTTTTAAAACTAGGAATTATTAACTTTCGCCCCCTGCAGTGTGAAGCACTGAAGCCTTGAGCCTCTGAAGATTGCTCTGACTGGAATATGCCTTGCTTCATGCTGACTCCACATATGACATCGCTAAAATGAGCAGATGATCACCTATTAGTTTTTGGAAGCGTGCGACACTGGCCATGCCTTAGCCACACTGACAAGTGTAGAACATGCTGCGTATGTTCCCCCTAATGCTTTGGTTCTAAAAGAAAATGATGACTCTTAGCTAGTATTTCTTTTTATATAAGGGAAATATAAAGTGTCAAGAAACAAAAAGACCGTCTCTGAATGTAGAATTCAAAACAGCCTGGGCAAAAGGCTGTTGGAAGCTGAAAACTTTTGAAGGCTGTGTTAGGTTATCTGGTTCATTTGTTGGTAGCCTGGGGGGTCATTAAACTCTAGATTAGACCAGAATTCTCGGGGTTCCTGGATTCACTATAAAAATAAATCGGCTTTCTGTAGGTTCTGAAATCTAAGATCGTTTGTTCACTCTGTGGTGATGTTCTCTGAAAATGGGCTAGGAGTTGGTAGACCCGAGTTTGGGATCTAGCTCTGCCACTTACTAGCTGTGTTTCCTCCAACGTATGGCTCAGTCTTTCTGGGTTGCTTTCTTTATCTGCAAAATAAAAGAACTGAAATACCAGTGAATGCAGAGACCCTTTTCAGTTCTAAAATCTGTTGATTCTGTCTGGTGTTTTTCCATATGAGGGAAGCCTAGCCACCCCTATAGCCGAAGCTTGTGGGAAAAATTGATACATCTCCAGAGAATTTGTCTTACAGTGGGCCTCCTTTACCTACATGTGTCTCCCATATGGGGCTGAGCATTACCTGACTGTGATCAATGGAGAGGTAGGGACGTAGAACCTCAACTCCCAGATGTATTCTTAACTTACAGCTCTTATTCCTTTGGGCAACTTGTCTAACTTATCTTTAGTTTCACCAGCTATAAAACACAAATAATACCTCCTTCCAGACATGCCACTTAATGAGTGACAACACACAAAAAAGCTTTTGTTGTGTCAGAATCAACCTCTTCTAATTTTATTCATTCCCCTGTGGCTTCTCATATATATATTTTTTATTGTTCCTTTGTAATCCTAGCCTGTATGAGTTTTTCCACCTAATTTATCTTTGGGGAGAATACAACGAAGTTGGGTCAATATGAAAAGGCTGCCAAGGGTTGCAATATTGTCTGTGTTCGTAACATCTTTTAAGCTTTTGCTGAGAACATGTGAGCTTCCTTAGCTCAGAGGAAGTCATCAATCCAGACATCAGCAGTTATTTGTCAAAATGCTACATCAGGAAATGTTATATTTATATGTACCTAGGTTTACTAAAATAAATGTAACCTCTGAGGGGGTGCAGTCATTCTGGGATCCAAACTAGTTAGATACCTGGGCCTCTAGGCTCACCAGTAAGCAAATATCCCTTCTTGGTTTTATATAAAATTGTTGGATTATTTCAAATCACACAAATGCACCCATCCTTGGGGCCTTGAGGGCATTAACATTAATCAAAGTGTTGCAAAATTCAGTTAGAGATTATCTGATGCTCCCTGCATGTTGATCTCACTAGGCAAGGAGTCTCATTTGCAGTAATCTACTTGAACAGATGAGACTCACATCAGGCAGGCTGAAAGCTGTCAAAGGATAAGTTTCAAATCAGGGCAGAAAAATGATCCCAACATGGGAGACTTCTTCAAAGCATCATCCATAGTAGAAGTGGAGCCTGGGGCAAACCACACTTTCATGGGTCCCCTGAAACACTTTCTTTTGTCACTGAAACCCAGTTAAATGAATGCCAGGGATTATTGTGTTTAGATTAAATGTTCCCCGGCCCCGGGTACATATGTAACTACAATTATACTGTGCATGTGGGGAGAGGAATGTGCTGTCAAGCACTTGATGGTATGGTGTGGAGTATACAGACAGACAAGATAACTTTCCACAGACCCGCCCTCTGGCTACAAAGCCACACACCAGTGGACTCTGCTCTGGTCCCTGGCTCAAGCCGTTGGAGAGTAGGGGGTGACAGAGTGGAGAGACCCAGGTGTTAAGACAGACTAGGGTTTGAATCCCAACTGTGCCATTTTTATTTGCCTAGTGACTTTGGACAAGTTGCTTCACTGTGCTTCACCTTTAAAATGAGGATGTTTATCTCATGGGAATATTATGAAGGTTAGTAATAAATAAATAAAATATAGAATGTATGTAGCAATTTTTATAGTTCATAGTATTCAATAAATAATTTTTTTTTAAAGAAGGTTCTGTAACTCTTATCTTCTGTCATGGATATGAGCCACTGTATCCCTTGAAAACTTTACTTTTTTAGCCCCTGGCCAGTCATAGAGTAGATAGAACCTCCACATCGTCACAGCATTCTTAAGTCTCAGAGCTGCTAAACTCTTTGCCAAGACCAGCTCTGACTGAAGAGATCCAGAGACCAGGGATTATCTGTGGTTGACTGATGGAAGGAAGGATCATATCTAATACCCATGCAGACTTTGCTTACCTATGAAGCACTGCTGTGTGTGACATCATGATATCAAGCCATGACCCTGGCCATTATCCTGCTTGCAGTTGCCCTAGGACATAACTGCTTTTTTTTTTTTTTTTTTTTTTAAATAGTCCAGGGCACATTCTTTTTTTTTTTTAATTTCATTTATTTATTTATTTATTTATTTATGGTTGTGTTGGGTCTTCGTTTCTGTGCGAGGGCTTTCTCCAGTTGCGGCAAGCCGGGGCCACTCTTCATAGCGGTGCGCGGGCCTCTCACTATCGCGGCCTCTCTTGTTGCGGAGCACAGGCTCCAGACGCGCAGGCTCAGTAATTGTGGCTCACGGGCCTAGTTGCTCCGCGGCATGTGGGATCTTCCCAGACCAGGGCTCGAACCCATGTCCCCTGCATTGGCAGGCAGATTCTCAACCACTGCGCCACCAGGGAAGCCCATAACTGCTTTTATGAACGGTGAATTTTATATGACTCCTAGTGGTGGAAGGCCGGTGTTCATCTCATTCACCTTGCCAAGTTACTCATCCATGTCTGTGCTCTTGAACTCTTGCATTTAAGTAGCATAATAAAGTGTGCATTCAGCGGACTGTGTGGAGAGTTAGTGTATAGGATCATTGCTCGTAGGTGGTTTTAAAAATTGTAAATTATTTGGAAGGGAGGAAGGTTCGGATTTTCACAAACTAACAAAGCTTAATTTTTCTTCCTTTGCTTATGATATACCAGTGATATATGTTCTCAGTAACAGGAGCTAATACAGATTTGGGGTTATGATGTTTTCAAATTTTGCTAAACTCTCCTATACAATTTAATTGTTCAGATCATTAGTTTATGGTGGTGAGTACCAAGAGAAAGTTTCATGCAGTAGGTGAAATGTGTATTTATTTTTGACTTGTTTTGGTTTGGTTTCTTTGGACAACTTAGGAATGTGATAAATTCTTCACATCCCCATCCTTATGTTCTTAAAGAATAGCAATCATTAGTTTAAAACATCCATTTTATCTATCCTTCCGTTTTCAATGAAAATATTATTAACAATTATTATGTTAATTCAAATCAATAAAGTTTTTAATTATGCCATTTAATTTTTTTCTTAAAGCACTTTCTCACCGCTTCATCTCTCTCTTAACTAGGCAAAAGGTCAAGTGCAAGTACATAGTAGTTATTGAACTCTAGTGGTTAAGACTTCGAGAGACCATTAAGAGTACAGAAAAATGTACCTTTGCTATCTTAATTTGATCACTCTAATTGAGAAAAATACACCTTAATAATGATTCAGTAGGTATATTGACCTGATCATTAATTTGCCTTGTAATTTGGACCCTCGGTCTTTGCCTTTCTGATTTTTATCTCCATTTAACTTGATAGATATATGGAGGCCTTTAGACGTCAGTATTCAGGTGGTGGAGCACAGGCCTTGACCTGTACCTTTTTCTCTTCTTTTCTTCTCCCTGGAGTCTGTTCTTCTTGTGCACGGCTTTGCCGGTGGGCTCCCTCAGGGAGCTGCCAGCACAGGCTAGCTATAATGATGCTTTCAGATTTCTTCAGAGTCTGTAATTAAATGACATCACTAGGTCTTAAGTGCATCTGCTGTGGAAGTCAGAAGGCTAAATTATCCCATTAAAGAGAGAAAAGTGTTACTTGCTGTTAAAGAATCCCAAGTTTAGTATGCTGAAGAGTTGCTTCGGGAAAGCTGTGGAACATAGTGGGAAGAATAGGAGGCTGGAAGGCCATGTGGTTCAGAACAAGTTGTTCAAGAATCACAGCTGCACTCAGGCTAACTTTTAAAAAAAGAAGGCATTTTTTAAAAAATGCTTTTTTCTTTCCCCAATGCAGTTAACTGCGTGGCTGCTGGTTGTCATTCTGAACAGTTGTGCAATTCTAAGCTTTTATCAGCAGTTACATGACCCCAGAATAGTATATTGTAGTTAATTGGAGCCCAGTTTGAGTGAGACCAGGGCTGTGAGTTTAGTTCCCATAGGACCAACTAACTTGACTAAATTAAATCACCAGTTACTGTCTCTCTAACCCTAGCTAGCCATCCCCCGTATTACTGCCTCAGAGCAAAAGGGGAGTTAGAGAAAGAACCTCGGTTGATCAGCCCCAAAATGCCACCACTGTTGGAATGAAACTATGTCTTCTATGCCTACTTGGCTAAGCAGTTTTTAGAATTAACTTTTAGAATTCTAGTATTATTCCTTGTGCTACTATATGAAATATTTATTTGGTCTTTGTCCCAGCTTCCTGGCACAAAGCTCTTAAAACCCTTGGACTCTCTGGAATGACGGGGTGTCTTTTCTTTTTTTTTAATAAATTTATTTATTTTTTTGCTGCATTGGGTCTTTGTTGCTACAGGTGGGCTCTCTCTAGTTGCGGTGAGCAGGGGCTACTCTTCTTTGCGGTGCGCGGGCTTCTCACTCCAGTGGCTTCTCTTGTCGTGGAGCGCGGGCTCTAGGTGCGTGGGCTTCAGCAGTTGTGGCACGCGGGCTTAATAGCTGTGGCTCGCAGGCTCTAGAGTGTAGGCTCAGTAGTTGTGGCACGCGGGCTCAGTAGTTGTGGCTTGTGGGCTCTAGAGCACAGGCTCAGTAGTTGTGGCACACGGACTTAGTTGCTCCACGGCATGTGGGATCTTCCCGGACCAGGGCTCGAACCCGTGTCCCCTGCATTGGCAGGCAGATTCTTAACCACTGCGCCACCGGGGAAGTCCCCAGAGTGTCTTTTCTTTGCTAATGAGGTGACTGGTGGCTAGGTTCCCCTGGGTAGCTTCGGGATGGGGGCTAGAGACCAGAAAGACCAAGGCATGATTAGTGGAACTTTCAGCCCCCCACCCCCTCCCCCGGCCTCCTCAAAGGGAAGGGAGGCTGGAGATTGAGTTAATCACCCACAGCCAATGATTTTATCAACCATGCCCACCTCCTTAAAAACTACTAAACAGGATTCATGGAACCTCCAGGTTAGTGAACACACCCACGTGTGAGGAGGGTGCTGTACCCCAGCTCCACTGGGAGAGAAGGTTCTGTGCTTGGGACCCTTCTGGACCTCGCTCTGTGCACCTTTTCATTTGTTCCTCTATAATATGCTTTGTAATAAACTAGTCAGTTAATTGTTTTCCCTGATTCTGTGACCTGTTCTAGCAAATTATCAAACCCAAAAAGGAGGAGGTCTTTGTTCCCACAACCTAGCTCCTGATTTCGCTGGTCAGTGAAAAGCATCAAAGGCCGGGGGCTTGTGACTGGTGTGTGAAGTGGGGCAGTCTTGTAGGACTGAGCCTTTAACTTGTGGGGTCTGTGCTAACTCTGAGTAGTTAGTGTCAGAATTGAATCATTTGACATCCAGTTGGTGTCCGGAGAGCTGGAAAAAATCTGACACATTGGGTGTCAGAAGTGTCGTGACTAAAACCAGCTTATACTTGTACATTAATCTTTTTCAGTTATCAGTTGTGATGCTCCCTTTTAAATATAAAAAAAAATAATATAGGTACTTGACCAAGTCTTAGGTTTTCAGTCACTATTTTCTGTGGCACTGCTATAGAATTGAAAAATTTTCTCACTGGAGTTTTTCCTTCCCATATGTCTGGTTTATTACACTGTGTCATAATTTAGGCGTTTTATCCTTTGTTTACTGAGGAATATAGGGGGCGTGGTAAGAGGGGAGGGAACTGGGATGACTTGGACAAAACCCACCCCATAGTTCTTCCTTCTTCCTTAAGCACATACTTACTTTCTCAAAACTGCCTGGCCTCTTCCATCCTCAGCCCCAGAGAAAGCCACTACCTCCATCACCAATCAAGAGGTCAAAGGAAGAGATAGAGGAAGGAAATGAGCAAATGTTCTGTATTCTTGGTTTTCCTTTAGAAACACTAAAAAGTCTTCTTCCTTCAAATCTCATAGTCTTTCCAATATACACATATATTAATGATGGGTTTTTTAAAAATTGTAAGTAAAAGAAACCAACACCAAAAAAAAAAAAAAAAAAACTTTTTGGAAGGAAAGTAGAGTATCTGATAGAATCCAAGGTTTCTGTTGGAAGGACAGAGACCAGGGCAGCTCTGGGGGCCTGAGCAAGAGGAGTCCATGTGTCTTCCCTCTGCAGTGTGCTCGTGACTTGACCCAGCCTCTCCCAATATTGCCAGCTATCTTTGGACACCGTGCAAATCAGTTTGTGTAAAGACAGGGCCATGCAACAGAAAAACTAGTTTCAAAGAGTCCATCTTTCTGGGGATGATGGATTCTTCCCTGAGAAAGGGCCTGGGCGGGCCATCCTCAAAGCATCCATGTTCTTATTGAAGTTTCCAGAGGCTTCATTTTAGTTAATCAAAATGTAGGTGTCAGAGTCTTTTAGATCAGCACTCGTTGCAGAAGTGTAATGAAAGCTCTCAGAGCATCTTTAGTACCTGAGAAGTTTGGAACACTAGATCTAGAAGAGCATTTTTTCTCAGGCTTAAGGCTGCATAGAAGGTCTACATTTGGTGTCATGTTACATTTTGCTGATCTTTATTCAGTTGTTTGCCGCTTCTTCCCCCATCCAACAAAAGGCCAGGTAAGATTTAACAGTGATGACTTCATCATCCTGGCTATGGTTTATGGATCTCTAAGGAACATATTAGTTGCTGCATATTAAATTTTCCCTTCCAAGTATCCAGGCAAATGGAGAAGAAAACCCCAAAGACCTATTTTCTTTTTTGCCCTGTCAAAAATGTAAAATAATGAAATTAGTCCACTAGTGTGTGTATACACACACACACACACACACACACACACACACATATTCAAGCTTCTGCAATGCTCAGAGTATTGTGCTGTGAATTGTGGAGAATATAAAGAAGTTGAACCAGTTTCTGAATTCAAATAGCTTACACTTTAGTTGACAATGTAAGACATAAACACAGAAGTAGTTACCATTATACTTCAAGGTTGTAAATAAATCGCAAATGATCAGTATATAGATGGGAAGTGCTTTAGACATAAAAGAGGAAGGATTCATGGATAACAATAATGAGAAGTAATATTTATTGAGCGTTTTCTGTCAGGTCCTATACTGAGTACTTGTTATGGGCTCTGTCATTTAATCTCTCAACATATATGTGATATTGTTTGGTAGATGAAGCAACAGGCTCATAGAGGTTAAATAACTGATTCAAGGTCACAGAGATAGTAGTGGCATGACCTTGATACTTCTCAATGCTCTTATTCTTAACCATTTTAGGGAGTATCCTAGTGGAAAGGGAATAAAGTTCATATATATTCAAAACACTATAATTATTAGGTTCTTGGTGGGTTCTTCCTCTCCCTCTCTGCTGTGGCCCTTCTGTGGCTTTTCCATGTCTAAATTAGGGTATCTCAGGGCTCAGTCTTTGGACCTCTCCTCTTTTTTCTCAGATGCACTTCCTAACCTCATGCCATTAAAAACCAACTATGCACTAATATTTCCTAAATTTTTATCTGCTCTGCCAGTCTCTCCTCTCAACTCTAGACTCATATATCCAACTCCCTACTTGATCTCTCCACTTAGATGTCTAACTGGCATCTTCAACTAAATTTGTCCAAAACAAAACTCTTAATTTCTCCCCAAACTTGTTCCTCTCATTGTCTTACTCATCTCAGTAAACAGCAGCCCCATCCTTCCATTGGCTCAGACCACCGCTCTTCATGCCATGCTTGACACCTCTCTGTCTTTTATGCCGCATACACAACAGGTCATTGGCAAAGCTTGTGTGCTCTGCCTTCAGACTATATAGAGAATCTAGCTACTTTACACCATCTCCGCTGCTCGCGCTCTGATCCAGGCCACCGTAATCCCTCATCTGCGTTGTTTCAGTAGATTACTGTCTGAAGCTTTTACTACTTTTCTTGCTTGCTAAACTTCGTTGTCCACATGGCAGCCACTCGAGTGACCCAGGTAAAACACAAGGTAGATCATGGCATTCAATCGGATTTTTTTCTCCAATCGCCTTTAAAGCTCTCTTAACTTGCCCCCCACCCCAGCTTCCCAGGTGTCATCTTTCGTTACTCTCTCCCTCTTCCTGCTTCACCCACAGTGGCCCCGTTGATGTTTTTCAAATGTAAAAAATATGTTCTTCCTCGTCACACTTGCTATTTCCCCATCCTGGAATGCTGTAGCACCAGAAAATGCATCACTTTTGACTCTCTTGTCTCTGTTTAAAATGTCACCTTCTCCAGAGGCTTTCCCTGATTATTTTATGTACACGAGCAACCACTCATCACTTCGCATTTCCGAGTCTCCTTTATTTTACTTCATAGCATTAGTCACTGCTTGATACGTGTCTGTGTCATGTCTGTCTCCCCTAACTAGAATGTAAGCTGCATCAGCATCTCTGTCTATTGGGCCCTTAGTGTCTAGAACAACACCTGCCACATAGTAGATATGCAACAAATACCTGTGAACTGATTTAGCCATTGGGTTCACATGTTTATTCAACACGAAACAAATCAATCATTTTAAGTACAATTCCACAGATCAAATGTCTTCATACTCTGCAGTGACCTGAAAGAGATGTCTCTTAGAAAGTTGGCTGTGAGATCCCGGCGCAGGGGCAGGTTCTGGCATTTTCATAGGAAACCCTGAAGCTGGAATATGTGATCATTTAATAAATATTTGTTAACTCCAGTTGGACCAGATGCTATTCTAGGCTTTTGGGGAGGTTCAAAGATGTGTAAGACACAGGAGCTGGCAAGTGAGTAGCTCCAGTGACATTGCCTTGTGCTAATGACGTACTGAGAAATCATAATGAAAGCACTGTGAAACCCGCTGTCTCTGTTTAGTCACCATTCTGTGGTGATACCTCTGAATCTGCACACCAGCACATTCCTAGATAATGTATGGCCTAGTTCCTGAGATCCACATTGCTTTCTTTTGGTATTCCACTTCTGGTTTACAGTTGATTGGATTATTATTCACACCAATCCATGACCTTTCAGTTATCTTTAATCAGGCTTTCAGTTCATTTTTGGATTGCCTTGGTTTCCTCAGTCACTATTCCATTAGTGATTATGAATGAAAAATAAAAATAGTGTTAGCTGTGGACTGTAAGTTAATGAAGAGCCCAGAGGAGGGATTTTTAACACGTTGAAAAGCAAGGGTCATCCACCAGCTGATGAATGGTTAAATAAAACATGGTATATCCATATAATGGAATATTATTCTGAATAAAAAAGGATGAAGTACAGATCCATGCCATAACATGGGTGAACTTTGAAAACATTATGCTAAGTGAAAGAAACCAGTCACAAAGACACCTATTGTATGATTCCATTTATATGAAAAGCCTGGAACTGACAAATGTATAGAAACAGGAAGTAGATTGGTGGTGGCCTAGGGCTGGAGGTGGGGTGGAGTTGTGGGGAAATGGAGAATCACTGCTAATGGGTGTGGGGTTCTTTTGGAGGTGATGAAAATGTTCTGAAGTTGATTATGGTGATGGCTACACAGCTCTGTGAATATACTAAAATCCACTGGATTATAAACTTTAAATGGGTGAATTGTATGGTATGTGAATTATATCTTGATTAAAGGTACTTTGGAGGAAGGAAGGAAGGAAGCAAGGGAGGAAGGAAGGAAGGAAGGGAGGAAATTATTTGAAAAGTTCTGGAACACTGGGTTAAGACCGCATTTTCCTCACGCTTAAGGCTATATAGAAACTCTCTACCTTGTTGCCACTTTGTATTTTGCTGACCTTGATTCAGTTCTATGCCACGTCTCCCTACCTCACCCCACCCAGACACAAAATGGCATATATTTTTCTTTTGCATCTCTTAATTTGTTCAATTATTGATTTCCAGGAAACTTTCTAATATAATTTTATAGTCAACCACACTAACAATATGGGATTACCATTTAATAATAAAGCAAAACAAAGCAGTGTATTGGAAAGAAGACCAGAAGAGGATTTGAAAGTCCTGGATACTAGGCCCAGTGTTGACCTAGATCTAGCCATGGTCAAATTACAGAAACTCCATACCTCAGTTATTTACTTTGGTTATAGGATTGTGTTACCGTTATAATAATTGCAGGTCTACTAATCAGTCTAAATCTATCCATTTCAAAGGGAAAATGTTATTTTGATGTCAGTTGTGGAGAGTAATGAGAAAAGACTTTCTTTCTGTTGATATTTCAGTTTCTAAGAATACACTGTTGTTGAAAGTAGTGAAAGCTTTTATGTGTAAGCTTGTGCATTTGAACCATCACAACCGTATAACCGTATTTTGTTTCTAACTCTTCATCTTAGATGTAGCCAACATATTGATCGTCTAGTTTAAAGGGTCCAGGAACTTGCTACGTTTTCTGGACAGCAAGCTCTTCAGCCCACTGACCACATAATCAGGAGAAATACATACTCTCATGTAACCCACCCGACGCCATTAGCGTGAGGTGGCTCCTGAGGAAGGCCAGAGCTGCCTCCAGCCTGGTAAGGGATGAGCACATGTGTCACACAACGTGATCTTCCCAGCAGAAGTAAGAGTCAGCCTACTTTACGGTCCGCAATGTGGGCAATGAATCAGTGCTTGCTGAGCGAACTGCAGTTACCCCAGGTGGAGGAGAATCAAGCTTTTTTAGGAGCAATAGAGCATGCAGTGGAGTGTAGACAGGAAAGGGGTTTGATGAATTGATTTTCACTGGAAAAGTCTGAGAGATGTCTTTACCCTTAGGTAACCTAAGGTTGCCTAGTAGTCTTAAAGCTTGAAGCTACTAAAGCCTCTGCCCATCCCACCGGGGGCACTTATACAAGTTGCTCAGCACTGAGTAGGCTGAAACAAATGATGCAAAAAACCATGCTTCGATTTCCTGGGGCTGTGGAGGTGATGACGATAACACCTCAAACTGCACCAAAGTGATAGAACTTAACACAACTGGTAGAAAATAGGTAGAAGCTCTTTGCCTTTATCACATGTTAGCCCTGTTTTACATAATTTTTATTTTCTGAGTGGCCACATGCATACCATTTGAAATAAATGATTAGGCAAATTCTTCATATAATTTATCCCCTATTACCAGAGCTGGGTTATTCTTTTACTTAAGATTTACAACTAGCCAGTAACTGAAGGGAAGAGATCATGACTGAAACGTTCTTCAGCTTCACAAAAGGAGCCTTTCCAGCTTGAGATTTGCGGGTGGAGGTTCATGGTGCACGCTATGGGGGGGCTCTGTGGAGCCTGCTTGTCAAATAAACAGAACATTCATCCTCCAGCATGTGGTCCCAATAGCTTTCACAAGCATTAACTCACTTAGAAAATAATTAGTAATCAAAAAGGTCATTTAAACTCAACTCTCTGAAGCATGGAGGAAGATGTACGTTACATAAATTGAATTATCATTATAAATATCTACTTTAGTTATAGACATAATTAGGTTTTAGTGAAAGAAGACATTTATGTAGATTGGGGAGATGTGGGAATGTTTTAATTATTGAAGACTCATTTTTATGAGGGCTGGATAGTCAGGGACTGGTATTGAGCTATGGGTCCTGTCTTCTCCACTTAGGATGGTAAGATCTTAACGTTTTAGAACTAGCAGGAAGCTGACAGCTGATCTCATTCAGCAGCTGACTGTCCTGGATTCTCAGCTCCTAGAAGTCTGTGAAGTTGGTGATAAGCTTCACAAGTTATTTTCAGCATATTCGTGAGTGTGGATGCATGCATGATATGGCTGCAAAATTACAAATAGGTTTATTTATATTCTGGCTGGTGTTGTATCAGCTCAAGATGTAGCACTTACTCTAGGCTCCGTAGAAGTGGAGGCTGGGTCTACCCTAGTTCAGTTATGTGTACTTAGCTTCCCAAATAGGGCTTCACACATGCTAGGAACTTAATAAATATTTGTTGGTTGCATGGTTAGACAAAGGGGTCGAAGCACCGATCAGAAGCTCTGTTGGCAGTTATATAAATTTGGATTAATTTTTAAAAGGAGAAACAAATTATTGTTTAATGAATGCAGTTTGGTTAGTAAAAATATTTCAAAACAATCTCAGTGAGAGCGAGTTAGTAAATTAAGTTTTGGGTGGGTTAACTGCTTCCCGTAGTTCTGAGCCAGGGCCCAGAAAAGCTCATTGGCTTTGCTCCGAGCTGAGCAGCAAGGTGGCTGCAGAACCAGGGTTAGAATCCAGAGCTGCGGTCCACACAGTGCTCCCACCACCAACTATATTTTCTAAAACTGATTAGGTTTCTGTATATGTTTCATCTTTATGAAATAAAAATGTTGTCTAAGATACAGAAAGCAAACATCTGTGGCTCTAAATAAAACTTACCTCTGGTTACTTCCTTACTCTTATGTATGATGCGTGGAAACTAGATTGAACATTGTTTTTTTCCATGCAGATGAGACTCTATTCAGGGGAATTTTGTGGTTTAGGGAATTTGGGAAGTGGTGGTTACAGCTACCTTAGAGAATCTGGTGACAGCTGTGGACCCTGGAGAAATACTTGTATGCCCAGACCTGTGCAGTTTTACACAGCATCGGGTGATTCACAAACCCCAGGTTAAGGACCCTGGTTGAGGGAATCTGCTGCCGTTCCTATTGTCCCTCCCGTAGTTCTGGATGTTCTCTTTGGGGCTTTCACATTTGCTTCTACTCAGATCAGAATTAAACAGCCTATAACGGTTCATCATTTAAAATACCCAAAAGGGTACCTTTCACATTGTCCATAGACAGTGTGATTATTTTATTTACAACTAAAGCATTTTCATTTTTTTGAAAATATGGAAAATGAAAAAAAAAACACTGCTCTAGAAGAAAATTGTTCACAGGAACAAAACCGTAAGTTACTATGCTATGATGAAGCCATAAGTGGAGCTACTATAGAATGTGCATTTTTGTTCCCAAATGGAAATGGAGCTGTAAAAACTGAGACAATTTTGCTGCTCTGAAAAAAAGTGTATAAAAATAATATGTGTTTATAGCTCTCCAGGAGGAGGTATCAGAAGGAATAGTCAACTTCAGGTTCTCTGAGTAGGTCTGGAGGGGGGCCTCCTTAGTATAGAGAGTGCCAGATGTGGGGAGTTGTCTTTCCAGAGGGTTCTCACCTTTGGAACAGCCACAGGACTGGCGCCAGAAAGGTGAAAGTGGACATGGCTTTCTTGAGGCGTTCTCTCCCATCCCACCCCCACCCTTTTTCTTCTTTACCTGTAAAAATATGTCAGTACCCTTTAGAGATACCATCTCATATACATTCAGGTGACTTCAGTACTTAGGGTGGTATTTTCACCTTTGCTGTCCAGAAGAGTCATAGACTAAGTGTTTCTCTCCCATTTTAAGTGGTGAATTACTTCAGAAAACCCTTGGCAGCCTAGCCCCTTGTCACCCTTACTAAAGGCCTTGACGTTCCCTGGCCTCCCTAGGGAGCCTGGCGGCAGAGCCTCTCTCTTCTTGCTTCGGAATTCTTACTTAATTTTTAGTGTTTGTAAAGTCCCAAAATTAAATCACCTTTTTCTTGATACTGAACTTTAGTCACTACGTTATTCCATCTCTTAGCACCTGAGTGGCACTACCTTGAATTTAACTCATTCAGGTGTCAACGCTTCCAGCCCAGGTGTTCCTTCCATCATTACATTAGTGTCCTTGGGCACCGTCCAGGCTGTTGATAATAGCCTGAATGTGTCACAACCAACTGCCACTGATCACCTTCGCTTCTTCAAGATCAGAGCTCTTTGGCTTCATTGACTGAGCATCTCCCAGTCTAATCACTCTTAATCCCTCTGTTTTTCCACAGTAGTTACTCATTGTGAGTGCTTCAAGTGTTCAAAGAGACTGTGTATTCAAAGAACTTAAAAAAAAAACTCAGTATTACACAAGTTCATATATAACTATTGTTGAATATAACTATTACACTCAATAAATAAGGAATGAAGACACTTAGAAAGGGGAGAACAATGGTTAATGGGCCTGCCTTTCCCTTTAGCCACAACCATGGTTGTTTCCACAACCAGGAAAAAATATAATCCTCATTAAAGGGCTATAAAGTTGTCTGCTTTAGTGATTCAACACATTACTGTCTCCTTGCTTTTAGTGCTTTTTTAGTACGTTGACCCACTGTTCCCTGCAGCTGGGAGTTTATTAGTCTTTGTGGCCTTTGGAAATGAATATTCATAATGAGATAGCAGTGATATTCCAGGTCCCTTTTAGGGCCCTGAGGGAATTACTCTTAGGTTCTAGGAAAGCTGAGGAAAGGGCCAAATCACGCCATCATTCCATATTGACTCTTGTAAGGTGGGGGCCATATGCGAAGAATCTGTGAAGTTCATCTCATCGGTAAACTGAGGCCCAGGGTTCCACAGTCATAAATTGGGCATCCAGGTCTCTGGATTCCCAGGCCATGTTCTTTCCATGACATCATGCTGTCTCCATATTAATTTCCCTTTTTCATTCCTGGGGTTCTAACCCACTGAAGGTGTGAAATGCCAAATATCTAGTTAGAATTTGACCATGATAGTGAGAGTTTTGTGTCATAGCTACTCCAAGAGGGAAGAGGATTGGAAAAGGGTCTCTTTTTGTCAACCATGTGGGTTCTTAGTAGTAAACTCTCATGATATTTTGGGGCATTAATTTCACCAACTACATCAGATTTTTCCTTTTGAAAATTATCATGAGTATTAACAACTTCTTTATAACATCCTTAAGTTGATACACAGAGAGTTTATGGGACACCTGTTAAATGCTGATCATTATGGTAGATAGAGTGCAGAATATGGAAGATACGCGATGGTTCTTCCTTTAAAATTTCTTTTTCTTAATAGTACTGTACGCATCCTATGAAGATTTATAATTATAAGATAACTTCGTTAAAATTCTTATAATTGTATTTTAATTTACTGCAGCTACCCAGTCCTCAGCCTTAAAAGTTTTAGGTTGGGGCTTCCCTGGTGGCGCAGCGGTTGAGAATCTGCCTGCTAATGCAGGGGACACGGGTTTGAGCCCTGGGCTGGGAGGATCCCACATGCCGCGGAGCGACTAGGCCCGTGAGCCACAACTACTGAGCCTGCGCGTCTGGAGCCTGTGCCCCGCAATGGGAGGGGCCGCGATAGTGAGAGGCCCACGCACCGCGATGAAGAGCGGTCCCTGCACCGCGATGAAGAGTGGCCCCCACTTGCCGTAACTAGAGAAAGCCCTCGCACGAACCGAAGACCCAACACAGCCAAAAATAAAGAAATAAATAAATAAAGTAGCTATAAAAGTTTTAGGTTAAATTCTACTTAACTTTCTCCATAGGCAGCTTATTTTAATGAGTGTCATACTCCTTTAATTTCTTAAATCAGGTCAGATGAAAGAACAGTTTAGCTTTCCCAAAGGTGACGAAATGGTGGGATCCCTGGGATCTCATTTGGATTCCAGACTAAAGTGGTACTTTTCCTGGAGTGGATACCAGTCGGATTTCTGGGGGGGAAAGGCTTTAGTGGAAATATGACCAAAGCCCCCGCTCCCGATCAAGGCTGCCCAGATAGGCTCCTAAGTTGGCTTAAGGGTAAACTAGATGGCTTTGCCTATTTTAGGCATGGCGTTGACATAACATTAGGCTAACAAGATTATTTTCAGTGATCTGTGTCTTTGGTTTTATTTGGAAGACACCTGACTTTGTATAGATGGGCTCCTTCCCTAGTTACGTACCGGGGAAGCTAATTATTCAGTCAGAGGGTAATGAAAGACACTGCTGTCTGTCTGCCGATTTAATGGAGTGTCAGCACATCCCAAATGGGAAGTAATTGGATTGACAGACACAAAGCCAGTTATGAGACTGTCATTATCTGATTGGAAAAAGCAGGCGGAGAAGCATACAGCTGTAGGAAAACTAATCTGATGATGTCTGTTGTTCCCGGAATGCACAATCCGCCACACAGAATTCATGGGCTTTGAAACCCCTGACTGGCTTAGGAGCATTTGGAGTTCCTGCTCTCAGAATTCATCTCTATATTCTTATTGCAAATCATTATAATGCAATCTAATAAAACAGAGTTTACATAAAGATGGGGCCCATTTATAAAACTGTCACTGCAGCCACTCTATTAATAGAGCCATTTTAAAGATTTATTATGAGCATATGTTACTTTTTACAGGGGGCCAGATTGAGAGCTGCAGGATTGGAACATGCAAGAATGTGCTACTGGTGATAATTTTCCAAAAAAAAATTTAAGGTATTCTGCCCAGGGAATGTCATTAGCCCCGTGCTCTTTCCTTACGTTTCAGGTATGATAATCAAACAATAGTCTTAAAGAGTCATGAAAGAAAGGTGACAAGGTCTAGAGCACCATGTTACGTAAGCGCTGTTTTTCTTTCCCAGATTCCAGTTTTACTGCCTGGCACCACTGAAGGTCAGGGAACACGTAGGATGGGCTAAGTGTGAGAGTAGGGCAGCAGATAAGCTCTGCAGCTTTATTCTTCCCAGAACAACTGGGTGGTATGGCTCTGATGGGGGCGGGGAGAAGTGGTCGAGATAGTGCTTCCATTCATTCGCTGATCGGTTCAGGGGGAACTGTCACCTCCTAGAGTTTCTGGTCCTTGGAGTCCACAGCTAGAACTAGACAAGAACCCAGTGAGTTTCCATTTATTCAACAAGTATGTGTCGAGCACCTGCGGTGTCTTATGCAGTTTTCTGGTTGTCAAAAATAATGCATGACCGAAAAGTTGAGAATTACGTTTTATTTGGCAGATTTGCTGAGGACTTAGGCCCGGGACATAGCCTCTCATATAGCTCTGAGCGACTGTCCTGAAGAGGTAAGAGAGGAGCCAGGATAGTCAAAACATCAAAAGGTTACCGTTAATTAAAGAAAACCAGACATCTCAAGTTAAGGAATTTAGCGCTTTTCTACGTACAGGAAGATGCAAGAGTCTGGGCTCATTGAAATCAGCTATCTGGGGCCAGCGTCCCATGGTTTCTCATCCTGAGTCTCCTCAGGGTACAATCGTTGGGGTGGCTGGAGTGGCCGACTGCTAGTTGGGGGGCATCCTGTTTCCATCCTGAGTCTCCTCAGGGCTCACCGTCGGGGCTGCTGTAATGTAGTGGCTTGATGGCTGCAAATCCTTTGTTTACTGATACAGCAGGCAACATTTTTTCCACTCACATAGTTCTTTGTATCTACCTGTAAACCAACCTAACTTCGTGCCCTCCTGGGGCTTACATTGCAGTGAGACAAATGGAGAATAAGCAAATAAGGAAGTAGATATATATGGTATCCAATTACGATAAGTTCTGAAAAAAAAAGAAAAGAAAAAAGAGGCAATTGAAGGAGATAGGGGTTGGGAAACTGTTTTAGGTGTCAGGCCTTCCTTGAACCTCTTCAGAAGAGGACATGTGTGCAGAGACCTGGCTGAAGTGAGGGAGAGAGTTGTGTGACTGGAGGAAGAGCGGCCCAGGCAGAGGGGCCAGCGCTGTCAGAGACCCGGCGTACATCTGAAGGGTATTGTCCATAGACACGAGGTGCTGCCGGTTTCCTTTGCGTGAAAAAGGTCTCCGGCGTTTCTTGTTTGCAAGTTAGGAAAGACTGATAATGTGTATGGAAGGGTGTTGTCAACTCTAAACAGTATACAGACATGGATATGGTTAGTAAGCTCTGAGTGAACTCTAGGAAGCTCCATCATTGTAAACTGAGTTCTTAAAAGTTTCAAAGGAAGTCCTACTTAAAGAGACTCAGTGATGGCCAAATTTTCATGATACAAATACTCTATCATTTATTTGATAGGCACATTTGCAAACAAGTGAACAAATGAATTAATTGTTAGAAGCATTACCTACCATATAATGAGTGCTACTATATTTCAGGTACTTTGCTTATATGCATTATAAGGCGAATATTAGGCCTTAGTTCAATACATACATCACTGGCAACTTTACAATAAGGAGGTATTGTTTCCCCATTTTGTAGATTAGGGGTCTGGGGGCATGGGGGTCAGGGAAGTCCTCCGTTAAATACCTGGAGAGCTGAGATTCCATCCTGGGCGTGTCTGACCCCAACCCTGTGTATGATGTTGTCCAAAAGATCATACCATGGAGTTCTTAACATGAGTGGCACATTGTGTTAGGAACCATGAGAAATAGAGAAAAAAATAAAAGCACTGTCTCTGTACTCAGAGAAATGAAAATGTAGTTGGGAAGAGATGATTACATGAGAAATAACAGCAGACAGTGAAAGATGAGGTATAAACACATAATTGTGTTCCTTAGTCTGTGAAAGCTAGGGAAGAGAGGGAGATTAATGCAGCCTGGAGACAATAGGCCCGAAGCTAAGCTTTTAGAAGACAGGTGGAATTTAGGTAGGCTATATCATGGAGTTTCAATTATATATGGGTGTTAGCATCTACTCCTGCACCTATGGGGAAAATCGGATATCATCATGATTACCTATGAAAACCACTTAGCAAGTTAGAGATTAACTACCGTCTCTCAACATGGGTAAAGACAATGCAGCTAGGTTTTTCTCCAGGTCTTTTTTTCCTCTTTGGTTAAGCTCCAAAAGAAGTATTCACCTTATGAATAATAGGCATCATAGTGTATTAAAAATACATATTTTAAAATACCAGATTACAGAGTCACACTCAGAGTGGCTAGATGCTGACACCAAAAGAACCAGAAGCTGAGTCGGATTGAGAGACCTGGATCCGTGTCTCCCTGTCCTGCTTATCCTGGGGCCTATTCTCATCAAGCAGAACGGCAGGCTGAATGCCTCACAGTATTTACGTTGCCCTCTCTCTCAACCCGTGTATTGTTGATTTCATATATATTGAATACGGGTATTCTGAAGCTTCACTGAAATGAAGTGTGCTCTGAATGAGTGGAAAAACGTAAGTGAAAAGTCCAGGGCAGGAATAATTTTGGGTTCTTATGAAATAATGAGCAAATGAATATACTGCAGAGATGTGGGAACGTAATGGGGCCAGATGGTAGGACAACCCTGAAAACCAGAGAGAGAATTTTAGATTCATGTGACGGAAGTCAAAGCCATTGAACGTTTTTGAGAAATGGAATATCACTGTGAAAGGAATCTTTAACGTAGAGTGATCTGGTGGTGGAGCGTAGGGTGGATAGTGAAGTGGGGCTGGGAAAGACTGATTCAGAGACAGTTGTGAGAGTCTAGAAGAGGGTATAGACCAGAACTATAGACCAGTCATAGAGATGGGACCTGTTCGGAGATGATTTTGCTGCCTTTTCTCCTTACTTGATCTCATTAAAGGGAATGAGGTACATTCCAAAGAGTAGGTTAAGTACAAAGAAATTATTGAATCAGCTAGCTATAGCTTTTTGGAATGTACTTCATCCGTCCATCCATCCATCCATCTTACATTCTTTCCTCCCTCTCTACACTCAAACTCGCAGTCAAACACATTACTTCCCCAGATAACAGTTCCAGTGTTACACTATGTTGGTGGCATAAAATTAGGTAATGAACATGAAAATGACTCAAATTCTGAAAACAGATTTGGAACATTATGGTTATTATTTAGTTTTCATCCCTTTTGGCTTCTCTTAAAATCATATTTAGATTAGACAGGTAGATATATGTATTGCTTTGTACATTTGAAAATAAATACATCCTTCAGTGATCCAGTTTCTAATTATTCTGATTCCTTCTGCATTTTTATGACAGTACCTTCTACTAGAAAATTAGCTGATCAAAGAGGAAAGGAGTCTTCTCTCTCTTCTTCAAGACCTAAAATAATCACTTTGGTTCTCTTTATAATGCTCTGAATGAAAGAGGCACAACTTTAAAAGTTTTGCTGTTTTAATAACATCTCTTTTATTTTCCTCATAAGACAGTATTAAAAAATAGTCATATTAAGTAATATTCCTGCACTGAATTTTCAGTCCTCTGATGATACGATTTTCTTCCTTTTGTTTCAGAATTTCAAACAGTCTTAGGGGAACAGTAGTCAAAAAAAGTTCATTCATTTCAAGTTCAACATTTCATGGGCATCTCCTGGTCATTGCTTTCAAAGTTTAGGTGACCCAAGTAACTGACAGTGTTGACATCTAATGAAAACTTCTTTTTCCCAGTGTGGAGACCTAACAGGCAGGCATCTTCTATCCTCTGGTAAAAATACTACAAAGTGTCAATCATGCACAACTTCTCAAGTCAGAGAGAAAGATATAAAATTTTAAAGATCGCTCATGCTTCTGTTCCTTTCCAGTGTTGTAACTCACACAAATTACCTTGGGGAATAGAATGGCTCAGTATTACGGTCAAAGTTGATCAAGCTTATCTTTTTTTCAAATGCAAAAAAGAATTGTTACATGACAACTGGCCAAGAGCCATGACCTGCATGGCAGACGCCCATCGGATCCTTTAACATAGTGAGGGCAGATGATGAAGGCATGGCACGTGGGGCCAGGGTGCCTCGAGAGCATGAAGGTGGCTCTCTTTCTACTTGTTACTGCTTTCTTAACAATGCTATTTATTCCTGTGCTAATTTCCAAGGGTAGCAATGAGATGAGAGGCATGGACTGTATTTGGCAATGCTTTTCTTCTTGTTGGCTATGAGATAGACATTATTTACTACCATCCCCTCGTGCTTATGTTCTCTAGTTGGTTGAGTATGTCATATTTGCTCTTTATGAATAATCAATAGGCCTACTTCCCTCCCCCTACACCACTGCCTACCCAGCTAATAAGAGGCACCATTTGTCTTAGCAGCAATATTGTTTGTAATTTCTGAATGCTTCCTAAAGGAAGAACTATGAATTAATTACAGCTTGCACAAATGAAGTTAGATCTAATTGTCATGGGTAGAGAAGATACAAGCATAGAATGATCATAAACACTGGCCAGTAGCAAATGAATATACATTTTCTTCACATATGCTCAGTTAATCACAGACCTAAGTTGGCTGGCTTGTATTGTGGCCATTTTCAGAGCTGGTTTCATTCACCACTTTATGTGGGAAAGTTTACACTGAGCTTCTGCCAATATGCTATGCTAGGCACTGAGGGGAATGCAGTGAGAGAGACCAATATCCTACCTCAGAGAACCTAGAGTCACGTAGGGGGATAAGGTATGTAAACAAATTACGAAGTGGTTGGTACAGTGAGTGATGTTAGCCTGTCTAGAGTATAATTCTTAAGTTCTTTACTCTCTGGATCAGTGTCTTACATACTTCTTTTCACAGTAAAAATTGTATTTTGTACATCAGGATCTGGTACACTCCTACATGTGGGTGTTAAAAAAAAACCCAACTAAATAAATACACACATATACATATATGTAAAATAAAGATTACACAAATCAGTGTTTACCATTAATATATGTAACACACTCTGATATTTTCTATCCTATGCAGTCCACCTCTCCCCCCTACTCTGTCTCTCTGAATGCTGATTGCAGTCCTTTAATTTTATTTCATGTTCCCACGTCGGTGTTAATTACGGTTTGGATTCAGCATTGCCTCAGCCTGAGCTCTCTTAAGAGCAGGTTCTATGTTTTGTCCATTTTTCATTCTTGTCAACCGGGTCCTGTTGTACAGTAAGCACACTAAATGTTTGGTGAGTGAAGAAATGGATACCCACATCTGCTCAGAACTGATTTTCGATCCAGCCTGACAGCACAGATCTATTCCCTATGATTATAATCCTGTTTCTCATTGGGTCCCCTCTATTGAGGTGCATATAACAGGATTGTGATTTATATATTATTGAGAAGCAATCCATGTAGACCAAGGGTAGGCAGAACATGTACCACCCTCAACTTTTAATCCATTTTACTTCACTAATGGTCTCTTTTTATTTAGCATGCTATTGAGGATTTTTTTTTCTGAAACCATGACTTAAGGAATGAAATCTACCTTCAATTATTTATGGTTTAAATTAATGCAAATAAGACTTTCTGGCTTGCTGCGCTGATACTCATTAATAAATATTTGACTGGGTATTAGGAAGATTCAGATTGACTAAATGAGGCTCTTTTTCAACATAAACAAAAGCCCTTGTGTTTTTTCGCAACTGTGCCTGCCCGATTCTTCCATCTGGCTTTCGTTAAGGCCAATGAATGTTAGATGGGTGCAACCTCAAAACGATGGGTCCTTTGGGAAACTGGAGTCAGCGGAGGGCTCTGCTGTGGAATAATCCCCTAGTTAAACCAAATTTAATCTCATTAGCAGGGTAATTGTGCTGTGAGGAGAAATGGCCAGCCAGGTTAAAGAGAAACCCACATAGTCTAATTACTCTTTCACTTTTGTCATTGAAAGATAGAACATTGAACCAAGAGGCAAAAGATACAGATTTTGTGCTTAGCCTGACATTGTGATTGAGTCTCATAAAATTCCAGATCTCTCGCAGCTCCTCAGGCCTGTGTATGGCACTGGTACCGTGTCACAACGCATTCTGGAATCCTTTCCTATAGAGGTTCCTGTCATGTCTCTCCTTTTTAATACATGTATTTTGCCCATTCACTTTTCCAACCAAGTTGTATGTATTTGACTTCGCCAATGTTTTTAAAACTACCAAAATATCTAAAACTAAGTTGTGAAAAATATGCCTTTCCATCTTTGGAAATGAGCACATTGGGAAATTTTCTAAAATCGTTGAATCTGTGACCAGTTATTTTACTTTCTTCTGAATTTCCATGCATATGGGTTTTGCCATTTTTAGGATATGATATAGAAGAAAGAATGGTGAACTAATTAGGAGGCAGATCTAGGTACAAGACACAATCTTAAAACTTGATAGCAGTGTGACCTTCAGCAAGGTCACATGCACACAGACACACACACACACACACACACACACACACACACACACACACAGCCGAGGGAATTTGCAGCCAATCTGATGGACTAGATATTTTTTCAAAAGTTTAATATGAAACAAAGTAGTTTTCTGAAATAAATTTTTCCATAAGATGTACTGCATATTTTTGCGTTGATAAATCATATTTTCATTACATTTTTTCCATTGCTTTGAAAACAGGAAGCATTTCTCAGATGAAACCAGGGCAGATGTTGGCTTTTTTTTTCCCTTAATGTTCAAACTACCTCCATAGGCTTTTTCTGTCTCTGGTATATTCAGCTACAATTAGTAGCAATAATCAGCCCAAGAGTATAACTCAGTGAACAGAGTAATCTGATTGCAGACACTGACTATTGGACAGGTCTTTTATCTTCTATGTGTTTTAGATGTTTGTCATCAGCATAGTCCAGAGAAATATCAGTTCTGCAGGGACTGATAATATTGTAGTCGAAATCCTTCTGTAGGGTCTAGTTTTTCTTCAGAAATGTTGTGTATTCCATCATTTTAATGCCTCTACGATTGATGGATATTAACCTACAAATAATCTGCAGACAAGAGGCTCTATTTTTTCTGTATTGTTTTACATATAAATGTAATAATCTATGCTTTTCTGCATCTCAGATTTGTGAGCAGAATTTTAAATTCTGATTTAGCCTTACAGAGGATATGAAAACTTGAATAAAATAGGACAGCAGGAATGATAAAGTCTTTAATTCCTCCAGTAAGTGGACCTATTTATGAAACTATAAAGAAGGAAGTGACTCTGAGGCCTCTGGCAGGAAAGTAAGACAATAATAGTAGAACGCCAGCTGAGATGGCTTAAAAATGTTTAGCTTAGTTCACTTTCAATATTAAGTTGATATTACTACAGCCCATTTTATCATGTTGAAACCCTAACAGTGTGATATGACTATAAATGGCCAAAAGTGAGACTCTAGAAAGCACATAATTTCTTCCAAATAGGAAAGAGCTCTGTAGGAGGTAAATTTGAGGAGAACTTTGAACCATTACAGAAAATAACTTTGTGAATATTTGCAAGATAATTATAGATATTGGTCTGGAAAAGTGGGGACGTGGGAGCAGAGGACGGAACCAACAGTGTTATGAGAAGAAGAGCATGACTTAATTGAAACAATCAAGTATGTGAATAAAGGAGATAAAAGTAGAAAAGTTTAGGCAGGCAATGTCTGTGACTCACATATATCATAATTTTTGGCTAGGGTATCACTCACTATTTTCCAGGTACTTTTTCTTAGAGCACTTTGCATTCAGGTTGGCAGTTAATCAAGTGATGATAAACCTAAGAGTGGGATATGAAATAATCATAAGCTGGGACTTCCCTGGTGGTGCAGTGGTTAAGAATCCACCTGCCAATGCAGGGGACACGGGTTCCATCCCTGGTCCAGGAAGATTGCACATGCCGCGGAGCAACTAAGTCCGTGCGCCACAACTACTGAGCCTGCGTTCTAGAGCCCGTGAGCCACAACTACTGAGCCCGCGTGCCACAACTACTGAAGCCCGCATGCCTAGAGCCCGTGCTCCACAACAAGAGAAGCCACCGCAATGAGAAGCCCACGCACCGCAACGAAGAGTAGCCCCCGCTCGCCACAGCTAGAGAAAGCCCATGCACGGCAATGAAGACCTAATGCAGCCAAAAATAAATAAATTTATACTAAAAAAAAAAAGAGACAGATCGGGAAAACTTCGAGTTGAGTGAGCTTTGAATGGGTGCTTGAAGGGAGGTTATAGTGAAAATGACAGTTTTTTAAACATCCACTCTAGCTTATTTGTCACAATATAGAAAGTGTCTGGATGAACTAGAAGTAGAGCACATGGACATCATGAAAAAGACATGGAATTTTTTTTAAATGTGGAGAAGACACAGAAAACAAAGTTTGCTAATGACTGGAAGTGGAAATACGTTACTTATTTCTTGATTACCTACTAGGTACTAAACACTATCTACAGGAACAAGACGCATCCCCTATCCTCAGGATGTTTACAAACTAGGAGGGAATACAGACACCTCAACAGGAATATTCTGTGGACCTAGGGTGCTATGGGGGGCAAAGTGAAAGGCATTCAACCTAGACTCGAGGGACAGGTCGTCCTGGAGAAAGTAATATCTGAGCTAGTGGCTGTAGAGCAAATGACATTTGGAAAAAAGAGGTATGGGCGGAGTGTTTAGGCAAATGGACCACCATGGGCAGAGACCTGGAGGTAAGAAAGCAGGGCATGTTCGTGAAACTGCAAGTAGTTATATAATCTGTGCTTTAGTGAAATTAATATAGTAGCTGTATGTTAGATACATTGAAGGAAGAAGGGATGAAAAATGGAAAAACCAGTTAGGAGATTGTTTTAGGGAGGCCTGGGAAATAAATTACCTTATATCAAATTCCATCCATTCATCTACATCGTCTCATTTAATGAAAGGCTAAAGTATGGTGCCAGGTGTTACAAACGGAGACACAGGGATGTTTTCTCAGGCTCTGGCATGGAACTCTTTGAGGTGGTACCATTCATATCATGTGCTACGGGCACAACAGCCCCTGGGCAGGATGCTTTCACTGTGGATGCTTTATCCCCTATAACAGTACATGGCATAAGGTAGACACTCCATAGATATTGCTTAAATAAGTGAAGGAATAAAGAAGTGAATCAAGAGATAATATAAAGAAAACGTCTCTAAGCCTGGAAGCGTCTTGCATGAGTAGCAAGAAGACTGGGTAACTGAATGGGGATGGTGCAAAAATAGAGAACACAGAAAGAGAGGATTGAAATAATGGGAGGGCGGCTCTGAAGTTCCATTTTGGACATTGTTTGAGTTAACAAGAGGATACCCAGAGAAAGTATCTAACAGGTGATTAAAAACGCAGGTTAGGAGCTTGGGGAAAGAAGTTAGGACTGGAGATCAGATTTATTATATTTCAAGAGAAATAATTTGGTATATTCAAATATTTGTATTTAGCAATATTATGGTCCTCTCAATCCACACAAGGTTCCACTACATCAACACACACGCTAGTAAGGTTCTCTGCATGGATTCTATTGATTGTGTTCCCCTCACCAGCCCTCCTCAAGAGTTCTAACCCAGGGGCAAACATCCGGGAGACAGTAATGTTAGAAGAGTACGATGGATAGAGTGAAGTCCTGCATGGATCATATGTAAGATACAGATATTATTATAATAGGGCAGACTTCAGGGAATTATTGCGAGAACTACCTATAATAATCCATAGAAAGCTCTTCAGTTAGGACATGGTGAGAACTCAATAGATGTAATCAGTTATTAATACTGCTTCTACTCACGTAGCAACAGGGAGGAAATTTGCCAGACTGATATGAACCACCTAAAATAAAGTATATTTAATATGTTACACATAAGTTTCCAGGTGATATGATAGACATTTTGTAATAAGTTGAGATTTTTTTCTTGAAAATTTTCCTGACAGCCTTATCTTCCATTAAAAAATACAAAGGAAAGGTTATTTTACTGTAAATAAGATAAATGAAAAGCATAAAAACAGAATTCCAGGCCTATTGGAAGAAGCAGGATTATCATTGTATCTGAGTTTTATATCAGTAGTCCTTATTTACATGATTTTTTTGTTTAAAAAAAGATTGCTTAATATTAAGAGTTTGCATTTGGGTTATTTCAATTTCCAAATTATATGCTTAAAAAAATATAAACAGCTGTCATTATAAAGAGGCTTACTTCATTCTACCTAAAGTGCTTTTCAGTCTGGAGGGAACACTTAAATGTAGTCACAAATCACTTGCAATATACTCATGGTAAGATTTTTTAAAGTTAAATTTGTTTACAAGCCTGCAGAGCTCAAATTTTGTAGATAATATTCTTTTCTCCCTTTACTTAATGATTTTTGCCTCTTTTCTCTAGTCCTAAGCATGAATTTCACTCGTTACAAATAGAGCACCCAAATCCCTTTTTATTTCATTAGTTCAGCAAATTGTCTCCTAGGGGTATGGACCGAGGCCATGATTGGGCTCTGCGATGATGAGCTTATTTTGCACTTTTACCCAGAAAATCTTCAGATACAACAGTCACGGAAAGTAGTTACACTCAGCATGAACAATTACAGACTGCTGGGGGAGACTCTTCCTGATGTGCCGGTGACTTACTCCCACGAATTAAGAGGCAAATGTGCTCCAAAGTGCATTAACCTTTATGGATTTTTCTTCGGTTTTCATGTTCCACTGATTTATGGTCTTAAATATGCCTGTTGCTGCTGTTTCTGAATGAGTCCCTTGTAAATCATTTCTAAATGATCTTTTTCGAGTCAGATAATCCGAGTCAGTTGAATATATCTCCAATCAATTCCTCTGAGGCTTCTTTCTTTCTTGGCCCAAGTTGTTTTCAGTTTGCTCTGTGCCTTAAATGTCATATCTGAGAGTAATTGACTAAGTAAGAAATATGTTGTAGAGGAGCCATACTTGCTGGGCAGCTGCTTTTTGCACTGAGTTGTGTCCAGCCTTTGCCTGGCCTCACTTGAGTTTGATTCCAAAGGCCCATTTACCTGAGTACAGCTAACTGGACATAGTTCTTTGTGCAAAGATGGGCTTGTGTCCGAGAATGGATTTTACTCTGGGCTGTAGATTGATTTTTTTCATACTATTTTTTTCATAGTTAAGCATGGTAGGGATTTTGAGAGTTCTGCGTTCTCATAAAAGCCCACTATTTCCCTTAGAGTGATGTACAGGAAGAGCACATAGGACTCTTATTAGTGCTGCTTGGTATCTTTTCACATGGGCCCATATTTCTCCAGAAAAGGTCTGCATTTGGCAGTCAGTGTTTCATTCTCCTTCTGGCTCTGAAGATTATTTGTTTATTGGATTTGAGGGAAAATGTGCATTTTTTTGTCTCCTCGTAACTAATGTGTCATTCAGGCTATAGGGTGGTAGTTAGTGCTGTTGTTTGCAATCTTTCCATAAAACCAAAACACAAAATCAGTTTCAGAAAATTCAAATTCAGAATTCTGGCTTTTAAAGCACAAAATTATTTATTCGTGTCTCTGTCATAAATAGTGCATCACTGTTTATTGCTAATTAAGTTTTTAATGTAGATATTTATAAATATCTGTGTCCTGGGACATTATTAAATGTACATATATTAAACTTGACCATGAGAATGATGACACGGGGACTTACTTTTGAATATGCTTGACAACTTAAGCAGAGTTTCTACAGGCCTGTAAATGTCTCATAACTTTTCACATAGAAACCTTGAACTAAATGAAGGGAAGAGATCGTTCAGATTTTTAAAAATGTCTTTAAAGCCATTATACAGTAGAAGAGATTCGGAGCTTCTCGGTGGAGGTAAGCATGGTACATCTCTGCAGAGAGGCAAGACTGGATTAGAAGTTACTTTAGTGGAAATGATATATTGCAAGATTCTGCAGAATGTAGGAGGTCAGAGGGATAAATCACACATATTTACTGGTTCTAATACATGGCATCAGGAGAAAAATCCCAGGCCTATCAGGTAAATATTTTGTGTACATGATTCAGCCCAAACTACCAAAACATGTGTGTGGTGATATGACAAAATCAGGAATAATCAAAGTGAAAAGAATTAAAATATTTTATGTTTAAAATATTTTATATAATGATATACATTATATACAAAAGTATACATCAAAAACAGAATTCAGAAAGAGAAATTAAGGAAACACTCCCATTTACCACTGCAACAAAAAGAATAAAATACCTAGGAATAAACTTGCCTAAGGAGGCAAAAGACTTGTACTCAGAAAACTATAAAACACTGGTGAAAGAAATCAAAGATGACATAAACAGATGGAGAAATATACCATGTTTTTGGATTGGAAGAATCAATATTGTGAAAATGACTATACTACCCAAAGCAATCTACAGATTCAATGCAATCCCTATCAAACTACCAATGGCACTCTTCACAGAATTAGAACAAAAAATTTTACAATTCATATGGAAACACAAAAGACCCTGAATAGCCGAAGCAATCCTGAGAAAGAAAAACAGAGCTGGAGGAATCAGGCTCCCCAACTTCAAACTATACCACAAAGCTGTAGTAATCAAGACAGTGTGGTACTGGCACAAAAACAGAAATATAGATCAATGGAACAGGATAGAAAGCCCAGAGATAAACCCATGCACACTTGGTCACCTAATTTACGACAGAGGAGACAAGAACATACAATGGAGAAAAGACAGCCTCTTCAATAAGTGGTGTTGGGAAAACTGGACAGCTACATGTAAAAGAATGAAATTAGAACACTCCCTAACACCATACACAAAAATAAACTCAAAATGGATAAAGACTTAAATGTAAGACCAGACACTATAAAACTCTTAGAGGAAAACATAGGAAAAACACTCTTTGGCATAATCCACAGCAAGACCCACCTCCTAGAGTAACGGAAATAAAAACAAAAATAAACAAATGGGACTTAATGAAACTTAAAAGCTTTGGCCCAGCAAAGGAAACCATAAACAAGACAAAAAGAGAACCCTCAGAATGGGAGAAAATATTTGCAAATGAAACAACAGACAAAGGATTAATATCCAAAATATATAAACAACCCATGCAGCTCAATATCAAAAAAACAAACAATCCAGTTAAAAAATGGGCAGAAGACCTAAATAGACATTTCACCAAGGAAGACATACAGATGGCCAAGAGGCACATGAAAAGATGCTCAACATCACTAATTATTAGAGAAATGCAAATGAAAACTACAATGAGGTATCACCTCATGCCAGTCAGAATGGCCATTATCAAAAAATCTAGAAACAATAAATGCTGGGAAGGGTGTGGTGAAAAGGGAACCCTCCTGCACTGTTGGTGGGAATGTAAATTAATACAACCACTATGGAGAACAGTATGGAGGTTCCTTAAAAAACTAAAACTAGAACTACCATATGACCCAGCAATCCCACTACTGGGCATATACCCTGAGAAAACCATAATTCAAAAAGAGTCATGTACCACAATGTTCATTGCAGCTCTATTTACAATAGCCAGGACATGGAACCAACCTAAATGTCCATCGACAGATGAATGGATAAAGAAGATATGGCACATATATACAATGGAATATTACTCAGCCATGAAAAGAAATGAAATTGAGTTATTTGTAGTGAGGTGGATGGACCTAGAGTCTGTCATACAGAGTGAAGTAAGTCAGAAAGAGAAAAACAAATACCGTATGCTAATGCATATATATGGAATCTAAAAAAAAAAACAAATGGTACTGGTGAAGCTAGTTACAGGGCAGGAATAAAGAGGTAGAGATAGAGAATGGACTTGAGGACATGGGGTGGGAGGGCAAAGCTGGGGCGAAGTGAGAGTAGCATCGACATACATACACTACCGAATGTAAAATAGTTGGCTGGTGTGAAGCAGCAGCATAGCACAGGGAGATCGGCTCTTTGCTTTGCGATGACCTAGAGGGATGGGATAGGGAGGATGGAAGGGAGGCTCCAGAGGGAGAGGATATGGGGACATGTGTATGCATATGGCTGATGCGCTTTGTTGTACAACAGAAACTAACACAGTATTGTGAAGCAATTATGCTCCAATAAAGATCTATTACAAATAAATAAATAAATAAAGCCTTAGTATAATAGATATCACTGAAGAAAAAAAAAAAAAAAGAATTACCAAAAAACAGTGACATTGTTTGTGGGAGAGCCATGAATGAATTCCTTGTACTCCAAAAGCCAGAATTCTGAATTTGAGTTTTCTGAAATTTGTACCTTTGGTTTTGTATTTTGGTTGTATGGAAAGACTTTAGTTCCCCCTGATTGGATTCAGGTTATGCATTTTTGGCAAGAATATCAGAGAAGTGATGCTGTATTCTTCTCTGCATCATGCCATATAGCACCTGATGTCAGTTTGTCCCATTACTGATAATGTTGGCCGTAGAATTTTTTAAACTGCTAGGCTGTGAATATAAGGAATATGTATACACTGTGAGCAAGTATTTTCATTCAACCGAATATTGCTCTCATTGCAACTTCTAAAATACAGTACAGGTCCTCTGTGTTCAAGAATACTTCCAGCTGGTGGCAGCCATAATTGTTGGCTGAGATGAAATGGAAGAAATGGAGCTTTACAATATAAGATGGAATTTGTGATGAGGCGTCTGGGTTAAGGAATGGGCTTGGGAAGCTTGAATGAAATTTTAATTAGTATAATTTTCCTGGATAGAAATCAAATCAGTATAAAAGTTTTGAAAATACTGGGTCAGGTGTGGGTACTGTGTGTTCATGTATGCATTCCAAAGGACACATACTTGCTATAAGGAAGAGCAAATTTAAAATATAGGTACTGCATATGTACAGATTTTTGGAGGCCCACTGGTTGATGATAATCTGAAAATAAAATCTTTGGTGAAATATTTACAAATGGCAACGTTAGAATTTAGGAAATAAGATCCATGCTGTAGACTTTCAAAGGCAGTAAAAATAGGTTGCCTACACTCTTTATGTGTTTTTTGGTTTATCCTACTCTACAGCTTGAGGTTTGGGAGCCTGATCTGAATAAGTTTCTTCAAAATCCTGTAATTAGATACTCCTCCTATAGCATTATGTAGATCCCCCTCTTTGAGTCTCATTCTCTCTCTTTCCATATACACAGATGTACCTGCGCTGTGTGTTTGCCTTCTCATCATTTACAAGGATAGGAAATCCCTAGTGTGAAAGCGCTTCATAAGATTAGATAATACCCTCTTGACAGGGTTCCATCTGTGTTCCATCTTAACTTTGAAGTGTTTTCTTTCCTAATGAGATTCTTTCCACTGTTCAAAATTCAATGTTTTCTTACTTCCATAAAGCTGATTAGGAACACTGTTGGAAAAACAGGGCTTTTTGATGACTCTCCTCTATACCCATGACTGACTCTCCTGTCTCCCATTCAACAGATTACTTTTACGGTTCTTAATAGGTGAATGGATCCATGCAGCAAACTTTGGGAATCCGGGGGAAATAAAATGTAGACTAGCCCGTGAAAAATGATGAGGAGCTACTCCCAGTATTTTAACTTGTAGAAATAATTCAACAGAAGCAAAACGAAGATGTGCACTGTAGGATTATCTGTAATAAAACCAGGAAGCAGCATTAATGTTTCCTAATAGATGTTTGGGTTAATAATGTATTGATGGAATGAATCTTACAATTATGAGTATTATCCTCTGTGAAAGGGCAAATATGAAGTACTGTGAACAACCATATTGCATAAAGCCGAAAACACTGTGAGAAGGTGGGCAAGGACGAGAGAATACTCTTTCAGTCCAAGGCATCTGTGGTGGAGATACGGGATAATTTTCTTTCTTTCTTTTTCTATGAATCTTTTATTTGGACCTCCAGTCCAAATCCTTGGGAGAAGGGCATTATTTATCGGAGAGGTCACGCCCTAGTTTTAGGAACTATGGATTGAAATTAAAGGAGCTATTAATTTTATTCAACACTTCATTCACCAATTATTTCCTGAGAACCTACTGTGTACCAGCCGTAGACTAGTATTAGGCACTGAGGATACATCAGTGAGAAATTTACACTTGACCCCTGGCCACGGGGGGTTTTGGTCATTCCTACATCCATGTGTTGCTGAAATAGTCAAAGTAATAATCTAATGGCCCATATTGCCAATTACGGATAATTGCACGGGAAAGTAAAGGAGCAAGTGAAAAAAAATCACAAAACACGTCACACTTTGCTCTAGTCTCCAGCCGCATCAGGATTTATGTACCGATAGTAATTATACAAACAGCAGCGGCCACCACTTAATTAGCAGTTAACTTTATGTCAACCTCTGTGCTGAGCGCTTAACTTTCATTTCCTTATTTAATCATCAAAACAAATCCTGCGTGTTATATCCATTTTTACAGAATACACAAATAAGATGAAGAGAGGCTAAGTAACCTGCCCAAGACTATACATTCAAGATCCAGACCCAGGAATACCTACTTTACGTGTCTTGCCCTTGGCCACTCCACTTCCCTAAACCTTTCCTCTCTGCAGTGACTGTGAGTGTGATTCGCCTCCTGGATGCCTAGGAAAGTTCTTATTCTGTGTCCTTCCTGCCCAAGAAAGGGCATTTTGCCATTTAATGTGATCGCTTCTCATTTTTTCCAGAGTAAAGACGAGGCTGGTGAGACAGCCCTAATTTTTCTCTTTCATTCTCTTCCGCATGTTTTATGCCTTCCGAACAGTGAGGACCCTCACAGCTCCCAAAGCAGATTTGGAAACATGTTGAATGGGTCCCCTCGAGTTAGAGATGGTACCATCAACCTGAATGTGTCATTTTAGACTGATGTATGTGCTTTAGGGAATAAATGATTTGTATTCGAAAGAGATCATTCAGCTGAAAGTAATAGGAGCGCCTCCATCCCTGCTGCTCAGAGCAGTTTCATGTTTTAGGGGCACCAAAGACAAATAAGGGACTAGAAAAAAAGAAACAGTGGATAATTTAGAGCCTCTGTCACTTTGTTTAGGAACAGGTTAACTAGTAAAAATCTCCTCCTAATAACTGGTAAAGATTTTGGAAATGCAAGAAGTACTTCTGCTCAGAAAACTCTTCTTCTAAGTCCCATTGAAAAGAATAAATAGGGTTTCTGATGATTGGTATATTTACTTGTTATTAAATTAATAACAGTGGTTGTCTTTCAGAGTCAGCCCAAGGGGACCAAGATGCCCCTGGGTGGATGGTTTCTCTGAGGGTTAGATGAGATCAGGAGTCAACGTAGCACGACGTGGTATTTGGAGATCTTAAGATTATAGCCATGGTTAACTATGTACTCTTTATTTCTTCATTTTTTTCATGGCTTCTTCTACTCATTCTCTTCTTAAAGACTTATTATATCTTGTTTTGGGTCAGGCTTTTATTTCCCTTTCCATGTTGATTACATCAATTAAGAAACCTCATTGCTGTTTGTCATGGCTTCTCAATTTCCACTTTCCTGGGTGACTGTGATAATCCCCTGTGTTCTCCTTCCTTCCCCCCACCCCCCCCCCCCATGCCCCAGAGGTTAATGGAATGTTTCACTGGTGATATGGAAGAATAACCATGATGTATTTATTTATTAAGTAAAGGAAACTCTTCATTAGGTTAAACGGCTAAACTTAAGGAACATTTATACACCAAACTTTAAATGTGGTCTAATTGGAAAGCAATTTATGAAATATAGTCTTTGATAAATGTTGGTAGTTTTTACATTGTCTAATTTAATTTTATTTGAGTAGCTAATATATTCACAGTTTTTAAAACAATCGAATGATTATAAAAAGTTAAAGTTGAAAAGTATATTCCCAGTCCTCTGCCAGGCCCCACCACCATCCCTGCTTCCTGTAGGTACTCACTTTTACCAGTTTTTTTGTGAATCCCTCCAGGATGTCTTTATAATAAATTAAATAAATGAGGTTATATAATTCTTATATGCAGGTCAGTATAGTAAATATGAACACTGCTAAATACCTTGCTTTTCTCACTTAACAATATATATCCTAGAGATCTTTTCATGTTGGTGCATCAAAAGCTTCCACATTTGAGAGTTGGGGCTGCTGCCCAGTATTGCAAAATGTGTAGATTCACCATAGTTTATTTAACTGATCTCTCACTGATGGATTTTTTGCATTGTTTCCAGTCTTTTGCCATAAAAGCAGTGCTACACTGATCTCTGTACCCTGTACATAGATCATCTCATCCATATTTAGATAACAGCTGTCGGAAGCATTTCCCAGAAGTGGGATTTCTGGGTCAAAGGAAATGCATTTGTATTTTTGGATGACAGTGCCAATTTGCCCTTCAGAAGGGTTGTAACATTTTTCACTCCCATCAGCAATATATGAGAATGGCTCTTTGTCCACACTTAAACCAAAAGTGTGTTTTCAGACTTTTGGAATCTGGCTGATGCATGGGTATAAAAAATGGTATATCACAATGGAATATTACTCAGCCATAAAAAGAAATGAAATTGAGTTATTTGTAGTGAGGTGGATGGACCTAGAGTCTGTCATACAGAGGGAAGTAAGGCAGAAAGAGAAAAACAAATACTGTATGCTAACACGTATATATGGAATCTAAAAAAAGAAAAATTGGTTCTGAAGAACCTAGGGGCAGGACAGGAATAAAGACGCAGACATAGAGAATAGACTTGAGGACACGGGGAGGGGGAAGGGTAAGCTGGGACGAAGTGAGAGAGTGGCATGGACATATATACACTACCAAATGTAAAATAGATAGCTAGTGGGAAGCAGCCGCATAGCACAGGGAGATCAGCTGGGTGCTTTGTGACCACCTAGAGGGGTGGGATAGGGAAGGTGGGAGGGAGGGAGACACAAGAGGGAAGAGATATGGGGATATATGTATATGTATAGCTGATTTACTTTGTTATAAAGCAGAAACTAACATACCATTGTAAAGCAATTATACTCCAATAAAGATGTTAAAAATAAATAAATAAATAAAAAATAAAAATATATTAATTACCAAAAAAATGGTATCTCAGTATAGTTTACTTTTCATTTTTCTCATTATGAATGAAGTTAAAATTTTTGGTGTGTTTAATGGTCACTTACTGTAGATTGTCGTTTCATGTCTTTTGATCATTTTTCTACTATGTTCTTTGGTTTTTTTTACTACCTGTCATCTGTGACATAAGTTGCACATATATATTCCCAGTTAGTCATTCATTTTTTTGTCTTTATTTCATGTGATTCGGTTTCATTTTATTTTGCTTTTACACTTTTGAGAAAAATTTAAAGTACGAGGCCACTCTTACTTTGCAAAGCATTGTGGAACTGTAAAACTCACCATGCAAAGCAATATTAATCAATGGGGAAAATCACAATTGTTTCATGACTCTAAAATTTTTTGTGAAAACATTAAAAATTCTCTACTGTCAGTTACAAATATATACAGAAATGAAAAATAAAACTAATATGTATTCATATACTGTAACATTAGAAACACTGAGAATTAAAATGTTTTCTTTGTGAATCTTACCAAGAGTAATTTGAACAGTGCTCGCCACCTTCTTCTTTTTGGGTGCTTTACGATACACAGTGAGCATCTTTTCTGTGCGTTGGTGAAATGTCATACTTCCTTCTCAGTTTAGATCAGCTGCCAGCATTTTATTCTTTGCTTTTCAATGTCGTGAAACATCTCCAAGGGTTCCTTTAAGGTAACATTTTTTTGCTGACATCCCTTCCTCTGGGATGTCTTCATCTCTTTTATCACAGCCATTTTCTCTTTTTTTTTTTTTTTTTTGTTTTTGTTTTTTTTTTTTAAGATTTTATTTATTTATTTTTTTTATTGATTAATTGATTGATTGATTGATTGCTATGTTGGGTCTTCGTTTCTGTGCTAGGGCTTTCTCCAGTTGTGGCAAGCGGGGGCCACTCTTCATCACGGTGCGCGGGCCTCTCACTACCGCGGCCTCTCCTGTTGCGGAGCACAGGCTCCACACGCGCATGCTCAGTAATTGTGGCTCACGGGCCCAGCCGCTCCGCGGCATGTGGGATCTTCCCAGACCAGGGCTCGAACCCGTGTCCCCTGCATTAGCAGGCAGACTCTCAACCACTGCGCCACCAGGGAAGCCCCATTTTCTCTTTTAAGGTCAGTAAGTTCACCTTTACTCTGGCTGCAGATACCTCTCAAATGGGGCCAGTGTCGATGTTCCCAGGGTCAGTTATTTCTTCCATAAATCCATTTACATTCAATTCAAATTTCGCTCCCAGTGTTACTTTCAGTTTTTTTTTTTTCCCCTGTACTTTTAGGTGTTTAGGCCAATTCCTTTTTTCAGTTATCCATTTTTGTAAACTGTCACATGGGTTTATCACTGAGAGACAAGGAGACAACACAGCTACACACTTTGCTGTCTGTCCATAAACTGCGTAACAGATATGCAGTGGCCAATCACTGATTGACTTTGAAGAAGTGACATGTTTGATCATTGATTATGATAAACATTAATTATTTACATAGAGATTTCTAGATTGAAGCCCTAGAGTTTGTATTTCGTGCCATTACTCACAGTTAACATACTGTGGTAACTGGAATTCAAATCTTGTTGTACTGGTGTTATTCACTAAATGTTAGTAACTTCCATTTGTGCGTATCAGAACCATGAAAGCAGGAGCTGCCAGTGTAGAAAAGTACAAAAAATAACATAACAAATGTCTGCATACTCATCTCTGAGTTTTGACAGGTAACATTCTGCTATATATGCTTTCAGTGTTTTTAATAAAGGAAATTGATCATTACAAATAAGGTTAAAGTTCTCCTTTGCCCCCACCTCCCATCCTGTTTCCTTTCATAACCTCCCAACAGCATCATAAATTTAGATACTATCCTTTCTTTTTCTCTCTTTTTAAAAGTTCTATCTATACGTATAAAGATCCTAATAAGAAATATGCAGTATTTGGGGTGTACTTTTTGCTTTGCATCATAATTTGTTCTTTTGTTTATCATGCTTTCTTTTGCTTCTTATATTCTTATTTCCTTCTTGAGTTAATAAAAAATATTTTTGTCTTTCCTTTTTTTCCCCCTAGTGTGGAATTTTTGTTTGTTTCATCCTATTTCTATTGAATAAGTGAAATAACTTGTGTTAGAAGAAAATTCATATGTAGATGGATAATAAAGTGACCTGCCCTTGTTTAGAATTCTGGTAATTTCCCCACATCTCTCCATGGAAGCAGCAAAAGCCAGAGATACCCATGTGTGTTTGGTCATATTTCTGTAGCCATCTTTCTGATACATTTAACAGTGGCTGTGCTCTGTTTGTCTTCCAGATTCATTCAGGAGGTAGAGCACGCCCTGGGACTTGGCCCAGCCAAACAGTGTCCTCTTCGAGAGTTTCTCACCGTGTACATCAAAAACATCTTCCTCAATCAGGTCTTGGCTGAGATCAACAAAGAGATTGAAGGAGTCACGAAAACGTCTGACCCCCTGAAGATCCTAGCTAACGCAGACACCATGAAAGTGCTGGGGGTGCAGCGGCCTCTCCTACAGGTAATCACATCCTTTGAACTTCCTATTTTTATCTGCAGTTTTCATTGACTTGGCAAGAGTCACAAATTGAAAAAAGAAGGAGAAGAGTTACCATCTGTTTCCATATTCATCAGGGACGAAACAAGAGGAAATAAATTAAACAGGCACCAGGGAAATTAAGGACTAGTGTAGAGATAATGGAAATTCCTGAAGATCTTTAAGAAAAAAGTGGTTAGCTTTGAATATGGGAGATGGTGAGTCTCATTAACATGCAGATAACTCCTCATTATTGGCCTGGACTTTGTCCTTGAAAAGAACTCTCTTTCCAATGGTGAATGCATCCTGGAGTAGAAGGATTGATAGGAAGGAAGTTATTCTGCCTAACCTCAATTACCAACAGCAAACCCTCTGTACCATTTGAGGGCTGACTTACCGTATATAACTTGGCTAGCTCACAGTGAATTTGAACCCACCCAAAAAACTGGCTTTTAAAAGTTAGATCATTTATTAATTTAAGTGATGATCATCTTAATATGAAAATTTTACTTTCATTGTATAAAGGAATGGTTTCTGGGCAACAGAGGTAAGATAATTTGTCAGATGTATGGATTATTAGACTTGAGGTGTTTGTTTTATATGCTTTAAGCCAGTGACTTAGAGGTAAATATAAAACTAAAAGAAAATTACTATGAATTTCAATTCTGGCTCTACATTAATTATTATTACATTGTAATTGAATCTTTATAGTGTTTCTTCATTTAAGAGAATGATGGGTACAATAGCATAGTTTTATGTAAGTTGCATGATATGAGGATATCTCAAAATGTAAAAGACTTGAGATCTTCAAAGAGAAGTTCTATAAGTGATATATATATATATATATATATATATATAGTTGCTTCAGTTGCCTGCCTTTACCTGCTTTTATATATATATCTTCCTTGGTTCTTCCTTCTTTGTACATTAGAATTAATAGAAATGCTGGCCCTTTCATAGGGAAATGTCCTCGTTATGAGCATTCTTTTTTTATAAGCAAGTTCTTCTATGGTATTGAGAAAATAGAGTAGAGGCATTCACTTCTACCAGAACTTGAACAACAGCATCACACCCAGGAAAGTGTTCATTTGCATTGCCTGAGTTTATGTTAGATGTGTTCCTAGTGAGGATCTGTACTGAGTATGGGATGCAGAGAAGGGAGAATAGCAAAGGCATGTGCTCACTCATCCCATCCCTCTGCTGGATTACTCTTCCACTGGCTCTTTGCATGGGCGGCGTCTTCTCTTGGTGCCAGTTCAAATGTCACCTCCACAGGGAAGCTTTTCCTAACTATCCTACCTAAGTAGGTCCCCTTCCTTGGTTATTCTCCATCCCCCCCCCCCACCTCCTGCTCCCAATCTATCTGTTCTCAACACTGAAGCCAAACTCTATGAACTGCATCACCAAAACTCCCTTGCCAAGTGACTCGTGATCAGGTTCTGCCAATAGGAAGCACCAGCAGGAGATTGGAGGGTAAAAGGAGAAAGAGGTTGGGTTCTTATCTCCTTCCTCTCCACTTTGGATCATAGTTTTGGCTTTGGGTGCCTCCCTCTGTAACCAGAGGTCCTGCCAGGCAACACTTCCTGTATGGCTTCAGCTCTCACTGGACGCTGGTAATACCATCTCTCCTCCTTGGCCCTTGATGATAGCGTTCTGCTGTTACTGGTCTCTGGGTGCCTCAGCATCCCTTGTTGCTTCTTTCAGTGCTGCCCGTACCTCTGTCAGCCATCTCTTCATTAATATTTCTTCAGTTAGTCATCTGAATGGAATTCTGTTTTTTGTTAGGATCATGAATAGAACTCCCCCGTTAGTCACTATTTTAACATTTTAATTTTTTTCCTTCTTAGCACAACTATAATCATTTATTTTCTAGCTTGTTGATTTCCTATCTTTTCCCACTAGAAATTAAGTTCCAAAAGTATAGTACAGTATCAGGCAGTAGGAAGACACTCGATAGTTTGTTGAATGGATGTTTATGTGTGTCGGTGGGTGGGTGGATGGATGGATGAGTGGATGGACACAGTGAATAAATTTTGAGAGTCTTAACTGCAGAGTCAGAGTGCGAAGATGAGAAAGAGAGAGTGACAAAAACTTGTGTACATTTATTATGTCTGGCAATATCATTAACATCCTCTCCATCAGAAAACCTCTCAGTATGTATATCCCTCAAGTGTCATGCCGTATGCTGTACAGAGCAACTTTAATATGCTTAGTGTACTAAATTTAAAAGAAATAATGCACTACAGAGTGAATCTGGGAACTAAAGATGCTGGCTCATTAAACATGATTATTTTCAACTTGAGTAACAAAGACAGATTAAAACTCCACTAGTTGACTACAGTCTGGGCCATGTCAGGGCCACACACTGCTGGCTAAATGGCATCTCTGGGCAGCCTACCAATGTGCTTGTCAAGTCACTCCTGACCTCGTCACCAGCCGTTTGTACCTGTTACTGCGCCTCTTGTTCTTTAAGTTAGTTACTCCGTTCTGAGGCTATGTAAGAACTCCAACTTTACCTCTTCTCTCTTTGACCTTGTCGAGATATGATAGTTATACGTAAGTGAATAAATCTTAAAACTAACGCCATGCAAGTTATCAACCTCCAAATATGTTTACAGAGCCCAAACACCTGCTTTCTTATTTGGTTATTTTGTTGTCCTCTCTTTCTTCATAAAAATTTTATGAGAATGCAAATTAGTTAGACCATATCAGTAAATTTGTTTAATATTCTCAGTTATGAGGTTAAAAAAGCAAGTGAGGAGGTGGTTATTTTCCTTTCCCATCTTGAGAAAGTCTCTTGCTTTATAATGATTGTAAATTGTTTTCAAACATAATTTCCCATGCTCAAATTTCAATGTTTCTTAAATGTGTTTCAGTGTCACCTTGATATTTTTATTCTCAGCTAATTATACGTAACTAAAGAAAAATAATGGAGAAATTATTCTCAACAATTTTAGCTGAGAATACAAAACGATTGTTAAGAAGGGAGCTTGAAGAAATATATGTTATGTGTGAAAAATGCAGGCGGGTTAAGTATTCAATTACATGTCCTTCAAAGTCATTCCCTCTGCTAGACTGTTGTTTGGTCACAGAGTGGAAAGGATTGTGCCTTTCCCCGTAGGCAGCACCCAGTGTCATGAAGCATCAGCCCAACTGGATTCTCCAGAGAGAGCGGACAGACAGCTGTCTCGGTGCTGCTTCCATCTATTCGATGATGTGCAGACGCAGAAAACCCCAGGACACTTTGTCCTTTCCTCTTTGAAATGGCATTGGTCAGGATAGACAGTCGGTTATAAGGGCGCATTTACTTGGGCGATAACGTAGTTTTGCATTGGTAGTTTTACTTTCTAGGCACAGAATTCATAGGAGGGAAGGAAGGAAGGAAGGAAATAGGAAGGAAGAAATTACAAGCACCATTTTATAGGTGAAACAACTGTGCAGATGCCCAAAGTGATAGAGCAGCATGGTACTAGTAGCAACAGTGGAAGTCTAATGGTGGTAATGATAGCATTCATAATAGTAAGTAGTAGTAATGGTGACAACTAACACTTTAATACATCTACTGTGAGCCAGACACTATTGAGTGCTTTATACGTATTGACTTGTAAATGTTTTATATGCAATGACAGCAGCTTTGTGAAGGTGGCATTCTTATTATAAGGAGGAAACTGAGAAACAATGAAATTAAATAACTTGCCCATCCATAGTCACCTAGCTAACAACGCTAGAACTGTAATTCAAACCCAGGCGACCTAACCCTGGATCCCGTGCTCTAACCTATCTGTTACTAGTCTGCTATGAGATGGGCAGAGTTTGAGAGTAAGCATTTAGACACTTTTTTTTTTTTTTTTTAGCAATTTGACATTGTCTGTTGAACCTAACAGTAAAAAATTGGGACTTGTGTTTTTATCACCGGGTTTTTAAAAATTTCTTTTTTCTAGTAATTCATTTTAATTTATTTTATAAAAGTATCCATCTGCGACAGACTGGGGGGATCGGGGGAGAGTTTAGAACCAGACTCTCACCATAGTCAGAGATGTACTGCTCTAAATCCGTATATTGCCTCACAGGAGTAAAAGTGTAAAACCAACCATCTTTCTTGCCTCAGTGTCTAAATCACTTTCCAACAGATGGAATAGCTCGGATATTTGTTACAGATGGTTCCCTCCTAAATCCCCAGCTCCTGCAACCATGCCTGCTATAGAGAAGGCAATGTTGAATAAATGGCTGAGTGAATGAAAATGAATGAATGAATGATGACTTCCTTAGTACAAGGGCATGTGTATGCGTGTTTTGCCCCCGTGGTGTAAGATTCATGGTCTTGGGTTTAAGATTCGTGACAGTCTTTAAATTAAAATGTCACAGTTCTTATGCCTCTGATGCTGTCAGATGGAAGCAGGATGGACTGTACTTCATGCTCTCACCATCTGCGAGTCCTCTATTACCATCACTTTTTCTGCAAAATGGCCTCCATCCATTGCAAGACAAAGTATACTGATTCAAATTAAAGAAATCCATTAAGAGAAATTCCTCATTTCTCTTGAGTCAGATCTTCTGGCCTTCTGGACCTGGAGCTATGGAAACAATGGATTATTTGAAGTGGATACTCCCTCATGCCTTATATGTAACCGGCATCTACCAACTGTTCATTTATCAGACATGAGGAAAAATTCCCTCAGTTCCCTATTTTATCACTGTTTGGGGGATGTAATTTATTCTTCTTTAGTGTCTCCACCCAAAAAAGGGGAGGGGCGACTAATGCTTAAGTTTTTTAATCCCTTACCTATCACACAGCTGAATGGACATCTATCTGTATGAACAAAAAATACAAGTAAAGTGTTTTCCCCTACCTCCCAATGGAATACCCAGTATCCTTGTTACTTAGTGGTCTGTGGACAGGAGCATCAGACCTCTGAGTCCGAATCTGCATATGCACGGCCTCCCCGGATGATTTGTACGTACATTCGATTTTGAGAAGCACTGCCTTGTACCAGTGCAACACGAAGTGTGGTCCGTAAACTGGCACCTGAGCTTGTGAGAAGTGCAGATTCCTGAGCCTCACTCCCCTCCAGGGTGGGGCGCAGGAATCTCTGGTCTAACCAGCCCTCTAGTTGATTTTAATAGAGACAGAACTTTTAGAAGCATCGTCTTAATACCAACGTTTCCAGCTGGAGGTTAGGAAATGGGGCTCTACCGCTGTGGACTCTTAGCCTTGAGACAAACAACAGTAGTTAACTTCAAAGAGCTATTCAGCTTTGTTTCATGCAGGCACAGAAATTGTAAAAACAATATTTGCAGCAGCAGCAGAAGCTGCTTCCTAGTCTAGCACGTTGCTGAATTTTGCAAAGTTCTTTCTAGACACAGGATGAGACTACGTTTTCTGGCTCATGTAGGGCAACGTGAGACAGAGACAGCTTTCCTAATGCTTTGGCTTATGTTCCCCCATCATTGGAGGAAAGAAAAAAAACATAAGCTGTGCAAGTCAAAAATTTTAGGCAATCTTGAAACACTTAAAGCATATTTTCATTTTCCTCATTGCCCCAGTATGTGTCAGAGCACATCTGAGAAGTCAGATGGTTCGAGGCGGCCTGCAAACCCCACATTCTCATCTCTTCCTCATCCTCCCGTGCTTTCCCCGGCTACCTGGAGGGGTGTGGTTCTCAACAACAATACCCATTGGAATCAGCCAGGAGCTTTCTGAACACACCTAGATCCCATCCCAGAGACTTGGTTCAGTTGGTCAGGGGTGGGGCCTGGGCATCCAGGTGTTATAAGCTGCCCAGGTGATCCCAACATATGCAGCCAGAATTAGTGCCTCTGGCCTGGATCTTTCTACTCCACAGAATCAATTATTGCCCTGAGAGGAAGTAGAAAAAAATTATAATTGAGGCATTCTTTAATGCAGTTAGGTTTGTAACAGAGGGCTCTGTTTAATACTTTGAATCAAGCTTGATCCATAAGTCTTAGAATCAGATACAAGTAGATTGAAATCCCAGACATTTCAATGGATAATTTCGTGGTCAGGACCAAACTGCTAACCTCTCCGTACTTTCCTCCTCTATAAAACAAGAATAATAAAATCTGTGTCCTAGGAACACAGGCATCATTTCTAAGGTGTAGGTGGAGTAATGGTGGTAAAACATATCACCTTCCTTTCCCGTGTCACAGATACCTGGACTTCAGCATTGACTGCTCTGTTACCGGCTACCTGCCTGCTCCTTAACTCTCACCTTCATAGACTTCTGATTTGTACTGACTGTGCCTCTCCATCCCTGCCGTCTCTTTGTAGATTTCAGCCTGCATCTCCTCTTATCACTAACTTGCTGTTTACTCACTCCTGTTCTTTGTGCTCTAGCACCCACCTATAACTTCTGTTTCCACTATCCTAGAGTGACAGCAGGAGATGGTATTGTTTCACTTCCTTTCTCTTTTTCCTGGATTTGCCCACTGATCATTTGTTAGCAGCAGAAGCAGCATGCGGTATTTATGACCATTAAAGCTACTATGTTCGTTTCCTAGGGCAGACATACCAAATTACCACAAACTAGGTGGCTTAAGAAAACAGAAATTGATGTTCTCATAGTTATGGAGGCCAGGAGTCACATTCCCTCCAAAGGCTCTAGAGGAAGACCCTTCCTTGCTTCTTGCATCTTCTGGTGGTCCTGGTACTTCTTGACTTCTGGAAGCCTAACTCCGATCTCTGCCTCCATCCTAACATGGGCTTCTCCCATGTTCTCCATTTTTCCTTTTCTGGCTCTTATAAGGACACTCTCATTGGATTTAGGGCTCACCTTAATCCAGCATGATCTCACCTCAACCCTAACCTTAATTATATCTACAAAGACCCTATTTCCAAGTAAGGTCACATTCTGAGATTGCGTGTGGCATGTTGGGAGGACACTATTCATCCCACTACAGCCAATAATTGGAAGCAAATTATATAGAATGCAACATATTCAACTTGCTATATTTTCCTTGAAAACCCTCTCGCAGGAAGCAGTGTAGAAGTATTGCTGTTAAGGCAATAGGGCCAAGGTGGTCTGAACTCTAGGTGTCAGGAAGGTTCCAAATGGAAGTTTTTGGTGGGTTGAGTGATGGCTGGAGCTCTGGTTAAGCCTTTACTGAAAGTTGGTCGACACAGCTGCTTGCAGTGTAATGACGTGCCAGAGGTAATTACACTGATGCCCAGGCCTGTTATTTCCCCAGCTAAGCCACGGTACTGCCGGTGGCCTCTTGCTGGTTTCCCAGGGAAGTGTGGCCAGCAGCAATAGCGTATGGTTTCATCATATCAAATTATGTTAATATGAAGAATGTTGGATTCGAGTGGTATTTGCATTGCGGCCAGTTGTTGCCACTGCGCTCCATGGTGCAGAATAGATTTAGCTTTTATTAGCCTCAATAGATTAGTCCCATTTAAGGTCTGTAGGAAGTCATCATGAAAATCATCAAATGGAAAAGAGAGCTGATCAATTCATTTTTTTTTTTTTTTTTTCTCCTCTGTAAGCTCTGAGAGTTGGTGCTAATCGTCTCACCGTGCTAAAATAAGTCTTAGAACCAAGATGCCTTGGGGTCTAATCTGATTCTTCAGTGTTTATCTAAACCGAAAGAAATACTAACACAGTGTGGGGGTTTGATTTTCTTTGAATTTTACTTAATAAAGGTAAGGTAAAAGTAAAATATTCACCAGCAATATTGTTTGGGTTCTTCATGACACATGAAGGCCTCGAGTAACCAATCAACTAGTGGCTGCTTCAGGTTTTATCCAGGAAGATGCAGTAGAAGATGCCTTTGTTCTTGTCTTTGGTTGTTCAGATTGTCACTGTGGCTTTCAACACTCACCTGTCCACTTCTGAGACAGCTGAGCAAATTAAATCTTTCAGTACTAACGGGGACTTTGGGAATCTCATAACATTCATCTGTGTCTTCAGATTGTCTTATCAAGTTGTGTTATTTTTGTACGATTAATTCTATTACTAGTTTAATACTTGTTATTTTTTGTAGAATTTTTGTTGTGATTCTTCATAGTCATTCAGGAAATGTAAATTTCATCATGGCATGGTGGGAAAAAGCATATAAAATGGGGATCTGGTCTCCTTGTTAGTCCAGTGACCTTAGACAAGCCCAAGCCACTTATCTTCCCTGAGCTTCACATCCCTCCTGTAGAATGAGAATGATGCTAGCTCAAACAACCTCATAAGATTAAGGTGAGGAGTACAATGAGATCATGTATTCAGCAGGGCTTTCTGAACTGCTCTACATATTGAGTTGTTGTCTCATAATTGTTATTATTGGTCCACACACCCACATGATCATTCAGAAAATCCATTAGCATTAAAGGGAATGATGCTTACACCTACAGAAATGAAAAATATTTCCTATTAAATGAAAGGCTTCACTAGTTTTTACCAGTAGTTTGTTCCATACATGATTAGACAACCGACATAAGAATCTGGCAATTTTTTTCCCACAGTTTATCGTGAGAATATTTGAAACATCTAAAAAGACTGAAAAAAAAAAACACCCTCACACTCACCATCCGGATTCTACAGTTAACACTTTTCTGAATTGGTTTCATAGCATAACCAAACCTGGTAATTTGAATTCTTTTTCAGCCATCCCAGAAATGAATTCCCAATCATTCCCTAAGCACTTTACCATGGTTTTTAATATCTTACTTAGGAAATCTGAACATAAAGGGAAATAAATTAAGTGGGAAAGTAGTTGATTTGTTAAGAGTGTTCCATTTCTAAAAGTACCCATTCTGACGTTTCCTTTAAATGGTGTCATGGAACAGGCAATTGACCAACTCATGCTTGTGATTAATCTGTAAGTACTGCCTTTACTGACATGATGCTACCAGGAAACTTGCCCTCATAACTGTTGATGAAAAAGGCTGTGAAGTGAGCAAATGAGAGATGATTTTTATTTACAGGCAGAATAAGCACATAATATGATCAACTTGAATTTTACAAATACCTTTATAGTCTTATCTCCGGATGGAGAAGAAATAGGACCTTGTCTGGTTGGCTTGTTTTCTTAGAAAGTCCCTGGTTAACTAGGCTTCTATCAGCAGCCTTTTGCAAATCAAGAAGAGGAGGGGAGAAAAAGTGTGTGTGTGTGTGAAAACATATATATTTCAACTAACTTCTATACAGTATAGCCAGCTAAGCTTTTGGAGAAAGCCCAGAGGGGCTCGAAACGAAGAAATTATTTTTCTTTTGTCTGCAGAAAATCATCTGCAGCCAACCCCATATATTGTATAAGAATCATTAATTATCTGAAGTCTTTATTTTTTGAAGTCCGTTAAAATTCCAGATGTTTTCTTCAGCAGTCCATCAATTCTCATAATGTGTTTGGGACAGATTTTAATTTAGATGCAACTTTTCAAGAATTCATTTATTATATCTGGGTTATGAGGTCAGTTTAAAACCAACGGGCTGGAAGGGCTTATCCACATGGATAGAGGAGTCATGAGGGACTGCTGAATGAGAAAGTAATTACAGTTAGTGACACTTGTTTACCAGCTTTGCTTGGTGCTAAGAAACTTGTCTGAGCACCGGGCTCTTTCAGAATGACATCAATATAGGGATAAGCCTTGGGTTTTAAAGGAGGATTCTGAATTTACTTTCTAAGTAAAGGCAGGCACCGATGGCCATCTTGGTTGTCACCTAGACTGTTCTATGTAACAGGGCTTATTTGGGGTAAGTATTTTGAGACGTTTGATTGGCTGCCGTCTGTTTTGATCTTGCCTCGGTCCACTCCTTGGTGGATAAGCAGGAGAGAAGGTAATGACTTCTGACAGATCTGCTGACGGGGGCTGAACTACATTAACTACTCTGTCGCTCAGATCTTTGGAGAGCTGCCTTTGCCTGAAATAGATTTGACTTTACTTGCTAACAAAGGCATTCTCAGATGTATTTCTTTTCATTAAATACAAGAGAAGAGGAAAAGCATCCCATCAAAAGATACCAAGAAGGGAGAAAAGGCTGGCTTGACAGCCCAAGCAAATGATAGTTCTCATTCTTGAGAGCAGCAGAATTGCTGATCTGGCAAGATTACTGGTGGGAGCTGGATGAGTGTAGACAGAGAACTGCTGTTCTTGGGGAATTTTTGAGGTTCTTATCCTAAGTCATTTTTGCCCTGTCTGGATAGTGCAGCTCTTCCTTAGAGATGTTCTAGTGAGAAAAGGAAGAGGGAGAAAGAAGACTCTCTAAGCTTGCAAGTTAAATGGCCCTTTAAAATGAACTGTTCAAATAAAGCAGATGTTTTTCTTTGTGCTTTTCAAGGATCCTGTCCTACTCACAACCTTGGGTGTACTTTATCTTAGCTTAAACACTCTAAGACGGGCTGGTGAAAATCTGACACATCAACTATAGCAAGAGTGACACGACACAGTTAAATAGTTTCCACTGTTGAAATTCTAATGCAACTAAATGATAAATGTTTGCTCATTACACAACTGCTTTGTGCTATCACTGGACAAGGAGATGTGGAGAGACAGAAGAAGTTTAAAGCATGGCTCCCACTTCTCGGGAGCTTCTGGTTTAGTTGGGGAATCAGAATTCCTCACACCTGTGAATGTGAGAACAGTAGAGGACCTTTGGTACCTGAACACTGACTGTGATGGTTCAGAAGATTTGCAGTTTAAGAGTTGAGGATTCAGCTGAGGGCCGGAGGATTCAAGAAACTTTAGCCAAGAGGTGGGTCCTGAACTGGGACATTGTAGGATATGTAGAAATGGAGAAGGTGGGGTAGAAAGTGACCCAAACAAGGAACATAACGTAAGTGAAGACACCAAAGGATAGTTCATGAGATGATGGGATTAGTCTAGGTGAGTGAAGGAATGGAGAGTGAGAAGTAAGGTTCACAGGGCAGAGGACTCCCACGGAGGTCTTAAACTTTGGCGGAATTGTTTCCTTTCTAACAGAGCCACGAAAGGGTACACTCTAATCGATGCTCTTTTTTTTTTTTTTTTTTTTTTTTGAAGTTCCAAAACACAGGGAGAGTGGGCTTTGGTAGTTCACAGACAAGATTAGAGGGCAGAGAGCCTGGTGTCAGAGAGGCCAGCCAAGGCAGGGGTCCAGTAATCCAGCTCTGAAAGGAAGACAGTTTCCGGTGGGTATTTCTCTCCAGACAGAAGCTTCAGGTAGTAACCTCATGGCTGCCTGAGGTTTGGTGACCCCAACCTTTTGCTCCGATTTGAAGTCATTCTTCTGATTGATTGTCATGATTGGCCAAACACACCACATGGGCTTACTTTCTGGGATAAGTGTTGTGCTCATAAATCGTCATCAGGTTTTCCTCTCCGAGCCCTCACCGGCAGCCACTGGATGGGGTCTTTCATCACCTCTGTCCGCAAGAGCAGCCATTTGGCTGCAGCATGTTCATATTTGTTTAAAGATTGGACTGTACCTTTCTCACTTATGACCTTTTTAGACACACAGGAGCTCTGTCAGTTAAAGTCCTGCTTTGGGGAGAAGGCAACACGCAGCTAACTCATTAACGGGTTATCTATGTCATTATGTCTTTTTTGGATTGCACATATTGGAAATACAGCCTTTTCAGGAGGAAAAAAAAAATCCATCTAGGCTTCTAGTTTCCCTTTCTTTTTCTTCTTCATTTTTATCTGCTTTTTTTCCCTCCATAGTTACAGCTATTCCCATGATGGATGGTCATATCTTTGGAGTCCAGAATATCCTGGGTATTCACTTGCAAATAGCCAAAAAGTCAAATTCAGGTAACTGCACTTCAACGAGAGCCATTCTGTACTCTCCTCATCGAACACACACTACCTCTCTTTGCCCCATTTCAACCACAGGAGCTTAATTGCTGCTTCTTTCTTATTCCACAAAGCGTTTTTTAATTTGTTCTCCCCTTGGTCGTTCCAAGGTCAAGGGTGCCTATCAGGTGCTTGCAGAAGTGCTCTGGTGACCTTGCTTGCTGTGTTTGCCCCTGGCTTCCAAGGCTTTGCCCAGAATGAGCAGCTTGCCTGAGCGAGAGATGGCTGGACAGTATGCAGATTTCTTACCTCTTGAACAAGAAGTATCCCTTTTTCTTCCATCCTTTCCAAGTTTTGCTTTAGAGCCAAAAGAAATCTCTGACACATAGTAGGCACTCATTGCTTGAATGAGTTAAATGGAAATTGCCAGCAGTTATGTTAAATTATGGCCTCTGGCTTACAGTTAGGTACAGGGTATATAGAAGTAAACCTATGTTGTTTGCCAAGGAAAGTAGCTTTAAATTTTAGGGTTCTTTAAATAAACATTTTATTTTAGAAAGGTTTGAGATTTACAGAAAAGTGGCAAAGATGGTACAGTTCCCATACACCCCATACCCAGTTTCCCTTCTTATTAGTATCTTATATTAGTATGGTGAATTTGTTACAATTAATGAACCAATATTGACACATTCCTATTAATTAAAGTCCGTGCTTTATTCAGGTTGCCTTGTTTTTCACCTAAATGTCTTCTGTTCCCGGACTCCATCCAGGATACCACATTATGTTTCATTGTCTCTTTTGGCTCCTCTTGGCTGTAACAGTTTCTCAGACTTTCTTTTTTTTAAATGACATTGACAGCAGGTTAGATATGTTGTAGAATGTCCTGCAATATCGATTAGTCTGATGTTTTTCTCATAATTTGACTAGGGATATGTGTTTTGGGGAGGAAGACCACAGAGGTAAAGCGCCTTTCTCATCATGTCACATCAGGTGTGTACGCTATCAGCTTGACTTATCACTGTCACTGTTAACCTTGATTGCCTGGCCGAGGCTGTGGTTTGTCAGATTTCTCCACTAGGAAGTCACTCTTTTCCTCTGCTTTCCATAGTCTACTCTTTGGAAGGAATTCATTATGCACGGCACACACACTCAGGGGTGGGGAGAGAAAAAAAAGAAGTGGGGAGTTACGCTACACCTCCTTGAGGATAGAATATCTGCATAAATTATTTGGAATACTTCTGCCTGAAAGATTTGTCTCTTTCCTCCCATTTTTTGTATTTATTCAATCATTTATATATGTCAGTACGAACTCATGGATTTTTATTGTATACAGTAGATTATAATCCAATACTATCTTTATTTTCTTGCTCAAGTTGTTCCAGCTTTGGCCATTGGGAGCTCCTGTGTCACCATCTTTGTGATTTTTTTTTTTTTTTTTTTTTAGCACTTATTTTCTGGCACTCCCAGATGCTCCAACCTCCATCTTTCTATTTCCTGCCCCAGTTCTAGAATCAGCCATTTTTCCAAGAAGCTCCAATTCCTGTTATTAGAGAGGATAGTATTGGCAACCAAGATCTGGGGATTTGATATGCTTGCTGCTGCTTGGGCATCATTACTTCTAGGCCCTCTCAGCTGACAGAGAAAGAAAATCTGTGTGTGTACTAACCCTTGTATATATTCCTATCAATATATATATTTCTGTATGTGGCCACTTATTAAGCTAAAGCTGAGGTAGTACTGATGTCTCTGACTCAAATGCGTTGCCGTACGGATCATTCTAGCCTCTTCCTCTTGCTTCTCTGTGGCCTTCCTCTCCAACAGTGGAAGAACCTGGCTCCTACCACCCCTAGTCCGTTTCCCTAACTGTTCGATCCCAGCTTACATGCACAGCAATATCAGAATCGATAATCCACGCCCTGTGGGAAACACCTTTATCAACCAAGCACAGTCCTTATGTGCAGTTCCTTTTGCCTGTAGTTTTACGAACTCTACTAATTTCCAAAATTACGTGGGTCAGCACTTTTTTCTCCCACCTTCCTTTCAGGAGGGTTATTTTATACATTTGTGATAAAGTTACATGGTTTTATCACATTCCGCGCTTCATCCTGGGATCCCTTAACCTCCTAAACGAATTTTTTCAAATTTGCATGTATTAAGGTTCATTCTTTGTGCTTTAAAGTTCTGTGGGTTTTGACAAACGCATAATGTCATGTATTTACCATTAGAGTATCACCAAAATGATTTTTACCACCCCCCCAAATTCCCTATATTTCATCTACTCAGCATTTGTCCCCTCTCCCGATGCCTCTGACAATCACTAATCGTTTTACCATCTCCATAGTTTTGCATCTTCCAGAAATCATATAATTGGCCTCATGCAGTATTTAGCTTTTTCAGACTGGCTTCTTTAAATTAGCACTGAGTAACATTCATGGCTTTTCATGGCTTGACAGCTCATTTCTTTTGATCACTGAGTAATACTCCATGGTATGGATTATGCATGTGGTCTATGATACAGAAATACCACAGTTTGTTTATCCCTTCACCTATTGAAGGATATCTTGGTTGCTTCCATTACAAGTAAAGCTGCTATGAACATCCACATACAGGTTTTTGTGTGGTGATAAGTTTGCAGATCAGTTGGATATTGTTTTTAACTGTGTAGAGAAGTTGTGCAGATGAGGGGGGCTGTGGACGGTGGTGAGGACAGACTCACAAATTAACAAGTACATGATGTGGTAATTGCTTTAATAAACGTATGAATATAAGTAAATTGTTGAATCTAAGAAAAAGGCAAAAGTAAAAAATACTTAAATTTACTCTTAGGTTCTATTTTAAAACTTACTCAAGTTTCATTAAAAAAAAACAAACAAACAACTTAGCATTCTTTTCCAGGAAAACACCCTCCCTCCAGCTCCACCCCTCTCTCCCCCCACCACCAAAAAAAAATAATAAAACCAGCTTGCTGAAGACATTCTGCTACAGCTACAGTAAAGACCATGAGTCAGGTGGCCCAAAATATTCTGTCTGAAAAAAGAGTCTCATAGGGCTTCCCTGGTGGCGCAGTGGTTAAGAATCCGCCTGCCAATGCAGGGGACACGGGTTCGATCCCTGGTCCGGGAAGATCCCACGTGCCACAAAGCAACTAAGCCTGTGTGCCGCAACTACTGAGCCTGTGAGCCACAACTACTGAAGCCCGTGCCCCTAGAGCCCGTGCTCCACAACAAGAGAAGCCACCGCAGTGAGAAGCCCGTGCACCACACCGAAGAGGAGCCCCCGCTCGCTGCAACTAGAGAAAGCCTGCGCGCAGCAACGAAGGAAGACCCAACACAGCCAAAAATAAATAAATAAATAAACAAAAAAAAAAACCCCAAAAAACTATTAAAAAAAAAAAAAGGAGCGTCATAGGAATTCACTGGTGGCAGACTCCTTCACAACTTAATAGTAGGGGAGAAAATCCACTTAAGGGTGAAAAAACAGCTCTTACCCAGGAGAAGAAAAAGAAAAAAAGCATAGGGATTTTTAATTGTCTGGAAATCTGGGATTAATAGGATGAAGGAACAGATATAATTCTTTCACCAAGTCCTTCAGAGTTAAAAACAAGTAAATTTATTCTGGGATTTGAGGTTCCTCCCCCAGAGATTTCTTATAGAAAGAGCTAAACCCAAAGGAACTAGCCACATGGCAAATGAAATCCTGCTTTGTCAAGAGCTAAGTCTGTGCTTTCAAGAAGAGCTTTTGTGTTCAGCTTCCAGGAAGAGATGCCAGGGGGCCATGAGGAGGACTCTTGTTTCCTGCTTGTGCACGTTTGAATGTTAGCTGGCTGGCTCTACTGAGCCATTTGGAGCCTGACTTATTCACCAGTCAGTGGTGAAGAAGGTGGAGAAAGAGTGTTTACTGCCTGGGAGATGGAATGCACAAGAATTGGTCCGTGCACACCCTTCTTGAATGTATAGTGACCTGCATTTTAGTAAAATATAACACAAGCTCAGAGGCTTGATTCGATGAGCAAGTCCTCTTCATTTCTAGAGGAATTACTAGGAAGGAGTGTAGGTAGAGGGGTCAAATTGTAAATACAGAAAGAACTTTGTCCAGCACGCTGGATAACAAGAAGTTTGCAAGCTGCAAGTGATCAGAAACTTTTCGATGCATAGAACATAAATAAGAGAAAATTAAAGATTTCTCCTTAAGTGAAAAACAAAACAACAATCAGACATAAGTTGTAATTTATAATGTTACAATTTAGTTGGTGAATGTTTTTAATTAGTCCCTGGGTAACTGTATTTTTAAAAATCTTGCTGTAGTACTTATATTTGTCTATAATGCAGTCATTATTTATGTGATTAGTAATATATTTATAATGTCTGCTTCCTTATAGAGTAGTTGTATAGAAATAATCATAAGTGACTGGATTAAAAGCTATTTTTACTCTTTCTCAACTAGGTATATCGAGGGAAAACCAAGGTAATAAGCTTATGAAACTACTGACCAGGTTGACCTCATGAATACTAACCCTATTGCAGACCTTGTACCTGGCTGGAAATAATCAATTGCTTTAGAGCTAGCTTAGCAAATGCAAATAGTTCAAGTACTGGCCAAAATTTTAGGTTTATTTGAATTCTACTTCCGTATTTCTTTCAGGTCCTGGACATAATAGGCATAGGCTGGTTTACTTAGATGACAGACATATAACAAAGCAAACAAAGAATGTTGTAACCAAACTCATGTACAGGGGACAAATATTCTTTGTAAGTCGTAACTCTGTTTGGTAAATGACTGATTGTGTGTGGTTAACCAGCTAATGTTGGTATTCTCTGTCATGTAAAGACTAGACTACAGTAGAATTTTAGAGCTAGAATTTTAATCCAACTCTGAGTGAAGTCAAGCTCAACAGGTTTAGTGTCTTATCTTAGGAAACACGTCTAATAAATGGCAACTCTAGCAGTAGAATCCAGTTCTCTCTCCTGCTGACCCACTTCTCTTTCTTGTCTACCTGCAGTATTATTTAAAGCTTGCTACCCTTTCATGTACTGAATAATTTATTTACACTGGATTTTTAACAGCATCAACATTTGTACTATAAGAAAAATACTTTGTTCTGCTGAACTTCTGGAAAAGTATCATCTTGAACCACCTCCGATTTAGGATGACTTGACTTTTCCTTTTGCTCCTTCCTCTAAAGGCAGAGCACGTTTCACTCCAAAACCAAATAACAAGCATCTCTCTCCTAATTTATGGTTTTCAGAATTTCAGAGTGTTTTTTTTTTTTCTCTTGCTGTCCAGAATGCTGTCGGAAAAGTCACAATGATTTAAATAATTGATGGCTACTTTATGAAATTGTCAGCCTGGGTCCATCTTCCTGCTTCCCCCAACTCCAAGTCCTTGAGCAGCTAATCCTTTTATGATGTATGCTTTTTTTTTTTTTTTTTTAACCTTCCTGGTTTCATTTAGATAATTCTATTATTCACCCTGGAATATAATTGCCATTATACTATGGGGGAAGGGGGTGGAGTCAGGTGGGGCCCCTGCTGTTGGCATCCGAAGGTTGTAAAATGTCTGTCATGCTCTAGCCTCTAATTTCTTTGCCACCCCACCTTTTAAAGATTTCATTCTATCTGTGTAAAAGCATAATTTGAAATGTGACTTCTGATTCTTTTGGAAGATAAAAGAAAGATTAATCCATTGTTAAACATGAACAAGCATGGTACAGTGGAAAAAACTTTGGACTGGAATTCAGGGATATTTATTCAGCTGAACAAACAATTTCTGGATGCCTGCTGTATACCAGGCACTGGACTGGTGTAAGCATTAAGAGGTACAAAGACTTAAATGAAAAGTGCTGCGGGAGTGGATATCGTGGTGATGTGACACCCAACTTGTGACTTTGGGCAGTGACCTCTCTGGGCCTCAATTGCTCATCTAAATAAAGGATATTGTGCCTCTTCAGAATGTCCTTCTAGCTATAACATCCCATGATGCTCTGAAAAAAGACCATAAAGTAGCAGCCACGTTCCTTCTTTGTAAGATTTAATTGGAAGATTGGGAGGTAGTAAAAGGTATAAATTTTCTGTGACAGAAGTCAGTTTGTCACCTCTGAAATCAAAGATGGTCCAGCCTCAAAGTTCTTAAACAAAGGATTCCTTTTTTAAAAAAAAATATATTTTCTACCTGCTAAGTCCAGTGTGCCCAAAGCAGGGTGTGTTTGGGGGCAGAAGGTAACAGTCTCTAAGCAACTGAAAGTTGTTATCAAAGGAGCAGTAACTTTCCCTCTCAAATTACTGCCTGACATCTTTTTGCTAGCTCATGGAGCTGCTTTTCCAGTGAGGATTCTGATTCTAACATGTGTTTTTCACAAGGCTGAATTTTGCTGTCCATCGACTAGAAGGAAAGGTCACAAAATGGTTCTCGTGCTTCTCTATATATTGTTCTTTCTCTTTGGAAGTGCGTAGTTTGGATACGGTGAAACTTGCCCTTTCAAGAATATAGGAATAAACACAGTGATGGGTCAGGCTTTGTAACTTTTAAGGGGAAATGGTATTCATCTCTTGTCAGATCCGCATAGTGTTGGATAAAGTAAACCCAAAATGACAGCATATAGCCTGTTACCAATGGAACACAAATAACACACGATAAAATAGAAATTTAGAGTGGATTTTATAACATTTATTTTCAGGGAGCAAATCATAATCCATTTGCCCTATTGGAAAAACAGTTTTCCTGTTACACAGGGAAAATGGAGTATTTAAAAAGGAAATGTATATGACAACAAAATGGACTTGGTCAGAATCGGCAAATTTGTTTCTTATTTACTTGTTTTTGCGCTAGGGAGAGTAACATGCCGCCTAGACCTGCTTTCAGCAGTAATGGTTCTTTTATTAGAAAAACCTAACCATCTGGGGTAAAGTAGTTTGCTCTTGTCCCATCTTCTATAGGGGTAGAAACTGATGCTAGAAATCTCTCCCCTTCATATGCAATATTAATGCTTTCCATAATTTACAACCTACCTCCTTTTTCCTTCTCTTTATCTTTATAAAAATCTTTGCAAGCTGCCCTCCCCTCTATTGTCTAGTAATAAAATGCTGCGACTCTAATAGTAAGCCCGCCTCTTTTTTGTAATTTTATTTCTTTAGGACTGTGTTCTTTAGACCAGTGCTTCTAAAATTTTAATATTCATGTTAATCACCAGGGATCTTTTTTAAATGCATATTCTGATTCAGGTAGTCTGGTTGAGACCTGAGATTCTGCATTTTGAATAAGCATTCAGGGAATGTTGATGCTGCTGGTGAATTAACCATGCTTTGAGCAGCAAGGCTATGAACCAGGGATCAATAAGCTTTCTTCTGTAAAGGGCCAGATAGTAAATATTTTCATGGGGGTATGTGAGCCATATGGTCTCTGTTTGAACAATTGTACCACTGTAGTATAAAAGCAACCCTAGACAATATGTAAATAAATTGAGCATGGCTGTATTCCAATAAAACCTTACTTACCAAAAAATGCAACAGCTGGATTTGGCTTGCGGACTGTAGTTTGCCAACCCCTGCTTTAGACAGTGTGTTTGAAATGACGTATATATATTTTTAAAACTTGAAGGCTTTCATCCACATCTTTGAATAGGATTGTTTTACAGTGTTAGGAACATATATAAAATGGTTAGAAGTTAATTTGTGCTCTACCAAGATATTATGCAAAAAAAAAAAAAAAGCCAAATAAAGATATCTTTTCCCTCTAGAGGACTTAGAATAAGGTGAGAGGCATAATGTTTTAGCACTGTTGTGGCATAATGGTAACAATTTTAAAAAACCACTTCCAATTTGGCAAGGAGTGGTTTGCAGTTATATATTGTTATATGTGTACCTTTTTCTGAACTATGACTCTTTCCTGCGTATGTGTTTCTTTTATCACATCCCTTGCCATATCATTTGGCAGTGATCCATATTTGGGTAATGAGATAGTCTGTTGTGCCTGCAATGAAGAAAATGATTGAAAATGTTTTTTAATAAGTTAATAGGAGCAAGTGTTGAAATTACTGTAATGAGATAATGACAGTGCAGCACACTGCTTTGAAAATTGTGCTCTGGTGAAAAATGTATGCTCTTAATAAATTCATTTTCACTGGATTTTCCTTGGCAAGGTTGGTTAGCACTTGCCTGTTTGTCTGCTGGTAGTGGAGAAATGGACACAAGAGTTAGAAGTCAACAAAGAATGAAGAGCAAAGCTGGTAATCATTTAAGAGTACTGTTGAGTTTTAGGATATCAACCATGGAGGACTTTCGCCAGTACCCCAATTTTATAGTGACTGGTGCTTTATGGGAAGATTAGAATCCAAACTTATGAACCTCAGGCCAGTGTATTTGATTCACCTTTTTAATCTGTTTGTTGATGTAGAGCACATGAAGTGTTATACTTGAAAGTTATCTAACTATTCTTTCACATATTTAGCCAACATGCTTCATGTGTATACTCAGCATTCACCTTGGTGTAAGACGCAGCTACACCTGCCTTCAAGTTTACTGTTTAATAGAAGCAGCAGACGTATTACCAAATCAGTGTTACATCTGCCATGATCTACATATGCACCTGGAACATTGGGAGTTCAGGAGAAAGAGTGGTCATTCAACAAAGATTTCATAAAGGATATGATACTTAAGCTGAATATAGAAAGGTGGGAGAACTTTTGAAATAGAGGAAAAAGCATTAGCAAAGATATGGAGGCATCAAATAGAACAGCACAGTAAGGGAAATAGATATCAATACATTGTCGTGTATGCCTGTAATGGAATTCTGTACAGCAATGAAAATGAATGAACTGCATGGTATACATAGCCTGGATGAATCTAACAAAATAATGTTCAAAAAAATTAAGATCCAAAAGACTGTGAATTATGATTCTATTCATAACAGGCAAAATGGTACTATACAGTTTAGGGATACATATTTAACAGGTACAGTCATAAAGAATAGCAAAAAAAAAAAAAGATACCTCAGATGGGAAGGGAGGTTTTTTTTTTTTAAGAAATTCACGTTCTTTTTTTTTTTTTAATTAATTAATTAATTAATTAATTTATTTATTTGACTGTGTTGGGTCTTCGTTTCTGTGCGAGGGCTTTCTCTAGTTGCGGCAAGTGGGGACCACTCTTCATCGCGGTGCGCGGGCCTCTCACCATCGCGGCCTCTCTTGTTGCGGAGCACAGGCTCCAGACGCGCAGGCTCAGTAATTGTGGCTCACGGGCCCAGTCGCTTCGTGGCATGTGGGATCTTCCCAGACCAGGGCTTGAACCCGTGTCCCCTGCATTGGCAGGCAGATTCTCAACCACTGCGCCACCAGGGAAGCCCCGGGAGAAGGTTTTGATTGGGGTGGGGAGTGCTTGGTGTTCTGGAAGGTTTTGTTTCTTTACCAGGTTTGTGATTCCATTGGGTGTTTGCATTATGATTATTGGTTAAGGTGTACATACATATTATAAAAATTATTATATATATGTTATTGTGAAATATATATATATATTTTTTACAATAAAAGAGATTTTTAAAGAGAAGATCAATCCCCGAAATTAGGCTGTAGGAAATGGAAGACCAGGAAGGAGATTAGGCAATAGAATCACACGGCCACTGATTCAGTTGAGGATGGAAAGTCAGGATCTACTGTGATCCCACATTTTTTAATTTGTTGACTAGAAAGATGGCCTTTGTTGAGTATAGGGAATGTACTATCCACGATTGGCGAGTCCTTTCGTGCTATAGCTTTCTCTCCTCTTAGGCCCATTCTTACTCTACACAAAGGTTGTTATTCATAACTAGTTCTTCAGGTAAGGATATCACAACAATCCTACCAAGAAACTGCTCAGTTGCCTATCTTCATACCTCCATTAATTCCAATAATCACCTCAAACTATATATATATATATATATATATATATATATACACACACACACACACACACACACACACACACTCCCTTTTACATTTTTAGCTAACCAGTTTAATTGGGCCAATTCTTCACTATACCAGACATTCCTTTCTTACCTGTTTGAATACACACAGTCCTTAATGCTCATTTGTCTTCTCCATGTCCTTGGCCGTACCTCTCTGCCATGCTTCTGTAGGTGTAATAGCATTGCTTTATCCTTTTCCTCAGATTCCGCTCAGTTTTTACAACCGAACTTAAAATCCCCTTCAGAAGCCCATTTTTGACTAAAAAAGTTCATTATCGGCCCTCTCGAAACTAACTCCTGAAAATATCTGTGTTTACATTAAAACCACACTAGATTTTCTACTTTGATTGTAATAGATTTGGTTCTTTCTCATATGGGTTTCTTTCTTTTTTTCTAACTTAGGGGGCCTTTCATCAACTCAAGACTGTAAATTCAAAGGTATATCTTGAAATTGAAATTTGTATAAGTAGACTGTGCGTCATGGGAACTTAGCTTTTTATTGCTTGTGCATTTTGTCTGTATGAAATAGAGTGAATGAACTGTTACCTATTTAGAAAGATGATGTGGAGGCCTACTCTCACTAGGTAGGCATATGCTTTATGTTGTTTTTCGAGTGCGAGTGCTGCATTTGCATCGTCCATGCACATCCTGTTGCCTGGGTCATCGTATGGCAGATGGCCCACTGGGACCATACCATTCAGTCAAAATGCATTGAGGCCGCGATGTGGGCAAGCAGCAGAGACAGATAGCTGGGTTAGTAATATAGCCTTTTCCCGTTGTACGGACTCAAGAGATCTGTGGCTTAGACTCGTCCCAAACTGTCTGGTGTCTGATTCCCTTGGAAAGTCAAAACCCCTTGGTAGGGCTTGGCGGGCTTTCTCCCTGACACAGACACTTAACACACATCCCACCCACGTCATCCTCCTCTCACCCAGCAGATCGAATCTTTCTTGGTACCAGTTTGGAGCTTGGATGAAACAAAACTCCACACTTTGTGTTGCCATGCAGTGAGGTGTAAAGGAAGCTTTGCTTCCTTTAACAGATTAAAGGTCCATTTTTATAATCACGTCATGAACACAGGCCTCGGTAATCTGGTCTTTGCTGCAGTGGTGTCAGGGTGCTGACGCTGCACTCTTCTTTTTTTCGGGGGGTGGAGTGGTGGTGGTGGTGGAGGAATGGAGTGTCTCTGGTTGACTGGCCGGACTTGTCAGCCTTATAGGATTTAAAAGAACATAAAAGGCAAGCGTTTGTTCACCATAGTAAACCAACAGACTTTGCAATGAATTCTATGATAATTGCCCCTCGCTCCCCCCCATAGAACACACGTAAACACGCAGGGAAAAATGTAATTTATAGCAAAAAATAGTAAGACAGCACACTTATTCAATATCTGTGTAGTTGGTCTTCAATGAAGCAAAGAAATAGGGGATAAAGTGAAAGGAAATTTGAAAAAAGACAACGCAAGAAGAAAGCTGAGACTGGAATTTCATAAAATCCATTTCTAGTCCTGTCACCTGCTTGCTTCATTACCTTAGGCTTTCATTTAATCTTTTAAGCCTTCAGTTCTATCTTTTTATTCAGTTCTTTTCTTTAGTTTTGTGTAAACCTCAAAATGCTGATAATAGAAATCAAAGGTCAACCTGAAGTTAGTCAAGTACCTTGTAAGCCCAGTCTTCCTACCACCCTTAGCTGAGTTGTGGTTGATGTGTAGGTGGCATGCATCCCTTGCTGGTACCCTGGGCCTGGAGAGCCCCTGTCCGGTACCCAATACCTCTGGATCACTCCACTATAGGTTCGACTGAAAGTGTCCACGCTCTTCTGCCTTTGTAGTAGGAAAGTAGCCATGGACAGATAGTACATAAATGAACGCATGTGGCTCAGTGCCAATAAAATTTTGTTTAAAAAATAGGTGGGGCTTCCCTGGTGGTGCAGTGGTTGAGAATCTGCCTGCTGATGCAGGGGACACGGGTTCGAGCCCTGGTCTGGGAAGATCCCACATGCCGCGGAGCAGCTGGGCCCGTGAGCCACAATTATTGAGCCTGCGCGTCTGGAGCCTGTGCTCCGCAACAAGAGAGGCCACGATAGTGAGAGGCCCGCGCGCCGCGATGAAGAGTGGCCCCCACTTGCCGCAACTAGAGAAAGCCCTCGCACAGAAACGAAGACCCCACACAGCCAAAAATTTAAAAAAAAAAAAAAAAATTTCATTAAAAAAAAAAAAAAATAGGTGGCAGGCTAAATGTGTGCCACAGACCATAGTTTAGACCACTGACCCCTGACAGAGTGGCAAGATTGCTGGATTTTGAGCTGGGTTTTCACATGAGGCTTAAAACCTTTATCATCACAATGTGGTCTTAAGTGGGTCTCATCACTTGTATATTTATTTGTAAAATTTGTAGAACTAGCACTTGTCATGCCTCCCATAGAAAGGTAAATGGGGTAATATGGATGAATAAGATTTATTCACTATGAATTATGGTAAACATAGCCTTTTTTCCTGATGACTGTTATTGACATTAGCAAGGGTAGTCTTCCTGGAGGAGCAGAGGACTAGGATTCACTTATTATTTCTCACAACTGTATCACAGTACCTTGGAACTTACGGGTTTGGGAGCAAAACCCCTACAAGTCGTCCGAGAGCCCACACTGGGACGTAGACTGCACCTGGAGATGTTGATAGGCTTATGATCCTAGTTTGAAAACCTAGCAACGTATCACCGTAGCAAAGGGAAGAAATCAGAAATGGCCCTTTTTGCCTGAGTACCCAGCTTCAGGAAGATCATATAGGAGAGGGGAGATGATGCCCTCGTGGTCTCTGATGTCTTTTACATCAACCCTGGCAGTCAGTGGGATGATCAGTATTATGGATGGTCTCCCATCTAAGTGTTCTCACGTGAAAAAAAAATCTTTTTTATTGAAGTATAGTTGATTTACAATGTTGTGTTAGTTTCTGGTGTACAGCAAAGTGATTCAGTTATACTTATATATATGTTCTTTTTCAGATAGATTACTACAAAATATTGAACATAGTTCCATGTGCTATACAGTAGGTCCTTGTTGTTTTTCTATTTTTATATATAGTAATTTGTATCTGCTAATCCCAAACTCCTAGTTTATCCTTCCCCACCCCTTTCGCCTTTGGTAACCATAAATTTGTTTTCTATATCTGTGAGCCTGTTTCTGTTTTGTAAATAAGTTCATTTGTATCATTTTTTTTAGATTCCACATATATTTGTCTTTAGCTGTCTGACTTACTTCACTTAGTATGATAATCTCTAGATCCATCCATGTTGCTGCAAATGGCATTATTTCATTTTTTTATGGCTGAGTAATATTCCGTCGTGTATATATACCACATCTTTTCCCATTCATCTGTCAATGGACAGTTAGGTTGTTTCCATGTCTTGGCTATTGTAAACAGTGCTGCTGTGAACATTGGGGTGCATGTACCTTTTCAAATTAGAGTTTTCTCCAGATAAATCTCATGTGAAAATTTTAAACTTTCCAGGTAGGATTTGCTAGACTCAAGGAACATTATGTTGAAACTTTCCCAGTTTCCATATTTTTTACACTAATACAGCTAGCTTGTAAACATGTCTCATAAGGGACAACGGTGGAAGATAATTGTATCTTAGATAGAATGGTATATTCTGTATAACATAAAGTTTCTAATTAGACTGGTGACTGTCCTCAAAAGTATACCTGGCATTTTCTTAACCCCTTAATGTCTTACATATGATGTTTAATACATGTTCGTTGAGTGGAAGTATGTTCAGGGAAAAGTAAATTTTTTTTGGTATAGGAGAGCCTTTCAGAAGCTAAGCATACCAGGATTCAAAAACCTTGTTTGGTAGCTTTTTCCTTTTAATGGAGGTCTTATCTATTTTAACCTGAACCTTGGGGACTTGAAAGTAGTTTTTATACAGTGGTGTCCTGGTAACTATTTAACAAGCAGCCCTCTGGGGAAAAAAGTGGGGAGTGGGAGGGAGATCCATAAATGAAGCCCTGATTTGTAGTTTTGTTAATTTCCATGGTGTAGCTATCCCTACCCTGGCCATTTTTAAAAAACTGAAGTATAGTTGATTTACAATGTTATGTTAATTTCTGCTGTATAGCAAAGTGATTCAGTCATACATATATATATATATACCTTCTTTTTTGTATTCTTTTCCATTATGGTTTACCATAGGATATTGAATATAGTTCCCCATGCTATACAGTAGGACCTTGTTGTTTATCCATTCTGTATATAGTAGTTTGCATCTGCTAGTGCCAAACTCCCAGTCCATCCCTCCCCCACAGCCGCTCCCCATTGGCAACCGCAAGTCTGTTCTCTATGTCTGAGTCTGTGTCTGTTTCATAGGTAGGTTCATTTGTGTCATATTTTAGATTCCACATACAAGTGATATCATATGGTATTTGTCTTCCTCTTTCTGGCTTACTTCACTTAGTATGATAATCTCTATGTCCATCCATGTTGCTGCAAATGGCGTTATTTCATTCTTTTTTATGGCTGAGTAATATTCCATTGTATATATATACCACATCTTCTTTATCCATTCCTCTGTTGATGTACATTTAGGTTGTTTCCATGTTTTGGCTATTGTGAATAGTGCTGCTGTGAACATAGGGGTACATGTATCTTTTTGAATTATAGTTTTATCCAGGTATTTGCCCTAGAGTGGGATTGCTGAATCATATGACAACTCTAATTTTAGTTTTTTGAGGAAACTCCATACTGTTTTCCACAGTGGCTGCATCAATTTACATTCCCACCAACATTGGGGTGCATGTATCTTTTCAAATTATAGTTTTGTCCCGATATATGCCCAGGAGTTAACCCTGGCCAACTTTAATCTACCAACTTGGTACTGAATGCAGTGCTGAAAAGAAATGAACACCATTGTATAGAATTTTTACTGTACAGATACAATGGACACAAATGACCTCAAGAGCATGGATAATAGCAATAATATGTGTGTTTAGTAATGCCTGGGTTTAACAACTCCTTGGCCAAAGTAGTAAATATTTAATGATTCACTCTTATGAGCCAAAAGGAGTCAGCTCCAGCCCATCACTATTCTTAGCACAATGTATCATAATGGTTTATTTGTCTTCCTTCTTCCCTAAATAATGAGTTCCTGAAAGCACATACAGTGTCTTGATTTGCTCACCATTGCATCGCTAATGCCTAGTACATAGTAGGTTCTCAGGTATTTGTTGACTGAATAAATTATTCCAATCGTTTGCATTCTCACCAAATTAATACACCATGAAACAAAAGAAAAGGGTTTCTTTTTCTAAAAACCACGTTTTATTTTCTTGGTTTTGGCCAGCTTTGACAATATACTTACTATGAATGTTCACTCTAGGCACCTCAGCATATGAAATATTAATGTTTTCAATATCTTGTAACTAAAGGTATGTGAGTTATTCATGGGCATATTGTTCAAAGAAATAACTCATTATATAAATATGTTCAGGAACTATTTTTCAGTAGAATGTCAATTTCTTTGATCTGTTTGTGTTCTTCTAAATCAACAGAACACGACCAGTTCCTGTGATATGTACATTACTTCTCTTTATAAACTTGCAGAAAATTATAATATTTTCTCTTGATGCGGCATAACTTCCATATTTTCAGCCTAAAGCTTGGCATTGACCAGATGTAGAAATTCTAGTATCTGTGCACTTTAAGGTATTCTAAGGTGAAAATAATACACTCTTACAGTGTCGGCTAACATTTCCCAAAATGTGTTCCACAGGATTCAGGTGTATGGGATATTAATAGGTATTGTGTGAGAACTGGTTCCAAGGTAAAATGGGCTTGGGAAAAAATTAGTTTAACATTAAATCAAAATTTTGTCATAGCACATTGCAGAGTGGGACACAGTATATACTATTTCCCAATGAATTTTTTTCACAAGAGTTTTATCACAAGGACCTGATGTTTGAAGGAGTACTCTTTGGGAAATATCACGCTCACAAATGAACGGACTTACAGAATCATGTAATGTTGAGAACTGAGACCCCTTAAAAGATATCTAGGCTGCCTCTCCCGACTCCCACCTCCATGTCAGAATCCATTTTGCATCACGCCTGCTAGGTGGCCATGTGGCCTCTGCTGAATGCCAACCTTAGCAGGAAACTCACCACTCCATTTCTGGCCTCCTTTCCTTTCTTTGTTTTTAAAACAAAGTCCCTCCTTATAATTGAACCAAAAATCTGTTGTAAATTGTCCGTTACTTCTAGTTTTGCCATCTGAAATATTGGCAAAACAAGTTTGCTTCCTTTCTGCAAGATAACTATCATGTCTCCTGTTAGCCTCCTCTTCTTTAAGTTGAACAGTTCTAGTATATTCAACTCTTCCTCATATAAAGAATTTTCTAGAATTCTCACCATCCTGATTACTCTCCTCTGGATAACGTCCAATGTCTCTCAAAATGCGATACCTAGAAATAAATACAGTGCTATGTCTGCCAAGCACAAATGTTTAACTTTTTAGTCAACAAATACTAATTTTTTTCAAAAAAATAAATGTATTTATTTATTTATTTTTGGCTGCATTGAGTCTTCGTTGCTGTGTGCAGGCTTTCTCTAGTTGCGGCGAGTGGGGGCTACTCTTCTTGCGGTGCGCAGGCTTCTCATTGTGGTGGCTTCTCTTGTTGTGGAGCGCGGGCTCTAGGTGCATGAGCTTCAGTAGTTGTGGCACACGGGCTCAGTAGTTGTGGCTTGCGGGCTCTAGAGCACAGGCTCAGTAGTTGTGGCACACGGGCTTAGTTGCTCCGCGGCATGTGGGATCTTCCCGGACCAGGTATCGAACCCGTGTCCCCTGCATTGGCAGGCAGATTCTTAACCACTGCGCCACCAGAGAAGTCCCAACAAATACTTTTTTGATAGGACATTTTACTGCTGTTAATCCAGCCCACAATTTTTGGTTGTTGCTGTTATTTTTCTAAGAATCTGATCAAATTTCTAATTCCCATTGATTTTTGATAAAATCCTCAGGTCTTTATTTTTTTCTTATGCTAATAACAAAGCCAGTAATTTGGAATCTAAATGAAAAATATTTGTCGCTCTTAAATTTCATAGATTTGGTTCCTGCTTATCAGGAAGATGTTGAATTCTGTGTTTGTCATCAGTAGTAATAACAGCAGTCTCAGTTTTCTGTTTTTCTTAAATTTAATAAGTAAATCTTATATGCCTTTACTCAAAGTTATTGATAAAATTATTGTACGGGTTATTTCCAAGGACCATAATCTGTTATGGATGTCCTTTCGGAATCCACTAAGCAACCATTTCTCAGTATAGCTTTTCAACTGCCTGCTAATAATTGACTCCACGAACTGTCTTCCACCCCATATTTTTACCAAAAGGATAGACCTCAAGATAACTGAAGACATACAGATCACTCAGTCTAGTAATCCTATAAGAAAAGAAAATTTACATAACACCTTAGTGAATGCCTGATAACTCTTAGATAACATTTCCTTTTCTAAATGCTCGTAACCCAAAAGATGACTGAAATTTTTTAAATTTTATTTTTAATTTATTTATTTTTTTACTGGGGTATAGTTGTTTTACAGTGTTGTGTTAGTTTCTACTGTACAGCGAAGTGATGAAATTTCATCAGTTCTTTCTAAAGTACATTCTCTCTCACTAAAAAAAAACCCAAAATCAAAAAAAAAACCCTCAGCATTTTCTGACTCCGGTCTTTGGAATGGAGATTAGGGAGCAAGCAAAACTCTTAGAGTCTTCTTTGAGAAAAGCATTCTTTCTAAGAGACAGGAATAGCAACATCTGTTGTTGCCCAAAGTCCATGCCCAACATGACTTCACACAAAATAAGTTTAGATTTATTGAGTACTCTCATATTGACCTAAGGACCAATGATTTGTTAAGAACACAAAATGTAGCAGTAAACAAATAAATTAAAAGACAATCTAGTATCTTTGCTCTTAAGTCCTCCTGAAAGGCCTGGGATATCCAAGAGGTGGTTAAGTTACCAGAAGCTAGATTTAGTCAATTACCTGTCTTTTTCTCCTGATGTTCAGAATCCAGTAAATGATTCTAGCCTAAGGTAGATGAGTGCCTGTTAAAGTGCAATTTGGCTGTGTGTTAGGCAATCAAGGTATTGGGAACAATGCCATCCTTTAGCGTGACACCAAAGATAACTGCGTGCTTAGTCACCAGCCAGAACACCTGCTCCATATAGCTAGCTGGGTTCTGTTGCCGTCTGCTTCTTTCTTCTTACTATTGTTTTTGTCAAGTTTGTTTTGATAATCATCCCCTCCCTTTTGTGGGGAAAGAAAATCTTTCTTTGCCCGAACATCTAAGATGTTTAGCATCAGGCTTAGGCGTACCTGAGGCCCAGCAAAGCATTCACACTTGTTGCTACTCCCCGGACATCCTGATTCCATTTGGTCCAGTTCAACAAGCATTTATTGAACTCTTACCATGTGCTTATGTTTGTATTCATCTCTGGAGGTCACAGAGATCCTGTTCTAATATTCCCCACCTCTTCTAACCAGGTTTAACCTCAGAAGAACCTGTCGGTTCATATTAGCAGAGCAGAATGTGTGAATTACATGCTCTTCCCAGCCCCAGGCTTTGCTCCTCCTCCTCGGAGAGAGCTCAGCCTCCAGCTGCAGTCTTTTCCTGACTTGTCTGTGAGCATAGAGGTTCTCATTCGCAGGTCCTGACAGTCCCCAGTCCCTGGTGGGTACACTGTATACGTTTGCCTAGTGGAGGCGGAGTGTTGAGCCTCGAGAAGATGTGGTACACACGGAAGAAACAGCCCTCACCAGGAGTGTTCCTAGGAGAGCGTGTGTGTGAAACGGTCCATCCCATTTGACTGCGGGAAGAGGCCTCCTAAAGGCAAACCAGCCGTGTCAGTTCACACCTGCCTCTCTTAGACGCTGGTGGTCCTGCTTCCTGTTTCTCAGGGTGAATGCAAGTAGAGCTGAGTGTGGACACAGGGCACATGGAGACCTGGGACTCACGGAGGGAAGTGCCTTTGGAGACTCTGAGGACAGCAGCCCTTACACACACATGCCCCCTCTTATTGGTTTTCTGGTTACGAGGTGTTTTTCCAGCACGTTCTCCTCCTGGGCTCAACTGTTCAAAAGAAAAAAAAAAGTTAATCCTGTACTTCATATGCTCTAAAGCTAAAAAGAGTGCAAGAGGGAAAAAGTTTACATCAGATCTGACAGTCTTACTGATCGTTGCTGATAACAACTGGCAGAGGGAAAGGTAATCAGAGCCTCGGGAATTCAATTCACTCCTTTAATCCACTCAGCAGGTATTTTATTTTTAAAACACAAGCACAGCCATCAGCAAAACGGAGAGACTGTGTGGGACCCTGAGGCATATGAAACTTGTGAGCCCTCTTAACTCCCACCTCACCCCTACCTTCCCATAGTCCCTCTTAGCCATTTCTTTTTGGATGTATCCTCCTCACTGACTATCCCTTTCCTTTACTCCCTAGAAACAAATTATAAAAAACAAACAAACAAAAAACTTGCCTGATGGCATTAATTAAAAAAGGAAGAAGCCTTATGATCTAGACCATCAGCTGGAGACTTGTGCAGTATGTTTTCCCTACTTCTTGGGACTCTCGTAATGTCCCCACGTCTTTCTCCTTTGAAGGAAGGAGATAACACGGCCCTGCCCTCTAGCTGATTATGGACTTGTAAATGCCCCAACCCCTCCACTCCTATTACCAAGGCACTAGCAAATCAGCTCCTTTTACCAGCAAAGAGAAGTGGACAGTTGCTTCTCCTGTTCAACTTTTCCCAGGCATTTAGTGGAGAGTCATTCTACCACTTTATACTCCTCTCTCAACCCTTCTCAAGCCTTTCTGGAATAATCTAGTAATCTAAGCCAGAGAACCAATTTAGTTTCACCTGTGAATTTTAACTGCTCCTCTACAGCAGGTACCCTAAAAGATTTCTTCTGCCTAGTAAGATATGAAGAGAAGATTAAACAACACCCACACCCATGTCTTTGACTTATCGGGCAAGCAGGACTGACTCTTGGTCTCGATTTTCAAGATACCAGCACGAGGAGATAGGAGCTTTGTGTCTAGGGCCCTGGGATCCATGTTTTAGCCTGTCACCTTCAAATCTCCAAGTTCATTTTCTCTGCACCAAGTGCCCAAGTGGTGATGTAATAGTACTCAACCTAATGTAGAATGATGAACGATTCTGAAAAGCAGAGTTTATACCTTTTTCTTTGGGGAGAGGGTGGAAGCAACTAGTGACAGGAAAGTAGGCATTAAATCAGCGCCCTGTTTTCTGTCTGCCAGTCAAAGCATTTCCCTTCACACTCAACAGTGTCGGTGAACGGTTATCACATGTGTAGACTCTAGTGGGAAAAGCATGAACTTAGAGTCTGGCACCCTCTTGTAAGCCTTTAGCTTTACCACTTATTAGCTGTGTAAACGGATCCTATCCCTTAACATCTCTGAGCTTCAATTTCCTTGCCTGTAATCCGAGATATTTACCTTACAGTGTTGTCTGGAAGATTAAATGATCTGGAACATGCAAAAGCACTTTGTAGAAGGAAACCGTACATGAATATTGATTTTTAAGAATCTGGCCCATATAGTTAAAAAACATGATCTTTGGAATTAGACATGGGGTCGGATCCCACACCTGCCACTCACTAGCTGTATGGCCTTTGACAGGAAGCCTAACTTCCTTAAGCCTTTGTTTCTTGATCTACAAAATGGAAATAATACTAACTTGACCCTTATAGCATCAGCATGGGGATTAAATGAGTAATGCATATAAAAGTGCATTGTGTATGTAAGCGCTATACAGATTTAAGTTATTGGTGCAACTGTAAATGAGAAAATATGTATGTGATGATGTAGCAACTTAGAGTTGTGAGAGCATGATATAGGTTGAGCACCTGGGGCACACTGCCCAGGCGTATTCCTGGCACTGCCATTTACCAACAGTGTGACAGCACCTGTTTGTAATGCCTTATTTACTTCTCTGTCACCCACAAGTCTGTGAATTCCTTGAATGTAGAGATTGTCTTCTCACTGCATGTGCATCTCCTAGTGGGATATCTAACATGTAGTAGCTCGGAAAAAGTCTGTTGAATGAATAAATGCATGATTTTTATCATCGGCTATACCTTTATGCTGTTGTACCTTATAAGTATCACTCGTATTTATAAAAATAACCAAACATTTGAATTGGTAGGGCAATGGCGAATTAATGTAAATTGTGTGAAACACAGAACGCTGCTTCCCTTCTGCATCTCCAGGCTTCTTAACACCTCTTGATTCAAGTTCCTTGCTTGATCAGTTCTTATCTAAAGCCAGAAATGCAGTGGGGAAATAGAGCCTTTTAAAAATAATATCTCCACTTGATCTACCTGGATGATTGTCCTCTAATACCTTGAGACTAAACAGACCTCATTTTATTTGCCAGATGGTTCTGGTAAAGACGTGCTGAGTGCCTTTTGGAATCACACATCTTGCAAGCTCCCTGAGGGTAGGGACTGGGCATTGTGCAGGTGCTCAAGAAATGTGGATTCTGAAATGGGATGGTGTTCTGCTCAGTTCACAAACATCAGAGAGTTTCCCTATATTTTTACTCCATGGCACTTTCCAAACCCTGTAAATATTAAATTATTTTCAAGTTAGTCACAATAGTGTCACCATCTTAGGCATCTCTATGCTTCATCTGTTCTGAACAGCAAGTGACATCTTCTTGCAGCTTGCTGTCCAATCCCAGGGTGCGTTTCAAATTCCAGTTGCTTATTTTGGAAGAGCCGTCCACTCCAGCAGTTCGCTTTGCTGCCACCTTTGACATTCTCTGGGTCCTTGACGCTTGTTCCCCCGAAACCTTGCAAAACCCCACCCAGTGGCACCAATCTGTTTCTCAAAGACCTTATTCCACTTGTCTCATTGATCCTTTTCAGTTGAGTTAAATCTGTACGCATTGTTTGCGCTGTCCTCTCCCGCACCCCAGCTGCTTTTAGAGGTAAATGGCATCCCAGCTGCTGCTGCATTTCAAGCATGCATCCCAAAGGTAGCAAGACTTCCTACATCAATCTTCAGTGCCACCTGGCTCCCTGATAAGCTTTTTTTTTAGATGCGGCTGTGTTGTCAGGAGCTTCCCTCCCACTCCCCCCACCACCTCTCTCGAAGAGCGCTTCTGAATATGACAACCATCTAAAGACGAATTATCTGCTTGCAAAGTTAATTTCTGTTTCTCAGCAGGGAGCCACAGGTTCCCACCGGGTTTGAAAGTGCTGCTGTTTGGTCAATGGATGAGTATCTCTTGGATCCGGTACCCACACTGGAACTGCAGCAGCGCCTGGCTTTCTGTTTACTTTAATCTCCTACTTGCAGCTGGCGTTGGAGACCTAAATGGGTTTATTCACAGGGTAGTGACTTCCAGTCGTCAGTGCCGGAAGGATGTCATACTGAAGACAAGGACTAGTGAGCTGCTTTCCTGCCATCTTCCATCACTTAGGGGAGTTTGGTTGGCTTTTTTTTTTGTTTTTTAGAGGGTGAAGCCACAGAATCCTTCCAGAGATAGAACAAATGGCTTAACCGAAGAGATTCATGAAGGAGTTTTAAGAGTTGAAAAAGAATGGGATTTTTTTTGTGTGTGCCTTTGGTGTACAGGATTGTGAAGATAAAATAAGATGCTAGACGAAAATTGCTCTGAACACTTACAAATGTAATAGTCAGTGTTGCCATTGTTTTGTATGCTGACGCTTTTTAAAATGCAAGAAATTTTGTAACAAATAGTTGTATTACCGTCTAGAAAGCAGAGCCAGAAGCCGACTAGAAAACACATTCCTTAGAACACATCTGGAATGCTTCTGTCAGGTTATGAAATCACCTCTTTTGTAGGTCACACAAGGTCAGATATTGACAATTTCATATGGTTCGCCCTATGCAATGCTGGCTTTTTAGACAGAATTCTGAAGACCAACGGCATCATAGATACGTTTTTCCCTTTGACAAAAATCCAAAGCTTGTAGACCAGTGCCCATATGTCCTTGAGAGGAGCCCAACTCTAAGCTGTTAGCTGTGTGAGTCAGAAATATGCCTCAGGACTGCTCCACGAGGGGAACATCTGGTTACACAGACGGGCTCACGTTGGACAGCTCGCTGTCCCTTTCTAAGCCTCATTTTCCTCAGCCTTTCAACATATGATATAGTCACGCTGACGGAGCATGAGAGATCATCAAACTACAAGTTCCGAGGAAGAAAGTAGAAGAGCCAGCAATTCCTCATTCCAAAAACCTGCCACTTACAATGAAAAACTTTAATTCTGGCGATTTGTGAGAGAGAAGAAGGAACCATACAAAACAAATTAAAAGCAAGTCTCCCCCCCTCCCCCATACCTCCCCCACTCCTGCCCTTATAGCGGCTATGCGGGGACAAATACCTTAATGTCTACTAGTTTTGGTTTCATACGAAGGAAAATATATTTCAGAGAAATGGTGAATTGAAGATCAAATAGTAAAGTGTCTAGTATAGAGCCAAAATACTTAAGTGCTTATGGATGTTGTTTCTCTTCTTCCTCTTTTATTTCCAGGTTTCAGAGCTGGAATTTAAATTTTTTAGGTCCATGCAATAATAATACCCTATAGGAAACACTATAAACTTTTTAAAAAGTCTCCACATACATATAATTTCATGATCTACCTAAATGTATTATATGCATAGTACACATAATGTCAACATGTATATGTTTCTTTCTCTATACTATATCACTAGAAATAATTCAACTCAGCTGCTCCCTGTCACCCATGCGTGGTGAGAGCATTCTTGCTTTTACATTCTTAATGCCTTCAGTTCTCTCTACTGGGAATGTCCTTCCATCCATCTCCAACTATCCAAATATTACTAGCTTAACTGCCATCTCCTTCACAAAGCAACCCCTAATTCTCTTTAGCTGAAAGTAATTCTCTCCATCTATTCTCAAGTCAAAAAAAAGAATTGAGGTATGAGAAGGGAAGATTCCTTTAAAGCAGACCTATGCTCAGGCAGGGTAGGCACTAAGCTGTAGAAGAGATCCTCAGTGGTTTTCAGGAACTGAGAAAAAGCTACAACAGGACCAGAAACAGTGGTTCTCAAATTTGGGTGCACAAAATTACCTGTGGACCTTGTTTTAAAATTGAAATTCTTGGGCCCCACCGCACAGATTCTGATTCTCTAGATCCAGAGTGGATCTCAAGAATCCACAACTTTAACAAGCACTCCAGGGTGATACTGATGAAGTTTCTGGACCACACTTTGAGAAACACTGGTTTAGAGGGAGGTAGCTCGCATATCAAGATAATGAGGGGTAGAGGAGGCAAGGTCATGAAACAGGATACTTGATCAGCTGTTGTTTGCATAACTTTAGAAACATTCCGATACAGCCATAAGGCACACACCAACACTGGCCCACATGGTTCATATCTTTAGTTTTCTTTATCCTCTTTTTTTTTTTCCTCTGTCCTGCTTCGTTAAAAAGAGATTTATTCCTGGAGACTGCATTAACTGAGCCATTTTATTTCTTGGGTTACTCAACTGATTGATTGAGTAAGTAACTGAAATCCTAGTTCCGGCACAAAAGATTACCTTTAGGTAAGCTAAATCATTGATTTCAGCTGAGAAACTGATGGCTGCTCCTAAGATTTTCAAGGATCTCCACAAGAAGTCCAGGTTGCTTTTTAAACTAAAGATAGATAGATGTATACACACATACATGTTTCTTTTTACACTTGGTGGTGGTGATCGATTTATGTTAATGGTGAGAAGTTATATTAGGGCAAAGATTTGTGAGTAAAGCTTTTAAAAATTAACTTCTAAGGCAGCATTTACCAGGCTGAGGGTTTCTAAGTTTTTGCAAGGATCATGAATCTGAATAACTACATCTCAGACATAAATGGACTATTTGTCAATACAGGTAAAAACTATTATAACAATATAATATGATCTATAAGCATTACTGAATTCATAGTATCTTTGGCTCATTAGATATTTTCTTTATCAATGAATATTGAAAGTGTTTACAAATAACACCAGGAGGAGATCAGCACAATTTTTTTACATTAAAGAGAAACCAGTGAAGCAAAATAGAGGGTCAAAAACAGACCAACACCTGATTTATGACAAAAGTGCCATTGCAGGGCTATGGGGGAAGGGTGATCCTCTCAGTAGTTGGTGCTGGATCAACTAGATATCCAACTGGGATTTAAAAATAAGGCTTTTGTAGGTGAATATCTTCACGACTTAGACAAAGATTTCTTAAACAAGACATAAAAAGCACAGTGATGAAAGAAAAGATGGATAATTCTGAGCTTCATTAAGATCTTCTGTTCATCAAAAGACACCTTTAAAGGAGTAAAGAAAATCAAGCTATAGAGTGAGAGAAGCTATTTGTACTACACACTTCCAGCAAAAGATACATGTCCAGAATATATACAGAACTTCTACAAACTAGTTAGTAAGAAAAAGATGGACAACCCAATAAAAAATGGGCAAAAGACTTGAATAGGCACTTATGAAAATCAGCTTTTCCAATAAACATATGAAAAGATGTTCAGCATCATTATTCTTAAGGGAAATATAAAATACCATATTGAGATACCACTGCCCATATAACAAAATGGCTTAAAAAACACTGTCATACTGAGTGCAGTAAGGATGGAGGAACTAGAATTCTCACACGCTGCTAGTAGGAGTACAAATTGGCACAACTACTTTGGAAACTCTTTGGCAGTATCTGTTAAAGATGATCATATAAATAAATATCCTGTTACCCAGCAGTTCCACTCCTAGGTATAAACCCAATAAAACTATGTACAGGGCTTCCCTGGTGGCACAGTGGTTGGGAGTCTGCCTGCCAATGCAGGGGACACGGGTTCGAGCCCTGGTCTGGGGGGATCCCGCATGCCGCAGAGCGACTGGGCCTGTGAGCCACAACTGCTGAGCCTGTGCGTCTGGAGCCTGTGCTCCACAACGAGAGAGGCCGCGATAGTGAGAGGCCCAGTGGCCCCTGCTCGCTGCAACTGGGGAAGGCCCTCGCACATAAACGAAGACCCAGCACAGCCAAAAATAAATAAATAAATAAGTAAATAAATTTATAAAAAAAAAACCAAAAAAGACTATGTACATATGCTCATCAAAAGGCATGAACTAGAATGTTCATAGCCAAACTCGAAACAACCCAATATCTATAAACAATAGAATAGATAAATAATTTATGGTATGTCTCTTTAATGGAATAATATAATGCAATGAAAAAGAACAGACTCTTGCTAAATACCACAACATGGATGAATCTCACAGACACAGTATTGAGCCAAATAACTATACGTAAGTTAAGAATCCGCCTGCCAATGCAGGAGACACAGGTTCGAACCCTGGTCCGGGAAGATCCCGCATGCCGTGGAGCAACTAAGCCCACGTGCCACAACTACTGAAGCCCATGAGCCTAGAGCCCGTGCTCCGCAACAAGAGAAGCCACCGCAGTGAGAAGCCCGTGCACTGCAACAAAGAGTAGGCCCTGCTCGCCGCAACTAGAGAAAGCCCGCGCACAGCAACAAAGACCCAATGCAGCCAAAAATAAATACATTAATTAATTAATTAATTTTACAAAAAACAGAGTCTTTAAAATAAAAAATGGATAGGACCAGGCTTTGCTTTCAAGAAACTTAAATTTTAACACAAGTATATGAAAAATATATCTTATTTATCGAAGTTCTCATGTACTTTTTGCACACCTGAATTATTGTTGTTGACAAGGATAGTGATGCTCTTGCATTTTGTTTCCTTCAAGTACTTGACTGATTAAGAAAATTAAGTACCAAAAGTTGGTTAGTATAAGCAAAATCGAAAGCTTCCGAGTTACATAAACAGCAGTCATAATAAAGCTAGGTACTAAAGCCCATGTGCTTTGCCCATACACCCTTAGTCAAAGCCCATTTATTCTAGAAAAGTTTGTCTATCTGATTTTCTGGTTCACATTATTTTAAGAAGCAGCAAATTAGCAGTTGCAGAAACTGAGAACAATAAGAATCTACTGCTATTTTTTACTCAAAGTATTGAAATTTAATAGCTGCTAGTCTCCATAAGAAAAACTTTAGAAAATCATAAAGTGACATGCTGGTTTGGAAACATTTAAATGGGGTGCAAACTGCTTTGCCTGCCTTGCTAGCCTTTAAAGACATGGCTTTATTGCTAAACCGAAAGGTCGATGTTAATAGTGATGAAACATTAATTTGTAATGAGTCATTAATTTGTAATGAGTCATTATGGAGTTACATTAAGACCTGTGGAGTCTTCTCCAATGGACAGAAATGTATGAATATATTTTTAAAAAAGCATCAGAGATGGGAGTGTAAGAAATTATATAAATTATATAAAGTATATGGTTGTATGGAAATTTTGTTTTATTAAATATTATTTTGAAATAAGTAAACCACCTGTTAGGAATTAGGATTTTGAGAAACTTTTCCTGAAAAATGAAAGTGAATAGTGAAGGATTATTATGGATGTAATTTGAAAGATGTTTACCGTTATATAATACTTCAACATTTTTCCTAGATAAATTTCACGGGACAAAGTTATTATCTTGACTAATTTCATTTGCCCAAACAGATTTGAGATGATTGCTAAGATTTCTATTTTTAGTAAATTTCTTGTTTTCATTCCCTTAAAAAAATGGAAACCTTATATTTGTAGAAATGAAGATTAAGAAATTCTTTGGCAATGCATTGAAACAAACAGGTGAAAACATAAATGGTAGTTTGTTTATGATGAAAACCTTGAGAGTCCTCTCATGTAGTTTACTTAGAAATGTATATAAATTCAGTGTATGAACAGTTCTTTTATGTTAATATTCCCAACATATAATTGGACCAGATTACCTTCCCATGTTTTGCATTTTCATGTTTATTTTTATTCATTCCTCTATAGAAATACTCGTATCCTAGTTAGTTGCTCCATTACAGTACCTCTGTTATTGGCCACTCGTGAACTTGGAGACATCTATTTGGCTGTGTGTATTTTCTTAACAAAGAATATATTTATTTCTCAATATTTTCTCAGCAAAAGTACATTCGTTATACTGTCATTTATGAAGAGGGGACTCTTGAGCAGTATGCTTTTCATAGATGTGATCTCATTTAATCTTTGCAACAGTGATGAGCTTGAGAGAAATTAAGTGACTTCTTGAGGTCACAGGGCAAGTCACTGGCAGAATCGGGGCTGAATCCTGGTCTTTCTAACTCTTGCCTCTGGCTCTAGGACCTCTACTGCCTCCCTCAGGCATTGGGCTTAGTGGGGGCCAGAAGCTGACTAGCCACTGAGTATATGCAGGGCCTCATGTGTCTCAAGGTCTAGTTTTGTTGAAAGGGTTGGGAGATAGGCAAACAAGCAATTCTACGGTCATGGTTTGTCCAAAGCACTGTGGCAGCACAAAGGAATGAAGGACCAACTCAGAAAAAGTCAGGAAAGGCTTCACCGGAGGGCTGACATTTGAACGTGCAGATTGAGTAGGGGAGTACCAAGCAGAGAAAGGAGGGGTGGCCATTTCAGGTATTGGGAAGAGGAGGCCCTAAGGCCTTCATGTGGCAGGGGGCATATAGTTCAGTACAGCCGTGGATCATGGGGGAAGAAGGCAAGAGGTAACACCAGCTAGAAAGGCCATGCAGATGAGACTGCTGTACCATTCTTGGTGAGGAGGTATGAGGTGGGCAATGGGGTCGGTTCATCTGGGCCGTTGCCACTTCCTTCTTCCACTAAGTCTCAGCTCTGACGAGCACCTTCCAATTTAATTATTTATCTTCTTTCCTCCAAAGTAGAACTCATTTTGGTTCATCTCTGGATCGGAGAGCCCATGTGTGCTCTGAAACTTTGAGTTTTAGAGCTTTGCAAGGATCGTGCAGCTTTCTCTAATGAAGAGAGAAATGTGCGTGTTATGTCTACAGAAATGAATTTTGTCCATCCTAGTCTTTGCTGAGAGGCTCATTTGCAAGTTCCTATAGCTGATTTGAAAACGTTTGGCTCTTCTGTGCCCTGCAATCTCTCTACCTGTGCCAAGCATATTCAACTATTGGACCTTGTCTTGGGACTCTCAAGTCTATAGCAAAATCTTTGGCTCCGTGTCATCAGTGATCCTGCTGCCTGTCAGGGCACTGTATAGCAGCAGCTTCTGCCATTTATGGAAGCTACAGCCCCCCAGTCCAGGCGTTCCCAGACTCCAGGGCTCCACTGTGAGTGACGCAGCCAGTGGGCTCTGAGCCAGACTGCTTGGGTTCAAGTCCTGGTTCTGCCACATACTAGCTGTGTGGCCTTGGGCACAGTTCCTACCCTCTCTGTGCCTCAGTTTTCTCCTTCATAAAATGGCAGTTACAGTACCTTCTTCACAGGGTTGTTGCGAGGATTAAGTAAATTACTGTGTAAATTTCTCACTTACGTATTAATATGAATGCTTTCTAAGGCACCGGTCAGAACTCAGTGAAAGTTCACTGTTACTGTCATTACCATCACTGGCCCAGTCCTTCCAAAGCATGCAAAACCTCCTTCCCTTTCCCACTGAGGCAGTCTAGCTCCGTTTTCCAGAGACCCGGATGGCAGATTTTCTTTTCGGGAATTCCTTGAAGCAAAAGACAGCTGTTAATCCTTTCCCGGGGAACCAAAGATCCGGTTATTCTTTTACAAGTGGGAGCAGAAAAGGAGAAAAATATTCTTAGAGTGCCCCCCCGCAAGTTTTCTGTGACAGCACAGAAATTAGTCTCTCAGAAGATTATTGCCACATGCACTTAAACATGATACATGGTCTGACCTGTACGATAGCAGTGGAAAACTCTAATCACTTACCTAAACCTGCCAAAGACTAATTTTTAGAAGCCTCAGAGATGGGTGTCCATATTAAAAGAGACCAGGTCCTTTCAGTAGAACCTGGGCAAAAGTGTATTGATTAACTCAATTAAAGGAAGATTATAACTTTGTGCACTGTACTCGATGTGTTAGCTGACTGTATAGTTCCCAGGGATCTTGAAAGCATGTGTGCTAATGGCCTTCTCATTCAAAGCAGCATGAATTGGAGCTTATTTCATCAATTTGGTAATCAGATAATTGCCAAGAACACAGAAGGTAAAAAACAAGAATTTCCTTTTATAAGTAAATTGAAGTACTTTAAACTCTATTTAGTAGAAGAGTTTGGTTCAAAGAGATCCTTTCTATTTCTCAAATATTAAGGGTTAGAGCTCTTTAGCTTTTATTTATTCTTCTAATCTCACTTCCTGGCTTGGGCTGGGGTGATAGAACCCTGAAGATTTGACTGGGCCATTTGTTTGGGACACTTCCAATGACAGTATCTTTAGGTCATTTCTCTTGGACCGGACTCCACAGAGAAAGATTCTGTGATCTGCTGTCTGAAGGCCTCACTGCTGGCATCCAGAGAACCAAATGGGAAGAGGATGGAAGAGGGCTGGGGATTCTTGGCATCTGATATGCATAAATTCACTTACTTTCCCTGTTTTTTCCATCTTTAATTGTCATCCTGTCTCTGAGTCCAGAGACCTTCTGTTTTACTCTTTTCAAGGAATAAACCTTCAGATTTTTATCAGAGTGGAGGATAGACAATTACCCAGTGGGGGGTAATGGGAAATCTGTGGATCTGACTACTTTCTTAAATAGACTTTCAACTAACCCTTATATTAGTCACTCCTTCTGTTTTGCCCTCATGACCAGATGAACCTGGGGCTGTCGGGAACTTGCAGTAGGGAGTGGATTGTTTCTCACCTTTTCCTACTACTGACATAGGATTCCACTTTCTTGAGTCTTTCTTGAGAAGCATTTACCATTCTGATCTGCTTTCCAGCTTCTAATATTGCATTGCTTTTGTCTTCTCCCTCCTATTTTCTTTATCCTTGTAGGCTTGTGTCTTGGACGAAAATAATCTCCTTACTGTCATTTCATTGAGCTTTTGGGAGGGAGAGAGATTAGATGTGTACATGTTCAATCTGCTTTCTTTACCCAGAAGTGAATTCTCCCCTGAGTACATCTTTCTCATCCCTGTTCCTATGCCTCTACTCATAAGGCTCTGCCCTGCTTCTCCTCTCAGGCAACTGGAGGAAGACGGAACACCCAGACCCCTTCTTTCCTCCCTCCCCATACGGTTAAGGTCTGCCTTTTCTACCTACCTTCCCTGGAGGCCCAGCTCAGATGCTAACTTGTCTGTAAAACCTTTCCAGAGCATCTCAGGCTGTGATGAACAGCACTCCTATATCCGTCTTATGGGTCGCTCAGTCTGTGTGTATATATCTTTTACATCCTCCTCAAGAAGCTTAAAACTAAATTGTAGTCTGTTTCCTGCCGGGGCCTTGCCTAATTTATGATTAAGTTGCCATGTGGTATAATGGAAAGGGCCTGGGCTTGGGAGTAGGACCAGTCTGAGGGCAGCTCTGGGCCTCACCCTTTGCTATCTTGGGCAAAGGAACTTCACCTTTCTGAAGCTCCCTGTCTTTTCTGTGATATGAGGTCTGTGAAGACTCAATGAGATGAAACATGTGGTCCTGCTTAGCATAATCCCTGGCATACAGGAGGTATTTAATAAAGGTTAGTCTCCCCCGCTCCCTTTCTATGTGCGAATCTCCTTAGCATAGTGTCTTCCTTATGGTCAATGCTCAACAATATTCACTAAATGATTGTTTTGGAAAAAGAAGTTGATAAAGTTTCTCATTAAACACAGTTATTCTATTTTTCTGTATCCAAGCTGTACCACATCAACTCTAGCAGGAAGGTAGGATCTCTTCTCTAAACTAGATTTTATGGCAGGAAATCCTTATCACTTGAGTAAGGGGACACTGGGGGAGGAAAAACACAGTATTCAGTAAAACCGAAAGGGCCTTAATCTCAATATTGGCTTTACCAAAGCCAACCTGGGGCTCACAGCTGTGCTTCCTCTTAGCAATTATAAAACTGAGAACTGTGTTAACCAACTTCCAATTCAGTCCGCAGTTTGCCACTCGGGATCTGGAAGCTAGCTGATTTTTTGACCTAAGCTGCTCTGCTATGTAGGGTTGCCAGTTATAATTATATGTTCAGGTGTCAGTTAGCAAAACAGCCCATTATTTGGCAGTTTGGAGTAATGAGATGGATCTTACACTAATCTTCCAATTTGACAAGCATTTGATAAGTACTTTATACATAAAATTCTATGTCATACTACACCTAGTAAGGTTATACGAAGAGCTGGAGTCAACATTTTAAATGTGCGTTCTTTTGTAAGCTCATGAATTTTCAAATATTACTAGAATCTTGAGTAACAAAGAAAAAAGCAGACGGTTTTCACACACACACAAGCATCGCTTTGTATTCAAGTGATAAGAATTTCAAAGACAGTCACCTCATGGAACAGATAGGATGGAAATTCATTTAGAGAAAAAGAAAATTACTGAATACGACTGTACTACACTGTGCTTGACTATGGGGAAACCGTGGTCAGTGAAACAGACTGGCTTTCTCCAAAGATTGCTAGTTCCCTGTGATATTTGACTTTTTCTTCTCTCTGTATCAGAGCTTTACATTTTTCTCAATGCCATATATAGATTCTAATACTAAAATAGGATTCATGATGTTCCTGAATCTTCTTTTTATACAGTTTAGCATTACTGCTTACCTAAGGCCTATCATTTCATGAATGTCCTAGTCTACTCCTCCTTTACGTCTGTTTCCCGCGAATAACATGTCTACGTAGAACAGAGAATGAAGATGCAGGACCTCACTTAGAGAGTGTGAGGCTGGGTGGCAGGTTTCCACCATGGTCTTTTGTTTGCTACTCATGACCTATGACATGGTAGAGAACGTAGGCTCAGGCCTTCTCTGAACTTACCTTCTCAGACTCCCTTGTTCACACTGGCCTCTGTCTCCTTTCATCAGATTAGAGTGGCTATTTGGTTTTTCAAAAGCTCTTTCATTTTGTTTGTTTCCCTCTTCCTGCATTTATTTCCTGGTGTGGCAAATTTGGGACATTGTGAAGGTCAAGTCTCCAGATCACGATCCACCCGCTTATTTGAGGATGGATGTGTTTGGGTGGTCACGCTCAGTGACGTGCAGGGGCTGGCTCCCGTAGGCTCCAGAGAGTTGGCTGTTAAATTTTCAGAAATCTTGTAAGCCAGTTATTAAACACAGCCATTATTAAAAAGTAAATTCTATACTATTAAAAACGCAGGTAATAACTACTCAAACTCAATACTTCTCGATTATTTTACATTTTACTAGTATCTCTGTTATTAGTTTTTTGCGCCTATCGTAGCTGATGGCAGCAACACTATATCACCAGGGGTGTTACTGTGCATCTCTTCCCACCTCCGAGTTCGGTGACATCACACTGGCAATTTGAAATTGGCCGTGTGGGAGTGTTTACAAATGGAAACCAGCAAATATTAGAAATTGGGACTCCCTCAGCTCCCTGAAGAGCAGGGTGCTAACCATTTACCAGCACGTGACCAGTCAGGCTGCTCCAGTCTACTGCTGCCGGCGTTCCAGTCACTGAGGATCTTGAGCCACTTCAGTTACCATTTATCGTCAAGATGGCAACGCTCTTCCACTAGCATGGTCATGCCTGCCATACGTGTCTCTGCTCCAGAGTCCTGTGAACATCAAGCCCTGATTTTTACAGTGACTCCATAGCTACTTTTAAGCTGCCCTTCCCTGCATCCTTCTCATTCCCAGTGAATCAGTTGTTCATTTCTCTCGTTCTCCCTGTTTTCCAGCTCCCTTCCCCTTCTACTTCTCCTTATTCTTCTTAAGAACAAGGGCTCCGATGCCAGACTGACTGGCCTCGGGTCTGGCTCCACCATTCACTAGTTGTGTTACCCTGAGCTTTATGCCTCAGTTTCATCATCTGTCAAGTGGAGATCATAGTACTATCTGCCTCATAGAGTTACTACGGTGATTAAATGAGTTAATAATTTTAAAAGCACCTAGAATAATGCCTGGCATATCATTAGAAATACATGTGTATTTATTTAAGAGAATAAACAGTTCCAGTTGCTATCCAGCCCTTACTCACAGGCTTATTGTGTGGTAGAAAGTTTAAGACAGAAAGGAGAATAGCAAAAGGAACACAGGAGAATAAAAGAAGAGGAAGAATGGCCTGGGGTTATAACACAGGATTAGTAGCTCCAGGGAACTAGGAAAAGCGTTAATGAAATAACCTGGAGAAAAGGTGCCGATCAGGAAGGGAGACAAATAAATAGGAAGAAAAACAGTTACATTTCACAGTAATCTGCAAAGATTAAAGTGTATAAATATAAACGTTTTCTGTTTTATTTTAGATATACAAACCAAGAAAATTAAGGGATACTTTATAATGCATAGAAATTTCCCATTTTAATTTAAGCAATGAAACCGCTTTTGCCCCTCATTCTAGGTAGAAATTCGGTTGTCACATACTGAAGGTACTTAGGCTAAATCAAATTTGTATTGAACAAGAGCCATGGAGACCGAGTGAGAGATACATGTCCATATCTATGAAAAATGCAAGCCTAGGAGCCCCGTACTCATTTGTCTGACCATCTGGAAATCTCTAGTGATCTAAGCATTTAATTTTGCCCTCATTTTTAGAACAAAAGCGAAACAATAAAAGAAGAAAATGGGCAGCAGGGACATTCCACTTTTCATTAAAAAAAAAAAATCTTAGTGATAAAAGGAGCAGAGAGTTTAAAGGAAAAAAATGAGAAATCATTAAAATGATTTGAATGCTCTGTCTATATTTTGCGGTAGGCTCTATTGTTTTCAGTTACATGGGAACAGTGGTAATTTTATGAATCGTTAGAGTTTTCTTTCCAAATTATATCTGCATGTTCTTAAAGTGCCTCCTAAGTTACCCACAGTAAGAGGCTGTTGAACAATTTTATTATTCCATTTAGTACTTTTGAGTTTTATATTCATTTCATACTGTAAGAAATTTTATACCTACAACCCAAAGATAAAATCATGACAGCTGAATCTTTGTGTGCTTAATTCCTCCTACTTTTTAAAACACGTGAGTCTGTCTCTGTTCTCCTCCTTCGTCTCATAAGAGACTCCAGAATGAATACAAAACCTTGGTTTGGTGGAATGATGACTGCCCACCCCCCCAGCCCAAAGTTGAAAACAATCACAACAGTTGAACATTGTCCCTTAGCATCTATGGCTCATCAGACATAGTGACCTGTAAAACATGTACTCTGTTAATGATACCTAACACCTCCCTCCTAGAGCTGTGGTTCCCAAAGCCCAATCCACTGACCTGGGTCAGCCAGTCCAAAGTGGCATCCACAGATAATGGGTAAAGCAAGGTCAATGTAGTGGGGGTGGTGATGGGGGGATGGGGTGTAGGTGAGTATGTGAGCGAGAGAGAAAGGGAGAGAAGATTTTTAAGTTTACTTTTGGGGGAAGAACCGTCCTTTTTTTCTGATATTATTTTCCTCCCATTTTTTGGTGTTAAAATACTCATACTTTTATCATACTTCTCTAAAAACAGTGATAGTGTAGGTGATCTGTTTTGGTTTTGTTTTAAGCATCGTAACTTAGCACCATAAAAAGTTGGATCTGTGTTGATCCATTTATGTTTCCTGGCTGCTGAAATCCTAAAGTCTAGAAATTATTGTACACGTAAGTGTTGGCTGTATCTTTCCCAGTGGCGTGGGCGTTTCCTGTGTGAAGAAATTCTCTTAGAAGGAAATACATCAAAGCTTCGATATTCTGATTTTTAACCACTAACTGTTTTTTGGACTCAGGAGAAAAGCTGCTTCCCTGGGCAGTGTGGGTGGTTCTATTACTGTTCCTTTCATGCAAACTTTGGCGGGATGCCATTGAGTTGAGTTCATCAGATGCATTTTGGTAATCTCTAATCTTGTATAGGCACAAATAATGTGCTTTGATAACTAAAATCTAGGGTAAGTGTGAATGACTCATCTCCTAAACTTGGGAAAATGAAGTAAAGCTCAAATTGACTTTACGGTGGGCAAGCTGGAGATGCCACCATGGGTCATGAAGACTATCACACACCCCTTGCAAGTGAAGAAAAGAGAGTCACTTGTTCAGTATCCCCAAAGGCAGTCAGTGTTACAACTATGCTTGCAGCCCAGGTCTCCTGATTGACGGTGATGTGATTTTTGCCCAGTGGTGCATACTGTTTTGCTCAGCGTGCAAAGGTCACATAGAACGGTTAACTTTATCGAATGAGCTGGAATGCTGGTTTTACAACAGCCAGTTTTGTTAAAAACAAGATCTTTTTGAAATTCATGAGCTCTTCTCAAATAGTCCCTCCCAGTATAAGTCATAACCGAGTTGGATCTCTACCCTTGAACAAATTTCCGCTTGCACGCTTGCATGCTTCCTCACATACTCTCTCCCCCAAATAATTCCATATGTTCTCTTTTCCTGGAAGCCAAGCTCCCTCCTCATTCTCCTCCTCGGCGGGCTCCGGCTCTCACTTCTGAGATGCCTGAGTAACTGAGGCTGAAACGATTTGGAGGCAAACTTGTCAGCATAATTGATGATTATATGGTGTGAGCCACCAAAGACAGGTGAGCCTGCACAGGGTGGAACAAATGTGTTTTATATTCATTTCATATTGTAAGAAATTTTATACCTGTATTTTATACCTGTGTCTCCCACTGGGTTCAGCCGGACTTCCTCCTCTGTCATGTTGATTTATATAATTGTAGCTCTTCCCTAATGAATTGTGCCCCATTGTGGGTCATTGGAACCTCCTGTTGGAGAGACCTTGCCTTTGCTAGGAAGAAGAATTGTAAAGGTTCTGCTCTGTGAATTTCCAGGTTTGTTTGTCTGTTGGCACTAAATGGAGTGACTGGGGACAGGTAATCTTTAAAAGGACCAAATAATCACATTATAGGCTTGAGTAATACCGCTACATCAAGAAAGGGGTTTCTGTGAATTCAGGTGCTTTGCAACTTGACAGAAAGTAGTCCGAGTTGAATGAGAACTTGAGAAATATAAACAAATGCAGGCATTTAAGACCACCTTTGTTGGCAGCTTGGTGTTCTCGAGTCCTTTAAAAACCTCTTTCGAACTGTTAAACTTGTTGCTTGAAACTGCTTTAAATGTTAGACTTGCTAAAAAATAGGGATAATGACTGCTCTACTTTCTCACAATCTGTTGGGATATTGATTGAGATATTTATGAAGTACTCTGAGTTCTCAGGAAGAAGGGTGTTAGAAAATGCGATGGTGATGATGTTGGCAGGGCATGGAAAATTATGCAAAAATATAATTTCAGAAAGATAAGTTTGAGACAGTTTGAATTATTAGCCTGAGCCTGTCTGGCAGTCTTACGTCCTCATGTCCAAACCTTTTGTCTTAGGTCAGTTCTGGGTAGTTTAAGAGGGCAGGGTATCAGGAAAGTGTGAAGAGATTAGAGCCCTTGCTGGCTTAAAACTGTCACTGAAGAGTCTCTTGGCTGCTGGCATTGGAGTGACCTGTGCCTCCAGATGGCTGGTCATCCCGGAGAGCCTAGGACCAGGAGGGTCCAGTCTTTACTTCCTGCCCTAACTCCATCCCATCCACTTGCTGAGCTCCTTCACAGCTTCCTGTAAACGTGGTTCTGGTCTCACCAGTCGCAAAGCTGAAACTGTCATCTGAAGGTCACAGTAACCTTCTGGAATCAGTCCTCATTCACTTTGACTGTGCTACACCAGGGGCACTGTGGAATGCCTGGAAAAATTAACTCATCACTTAGCACTTCTGTGTTTTTTCTGGAAGCAACTAAAAATTCAGGCTGCCTGAGTTCAAATCCCGGCTGGAATTACAGCTTTCTAGTTGTGTGACCTTGAACAACTCTTTGATCTCTTAGTATTTGGGTTTCCCCAACTATCAAATAGGAATAATAGTAGCCATCTTATAGATAGTAAATACATATTATATAAATAAAATGTATTAGGGAGTTAAATGAGATAATGCATAGTAGGTGTTCAGTAAATGTTGGATAGACTGACGGATGATGGGTAGGTAGCTCATTCTAATGTTCACATTTATATTATAATATACATGCTATTTATATTTGCTGGTATATCCAAAATAAGACAGGAAACCACGGTACAGTATTTGAGTATTTTACCGTTGTTAATCAAGTCAAGAAGGGGCTAGAATTTGATTATCTTTGAATGTATGTTTTCTATAAGCTTACCTATATTTGTTCTTTTTCATGCCTTTTTACTTTTATGTGGCTACCTGTTATTAATTTTTTCTTTGAGTAAATTACCTTAAAAAAAAAAAACAACTTGTATTGGTTGGGTTAAGGAAAAGAAAGTTTGGGTTTTTTTTTTTTAATGTGTATCGACTGTAGAGCATGGAATAATATTGGGTCCTTTGAACAGAAAGAGAATGTTTCAAAATATACAACTGGGAAATAAAATTCCTGGGAAGACTATGACCTGGAGTAAGTTTTCCATTGGAGGTTCTTATTTCTCCATTGGAGGATTTGTGAGTGGTTGGTTTCTTTCTTAAAAGTCGGAAGCCCTTACACTACCTCTCTTCCTTGAAGCTCTTCTCCCTTAGCTTTTCTAGTACTTGTTTCTAGTACCTCCATCAACCCCCATGTGCCAGCCAGGTCCATCTTCACCTGACACCATTTTTGCCGGGAGAAGGCATAGTATCGGGTAGTAAAGAGAACACTGAAATGGGAATCAGAAGACCTGAATTCTTCTTTTTTCCTTTCAAATCTCACTTCTTTCTTTTTTTTTTTACTTGCTGTTTTTAAGATTTTTCTATTTATCCTTGGTTTTCAGCAATTTGATTTTAATGTGTCTCACTGAAGTTTTTGTCATCTGTTTGAGGTCTGTTGAGCTCCTTGGATCTGTGGGCTTATAGTTGTCATCAAATTTGGGACTTTTTCGGCCATCATTTTTTCCTGCCCCCCCCCCCACCTGCTTTGGGAACATCAGTTGCACGTATACTAGGTTGCTTGATGTTGTCCCACAGTTCACTGACTCTCTAGTCCGTCATTTTCATCTTTTTTTCCTCTGTGCTTTATGTTGGATAGTCTCTATTGCCGTGTCTTCCATTTCTCTTCTTGTCATGTTCATGTTTTCCTCTGTGTTTTTGAACATAGGAGCATATTTATAATGGTTATTTTAGCCTCCTTGTCTACTAATTCTATTCTCTGTGTTCTTTCTGGGTCTGTTTCTCTTATTTGGGTGCTGGACATGTAATTTGGATACAGTATTGGATGCTGGATTCTGCTGTAGTCTTTTAAATATTGCTGAGCTTTGTTTCAGACACATTTTAGTGACTTAGAATTATGCCATTTATTTCAAGGTTTCCTTCTAGGATTTGTTAGACATGTCGACATGTCCAGGGAAATCTTTAGTCCAAGGTTAACTTGGCCTCACTATGGTGCCAGTACCTGTCTGAGGACTCCAGCAGATCTATTGGGCGTCCCACTCCAGCTGGTGGGAACATGAACCATTCCTGCCCCGTGTGAACTCTGGGAATTCCACCTGCTCTTTCCAGGTAGTACTTTCACCAGCCTTGCGTGTTTCAGCTACACAGGCACAGATCAGAACTCAGCCAAAGATTTTAGGGGACTCTTGATGATCTACAGAGATCTCTCTCCCTCCCTGGATCTCTCTCCTTCTCTCTCCTTCTCTCCTCCCTCCTTCCTCCTTCTCCCCTTTCTTTGTGCAGCTCCCTCCTCCCCACTATTTTGCCTCATAAAACTCTAGCTACCTTAATGTTCCAAAACTCCAAGTTCTGTCTCAGCTCAGCAAGACTTCCAGGCACTGTTGAAGTATCACCTTCCTGCATCCTGGCCTGGAAACACCAGCTGGGGCCTCCACAGGGCTCACTTCATTTATTTTCCTTCTCCAGTGTCTGAAAACCATTGCTTCATACATCTCCTCTTGTGTAAACCAAGACCTCAAGCTATTTTATACCAAAATACTTTAGCATTACTTCTCTGCAGAGCAAGAGCATTTTCTTATCAAAATAACATTATCACTGTTACCAATGTTAGCAGTAAGTTCTTAATATCATGTAATATCTAGTCCATTGTGAAATTTCCCAAATGTTGCAGAAATGTTCTTCACAACTGGTTTGTCCAAACTAGGATTCCATCTAGGACCATAATTGTTGTGTGGCTTCAGAGAATTTGACTGTGGATAGCAAGTTGCTTTCAGCTCTAGAATTAGGATTCTGAGCTCCACTACCTAATACACTGCGCTGCTTCTCTCCATCTGCAGGAAAAAGCCCTCAGCTTGTCACTCAGGCCTTCCACAAGCTGGTTCCCCACTGTGCAGTCAACCCTTTCTCCTCCTCCAACCACCCTTGACTTCTCTTTGCTCTTGTGACCAGCTCACTCCTTATCCCCAGGCTTTGCCTACCTCTCTTCTCTAGCCTGAAATACCTTGTCCCTTCCTTTCCATGTATCCAAACCTGACCCATCCTCCAGATCCCAGTTCAGGCTCCCCAACTCCTGTTCTCCTCCATTGTCTTTTGTACTTTCATCTCTTGGAAAACCAATTGTTTCTTGTTCTGAATGATGTTATCCCAACTTGATTATCATTATCCCCTGGGAAAAGAGACCATGCTTTGTACCAAGAACATTGCTTGGCAAGAAAAGAAGTACTATAGCTGCTAATCTTGTTGCTAATATACTTCTGTCTCCTTCCTAACATGTAGCACTATGCAGTTTGCAGGATACTAACCTTAAAGTGCTTTTGAATTATGTGTGGTATGTGTGTGTATGGGGGGGGGAGGGTGGAGTTGGAGATATTTCTTACAAGTGTTAATGCTCACCTATTCGTTGATTTATCTCTCCTCTCTGGGTTCCATTACATATCAAAGGGAATTGATAACCTGTCCATAGAGTTATATTGATTTGACATATGTAAGTCAACAAGCATTCCTTTATTATTTAGTGTTAGCTTGGGAAACAAAGATGCCCTTGGGATTTCATAGTCTAATTAAGCACAACTGTTGTATACTTCTTTCCCCTTCCCTGCTATTTTGTTTTGTTCTGAATATGAAGTCACAACCTCCTAAATAAACCTCATAAAAAGCCAACTGTACTTATAAGATATGTTAGGCACAGATTTTATTCAACCATAAATGATCCTCTACTCAAAATGTTAAAAATAAATACTATTTGTAATTTACATCATATGTATTTTCCAAGTTTTCATTTAGCAAGTAAATTTTATGACTACTTTTGTGAATTCTAAAGGGATATAGTTTTTCTGATTGCCCAAAATTTGACCTCATATTTTCTTTGTTTAAGCCTACTTATAAATTCTACCTAACGCTTGAGGCTGCCAGAGCTCCAAATGTATTTCCCAGTTGGTTATATAAGTGTATTTGTCTTTTTCTGAATGGTAGAATGGAACCTTTTGAAATTATCTTCCTACACTTGGAGTGGATCATCTAGTGATTAGTGACATCATATTGGATTTATTTGTTGTATTTTCTTGGTGGGGAAGGGATATTCGAAATATTTAGGTGTCATGTATGTATATGTTGTAAAAGGACCCTGAGGATCTAGCTTCTTACTGCTTCTCTGAGCCTACCCACCCTGTCTACACACACACATGCACACCCTTCATCCGCAGCCATGAAGAACCACGTGCAGTTCCCCGAATCCCACACCACTTCATGTTCACGCTGCTCCATCTACCAGAAGTGCTTCCCTCCCCAATCTTTGTCAATCGACAAGTTGCTCTTTATCTTTCTGGACTCAGTTCAGTTGTAACTTCCTCTTTCTCAGGACTCCCTCCACCCCTTCGACCCCAGTTCAATTAACTCTTTCCTCCTCCATGCTTCTATTACCCAATACACAGATGCCCAAGGTAGCAGCACCTATGAGCCTTTACTGTCCTTGTTTGTGAACTTGTGTGTCTTCTGCTACTAATATCTAAGATGGCAGGAGGGCAGGAAACTTGTCTCATCTGGCTTTTTATCTCCTAAGTTAGCCTAGTATTTGACATAGAGGAAATATTTGCTTAATAAATATGTATCGATTTAAACAATTCGTTAAGTTCCCAGCTCTTTCCCCACAAAACATCTAAGCCTTCTCAACAGTTCTCATCTATAGCAGTGGTCTATGGTAATATTCCAACAACACTGCTACATCTTCACATTTTAAAAATATACCCTAAGTGAAAACCATTATAATAGAAGACTTACACACTCACAGATGGTATTCTCAGACAAATTTTTGAAGGGGTGCCTATTCATTTGTGTGATGGTTGGACATAAATTGTTTAAAATTGAGATGTAACATGTGTGCATGTAACCACCAACCAGATGTCCCTCCCAGTCAGTATTCCCCCCTCCTCCCTTGCAGTGGGTATTAATCTGGGTTCTCAAGTGAAACAGAACCATCTCTGGGGGAGATGGCTAGATAGATAGATATGTTCTAGGTGTTTCTAACAGGAGGACCTAATGAAGGTTAGGGAGAGTCTTCCCACACAAAGGAGTTTTCAGCTGAGACCTGAAAGATAAGAAAAAGTACTCTAGGAAAGGAAGACAAGGGACAGGACTTTGCAAGCAAGCGCAAAGCCCTGAAATGAGAATGAAGAACTGAGGCAATGCCACGTAGCCAGATGTTAGACAAGCAAGAGGAAAATGGCAGACAGTGAGGCTAGAGGGGTAGCTAGAAGCCATGCCATGAAGGGCCCTATGGGTTATATGAAGAATATGGGGCCTAGTGCATTAAAGAGCTTTTAAGTTGGTAGAGACATAATCAGATAGAACTTTAATTTTTTTCTTTTGATGTTAAATTTACAAACTGTGAAGTGCACCAATCTCAAGTGCAAAAAATTTTTACACATGTTTTTACTCATGCAATAGCTACCCACTCAAAGTATTTCCAGCACCTGGAAGGTTCTCTCCTTCCCATTCAGGACCCACCACCTCCAAAGGTAGCCACTGTTATGACTCCAGAGATTACTTTTCCCCTTTTTTGAACTACAGTAATGACAGAACCATACAGTTGTGCTGCTTTGTGTCTGAATACTTTCACTCAGCATGCAGTCTGTGAGATTTTGTCCATGTCACGTGTAGTAATTGTTCATCCTTTTTCCTTGTTCTGCAGTATTCCGTTGTATGAATATACCACAGTTCATTTGCCCATAAACTATTGATGGACATAAGGACCACTTTTATTACTTTTTTAAACTGTTATAAGTAGAACTGCTATGAGGACTTGTGTTCATGTCTTTTTGATGGACATAAGCACTCATTTCTGTGGGAGACGTAACTTTTTTTTTTTAAAGATTCATTTTTTCTTAAGGATTTTTTTTTAAATTTATTTTATTTATTTATTTTTGGCTGCACTGGGTCTTCGTTGCTGCACGCAGTCTTTCTCTAATTGTGTTGCGCGGGGGCTACTCTTTGTTGTGGTGTGCAGGCTTCTCATTGCGGTGGCTTCTCTTGTTGCAGAGCACAGGCTCTAGGCATGCGGGCTTCAGTAGTTGTGGCACGTGGGCTCAGTAGTTGTGGCTCGTGGGCTCTAAAGCACAGGCTCAGTAGTTGTGGCACACGGGCTTAGTTGCTCTGCGGCATGTGGGATCTTCCCGGACCAGGGCTCGAACCTGTGTCCCCTGCATTGGCAGGCGAATTCTTAACCACTGGGTTGCCAGGGAAGCCCAGACATAACTTTTTAAGAGATTACTCAGCTTTTGAGGTGGAGGATGATTAGGAAGAGCATAGACATGGCAACTTCCTCAGTCACCAACTCCCTGGCTGCATAGTCTTTTACCAGTTAGCTTTTTAAAGAAGCAAACCCATTCAGAATATTTTAAACATCACGCAAATCAAAATATAGATTAAAAAACAGAAAGCAAAATTTCCTTTTGATTTCTGTCATTACTGTCATTGTTGTAGTTGTTATCGTTTATGGCCAACCACAACTTAGAGCTGATGGTAATTGGAAGGACAATATGGAATGACAAGTTTTGGTGACTTGTAGTTGGATATGTCCCCATAAACAGAAACATTGTTGTCATCGTCAGACATTCGTGAAGCCCTCTCCCTCCACTGTTGCTGGTGTATATGTGTGGTGTAGTGGGGTGTGTCTCAAGTGATGAATGGATTTACTCTATGTTTTCTTTCAAATTCTTCCTAAAGTAGTTTTCCAGGACCCTAGGTTCTCTGCAGCGTCTCTGAACCATCCCTGATTCAAGGGCTAAAACAACACACATACAGAGACTGCATTTTCCAAACTAAAGTTTTATGAGTTTGTACTTCCTGAATTGTGTGTGTATATATATTTATTAATTGCCATTACAGAAAATAATACAGTCAAGTGAAATTAGGAATGTTTTGGTAGCAAAGTCTAAGACTTTTAGTCGTAATAAATGTTCAGTCTTTAGAACCATGGGAATTAAGGTACAGTAATGTAGTAACAAAGAGGCCATGGTCTGATTCCACTTTACCAAATCAGGCTTTTGACCCACTATTTTACATTAAAATTATATTCTAAATCTGTCTTTTCACTGTGTTCTGAATGTGCATTAATTCATCTAATAAACATCTTTTGAGCACCTTCAGTGTTCCAGATACCTTGCTACTAGGCAGTAGAGATATGAAAGTATAGTCACTGGTCAAAAGGATTTTGTAGTGTGACAGAAGAGACTGTTAATAAAGAAGTGAACCAGTGGTTGCCATACCCCATTAGGGCTTGGGCTAAACGGACAAGGTCTTCAGTGTCCAATCATCTTCATTCATTCGTTCATTAAAATTTTTAGGGCTTCCCTGGTGGCGCAGTGGTTGAGAATCTGCCTGCTAATGCAGGAGACACGGGTTCGAGCCCTGGTCTGGGAAGATCCCACATGCCACGGAGCAACTAGGCCCATGAGCCACAACTACTGAGCCTGCGCATCTGGAGCCTGTGCTCCGCAATAAGAGAGGCCACGACAGTGAAAGGCCTGTGCACCGCGATGAAGAGTGGCCCCCACTTGCCACAACTAGAGAAAGCCCTCACACAGAAATGAAGACCCAACACAGCCATAAATAAATAAATTAAAAAAAAAAAAATTAAAAAAAAAAAAATTTTTTTAAGTTCAGAGCTGGTCCTTAGACCAAAAGAGCTGGTCCTTATATACTGTCCTCTTATTTTAGATTGCTGATATATCCCTGTAAGAAACTTTAGTTGTTTATTTTTCATAGCAGTGTTTTTTTTTTTTTTATTGCCTCAGCTATCCTGGGATTTTTTTTTTCCTTTTCTCATTTTTCATGTCATGCTCAGACTTATTACCTGGTAACAGGTTGCAAGAAATGAGAATTGAGTTATTTTTAAACAAATATCAATCATTTGTGATATGTTTAATAGGAATTATAATGAATAAAATCAGGGTTTTACTTATCATGAAGTCATTATAGTCAACATTGGCAATTCCCCAAATTAATAATGAGACAATAAATCATTTGTGATGCCAAAGGGATCAAATATATAAAAACAGGATTGACCTTGTTAGAAATTTGATATTTTCAGTATTTATCTGTCAGAGCCACTGATTTGGAAATTGTTGTAAATTCTTGGAAAATGGAATCTTTTTTCCCCTGTAAAAGTATGCATCATTTGGCAAACTACAGTATCATTTTCCTTGAAGAGAATGTAGTGATTGATTATCCAGAGTGCTACCATGACAAGGTAAACCAACCAAATAGCTGGAAAATTGTATGTAATCATGTAGCATCACATAGGCTAATCATTCCCTGCAGGTACTTCCTGTTTACCCCCAAAATCTTTATCTCCAGGGGATATTCCTCTGTGGCTGCAATCTCCCCTTCCTCTCCGACTGTCATCAGCACAGTTCTCATCACCCAAAAACATGGGCATAAATACAAACCAAACTGAACCACCCAAAGAGACTTCCAGATGCAAAGATGCCTGTATCTAGCATCCCTCACATATATGACATCCCTCACATTGTTTATATGGGTTGACATTATTAGTCCTGTTTCTTTGATTAGTAGTATCGTCCTAAAGATCCGTAGAAATTATAAAACAAGCAAAGGAAGGGAAGGATGGGAAGGTTTTAGAAAATAAGAACACCCGTCTCACTTTTGAGAAGTTGATAATCTAATCAGGAAGAACAAACACACCTAAGATGACCTGGAACAGTTACACAGTATTCCCCAAGTCTGCAAGCACCAAGGCACTAATTGAGCGATGAGGGCCAGTAGAGTAGAGGAGCCATCAAATTATCCTTGGTTACCAGAAGGCTAGATGGAGCCATCAGAAAGGAAGGGGCTACCCAAAACTGCCCCAGAGTTGATTATCAGTAGTATAATTGGGAATAGAACCAGGCCCTTTCTTTCAATAATCTGAGCAATTTCCTTGTGCTCATCTTCCCTGCAGTGTTTGTCAGATTTCAAACGGCTTTTGTTAGGATGGCTGCACTCTACTCTCCTTTATTAATTGCTGTCCACGTGTTGTAGGATAGCCTGTGTTCTTAATCAGGATGAGGATTTTTGATTCTTCTTAGCAGCATGGGGACATGTAGCTAAGCAGAATCAATTCCTGTCACTCACACAAACACAGAGGAACAGGATTATGGATCAGGGTGAAGCTGCAGTGCTTTAATCTTAAAATCAATACAGAAAAGGAAGTTGAACTTGTGGGGATTCTATAGAGACTGCAATTTGGTTTCCTATGAAGTTGCCTCACACGGTATAACTGCTCCTTCCTTTTCACCTTCTGATTATTTTACTTGGAGTGTGGGGAGAGGAGAAGGAAAGAAGAAACCTCTAGAACCAAATAGTCCTGAATAAGCATGCATATGTAAGCTCATAACTCAAACTGATCCTCCGTTGTGTTGAGAAAAGCTGTACACGTTTATCCATTCTTTTTATTTTTAGAAGAAAAAAAAAAGCTAACCCAAACCCTGTACCCCATAGTCTGTACTTAAGCATAATAAAATGCCTTTGATTATTTCAAAGGTTAGTGTCAGGCTGGAAAAAAAATTTTTAATGTTTACTTTTATGGCTAAGTCTACATTGCTTATGGAATTCTATATAAATAAATACATATTCATCAAACCAGTTATTGACCAAAGGATTCCAAGCTTCTAAGCATGTGATTAATATTTACTCCAGTGTAATTGTGCTTCTTTCAAAAGAGGCATGAACTAATGATTTAAACAACTCTGTCTTTTCTTAACCAAAGATTTAGAATTTATTGAATGTGCCTCTTTTCAGATATAACACCGATTTGCTGCACAGTACTATCAGTGTCTAAGATGGGCTTATTTTTTCCCTTGGATATTCCTTTAATTCAGTTTAAAAACGTGTCTGAGTCTCTTTGGACACTGCTTCTACAGTGACAAAAACAACAGGAGATACTGTGATCTCATGAGAAGAAGTTTGAGGCAGAAGGGTATAGTTAAAAGAGCAAAGTCTGGAGCCCTTGCTTTGTTTCTTTCTTTTTCTAAGCCTGTTTCCTCCTCTTTACACTGGGGATGATTAAGGGATTCAGCCGATAGGTAGGTGCGTTGAGAGGATTAAATGACATAAAGCATGTAGAGTGCCTAGCTCAGCTTCGCACTTGTAAGAATCTAATAAGTGTTCATGATTATCATGATTATTTTGTGAGTTTCAAGTGAGGTAACATATGCTGTATATGTGAAAACATTCTACAAGCTGTAAGGCACAATACAAATGTTAGTTGTTATTCTTAATAGATTGATGGTTTTGAAACTTTAAAAAACAAATCCTAGAAGGCTTTTTCTTTTATGCTGCCTGTCGTGAGTCCCTAATCTCAAAGTAGAACCCTGGGGGTGATAAATCAGGCTCCAACTGAATATGAATTTTCTTTCTTAAAAGCCGCAGAGATATCTTGTAGATGCCAAGAATTCCATGAAATCAATATGAAATTCCCTGTCCTGTGTCCTTCCATAAAAAACACTTTCTCAGGTCTTTGGAAGATCAGCACTATGTAAGATACTTATTTTGTTGTTGTTTTTCAGGAGTATTTTTAAATGTCACATCCTTCTAGGAAAGCTCAAGTGTCTTAAGTGATCACATCCTTTTAGTAGTCCTTCCTTGTCATAAACATCACTTGAGACAAAACACTCATGAGTTTCTGTGTCCTCTCTGTGTTCGTTTCCAGAGCACAATCATTGTGGAGAAGACAGTGCAAGACCTCATGAACCTGATGCACGACTTGAGTGCCTATTCGGATCAGTTCCTCAACATGGTGTGCGTGAAGCTACAGGAGTACAAGGACACCTGCACTGCAGCCTACAGGTAGAGCTTCTGTTGGAAGCTAAGCAACGTCAGTTTAGAACTTGACCTTTGGGGTGGTGGCTGATACTGCCTTCGTAGCCTAACGTTCCATCATTATAGAAAAGGACCATGCTTGAGTTTGTCAAGAGGCCTGATGAGAACAAGTACCAAAGAAATAGTCTCCTAGACACATGTATAGTCATACCAGCAGAGGGAATGGAAGGTACAAAGGGACAAAGCCACTTAGGACTGCCTTTGGGTGGCTTAGATGAAGTGTCAGCCTTGATTTTTATGAAAGTCTAGAATCATAAGATATGTCTTCCTCCAGGAAATTCTGGATCTTGATTAGCCCCTCTTGTGAGTCTAAAAGATCTTTAAAGTAAAGCAATTTTGAACTCTTAGTAACCCTTAATAATCTATAATATGATTTCTTTTTAGTCTGTCCAAACATATTCCTCCTGATGTTTGACCTATAGCCTTCTGTCATAAATGGATGGTTACCCTGTTTAGCATCAGTGGAAATGAAAAATCATAGTTATGAACTTGAACACCTTTAGTTTTCCCTCTGATTTCTTTTCTCTGAGTTCACAAATTTCTTTGAGCTTGTGGAAAAGATCATAGCACTTCTTGTAAAAAGGTAATAATAGGAACAAATTATGGTCTGGTTGACAAGACATGAAACAATTAGAGAAGAAAAGAATGTATAATAAAATACTAAATTTTATGTGATGTATAATTAAGGATAGATGGGTACAGTATAGTATATCATCAGATACTACTTGTACAATACAGACTATAAGAGCAGAATGAATGAAACACGAAAAAGAGTGACAGGCTGATTGGAGTCAGGAAAGATCTCACAGAACGTGAGTTAGGTTCTGGACCTTAGAAAGATGGGTGAGATTTAGGGAGGTGGAAAGAATAAACAGGGGCATTGCAGGGATGAAGAGGAAGCACAAACGTAGTTGCCTGATATTCAGAGGGAGGGTTAAGGAGGAGGAGGTTTGAATGGAACAGAGTTCCTACGAGAAGGTAGTAGGAAGTAATGTTGAATAGGAAAAGTAAGACCATATAACAAAGGATCTTAGAAAATAAGACTTGGAAATTTAGATGTTGACTAGTAGATGATAAGGAGCCATTATAAGTAAACCAGGGAGCAGTGTTTAGGGAAGATTAATCTGGCCAAGGAATATAACGTAGATTAATGCTTAACCTCCTTCACTCCTGCAATAAGTAATATTTATCTACAGTTACAAGAACCAAATAAAGAAAAGAAACCCAGAGAGATGCACTCCCAATAATATTTTACTTTTTTTGTTCAATAATTATTCATCAAGAATGATAATACTTTTAGGTTAAAATCATACATATAATCAACAAGTATGCTATACTCAGTTGTGTACCAAATGATAATTCTAATGGCACTGCAAACAAAAAATATGTTAACATTTAGTCTTTTGGTAAAGAAAATTTTAGTTTAAATTTTTTAGATTTTAATTTGTACAAATAATTTTTTTTTTGCAGAAAACTACAAATAGAGTAATGGTAAAGTACTTTCAAGCATAAAGATATATTCCATTAGGATAAAACTTGGTGAGGAAATGAAGTAGAAATAATAACTCAAAGAGAAAAATGAAAACTATCTAACCACTAAAAAAGAGCTTATTTTTGTATATTTCAAATGTATTATGGTAGATTTCAAATCCCTACAGTATTGAGATTCTATTGGTTACACTTAAAATAGTGATTTAAAGAGTCAGTATTTTGTAACCATTAAACTCATGCTAAAAAAAAAAAGAAAACTAAATTTCAATTTTAAAATGTGGGGAAGAGAATATAGTTTTTCAAAATTCCTTTAAGAGATACACAAGTGAACATTTTAAAAGCCATTGCCCTTGTGTTAGTTGTCTAAGAGTGGAATTTCTGGGCCACAGAGTTAACTCCAAAATGATTGTACCAATGTCACATCTACCAAATGACAGTCAAATAACATACTTTAAAAATTTACTTTTACTTTAAGCTGCATTGAATTTTAAGCTTTTTTTTTTTTTTTTTTTAAAGCAAGGCATGTCTTCTTTTTCTTATATTTCATTAAGGGCAACCCATAATTTCTAACAAATAATAATGCCAGTGAGTATTAATTATAATGGAGATGTTACCTAACCTGCCCAAGATATGGCAAAATAGGCAATAGACTCTAAGTCCCACTGATGGTCATTTATATATTATTGTTGTTCTTGTTATTTTGAAAGAAATCTTTTTAAAAGTTTTTATAGCTTGGCACCTTATTTATTGTAGGTGACCTTTTCCTCATTTATGATCCTGCCTCACAACAAGTCAAGTGATAGGAAGCTTACTAAATCCACAAAGCAGAGTGGTCACCGTTGAACAATTTCTTGTTTTGAAACTATATTCAGATTGGACATAGTTCTTATTTCTGTAGTGATTCCAAATCAGTTTCATCCTTACACATGAAAACCCTTCAAATATGTGAAGATGGCTATCATGGTCCATTTAGTAGTTTTGTTTTGTTTTTCTTTTCCCCTAGACAGAACATCCTTGGTTTCTGATACGTCCTGGGTCTGCAAACCATCCCACTCTTCTTTCTCTGTTGCCATCAGTCTGGTAGTATCTATCTTAAAAAAGGAGTACTCCACTCTGAGCCCAGTGTTCCAAGTGTGCTCTTGTTCTTCAGCAAAACCACTGCCTCCTTTGTGCAGGACCCAATGCCAGACACACATCATTGCATGTGAGTGTGTAGGAATAAAGAAGTCCATCAGTTACAGATTATACCTTTAATGAGCTTATGTTCTTGGTTGAGGATAGAAAGGAAAATAGGGGACAAAGAAATCAGACGTGTATCCACAGCATCAATTTATGACAGAAAATATGGTAAGATAGGTAATGATGACATGCTCTAGGAGGAAGAAATAAAGAGGACAAGAGAGGTTTGGTGAAGGTTACAAACCTAGAGTTTGTGAAGAATGAGGAGGATTTAGGCAGGATTTAAACTGAAGGAGCTAAAGGAGTGAAGGAACCAGAACAATGTCAAGGAGGTGGGGAAGAGCAGGAAAAGGATGAGCAAGTGATGAATGTTTGGGTTTTGGAAAAGATGGCTAAGCCAAAATGGAGGCTCTTGAATGCCAGGCTCAAGGAACGTGACCTTTTAAAGTTCGGTAGTGGGAACCACTGAAGGTCAGTAAACAGGGAATGCCAGGGAAGACCTGTGCTTTAGGGAGATTTTTCTGAGCTCTATGTAAGATGGATTGGAAAGGCAAGAGTGTGGAGGTGGAGGGGAGAGAGGCAGAGAGTGCCTGAATTAGAGGAGAGGTGGGGGAAACGGAGGGGAAGGGGCAGACCAAGAAACTTAAATTAAGGGGGTAAATTTGTAGGACATGGCCACTGGTTGGCTGTAGGGAATAAGGAAATATAAGAAGAAATAGTAGGTGAAATTAACCTTATCTTTTCTAAGCTATATTTGTAGGGATTTTTTTTTAACTTAAATTCAAGATCTCACATGTAGCCATTAAAGTTAATGTTATTTTTAGCTCATCATTTCAGTTTATTGAGATATTTTTGAATCCTCATTCTGTCATCAAAAAATCATAGCTATTCCTCCAAATTCCATGTCATTCTTGATTTTATTAGCAATCTGTTAGTTTCTTTGTATATGTCATTTTTAAAAATGTTCAACAGGACAGGGCTAAGTTGAGAGTTTTGGGGGGCATACCTCTTGAGACTTCCTTTGAGATTGATGACCATATATTACTCAGTACTTCAGGGGTTCATATGTTTTTCTTTTTTTTTTTTCCACTCCATAACTTTTAGTATATTTTTTAACATCTTTATTGGAGTATACTCGCTTTACATTGTTGTGTTAGTTGCTGCCTTATAACAAAGTGAATCAGCTATACGTGTACATATATTACCATATCTCCTCCCTCTCACGTCTCCCTACCACCCTCCCTATCCCACCCCTCTAGGTGGTCACAAATCACTGAGCTGATCTCCCTGTGCTATGCGGCTGCTTCCCACTATCTGTTTTACATTTGGTAGTGTATATATATCAATGCCGCTCTCTCACTTCATCCCAGCTTACCCTTCCCCCTCCCCGTGTCCTCAAGTCCACTCTCTACGTCTGCATCTTTATTCCTGTCCTGCCCCTAGGTTCTTCAGAAACATTTTTTTTTAAGATTCCATATATATATGGTACCATATGGTATTTGTTTTTCTCTTTCTGACTTCATTCTGTATGACAGACTCTAGGTCCATCCACCTCACTACAAATAACTCAATTTCGTTTCTTTCTATGGCTGAGTAATGTTCCATTGTGTATATGTGCCACATCTTCTTTATCCATTCATCTGTCGATGGACACTTAGGTTGCTTCCATATCCTGGCTATTGTAAATAGTACTGCAATGAACATTGTGATACATGTCTCTTTTTTTTTTTTCCACACACACACACTGTATTTTATTTTTACAAGAGATAAATAAACTGACACCAAGCATTGTAAATGGATGACCATAACAAAAGCAACGATTGCAATTACCAAACACGAAACACACTGATACTATGTCATAATATTGACATTAAGTCCAGAAATCCCCCACTGTAACATGTCCTTTACTTTGCAGTGAAAATTGATTTGTATATTTTTTGCCTCTGAGTCCTTGTGGGATTTTTTTTTATTCAAACAGAAAGTCACAAAAATTATAATCATCCTCATCAGTTCACTCAGTCACATGTAATTAATTTTTTTTCATCTTGATCTTTTGTTAGCACTTTTATGAATTCATCAGTTTTCCATTAGAGTTCTGAAAATGCTTATTCATTCAGTTCAGCAGTATAGTCAGTTACCAGAAACCTGTACTTGTCAGTCTTTTCCATGAATTCCTTGAAGATGAAACGCTTTTATAGGAACATTTTTGCAAAAGCATCAGAGTACACCCAGAACTGTCTGTAAATGACAAAAGACTTAAAAATGACCACGGTTAAAGATTTGATGAAAGTTCATAATAATGCAATTGACAAGGAAATTTAGTTATTTCTGAGATATACATTTTAAAGTAATAACTAGAATTATGACTTATAACATTATACCAGAACATATAAGATTTTTAGAAACTTCATGTAATGTCTGAAACATTTATATTAACATATTTCCATACAAATACCCCAAAGAAAGTTTAGTATTAGTTTTTTGTTTGTTTGCTTGTTTGTTTATTTTTTTATACAGCAGGTTCTTATTAGTCATCAATTTTATACACATCAGTGTATACATGTCAATCCCAATCACCCAGTACAGCACACCACCATCCCCACCCCACCGTGGTTTTCCCCCCTTGGTGTCCATACATTTGTTCTCTACATCTGTGTCTCAACTTCTGCCCTGCAAACCAGTTCACCTGTACCATTTTTCTAGGTTCCACATACATGCATTAATATATGATATTTGTTTTTCTCTTTCTGACTTACTTCACTCTGTATGACGGTCTCTAGGTCCATCCACGTCTCAACAAATGATTCAATTTCATTCCTTTTAATGGCTAAGTAATATTCCATTGTATATATGTGCCACATTTTCTTTATCCATTCATCTGTCGATGGACACTTAGGTTGCTTCCATGTCCTGGCTATTGTAAATAGTACTGCAATGAACATTGTGATACATGTCTCTTTTTGAGTTATGGTGTTCTCAGGGTATATGCCCAGTAGTGGGATTGGTGGGTTATATGGTTGTTCTATTTTTAGTTTTTTAAGGAACCTCCATAATGTTCTCCATAGTGGCCATGTCGATTTACATTCCCACCAACAGTGTAGGAGAGTTCCCTTTTCTCCACACCCTCTCTAGTGTTTACTGTTTGTAGATTTTTTGATGATGGCCATTCAGACTGGTGTGAGGTGATACCTCATTGTGGTTTTGATTTGTATTTCTCAAATGATTAGTGATGTTGAGCATCCTTTCATGTGTTTGTTGGCAATCTGTATATCTTCTTTGGACAAATGTCTACTTAGGTCTTCTGCCCATTTTTGGATTGGGTTGTTTGTTTTTTTGATATTGAGCTGCATGAGCTGCTTGTAAATTTTGGAGATTAGTCCTTTGTCAGTTGCTTCATTTGCAAATATTTTCTCCCATTCTGAGGGTTGTCTTTTCATCTTGTTTATGGTTTCCTTTGCTGTGCAAAAGCTTTTAAGTTTCATTAGGTCCCATTTGTTTATTTTTGTTTTTATTTCCATTTCTCTGGGAGGTGGGTCAAAAAGGATCTTACTGTGATTTATATCATAGAGTGTTCTGCTATGTTTTCCTCTAAGAGTTTTATAGGGTCTGGCCTTACACTTAGGTCTTTAATCCATTTTGAGTTTATTTTTGTAAGCTGTTAGGGAGGGTTCTAAATTCATTCTTTTACATGTAGATGTCCAGTTTCCCCAGCACCACTTATTGAAGAGGCTGTCTTTTCTCCATTGTATATTCTTGCCTCCTTTATCAAAGATAAAGTAACCATACATGTGTGGGTTTATCTCTGGCCGGGCTGTGTCTCCTGTTGCATTGATCTATATTTCTGTTTTTGTGCCAGTACCATACTGTCTTGATTACTGTAGCTTTGTAGTATAGTCTGAAGTCCGGGAGCCTGATTCCTCCAGCTCCATTTTTCTTTCTCCAGATTGCTTTAGCTATTCAGGGTCTTTTGTGTTTCCATACAAATAGTGAAATTGTTTGTTCTACTTCTGTGAAAAATGCCATTGGTAGTTTGATAGGGATTGCATTGAATCTGTAGATTGCTTTGGGTAGTATAGTCATTTCCACAAGGTTGATTCTTCCAATCCAAGAACATGGTATATCTCTCCATCTGTTTGTATCATCTTTAATTTCTCTCATCAGTGTCTTATAGTTTTCTGCATACAGGTCTTTTTGTCTCCTTAGGTAGGTTTATTCCTAGGTATTTTATTCTTTTTATTGCAGTGGTAAATGGGAGTGTTTCTTTAATTTCTCTTTCATATTTTTCATCATTAGTGTATAGGAATGCAAGAGTTTTCTGTGCATTAATTTTGTATCCTGCTACTTTACCAAATTCATTGATTAGCTTTAGTAGTTTTCTGGTAGCATCTTTAGGATTCTCTATGTATAGTGTCATGTCATCTGCAAACAGTGACAGTTTTACTTCTTTTCTGATTTACATTCCTTTTATTTCTTTTTCTTCTCTGATTGCTGTGGCTAAAACTTCCAAAATTGTGTTGAATAATATGTGGTGAGAGTGGACAACCTTGTCTTATTCTTCATCATAGTGGAAATGGTTTCAGTTTTTCACCATTGAGAATGATGTTGGCTATGGGTTTGTAATATATGGCCTTTATTATGTTGAGGTAACTTCCCTCTATGCCTGCTTTCTGGAGGGTTTTTATCATAAATGGGTATTGAATTTTGTCAAATCTTTTTCTGCATCTATTGAGATGATCATATGTTTTTTATGCTTCAGTTTGTTAATACGGTGTATCACATTGATTGATTTGCGTATACTGAAGAATCCTTGCTTTCCTTGGATAAACTCCATGTGATCATGGTGTATGATGCTTTTAATGTGCTTTGGATTCTGTTTGCTAGTATTTTGTTGAGGATTTTTGCATCTGTGTTCCTCAGTGATATTGGCCTGTAGTTTTTTTTTTTGTGACATCTTTGTCTGGTTTTGGTATCAGGGTGATGGTGGCCTTGTAGATTGAGTTTCGGAGTGTTCCCCCCTCTGCTATGTTTTGGAAGAGTTTGAGAAGGATAGGTGTTAGCTCGTCTCTAAATGTTTGATAGAATTCTCCTATGAAGCCATCTGGTCCTCAGCTTTTGTTTGTTGGAAGATTTTTAATCACAGTCTCAATTTCAGTGCTTGTGATTGGTCTCTTTATATTTTCTATTTCTTCCTGGTTCAGTCTCAGAAGTTTGTGCTTTTCTAAGAATTTGTCCATTTCTTCCAGGTTGTCCATTTTATTGACATAGAGTTGCTTGTAGTAATCTCTAATGATCCTTTGTATTTCTGCAGTGTCAGTTGTTACTTCTCCTTTTTCATTTCTAATTCTATTGATTTGAGTCTTCTCCCTTTTTTTCTGATGAGTCTGGCTAATAGTTTATCAATTTTGTTTATCTTCTCAATGAACCAGTTTTTAGTTTAATTGATCTTTGCTATTGTTTCCTTCATTTGTTTTTCATTTATTTCTGATCTGATCTTTATGATTTCTTTCCTTCTGCTAACTTTGGGGGGTTTTTGTTCTTCTTTCTCTAATTGCTTTAGATGTAACGTTAGGTTGTTTATTTTAGATTTTACTTGTTTCTTGAGGTAGGATTGTATTGCTATAAACTTCCCTCTTAGACCTGCTTTTGCTGCATCCCATAGGTTTTGGGTTGTCGTGTTTTCATTGTCATTTGTTTCTAGGCAATTTTTTGATATCCACTTTGATTTCTTCAGTGGTAACTTGGTTATTTAGTAGTGTATTGTTTAGCCTCCATGTGTTTGTATTTTTTACAGTTTTTTCCTGTAATTGATACCTACTCTCATAGCGTTGTGGTCGGAAAAGATACTTGATATGATATCAATTTTCTTAAATTTACCAAGGCTTGATTTGTGACCCAAGATATGATCTATCCTGGAAAATGTTCCATGAGCACTTGAGAAGAAAGTGTATTCTGTTGTTTTTGGATGGAATGTCCTATAAATATCAATTAAATCCACCTTGTTTAATGTGTCATTTAAAGCTTGTGTTTCCTTATTTATTTTCATTTTGGATGATCTGTGCATTGGTGAAAGTGGGGTGTTAAAGTCCTCTACTATGATTGTGTTACTGTTGATTTCCCCCTTTATGGCTGTTAGCATTTGCCTTATGTATTGAGGTGCTCCTATGTTGAGTGCATAAATATTTACAATTGTTATATTTTCTTGGATTGATCCCTTGATCATTATGTAGTGTCCTTCTTGGTCTCTTGTAATAGTCTTTATTTTAAAGTCCATTTTGTCTGATATGAGAATCGCTACTCCAGCTTTCTTTTGATTTCCATTGGCATGGAATATCTTTTTCTATCCCTTCACTTTCATTCTGTATGTGTCCCTAGGTCTGAAGTGGGTCTCTTGTAGACCGCATATATACGGGTCTTATTTTTGTATCCATTCAGCCAGCCTGTGTCTTTTGGTGGGAGCATTTAATCCATTTACATTTAAGGTAATTATCGATATGTGTATTCCTGTTACCATTTTCTTAATCATTTTGGGTTTGTTATTGTAGGTCTTTTCCTTCTCTTGTGTTTCCTGCCTAGAGAAGTTTGGTGGTGCTGAATTCTCTTAGCTTTTGTTTGTTTATAAAGGTTTTAATTTCTCTGTCAAATCTGAATGAGATCCTTGCTGGGTAGAGATCTTGGTTGTAGGTTTTTCCCTTTCATCACTTTAAATATGTCCTGCCACTCCCTTCTGGCTTGCAGAGTTTCTGCTGAAAGATCAGCTGTTAACCTTATGGGGATTCCCTTGTATGTTGTTTGTTGCTTTTCCCTTGCTGCTTTTAATATTTTTTCTTTGTACTTAATTTTTGATAGTTTGATTAGTATGTGTCTTGGTGTGTTACTCTTTGGATTTATCCTGTGTGGGACTCTCTGCGCTTCCTGGACTTGATTGCCTATTTCGTTTCCCATATTAGGGAAGTTTTCAACTATAATCTCTTCAAATATTTTCTCAGTCCCTTTCTTTTTCTCTTCTTCTTCTGGGACCCCATAATTCAAATATTGGTGCATTTAATGTTGTCCCAGAGGTCTGAGACTGTCCTCAATTCTTTTCATTCTTTTTTCTTTATTCTGCTTTGCGGTAGTTATTTCCACTATTTTATCTTCCAGGTCACTTATCCATTCTTCTGCCTCAGTTATTCTGCTATTGATTCCTTCTAGAGAATTTTTCATTTCATTTATTGGGTTGTTCATCATTGTTTGCTCTTTAGTTCTTCTATGTCCTTCTGAAACGTTTCTTGTATTTTCTCCATTCTATTTCCAAGATTTTGGATCATCTTTACTGTCATTACTCTGAATTCTTTTTCAGGTAGACTGCCTATTTCCTCTTCATTTTTTGGTCTGGTGGGTTTTTACCTTGCTCCTTCATCTGCTGCGTATTTCTCTGTCTTCTCATTCTGCTTAACTTACTGTGTTTTGGGTCTCCTTTTCACAGGCTGCAGGTTCGTAGTTCCCGTTGTTTTTGGCGTCTGCCCCCAGTGGCTATGGTTCGTTCAGTGGGTTATGTAGGCTTCCTGGTGGAAGGGACTGATGCCTGTGTTCTGATGGATGAGGCTGGATCTTGTCTTTCTGGTGGGCAGGACCACGTCCGTTGGTGTGTTTTGGAGTGTCTGTGTACTTACTATGATTTTAGGCAGCCTCTCTGCTAATGTGTTGGGTTGTGTTCCTGTCTTGCTAGTTGTTTGGCATGGGGTGTCCAGCACTGGAGCTTGCCGGTCATTGAGTGGAGCTGGGTCTTAGCGTTCAGGCGGAGTTCTCTGGGAGAGCTCTCGCCGATTGATATTACGTGGGGCCCGGGAAGTCTCTGGTGGTCCAGTGTCCTGAACTCAGCTCTCCCACCTCAGAGGCTCAGGCCTGACAGCCGGCTGGAACACCAAGACCCTGTCAGCCACACGGCTTTTGGGAAGTCTGAGGTCTTCTGCCAGCATTCAGTAGGTGTTCTGTAGGAGTTGTTCCACATGTAGCTGTATTTTTGATGTATTTGTGGGGAAGAAGGTGATCTCCTCGTCTTATTCCTCCACCATCTTGAAGATCCTGTCTCTTCACACAGATCAATCAAGGAAAAGCTTGAAGGCAGATTTAGGGAAATCTTCCATTACTCCTGTTGCTAGAGGATCCACATTTCATCTGGAAAGGACATAAATCTGGCAATCTCACTTCAGGCCTAGCCCATCCACCTTTTTTCCCTTTGTGCTTAGTCTGTTCCACTTGCTCATAGCAGGCCCCGTGCAGAGGCCTTGTCCTGGCCCTTCAGACCAGAGTTCCTCATGAAATGGCTCAGCCGACACCTCAGCTTCGGATGTGCACTGAAGCTGCTCCTCACGGGACACTCAACTCAAGATCTCATGTGTTTTTCTAACAATAAATCCAGACTCTAGTCCAAGAGCAGTCTCTGGGGCCTTAATTTGAATACCAGCTTTTTCACCTATTAGTTATATGACCTTGAACAGTCACTCAGCCTCTCTGTGCCTTAGTTTTCTCATCTGTGAAAAAAGATAATAATAGTTTTTCCCTCATAGGATTGTTTTGAAAATGTTAACCTTTTAGAACTGTTTTAACAAAATATTAAGCCCCACCTCCCAAATGATTAGCTGCTATTTTGATAATGACAATGATGACAGAGATTACCTTTACTACCATCTATGACCACACCCTATATTTCATCATCCACTCTATAAGAGACTTAGATTTCTTACTGGTGTTCTCCCAGTTCTGATCATTTTAATGCTGCTAACCCTTTCTTATGTCTCCCCAAATTGGCCATGTACAAGCCAGCAGTGGACAATACGTAGTTATTTGTTCTGGAATCCTCTCATCCCTTCACTTTTAGGACCCACTGCTCCCTGCTCTGCCAAACTCTTTGTTAAGAACTCTTATCTTAGACAGCTTACAAATTACGCTTGGAAACAGGGTCTCTTGACCTTGAGCCAAATCTACGATTTCTTCTTTCAAGTCAGTGAGTTACCCAGTTAGGAAAGAAACAAAGTCATATGACTTGTTCATTGTGAGGTCTTCCTGGCTCCTAGTGAGTACCACTTCCTAATTGTTCAAAAACCATCATTAATAGTCTTTTCTAGAATTTTGCCTATAGTTCTAAACTCACCCAATTTCTGTAATTTACCTTCTTTTCTTTTATGAACATCAGGGCATTTGCTCTCAGGCATTTTTTTCCATCTGCCAGGTTACCTCTAAGGTTATCAGCAGTGGTTCGGTGATTGTATGCTTTGAATTATTTCTGTGCCCCAGAGTTCTTGCCTAAATTTATTAAACCTGTCAGAATATTATATCATCTCAGTTACTTTTGACACAGTTAATTACTCCATCCTAAAACAAGTAAACATTCATTTACTTGGCTTCTAGAATTTCATTCATTTAACAAATGTTTATTGAGTGCTTAAACCAGAGGTTGTAGATATAGCAATGAACCAAACAGAATACTGCTTTCATGGGGTTTACACTCTGTTGGAGATGGGAGAGAGGAGATAGACAATAAATATAATACACAAACCTACAAAGAACAAAGAATTTTAGAAGGTACTAAGTACTATAGGGAAAATTGGAGTAGGGTGAATAGACTCCGGAGTGTAGGAGAAGGAGGTTGCAATTTTCAATAGGGTGCCCCAGGAAGCCCTGTCACGTTGAGGTTTGAGAAAAGACTGCAAGGAGTTTTGGGAGTTAGAGAAGATACCTGAAAAGAGTGCCCTGGCAGAGGGCAAAGGCCCTAAGGCAAGACTGCATGACACTTTTCAGGACCAGCAGGGCAGCCAGTGTGTTTGGGGTAAAGTGAGCAAGAAGGGTACTAGAAGGATGTCTGAAAGGGAACAGAAGGCCAGACCATGTAGGGCCTTGTAGGCCACTGTAGGGATATTGAGTTCTACTCTCACTGAAATAGGAGCCATTGCAGAAATTATGCTTACGAGCAGTATGATCTAACTTTTATTTTAAAATATAAGTATTGAGACTAGGCTGTGGGAGGACAAGGATGGAAGCAGGGAGACTGATGAAGGCCTGTTGTAGTGATCCAGGTGAGAAATGAAGACAGCTCATACTGGTTGGTAGCAGCACAGGTGGTGAGAACTGATTGAATTCTGAATATATGGTTGACCCTTGAACAACCCAGCTTTGAACTTCATGGGTCCACTAATACCCAGATTTTTTCAATAAATATAGTACCTGTATTTTCTTTTTTTTTTAAATTTATTTATTTATTTATTTATTTTTGGCTGAGTTGGGTCTTTGTTGCTGCGCGCAGGCTTTCTCTAGTTGCGGCGAGCAGAGGCTACTCTTCGTTGCAGCGCACGGTTCACTGATCACGGTGGCTTCTCTTGTTGCAGAGGATGGGCTCGAGGCTTGCGGGCTTCAGTAGTTGAGGCTCATGAGCTCTAGAGCGCAGGCTCAGTAGTTGTGGCACATGGGCTTAGTTGCTCTGTGACATGTGGGATCTTCCCAGACCAGGGCTCGAACCATGTCCCCTGCATTGGCAGACGGATTCCTAACCGCTGCGCCACCAGGGAAGCTCTGTATTTTCATTTTGCACATCTTTAAATTAACTAAGTGTGGGGAAAAGTTTGTGTTTGATTAGAGATCAGAACATGTGGAATCCAGAAAGAAAAAGACAAATATCGTATATTAACGCATATATGTGGAATCTAGAAAAATGGTACAGATGAACCTATTTGTAGGGCAGGAATAGAGATGCAGACATAGAGAACGGACATGTGGACACAGGGGGAAGGGGAGGGTGGGACGAATTGGGAGATTAAGTTTGACATAAATACACTACCATGTGTAAAACAGATAGCTAGTGGGAACCAGCTCTATAGCACAGGGAGCTCAACTGTGCTCTGTGATGACCTTGATGGGGGCGGGGGAGGGAGATTCAAGCAGGAGGGGATATAGGTGTGCATGTAGCTGATTCATTTTGTTGTACAGCAGAGGCTAACTCAACATTGTAAAGCAATTTACTCTAATAAAAAAGAAAGAACATGTGGAATCAAAAGAACTAGGGTTTGGTTCCTGATTCTGTCCAAACTGTTTCAGCTTCCTGCCCTTGGGTGAGTCACTTATCAATCCTTTGTTTTGGAGGCAGAGATAGCAGTTTGTGGATTTTCAACTGTGCAGGGGGGTCTGCACCCCTAACCCCCACATTGCTCAAGGATCAACTGTATTTGGAAGGGCCAGGCGACAGAATTCCTACCAGATTGGATACAGAGTGTGAGAGAAAGAACAGTATCAAAAATGACTCAGGATTTTTCATTTGAATGGTGAAAAGTCATCTCAGCGATTGAGATGGCGGACACTGAAGGTTTGGGGGCAATGGATCAGGATTTAAATTTGGAGTGTCTTTTAGACATCCACATGGAGATATGGGGTAGGTAGTTGGCTATACGCATCAAAAGGAGAGAGGTCTGCCCTGGAGATACGTATTTGGCAGCCATCAACATATAAAGAGTGTATATAAATGGTATTTAAAACCATGGACTGCATGAAATCTCTACAGGATTGAATATAAATATGACAGAGAAGAGGACTATGGACTTTAAGAAGTTTGCAAGATGAGGAGAGACCAGCAAAGGAGACTGGAAAGCAACAGTCAGTGAAGTAGGAGGAAGATGAAGAGAATGTGGAGTCCTGGAAACCAAGTAAAGGGATGGAGGGATCCCCGGTCCCAATGCTGCTATTCAGTCAAGCATTAGAACTGAGCACTGATTGAGTGATAAATTGAACAACGTGGAGGTCATTGTGATTGTCACAAGAGTTATTTCTATGGACTGGTAGGCAGGAAACCTGGATTGATATGGGCTTAAAAAAAGAATCTGGGAGTAGAGAACTTGTAAATGTAGGCAGAACTTTTACAGTGAGTTTTGCTGCGAAGGGGAGCAGAGAAATGGGGTAGTAGCTGGTGAACTAAGGCCACATGAAGAATTTTTTTTTAATTGTTTTGTGTGTTAGCTTAAATAGAAATAGTGCATGTTTATATTTGAAGAAAATTATTTAGGAGAAAGGGCAAATTATTGATGTCGGAAAGAAAGGGCAAGTTGCTGAAATTGTGTTTGAGAATGGGATGCAATGCAACAAGTGTGGTAACTCGCTTTAGGCAGGAACATGGAGGGTTCTGTTCACCATGCTCTGTCCTTCTCACAGGAATTGAGTTATTTCTCTGTCATTTATATTTCACCATTTTGTCCAAACAATGCGCCTATCTCTATTATACTACTTTTTCTTGGAAAATACCCATTGCTTTTGGTTCTTGGTATATTGTGGTCATCAAGTATCATGATCCTTCCCCGAAGAGACTATACCACTTTGGTATCCCTCATGGCCAAATTCTCTGGAATGACGTCCACTTATTGGTGTCCACTATCACATCATTCCTTATACAGGGTATTATCTGTAGTCGTCTCCCACAGTTGCTGAATTACAGGCCCTGGATGAATTTATCTCAGGGTTGGGAAAAGTAATTCTGTGAAGCTTTGAAGGGAATTAAATAAAAAATCATTTACGTAGTTGTTACACAACAGCGCGCGCACGCACACAACATAAAACCCCATGGTGCCTTTTACCTATTACTTAATCAGGTTTTCCAGGCTCGGAAGAAAGTGTTTCCTCATTGTATGAGTCTGAAGATGCAAAGTGTCCTTACTTCCTCTCTTCCCATTTGTTGCCCTCCCCCAGATTGGCACCTGCTGAGGAGTAATTAGGGCAGTCCTAATTTGGACAGCCAAATCCTGATTACAGTGACAGGAAAAACAGGAAATGTTCTAGTTTTGCTGCCAGCAAATGGCTGACTTAAATAGAAATCCATATACAATTCAAATGATCCAAAATGATGTAACACTGGGGAAGGAGGAAGGGAGCAGGGAAACATTGCAATCTGATTCTTTCTCAGCAGATATCTTTTACTGAAATGATCCAGTCCATAAGCTCACAATGCCCTCTGCTGAGAGCTGGCATGTTTTCCAAGTTTACCATGAGAACTTGAATGTCCACTGGGAGTCTGGAGATCTGAGGAAAGGTCAGAAACATCTCACCTTTCTCTGAGCCCCTCACTCTGGAGAGAAGGCCTGTTCTATATAATGATGTCATGTTACGTGCTTTGGATAAAGAGAGGTTTCCTAAAAGTGAGGTGAGGACTAGAAGTCTTTTTCTTAATTAGTCACACCCCTTGGGGCTTAAAGGAGAACTCAGCTGTGAATTCTCTGGAGCTCTGCATTAGTGGTCAGGCAGTTGGTCTGTTGGTCTGCTACTTCCAAGCTGAGTGCTTCTCCCCCTTTGTCGTCCTCTTTGTCCTGAGGTACAAGCAGCAGCTTATGTGTCCCAGAATAGTCATTTGACAATGGAAAATCACAGTTTTTTAAAGTTTCTGTCTGTTCCAATTTAGCATCAGTTCATTAATCAATTTTTTTTTTTTTTTTTTTTTTTTGCCTTCCTGCATTGTGTTGGGCCTGGTAGAAAATACAAATAAAACATCTTCTAATCAATCTTAGAGGCTCAGTTGATATAAGACACAAACATGTTTTTATTAGGGAAAGGTGTAACCATCCCCAGGGTCCACGTTTTACTACTTCTCCAAAGAGGCCTGAGAACTCATGCCAGGGCATGAAGGAAGAGCGACGTGGAGATAAACTTGTGATCAGCCATGGCAGAAACCGGATCTGGCACAGGGCTGGACACCTTGTTGGCCCTCAGCATGTTTATTCAGTGAAGGAGGAAATTCTTGACAGACCAGAGAGGATGAGCAAGCAGTAGGGACATGATGCGTGGAGGAGGGGTTGAGAAATGAAAATGACTGGAGGTGACAATGTAGTTGGGTAAGAATGAGCAGAAAAGAGTTTTGTTTTGTTTTTAAACGTCCCATATTAAGTACAGGAGCACCATCATAGGTCTTGGGAAGGAAGATGACCTACCTCGTCTGTCATCAGAGTGGTATCTTAAAAAGGTCTCAGTGGCCCCATTGTGCCAAAGAGCAGAGACGAGACACTGTAGGCTGTGACGGCTTGTGAAGCCCTTTGGGTTTCCTGTGTAGACAGAGACCAGCATCCTGAATGAATGAGAGTCTAGTTGAGCTGGCCTTGCTGTCTTTGCCAGCTAACTAACTTTGAACCTCAGGAGAGCCAAGGGCACATGCCAGAGAAACCCTCTGCAAGCTCCATGCCAGCCTGTCTTCCGGTTTGCCTCTTGAAACTGTGCTGGATGAACCAGACTGAACCAACCCACTCTCTGGGTTCACCTACCACTGATACATTCATTTTTATTAAATAGTGAAGAGATACAAAAGAACATTTATAAAATATGTACAGTATCTGGTTCATAGAGAGCACTCAGCAAATGAGAGCTTTTTTTATGTGCTCCTGTAACTTATTACCCGTAACTATTTTGATATTTATCCCAGTGTATTGCAATTTAAAATTTCTTTATTATGTGTTATTTGATCAGTTGTTGGTTTACATGTCTTTCTCTCTCAAACACCATTTTTCAACTGTGGGCTCGCATCAGAGTTATTTGGGGAGATCTTAAAACACACAACCTGGATTTTCCACACTAGGCCCACAGAGCCCTGGACCTGGGCAAGAGTAGTTCAAAAATATCCCCAAAGTGATTCTCATATGTGTTACTGATCTCAACTCTGGGGCTCTAGAAGGAAGTTACTATGTCTTTTTCCCAACATTTAGCATGATATCTGCATTCAGGCCTTTCCCTCATGTTTATTGATCAAGTGAATAGCTTTACTTTCCTAGTGCCCATCAACTGCCTTCCTGCCAAATACAGATGCTGCCCACCCAACCAGGTGTCCCACGAATTCCCTAGCAACAGCCAGTCTTAATTTCCCCGCACCTAACTCCGTCTACCATGATCAGCAAGGAGCCAGCTGCAGTCAGTTTGAAGCAAAGCAAACTGGACTAGAATGGAAATACGCACTCTGGAAAGTACATGGTCACTGTGCAAGGGACTTTATAGTCATCGATTCATCTCGTCAGTCACAGCACTTCTGAAGGGTAGATTCTCCCAACCTTACAAATGAGAAAACAGAGGTTCAGGAAGGTTCATACCATTTATGTATGAACACAGAGTATGCAGGTCACAGAGTATGCAGATGGCTGTACGCGCATGAGGAGCTAAGTCTGGCTCTGAAGCCCAAAGAAGAGGCAGTGGAATTAAAGAGGAAATGGGAAACTCGAGCAAAGGTTTCAAATAGTTCAGAGAGACATTATAATTGGAGCACAGACTCCAGAACAGTCACTATAGGCTCAGTTCAGGCTCTACCCTCATCAGCCACTAGACATGGGCAAGTTACTTAATCTCTGTAACTTGGTGTATCATCTGTCAAATGGGAATAATAACAGGGCCTACCACACAGGGTTGTTATCAGGATTGAAGGAGTTAGTATATGTAAAGTGCTTAGAAGAATGCCTAGTTCATGGTAAATACTACATAAGTCTCAGCCAATGTTATTTATTGTTGCTGCTGTAAGTGGTGTTCTTGTTATTATTTACTTTTAAATTAATTCATTGATAATATTGTTGATATTTCCTAAGAAGATGGCAAAAAAATATTTTTATGCCATCTGTTACATCCCTGATGTTTTGTGCTTCAGTAATATCAGTCATTCATTCATTCAGTCTGTTACTTTATCTATTCAGTAATTATTTATTAAGCATTTCTGGAGTCCATCGTTACTCTAGAGCTAAGAGTCTAGAAGTGAATAAACTAAGCAACGTCCTGCCTTAATGGATTTTTACACTCATTAATAGAAAATAATCAAGTATCAAATAAAATAAATTTCTCAGAAATTTTACATTCTTGGTCCACTCTGCTATAATTATTTTCTTCTTGGTTTTTTAAGTATCAAACAGTTATGACCCTTCATATGAGAGCTTCTCTATTTAAAGGTTGTTATTAAATTATCCCCAAAGGTTACCTCCTGTAAGCTCTGAAATTCCAAGTCCTTTTCCCTGGGTCCTCTTGAATTGTTTCTGTTTCCCATCACCCATCTCCAGAGTTATCAGATGTTTCTTAAGTTGTGGTTCTGAGGTAGAAATACATAGCATCATAAAGCTCTCTTTATGATGAGTGTGATGTAAAAGACAACCTGATGTTTCTTTGCTCTTCCTATTTATTCTGCTCCATCTTATCTTAAGAGATTTTTTAGTTTTGTTTTTGTGTTTGTGTTTGTTTTGTTTTAATCGGCAGCATAGTACCAGCTTTGCTTTCTGCATCCGTCATTGTCATGATCACGGTGTTGCTGGACGTTGCACTGCTGTTTGGCCAGCTACAGGTCCAGTGGTTCACAGTTGAAAATCGACTACAGTAGCTTAGTTTGCACCAGCCTTGTCCGGGGTTTATTTATCTAGCTTGGCTCCTAGTTTTTGAAGTGTCTGAAAGATTCAGTCTGGGAAAGTAAACATCATGCCCAGGCTGCCACCAAACAGTTGAATCCAATTAGCCCCACCTGCCCCTGGTTGTTTACCTAATGAAAGACTCAGCACCCCAGCTGTATCCAGGGACCAGGCACACTTGGATTTCCCAACTGTTCCAGAGAGGAAGCAGTGCACATCAGAGCCAGTCGACACCAGCAGATGTTTTCTGCATGAAATTCACTCGGCTGTGTCTAGAGGGTGGACTCTTCCCATAGCAGCCTTATCACCTGTTCCAAGAGGTCCACCTATTTTCCTCTTCCTCCCGGGAACAGGTACAAATAGTTTCACAGACGGCTCTGTCTGTGGCCCGTTGAGCTGTGAATTAATTAGTACATTATGGTCCTGGCAGTGGTGATTGACCCTATTCCTCTTGTGGAATAATTATTGTAGATTTAGTTCTCCTTTTTTGAGGCTATTTAGCTATATCCTGGCATTTTGTAACCCACATAATCCCATTTATCTCAAAATTATAAACTAATAAATGCAATTAGTTAGGATGGGAACTTTGCCATTTGAATGAAAAATGAAAAATTCCCTTTAGGGTAATCGTATGTTGCTAATCAATGCTAATATTTCAAACCAGAATATTTGGAATTGCTTTTGGGATTGATGTGCATTACCATATGAATTAATAATTTATTGTTGAGGGCAATATATAGGTAGGCAGCGTGCTAGTTAATTTGGATTACTGTTTTTTAATAAGACAGGATCTATGAATATTAGTGAAGGCAGTAATATAATACCATGTTATTGAATTAAACCAGTCTTAAAAAAAATGCATAAGTAAATGATGTGAGTACCTTTAACATAGTATCCCGCTAAGCTATCTTTTCATTCCAGCGAGTGCTAAAATGAAAAATTCTAGATCCCGAAAACGTACAGTACCATCTCACACATACAGACCCAAACTGTCTCCTGAACCCTGGGGCAGATGGGAGCCAGGATGGATGAGCGCAAAGAAAACTGAGTTGGGTTTGGACTTCTCACTCTGTGGAGCAGAATTTGACTTGTAGTGTGGGTATAAGAGGAATTGAACCAGTCAGCCACGGTTCTTTGTAGTTATGGACACTGAAATTTAACTTTTATATAATTTTCACATGTCACAAAATATTCTGCTTCTTTTGATTAAAAAAAAACATTAAAAAATGTCAACCCTATTCATAGCTTACAACACATACAAAGTAAGCTAATGGGGCAGATTTGACAGACAGACCATAGTTTGTCCAACCCATTGTGTTGGACAGAGTCCTAATTATGAGGTTATAAACAATAAGTATAAAAGGAAGGCTTTTATTCATTTGCTTTCCAAAGGGGAAGATTACTGTAGGCTGACATAGTCAACAGAGTCCTCCCAGAGAAAGTGAGGTTTTGAGGAGACTTTCCAGTAATAGATCATCTATGAATAAGTGAAGGGGAAGGTTTGACAATAATCACTCCTTGGTTCATTTGTCTTGAGTCAGGACTTTTTTATGTTGGACTTTTTTTTTTTCCAGAAGGGGACACACCTGTATTCATTATTCTGACTTGTACTGAATTCAGACAGGTATGGAGAGACCATGGCAATGTGATCTGTAATTTGGTTAAAATGCCAGGTGGCTTGATGGCTCACCTAAGTTGTTCAGTGCAGAGAAATAGTAAAGGAAAACCACTAAAATGGTTTTAGCTTAATCAGTTGCCCAGTCTCCTAAAACTGAAGAGGGCTTATTTTTATGTCCAGTTCAGTTCTTATACACTTTCCAAATACCAGGTATTGTGCTAGGCGCTAGGAGCCCAAAAGCTAATGAGAAATCAACTCTGTCCTCAGTGAACTCATCATCTGGTAGGGGATGCCAACTTGTAAAGAACTGTGGTAGGACCACTGAGAGCAGAGGTATGTGTAAGGCAGTGGTTCTCACCTTTGAGTGTACATTGGAATCACCTGGGAAACTTTAAAAAATTTTGATGCCTGGGTCCCATCCCCAGAGATTCTGATTTACTAGGTCTTAGAAGTGGCCTGGGCGTCCAGTATTTTTTTTTTTTAAACCTCCCCAGGTGCAGTCAAGATCGAAAAGCTCAGCTAAAGGGTGATATGGCACAAAAGAAAGGACTCAGCTGTCCCAAGGGAAGAGCCGAGGTAATGTTTGATCAGTAGAGGCAAACAAGGAAGATGGAAAAAGGCTCTCTGGGCAGAGATAATACATACAAGCAGGAAACAGTATATCCCCTTCAAAAACCATTAGAATACTCACTGCGGGTAGGGTGTTCAGCCAACACAGGCAGGGATTTGACTGGGAGTAGTGAACAGAGACAAAAGAGGAAAGCAGTAGCAGGAGATGAAGTTGAAAAGGTAGATGCTCATGCCTTGCTAGGTTTGGACTTGGTCTTAGAATTAGGAATCAGTGAAGAATTCTAAGAAGGAGAAAACATGACTGCATTTGTACAATTTTAGAAAAATGACTCTTCCGACTAATTTGGTGAGTTGGACTGATGGTCTTGAAGCTCCAGGCAAGACACCCAGTTATAAGGTTACTGCCAAGTCCAAGTGAAAAATGATGAGGGTCTAAATATAGGCTAAGGGCAGTGAACCTGGACAGAAACAACAGATTTATGTTACTAAGCAGATGGAAATGGGAGGTTATGGTATCTGTGGGTAATGAGGATGACTCTAAGTTCCTGACTTAAATAACAGGATGGATGGTTGGACTGTTGACCAAAATAGGGAATACTAGATGTTCAGTGGGAGAGGGAAATGTGGGTAATAAATGAGCTCCTTTGACTCTAATTTAAATAGCTGGTAGGACTTCCAAGTTCAGTTCTCCCGTTAACCTTTTTATATGCAGATCCGAGACTTAGAAGAGAGGGCAGCCCTGAAGATATTAATTTGGGAGTCTTTGGAATACAAGTGGGTCATGTCTGGCAAGAAGATGAGATTGCCCAAGTGAGACATGCAGAATGCTTTGGAATACCAACATGTAAAGTATGGAAAGAGGAAAAGAACCCTCAGTTCGGCTAAGAAAGAGCTTAGGAGATGATGATGTGGATACCAAAGGAGTAATATTTTAAGAAGGGAATAGTCAAAAGTATCAGATGCTTCTGAATAATCAGAGTATAAAGTAAAAAAAATACCCACGGATTGGTAGAGCAGTTTCAGGGAAACGGTGGTTCTAGAACCCTGACTGCGATTGATTTAATACTGAATTTTGACTTCAGTTAGAAGTGTGGAGTGGATAGATTTAGGAAACCCTTTTCCTACTCCTAATACATAGAAAGTCCAGATAAAAATATGTATCTTTAAGAATATATTTTAGGGCTTCCCTGGTGGCGCAGTGGTTGAGAACCTGCCTGCCAATGCAGGGGACACGGGTTCGAGCCCTGGTCTGGGAGGATCCCACATGCCGCGGAGCAACTAGGCCCGTGAGCCACAACTACTGAGCCTGTGCGACTGGAGCCTGTGCTCCGCAACAAGAGAGGCCGCGATAGTGAGAGGCCCGCGCACCGTGATGAAGAGTGGCCCCCACTTGCCACCACTAGAGAAAGCCCTCGCACAGAAACAGAGACCCAACACAGCCAAAAATAAATAAATAAAAAAGTAAAAATTTAAAATAATACAGACATACACTTTATAAAAAAAAAAGAAAAGAAAAGCAGCTTGAGAAGCTAGAAATGCTGACTTGTTAAAAAAAAAAAAAGAATATATTTTAAATATGTAGCCAAATTCAAAAGAAAGAAAATTTTCCACATGCCTCAAATGAAGGAGGAACTAAAAGCCATAGCAACAAGCAAATGTTGAAGTTGAGAGGCCCACAAAGGTGTCAGGACCACATATAGAGGTTGTCTTTGTCTGTTTGGGCTGCTATAACTAAATACCAAAGATTGGGTGGCTAATAAACAACAGAATTTTATTTCTCACGGTTCTGGAGGCTGGAGTCCAAGATCATAGTGCTGGAAGAGTCAGGTTGCAGACTGCTCACTGCATTATCACCTGGCGGAAGGGGCTAGGGAACTCTGTGGGATCTCTTTTATAAGTCATTAATCCCGTTCATGAGGACTCCACCCTCATGACCTAATCACTTCCTAGAGGCCCTACCTCCGAATACTGTCAAATTGCTGGTAGGATTCCAACATGTGAATTCTGGGGGGGGGACACAAACATTCAGACCATAGCAGAGGTGAAGACCCAATAGGGGCCTAGCATATTAACACCTGCATGGCATGAGATTTTATCGGTGCAGAAGTTGTGCATGGGGGTTTTCCACCTATAAATGGAACCAGGAAAACTCTGTGCTTGAGAATGAGCCACCCTACTTGGAGTAGAAAAAGTGGCCCCTAAAAGAAATCAGAATCCTACACATGTGACATGTGCAACTAAGGACCTCAATTTGTACCACCCATGTAGGGAGAGAACATTTTAAGCCAAGACAAGGAAAGAAAAAAGAATCTTAAAATCTTATTTGGAACTGGTGAAACCTTTAGGATCCAGGAGAGGCAAATGCAACCCACTTAATAGTGACATCTCCAAAATGCAGGGCAAACGTGGGGTTCCTACAGAGGACGTGTCCCACTGAGGTAGAGCTTGCAGACCAGCAGAGCAGACCACGTGAGAAAACTCACCATCATGAGAAAAGAATGAAAATGCAGCTGATAGGACATTTGACATCCAAAGAATTACCAAAAAATACAGAGACACATAAAAAGAACTTTACAATTACTGCTTTTAAAATATTCGAAGAGATAAAAGAAGGAATAGAATTCATAATACAAGCACAGGACAGTTTGGAGGGGAGAAGCCAGTGCATTTGTCTAGAAGTAAAAAATATGATCATTGAAAAATTTGCAAGAAGGAATAGATAGGTTAAATCATAGAGTAGATCCTGGAGGGAGACTTTACGAGTCGAAAAAGTGAACAACAGGTGAGAAAGTAACGTCAGTGAGTGGAGGCTGCACTCATTTGATGACAGTGTGTGTGAAGGAGAGAGAGGAGCTTTACTAGAGAGAAATGCTAGATCAAGAAAGAGATTCAGTCATTCATTCATTTAAAAAAATAACACAGGGGATTGAGGAATATATTGAGAGCGACCCTAAATATGCAGAAAAAAGGAGGGGATCGTTGTGGGGTGGGGAAAGGGTCCCCCAGAGCCTAAGTAGAGGGATTACTGGAAGTGAAGGAGAATGAAACAGATTTGAAAGTATTTCTGTGGGGGATAGGAGGTGGGATGTTTGAAAGTATATAATTAGGTCTCCTCCTTTCTTTGGTGGATGGGAAGAATGTGAGGGATAAGCAATGAGGAGATAAAGAAAGGGCAAAGGTTTAAAAAATAGCCATAGGCATTTAGGCTGCTTCTATGACCTGGCTATTGTAAATAGTGCTGCAATGAACATTGGGGTGCAAGTGTCTTTTTAAAAAAAAAATGTATTTATTTTTGGCTGCATTGGGTCTTTGTTGCTGCACACAGGCTTTTCTTTCTAGTTGTGGCGAGCGGGGGTACTCTTCATTGTGGTGTGTGGGCTTCTCATTGCAGTGGCTTCTCTTGTTGCAGAGCACGGGCTCTAGGCGCGCGGGCTTCAGTAGTTGCGGCACTCGGGCTCTAGAGTGCGTGGGCTTCAGTAGTTGTGGCGCACGGGCTTAGTTGCTCCGCGCCATGTGGGATCTTCCTGGAGCAGGGCTCGAACCCGTGTCCTCTGCGTTGGCAGGCGGATTCTTAACCACTGTGCCACCAGGGAAGTCCTACAAGTGTCTTTCTGAATTATGGTTTTCTCTGGGTATACGCCCAGTAGTGGGATTGCTAGGTCGTATGGTAGTTCTGTTTTTAGTTTTTAAGGAACCTCCATACTGTTCTCCATAGTGGCTGTATCACTTTACATTCCCACCAACGGTGAAGAGCGTTCCCTTTTCTAGACACCAAGGGGGAAATGCTGGTGGGGGTGTGTGTGTGATGAGTTGGGAGATTGGGATTGACATATATACACTAATATGTATAAAATAGATAATAAGAACCTGCTGTATAAAAAAATAAATTCAACAAATATGTATATATTAAAAAAAAATAACCATAGACCAAATGAGAGAGGAGGTCAATCAGAGACAGGTAAAAAGAATGCCAAAGAATGTTGAGGATTCTTCTGCTGTGGAATAGCATAAATTTGAGGTGGTACCAATTCTGTAAGACTGAATCTGGCACCCCACATATAAAAGTGTAAAAATTATATTGTGGGATTAATCCATAAATATTGCAGAAAAGATGCAAGAAAATAACAAAGAAAAAAACAGAAATGGAAGATATCAGTCAGAGTGATTTGCGAGATCCCAGGGAAGAAGGTTCTGTAGTCTAATTTTTGTATTGCTGACCATAGTTACTATTAGAAAACTTTTGCTTGTAGTGAGAAGAATTCAACTATGGTTCTCTTATTTATTCTAGCTTATTTTCAGATTACCAGGGCAGTATTGCTCCCTACATCATGAAATCTTGTTACCTCAAGTTAGGTTGTCATGAGTCAAGGTTCTTAGGCATCAACAACTTCTGCCTACAAACATTAATTGTTTGGTAAAGGATTTTACCATACGTCCAAGCATATACACCGTGTATATATTGTATATTTAGAAGCACATCATGTTCTTCAGTATAACCCTTATACCAACATAAATTCCTGCCTGTGATGGAGGGGAAAACCTCCTATAGTCTTGGTCAACTTCAGAGGACTAGCCAGCTAATTAGCAATCCCTTCATAAATAAATGTCATTCTGTCACCTAGAATTGCTGAGGGGGATTTTTAGACCATTGAAATTAGTTATAGTGACAGAAATGTTGAACAGAAAGGGAAGCTTCTTAGTTAAGTTGAAATTGAACGTTTACAGTGAATTTACAGGTACATTTTGGAAAGAGCTGTGTTAATAGCTCACCCATGGGCCCTGTTAAAGGAGTTGAAGCCTGTCACTCTAGGTCATTTGTCAAAGCCCACTGGAGAGAGCAATAATCAAAGACTTTTCTGCCTGACATCAGGGGCAGAAGATTTCTCTATGATGGTAGATTTACTTTGAATAGAGGGGTGTCCATGGTTCAAAAAACACCTTCAAGTAGAGCTAATTGGAAGTTTAAACCAAGAGGTCAGAGAACAACTTTTTGTAACACTTCCATCACCTTTCAGGTATCATTTATGTTGTTGCACTCTTTTGTATGGTTAACCCACTTTTTATTTGTTCAACATCTTTCTCGAAAGAATCCCTACCTACCCCCACCCCCCAAACCTACCATACACTTTCATTTATTCTAAGGGATTAACTATGATAAGGGGAACTAATTAATATTATTAGTTTCACAATTACTCAACAATGAAGAAACTAAAAATGGAATCTAGGAATGATGTTTCCCACAAAAGTGACCTATTCATGGATGTCATGCTTCCAACTAGATAATGGATTATGGTAATAGGAGAGGTGGGCATGGTATCTTTTATTCCACAGCAAAGGTGGATGGAAAATGCTAACTGGAAGCCAGGCAGTGTCCTGAAGTGTGTCTTTTCTGTTGGTCGTGTTTAGGGGCATTGTCCAGTCAGAAGAAAAACTTGTCATCAGTGCATCTTGGGCAAAAGATGATGATATCAGCAGGCTCTTGAAATCTCTAACAAACTGGATTAACATGGCTCAACCCAAACAGCTGAGGCCAAAGAGAGAAGAGGAAGAAGATTTCATAAGGTAAAATGGTCTATTTTCTAAGTTGTACTAAACATGGGAAGAAAAATATCCATTTAGCTAATTCTTTCCTACGTGAAATTTTGGCCATTTCTAAATATCAAACAGCAATGAACTGAACTTAGTAAAGGCTGTTTCTCTTGTACCACACCTCATTTCCTGTGCAAGTATGGCTTGTGCTCAGAACTTTAGAAGGAAGGGATTGATGTGAATCAAATTTGGAGCATTGCTAAATCAAGTTAAAACATTTTTTACTTTGTAGGTCATTCTCCCTTCTTAGGGAAGCTCATAGTTTATTCATTAATTCATTTATTTATTCAACGAAGCTGTATTGCCCTTGTTTTGTGCCATACCTTGGAAACATGGCGATTAATAATGTAAAGTTCCTGCCCCTAAGTGTGTTACAATTGTTCTTAGCATGTTCTTTAGTTCACACAACTGTTAGTTGAACTTTCCAGAAATATATATGTGCTTCCCACGTTTGTTCATGTATAGTGTATCCAATTGTTTTCTACTTATTTTGACAAAAGTAAGGTCTCGCTTTCAACTTTATCACTCAACTTTTACCTTTGCACAATTTAAATTTTTTACTTAGCCATGAAAATGTAACCTAATTTGATGAAGCTACTCATTTTCACATGTCTCGCTTGCCACAGTGAAATATTTTCACCTCTGTCATTTTAGAGCTGTGTGAAGTAGGGGAAAAAAGTGGAGGTAGTGTTCTGTCACGTTAAAAGTAGGTTTATTCTTATTGTCTTTTGCTATCCAAGTGAATGAATAAATAGTTTTAAAAAAATGAAATAAAGTAAAAACACTTTAAGGAAGCAAAGACTAGAAAAAGAATAAAAGAAGTAGTGACCAATATTTTACTTTTAATTCATCATAGAACTGTGGGCTCATCTCTCTCAGAATGTGGGTTGCAGCTATAGATAAATAGGTCTTTACTGTTCACAAAGTTAACCGTATCCATACACTATGGTACCATATTTTTACCAACATTTTATTATGAAAAATTGCTACAGTGCCATTTAAAACTTTCTCAAAATCATGAGACTCAAAAGTTCACCTGTAATTTAGCCTAAAGTCTTCCTATTTATGGTTTCTTCCTCATCATTCACATTATCTCAGAAAAACTTGTCAGCTAGTTATATTGTCATAAGAAAACTATATTATATGTGCATAATTTATTTTTTAATTAATAGACTTTATTTGCATGAGGTAGCAGTTTTAGGTTTACAGAAAATATTGAGTGAAAAACACAGAGTTCCCATATATCCCGTCACTCACCCTCACCCCCAATTTCCTCTATTTTTAATATCTTACAGTAATGTGGTCTGTTAGTTAAAATTGGTAAGCTAGTATGGGTACATTATTATTAACTAAGTCTGTAGTTTACATTAGGGTTTACTCTTTGTGTTGTACATTCTATGAGTTTTGAGAAATGTGTAATGAGTGTACCCATTCATTGGTTACAGTGAAGGTAACCATTTCAGTATCGTGCAGAATAATAGTTCCACTGCCCTAAAAATCCTCTGTGCTCCTCCTAATTCACCCCAGCCTTCCTGTCCTCCAACCCCTGGCAACCACTGTTTTTTTTACTGTCTCCCTAGTTTTGCCTTTTCCTAAATGTCATATAGTTGGCATGATACAATACATAGCCTTTTCGGATTTGCTTCTTTTGCCTTGCCGTATGCGCTTAAGGTTCCTCCATGTCTTTTGGTGGCTTGGTAGCTCTTTTTTAATCTCTGAATAATATTCCATTGTATGGACATACCATAAGTTGTTTATTCGTTCACCTACTGTAGGATTTCTTGGTTGCGTCCAAGTTTTGGCAATTTTAAATAAAGCTGCTATAAACATTCGTGTTCAGGGTTTTTTGTGGATGTAAGTTTTCAGCTCACTTGGCTAAATACCAAGGAATGTGATTGCTAGATCACATTGATGTATGTCAAGAGTATGTTTAGCTTTTGTAGAAATTGCCAAACTGTATTCCAAAGTGGTCATACCATTTTGCATTCCCACCAACAATGGGAATTGTTCCTGCAGAGTTCCTGTTACTCCACATCCTCGATAGCATGTGGTGTTGTCAGTGTTTTGGATTTGGTACATTCTAATAGGTGTGGAGTGATCTCGTTGTTTTCATGTGTATTTCCCTAATGACATATGATGTTAAGCATCTTTTCATATGCTTATTTAATAACTATATATATATTTTTGGTGAGATATCTGTTCAGATCTTTTACCATTTTTAAATTGGGTCATGTGTTTTCGTATTGTTGAGCTTTAAAAGTCTTTTGTATATTTTGGATACCAGTCCTTTAATTGATAGGTGTTTTACAAAAATTTTCTCCCAGTGTATGCCTTGTCTTTTTTTTTTTTTTTTTTTAATTTTTAAAATTTATTTATTTATTCTTAGCTGTGCTGGGTCTTCGTTTCGTGCGAGGGCCCTCTCTAGTTGTGGCGAGCGGGGGCCACTCTTCATCGCGGTGCGCGGGCCTGTCATCATCGCGGCCTCTCTTGTTGCGGGGCACAGGCTCCAGACGCACAGGCTCAGCAGTTGTGGCTCACGGGCCCAGCCGCTCCGCGGCACGTGGGATCCTCCCAGACCAGGGCTCGAACCCGTGCCCCCTGCACCGGCAGGCAGACTCACAACCACTGAGCCACCAGGGAAGCCCAGTATGCCTTGTCTTTTGATTCTCTTCACAGAGTCTTTCGTAGAGCAGAAGTTTTTAATTTTAATGGAGGCAATCTTAATGATTTTTAAAACAATGGATCGTGCTTTTCTGCCGTCTGGTTTTAATTGAGTGTCTTGTGTAGTTCCACTTTTTCTCCTCTCTTAGTATATATATTATATTTCTTTTTTTTCTTAACTTCTTTTTTTAGTAGTTGCCCTAGAATTTGCAACATACGTTTATAACTAATGCAAGTACCCTATAACAAAGTAGTCCCAATTCTTTCCTCCCATCCCTTATAACATTGCTGCCATTCACTGCATTTATCCATCAGCTATAATCACTGTACATAATGTTGCTGTTATTATTTTGAACAAACTGTTACCTGTTAGATCAATTAAGAATAAGAGAAATAAAAGATTTTATTTACCTTCAATTATTCTTTCTTTAATTCTCTTCCTTTTTTTTTTTTTTTTTTTTTTTTAAATTGTATAGCTACTTTATTTATTTATTTATTTATTTTTGGCTGTGTTGGGTCTTCGGTTCGTGCGAGGGCTTTCTCTAGTTGCGGCAAGTGGGGGCCACTCTTCATCGCGGTGCGGGGACCGCTCTTCATCGCGGTGCGCGGGCCTTTCACTATCGCGGCCCCTCCCGTTGCAGGGCACAGGCTCCAGACGCGCAGGCTCAGTAGTTGTGGCTCACGGGCCCAGCTGCTCCGTGGCATGTGGGATCTTCCCAGACCAGGGCTCGAACCCGTGTCCCCTGCATTAGCAGGCAGATTCTCAACCACTGCGCCACCAGGGAAGCCCCTCTCTTCCTTTTTTAATGTAGGTCTAAGTCTCCCTAAAGAACTTCTTTAACATTTCTTGTAAGGCAGGTCTACTGAAGACAAATTCCTTCAATTTTTGTTGGAGAAAGTGTTCATTTTTCCCTTAGTTTTGAAGAGTAATTTCATAGGGTTCAAAATTCTAGGTTGATGATTGTTCTCACACTTTAAGTATCTCACTTTGCTATTCTTGCTTCCTTGGTTTTTGAAGAAAAGTCCAATGTAATTTTTATTCTTGTTTTTCTATAGGTAAGGTAATTTTTTCTTATGGCTTCTTGCAAAGTTCCTTTGTTTTTGATTTTGTGCCATTTGAGTATTGTATGCCTGGGTATAAGGGTGTGTGTGTTGTGTGTGTGTGTGTGTGTGTGTGTGTGTGTGTGTGTGTTGGTGATCGCTGAGCTTCCTGGATCTATGATTTGGTGCCTGTCATTAGTTTTGGGAAATTCTCAGTCATTATTGCTTCAAATATTTCTGTTTCTTTTTCTCTTTCTTCTCCTCTGGTATGCCCATTACACATATATTATAACTTTTTGAATTTGTTCGTCAGTTCTTGGATATTCTGTTCTCTTTTCATTCTTTTTTCTCTTTGGATTTCGATTTTGGAAATTTTTATTGATGTTTCTTCAAACTTACTCATTCTTTCCTTGGTTATGCCCAGTGTATTAAATAAGTCCATCAAAGACATTATTCATTTCTGTTATGGCATGTTTGATTTCTAGCATTTCCTTTTGATTCTTTCTTAGAGTTTCATCTCTCTGCTTATGTTACCTATAGTTTACATGTGTCAAAGGCACAGCTTGGCAAATTTTCATACTTTTCATTGTGTAACAGTATCCAGATCAAGAAACAGAATAATAGCAATAAGAAACAGAACAAAGCAATAGTGAGCCTTCTCGTGCTTCCTTATGGTCACTGTTTTCCTCTCTGAAAATGACCCTTATCTGACCTTTAAATACATAGATTAGTTTAATCTTTTTTTGGATTCTTTTTAAATGGAATCATGCACTTATATATTCTTTTATGACTGGCTTCATTTGTTCCACATTATATTGACAAGATTCATCCATATTCTTGTGTATAGGTCCTTATTACTCTGTACTCTATATTGTATTCCATTATATGGGTACACCCCAGATATTTTTTAATATTGTATTATTTGAATGTTTATGTGTGTATATATGCATTCATTTATTTTACTCCTGTTGGGTACCTGGGTACTTTCTAATTTAAAACTGTTTCAAATAGTGCTGCTTTGTATATTCTACTATATGCCTCTTAGTAATCATATGTATATATTTCTATTGCTTACATTCTAGGAGTCAAATTGCTGGGTCATAACATATGCATATGTTGAGTTGTAGTGCACACTGCCAAATAGTTTCCCAAAGTGGTAATAAGAGTTTGCACTCTCATAGCAGTGTATGAAAGTTCCAATTGCTCTGTTTCTCATCTGTATTTGATATCTTCCATCTTTTTAATTTTGGCCTTCTAGTAGATTTGTAGAGGTATCTCAGTGTGGTTTAATATGCATTTCTCTCATGCCTAACAAAGTTGAACATATTTTAATGTACTTTTTGGTATTTATTGGCCATTTGAATATCCGCTTTCACAACATATTTGTTCAGATCTACTGCCCATTTTTTAATTAGGTTGTCTGTCTTTTCCCTACTGATTTGTAGGAATTCTTTATATATCTGGATGTAACTCCTTTGTGATGGATAGGTAGTAGGCAGGTAGGTAGATAGATAGATAATGTCATCTTCCCCCACTTTACAAATTGCCTTTTCACTCTCTTAATGGTGTCTTTTAATAAACAGACTTTTAAAATTTTAATAAGTCAAATTTATTTTTTTAATAGATAGTACATTTTGTTTCCTATTTAGAAATTCTTTCTTATGCCAAAGTCACAGAGGTGTTTTTCTCTGAAACTTTTACTGTGATGAATATGTTTTTCCCTAGCATATGAAATAAGTTATATACTCTTAAAATTATATTTCCTATCCCTGCTCTCTACACTTCTTAATTTATATCATGTTGTCATAACAATAGTAGCAGAGAGTAGCCTCATGATTTTTTTCTATCAAAAGAGGTAAAGAGGGGCTTCCCTGGTGGCGCAGTGGTTGAGAATCTGCCTGCCAATACAGGGGACACAGGTTCGAGCCCTGGTCTGGGAAGATCCCACATGCCACGGAGCAACTGGGCCCGTGAGCCACAATTACTGAGCCTGCGCGTCTGGAGCCTGTGCTCCACAACAAGAGAGGCCGCGATGGTGAGAGGCCCGCGCACCGCGATGAAGAGTGGTCCCCACTTGCCGCAACTAGAGAAAGCCCTTGCACAGAAATGAAGACTCAACACAGTCATAAATAAATAAATAAATAATAAAATTAAAAAAAAAAAAAAAAGAGGTAAAGAATTATTGAGACATGATTAATTAGAGTGCCAACTAGGAATAATCAAACTGACCTTAGGGGAGAGTCAGGCCATGTTACCATCATGTTTTCCTGCTGCTAGATTTCTAAGAGGTCTGGGTAAGCATGGTCCCACTATTGATCTTTAAGTGTACTTATTTAATACATCTGTAACCTGAGTAGTTATATTAGAAGTAACTTCTGGGGGATAATTATTTTTCCCCAACTTTTCAGGTTACTTTAACTGAAAGTAAGTCTTCTTCCTGTTGTTCCTAGGCTTATTGTCTTTTATGCCTGCAAAGAGATTTTCAATCAGTTTTATTAGTTATCTTCAATAGCTTAGAGTTAAGGGGAAGGGTTTCTAGCCCTATTTCAGAAAAGAGAAGGCTAATCCAGAGATGAACGTCTGTATACCACCTCATGCTTCTGATTTAGAAGAGCTAGAATTAAGTTCTTGGCTTTCTTTATTTCCTTTTTGCTCACTGCATTGTCACCTTCCATCTTAAATTTGAAGGCAAAGCAAATTAAACATATTTTTAAAAATTTTTGGTGAATTATTATATCCATGAAGTAAGATGCAGTCTTAGGTATATAACTCAAAGAAATGTTATGTGTGATTTTACTCATGTAACCACCTCCCCGATCAAAATACAGAAATTTTCTTGCATCCCAGAAGGTTACCTCAAGGTAATCACTATTGTGACTTTTATCACCATAGTTTAGTTTTGACTGTCCTTGAATTTTATATAAATTTCACCATAGTATCTGGTTTATTTTGCTGAACATTATGACTGAGATATTTGTCCACGTTTTTGCATGCAAACAGACATGGTTTGAAAGCAAACTCTATTTGCTTTAAGAGAAGAAAAATAATTTTTTAGATCTATTTTGTTTTGTATGTGATTGATTCTTTTCTCTTAATCTGTCATATTCTCTATCCTGAAAGCAAAGGTAAGTAGAGGGGAAGACTCTTCATTGATATTCCAGTGTGGTAGAGTTACAGAGCCTTGATTTTCACACATTAGAGTACCACAGAGCGTGGCATGAGCCAAAAAGACTGAAAAATCACACTCTCTTCCTGTAATTAGTTTTTAAAGCTTAGAGAGCTGTTTGGCGCACAGATGAATATAGAATCCAGTGTCCTTTGCATTGAATAAAGGTTATGCTCCCTTCATTACTAAACGAGGCCCTTTTCTATTCTTGTTTTTTAACTAAAAAATAAAATGTATTATTTCCTGGCTTAACTTTGAATAAAGGAAAAAATAGGTCAGGCAGGACTTTAATAGAAAAACGAAAAATAGCAAATATCCTTTTGTTCCCAAAGAAGCTGAAAGCAGGCTTTCTAGCCCATTATCTTTGCACCTGTCATATATATGTGCATAGTTATCCCTTTGAGATCAATGAATATCCAGTGATAAAAGCAGTCCTGTTTTCTAGTCATGTAATTAACAGAAGAGATAAGGTGTTGGAAGAAGTAAAGGGGGTGGGGAGTTTTATGTTTGCCTAATCAAAGAAAAGAAAAAACAATTATTGTTGAAAAAAGAAAGAAGGATACAAAAGGGATGAAAATATAACAATGATATAAAACAAATTATGTAGGTTTTAGATAGTGTGTGATACAGACCTGAATAAGGAAGAGAAACTAAATGACATTTTAAGCTATTTTTAGTTATTTAGAAGACACTATTTATTTCATCTGGAGGATCAAATGAGTGATATGTTAAGACTGATTTTTGTCACTTTACAAAATTATGAACTCAGAGTGCTTAAAGAACTTTCAGAGAGCAAGGCAATTCCTAAGACTTTGTTTGGCATGAGTTCTATATTAGGTGTTTAATAAAAAGAGTCAGAATAGAAGCAGAAAGCAAGTTTGTACTTTAACCTTCTGTGGACCCTAATAGTACATCGAAGACCTTCAATAAATGTTGACTGAATGAAACTGAATTTAAAAATAGGAAGGATCATTCACTCTTCAAATGAAAAAAACTGAAATATGAAGAATGGTGAGCCAAATGCCTTAATTGGAAGAAAATGCTTTCAGTGGCCTCCCCGAAAGTTACATGTGTAGTAGCATGTTCCTTTTGGAAGCTCACAGGCCTGAGTTCTAGTCCTCAGCCCTGCCACTAATTAATCTCTTTTGTTTTGTTTTTGCCTTTGGTTGGTCTTTACACTTCTTAAATTTCTTCATCCAGCTGAGATTAAACAAGAGAAGTAGAAATCTAGTAAGCCTGGGAATGTATTTCAATGTAAACATAGTACTAATAAAGTAGAGCACAGGGGATTCCCTGGTGGTGCAGTGGTTAAGAATCCACCTGCCAATGCAGCGGACACGGGTTCGAGCCCTGATCCGGGAAGATCCCACATGCCATGGAGCAACTAAGCCCGTGTGCCACAACTACTGAGCCTGCGCTCTAGAGCCCTCGAGCCACAACTACTGAACGCATGTGCCACAACTACTGAAGCCCACATGCCTAGAGCCTGTGCTCCTCAACAAGAGAAGCCACTGCAGTGAGAAGCCCGTGCACCACAATGAAGAGTAGCTTCCGCTCGCCGCAACTAGAGAAAGCCTGTGCACAGCAACGAAGACCCAACACAGCCAAAAATAAATTAATTAATTAATTAATTTTTAAAAATCACCTCAATAAAAAACAATAAACATTAAAAAAATTAAAATAAAAAATAAATTAAAAAATAAAGTAGAGCACAGATAATTTTCAGAAAAATTCCACTTGGAAATTTAAAGCATCTCAAAACAATATAAGCAATGACTGTTAAAAGGTTCTAGATAACTACACCCATTGAAGACTCTTTAGAAAAATTTGAAGGAATAAGTAAAAGATCTGATGCAGGAAAAGAAAAAAAGACTTTAGCTAGCTTGAACAAATGTTTATTAGAATAGAGACATTTATTCCACTACCTCTGCAGGCTTAATGTGACTTTAAAAATACAATTATAAAAGGAAAGATGAATCAGAAAATATGAATATATTAAATAAGTACAGGAGTAGAAAATGCTTTGCTAAGATGTTTTTTTCCCCTTGATTACACAAGATGAAGGTCATAGACGTATGTAGGACACTGACAGGCAAGACTGGATGAGAAGTAGATTTAAATCTCAAAATTAAACAAAAAAGACAGGTAATTAACTGGAGACTCAGCTACAAACATATCAATTAATGTTCAAGATGATTGAATTAGGCACTTTGTTATTATATCAAAATGATATGACTCCTGTTAGCATACGATTGGCAGTAAATGAAAAAAAAATGTAAATTTCCTCTGTACAGTGCATAAATGCTAGCCTACTGAGACGGTTATTTGAGGACTGTAGTTATCTGTTAGTATCATTAAAAAATCACTAATATAGTATTCTCTACATTTTATTTTTTGTTTAATTTTAGATCATGGAATTATTTATTTATTTTTTTAAACTTAGATGTACACTCAATAACCATTCCTCTTTCTCTCATTTGGAGTCTTAATAAAAGAAGAAATTAATCCCTCTAATTTCGTCCTACTCAGCCCTTCAGAAAGTGCGGTTGAGAATGATGTTCTGTGCCATTGTGATGGTGGCAAGGATACCAGTTATCTCTCTGGGGTAGGAGCAGGAAGAGGTGTTCCTAAGACAGGGGCAGACATGAGACAGTGCACACCCACCACTGAAAAGTCCCAGGCCTGCTATCCTCTGCCTAATGCCATCTTTACTGGTAGCTGCTCTCTGCTGCAGGCTTACTTCCCTGCCGGATGATGAAGGACCCCTTGCCTTCTCGCCCCTATCTTATTGCACCTTTTCCTGTTCCCAGTCTACCATGCTCTTTCCTCCCTCTATGTGTTTGCGCATGCCCTTTCCTCTTCCTGAGATGCCCTCATCCCACCCCTGCCTCCTGTACCTCTCCAGTTCGGCTCTCAGGATACAGCTCAGGTATCAACTCCTCCAGCGTCTCCTCCCCATAACCCTCTCCCTTTCTGCATCTCACCCTGCTTCCCTCCTGGGTTAGGAGCTCACAGTCTTTGGGGGAGTTAAGCAAATAAGCAACTTAGAGCAGGGTGAGTACTACTGCTAGAGGTAAAGATAATATGTAAATATGTTAAAAAGAGACCAGTAGAAAAATGAAAAATAATAATGTAACTACACTGAGAAGGGGAAATTGATATGATTGGGGGGTGGGAAGAGGGGACATAAGTAAGCTAATTCCTCACCCATCCACGGAGCAGGAGGTCAGTATAAAAATTCTAAAATGAATGTATCAATGCATAGCAGTTTCCACAGATTTATATACAGTGGTGGATATAACCACTGGAAGAATTAGAAACAGAAACTGTTTTTTTAAAAAAGTTGTAGGTGCTTCTTTCTGGGGCATAAGACTGAGGTGAGGGGTGGGTGGGACAGGGGATCACTGTTCATCATTATCGGTTATTTAACCATGAGTAATTAGTACTTAGCTTTTAAATTTTTAGTTGCTTAAAAAAATTTCCACATGTCCTCAAACCCTGTTAGTATTCACTGCCAGTTCACGAATTGTTCACAAATACACTATCATTCTAACATTTTTTTTATCCCTGAAAAAATATCTTAATCTTAAGCCATCTTCATTTTTCTGCCAATTTTATGTGAAGCATTTACTCCTCTCTGTAGTATACTTTGCCCCAGAGATTCCCATATCTTTCTTTGTCTTCCTCCTAAGACCCCCCACCAATTGCTCAATCCCTTCCCCAGAGAGCTACCTTGAAGACATGACACTTATTTCCTCAGTTTCAGAATTATTGCCATTGCTTGAGATCAGTTGTTTAGTGTCTGCTCTGAATAGATTTAAAATTCTTAAAAGGAAATTGTATGGCAATTTGAGAAATAACCAGAATCATCAATAAACTGGAATACTCTATGAGGAAGTTCAATGCTATATAAATTTTGACTTTGAAATCTATAATAATTCTTGGTAGTTGAAAAACCAAAGTATATGTTTAGCTTATAGTAAGTAATTATTGGTTGTTTTAATCCTATATGTTGATAATCTGTTTTGAAGCTTAAGAAATGTTCTTTATAGAAAACTATTGCTATTTCTAGGAATGCATAACTTAGAGTGGCTCCTGGCAGAAAAACTGTGCACCTCTGAAAGTCCCAGCACCTACAGAAAAAAAAACCTGGTACCTTATTGTTTATATCCTGTGTTGCTGGACAACATCCTACAAAGTAGCCAGGCTTATTTGAGTGGCTTGGCTAAAGGAAGATGCATTCATGTTCCAAGCTAACCGAGCATTTCAAGTGCAACTTTATTCCAAGTTGAATCTGAATTAGAACTCTGAGCAGTGCCATCAGCCTGAAAATAATGTGCTGCTTCCCAATTCGCTCTTTGCTTGTTGTTACCTAGTATCGATTTTCATGGAACTTTCCACTGTATTTACATACTGATATATCAGTGTACTCATCTACTTGGTACCAAAAAGGGAGGTACAGAATGTGGAGAAAACCCTGAGACTGAGCCCTGAGTTCCTACCCCACCTTACCCCTAATTCTCCATGTGTCTTTAGCCAGGTTCCCTCACTCTTCTGCATCTCCATCCCTCATCTGTAAACAACCTTTTTTTAAAATTTTATTTTATTCAAGTATAGTCGATTTACAAGGTTGTGTTAATTTTTGCTGCACGGCAAAATGATGCAGTTATGCATATATATATACAGTGGCTCCTGGCAGAAAAACTGCACAGCTCTGAAAGTCCCAGCAGAGGTGGGACTTTCTTTTTCATATTCTTTTCCATTATGGTTTATCACAGGTTACTGAATATAGTTCCCTGTGCTATACAGTAGGACCTTGTCGTTTATCCACTCTATATATAATAGTTTGCATCTGCTAATCCCAAATTCCCAATCCACCCCTCCCCCACTCCCCCCTTTGGCAACCACAAGTCTGTTCTCTGTGTCTGTGAGTCTGTTTCATAGATAAGTTCACTTGTGTGATATTTTAGATTCCACATATAAGTGATATCATATGGCATGTGTCTTTCTCTTTCTGACTTACTTCACTGAGTATGATAATCTCTAGGTCCATCCATGTTTGCTGCAAATGGCATTATTTCATTCCTTTTTATGGCTGAGTAGTATTCCATTGTATATATGTACCACAACTTAATCCATTCATCTGTCGATGGACATTTAGGTTGTTTCCATGTCCTGGCTATTGTGAATAGTGCTGCTATGAACATAGGGGTGCATGTATCTTTTTGAATTATAGTTTTATCTGGGTATATGCCCAGGAGTGGGATTGCTGGATCATATGGTAATTCATTTTTAGTTTTCTGAGGAACCTCCATGCTGTTCTCCATAGTGGCTGTACCAACTTACATTCCCACCAATGTACAATGTAGGAGGGTTCCCTTTTCTCCACACCCTCTCCAGCATTTGTTATTTGTAGACTTTTTTTTTTTTTTAATTTATTTTTGGCTGTGTTGGGTCTTTGTTTCTGTGCGAGGACTTTCTCCAGTTGCGGCAAGCGGGGGCCACTCTTCATCGCACTGCACGGGCCTCTCACTGTCGCGGCCTCTCCCGTTGCGGAGCACGGGCTCCAGACGCGCAGGCTCAGTAGTTGTGGCTCATGGGCTTAGTTGCTCCGCGGCATGTGGGATCTTCCCAGACCAGGGCTCGAACCCGTGTCCCCTGCATCGGCAGGCAGACTCTCAACCACTGCGCCACCAGGGAAGCCCCTGTAGACTTTTTAATGATGGCCATTCCGACTGGTGTGAGGTGGTACCTCATTGTAGTTTTGATTTGCATTTCTCTAATAATCAGTGATGTTGAACATCTTTTCATGTGCCTATTGGCCGCCTGGATGTCTTCTTTGGTGAAATGTCTATTTAGGTCTTCTGCCCATTTTTCAATTGGGTTGTTTGTTTTTTTGTTACTGAGTTGTATTAGCTGTTTGTATATTTTGGAGATTAAGCCCTTGTGTAAATGACAAGCTTTGATTCTCAAACTTCTAGGCTGGTTTTGTGAGTGTGTGTGCGTGTGTGTGCACACCCACACACATGCTTTAACTAGCATATTAGGTCATATTTTATGTCCAGTGAAGTTGTGTTTTTATGTTGTGTATTTACACTTTAGAATAGGTTGGAGCCCTTTATATAATCAGTACACTTAGTACATTCTGTCCATTATGTAGAATTTTGAATATAATATTTCTATTTTTTTAGCTACTAAGGGTTCTGGTTTTAGTATGTTTACATTTTTGGCATATTTTTGGTAAACATTCATCATTTATTTGATATCTCAGAATCACAACTTTCAATTATAAAGCTGTTTTGATAAGGAAACTTGGTCGATTCCTTGATGATTATTGTTTTCCAGAAAAACATCGTCATAAAAGCAGAAAGTGCCTGTAAAGGCTTTTGAAACCAGAGTCCTTGATCAGATCAGGATTCAGCACTATCAAAGGAGTAGGGTCAATGACAAGCATGCTTCTAGCATCATTGCTTTAGAATTTTGTTGTTGAATGTCAGGCCTAGAGTGAGACACACAACAGTTGCTCAATAAGTGCTTGGTGACTGTATGTCTGTACTCATGTACTACTTGATATACAAGTAAAAGAGTTAAATAAGAGTAAGGATAGCATAGAAGGAGTCTTAGAGTATAGGGTGTGTATTAGTCTGCTCGGGCTGCCTTATCAAAATACCCTGGACTGGGTGCTTTACACAACAGAAATTTATTTCTCACTGTCCTAGAGGCTGGGAAGTCCAAGATCAAGGTGCTGGCCAATTCAGTTCCCGATAAAGGCTCTCTTCCGGGCTTGCAGAGGCCTATTTTCTTGCTGTGAACTCACAGGTCAAGGAGAGAACAAGAGATTTCTCTCAGGTTTCTTCTTATAAGGGTACTGATCCCATCATGAGGGCTCCAGCTTCATCATGACTTAATTACCTCCGGAAGATCCCATCTCTAAATACCATCACTTTGGGGTTGGGAGCCTCAACATATGAATTTGGGGGACTACATCTCAGTTCATAGCAAGGTGAAGATACTTAACTGTTTACCTTTACCTGTTACAGTCTGAGCTGTAATTTTACATTAATAATTGGAAATTAGTCAAATAAAAAGGCTAACTGTTTAATGTATAGAGTATGTTGCTACTAATACAGGCAAAGGGACAAAAGTTACGCTTCCCAGGAAGAAAAGTGGCAACTTAAATTAAAACTATGACTGTAGAAAAAATTTAAAGAATTTCTTGTCAAATGACTTCTGCAGTTCTGAGTCAAATAGGAACAGGGTTGTTTTTTCTACATGATGAATCTCCTGTAATGTAGTATTTGAACTTATCACCTAGTCATCTTCTGTTGACCTGTGATTAAAATCTTGGCCTTTAATTGGAGGCTCACTGTTTGAACCTTGATGTTTTGCCACCAGCCCAGCCTATACAAGCTTTTGATAAAAAGGGTGATGTTTTTCTGTCTGTCTGTCAGGCAGGGAACCCAGGTAGAGGTAAAACTGCCTGTAGCAGAATGGTGTCTGAGCTTCAGTCTCTAGACCTTTGCCCTGCCATCACCTTGGTAAACCTGTAGCCTTTCTTTTCTAGAAGAGACTTATTTGAGCATGATAGTTTTTCTGTGCTCACCCATGAGAACATAGCGCATAAACTACTCCAGAATTCCTATACAAGGACAGAAAGATGAAATGACAGAAGAAATTCTGCGTTTATGCCTACGTGGATTGAACATGTCAGAACATAACTGGCTGTCATGCTGAATTTTCTCTCTCCAGATCTGAAAGGAGAACAGCGTGAACAGTTTGCAAGGGCTCTGACTGTTTTAGTAATATTGTTTACGTTTTTAATTTAGTGCATTAAATTCTCACCATACAAGTTATGTTGTACCTCGTACAAAACCTTTGTTTCCCGAAACTCAGCACACTGGGAAGAAACTTAAAGAGTACTGTCAAGAGATCCAGTTAGGAAGCAATTCCTAGGAGATGCTGTTCTAGGAACTATTCTGGGCAGGGGAGATACTGATTTTGAAACGTGCATCAGTTTTCCATCTATTTCTCATTTCTGATTTTTTTCCCCTAAACTTAAACTTGTTTTAATTTGGAAAGTTTTAAACCCATAGAAAAGTTGAAATAACAGTCCAGTAACTGCATATATACCCTGACTTAGATTTACTGACTGTTAACATCTTGCCATCCCCTCTCAGTTTCCTCTCCAAATATATATACACACTTCCCTCTTGCCAAATCATCTAAAAGTAGGCTAAAGATATCATGACTTTTTACTCTTAAATTCTTAGCATGACTCTCCCAAGAACAAGGGCATTCTCCTACTCACCCGCATTATTACCATGTGCTTTATGTTGCTGCAGTAACAGATTACCAGTGGCTTAAGACAATACGGATTCATTTTCTTACAGTTCTGTAGGCGAGAAGTCCAATACAAGTCTCAATGGGCTAAGATCAAGGTGTCTGCAGGGTTTCATTCCTTCCTGGAGGTTCTAGGGGAAAATCCATTTCCTCGCCTTTCCAGCTTCTGGAGGCCAACCTCATGCTCCGGTCTGTAGCCTCCTCCTCCATCTTCAAAGCCAGCAACCTAGCCTCTCTCTGAGCCTTCTTCCATCATCACATCTCTCTCCCTGACCACAGCTAGGAAAGCTTCTTCACTTTGTGATTAGATTTGGTCCACCCAGATAATCCAGGATAATCCCCCCATCTCAATGTCCTTAACCTTAATCAGATCTGCAAAATCATTTTTGCCTTATAAAGTAACATAATCATAGGTTCCCAAGATGAGGGTATAGACATCTCTGAAGGGCCATTGTTCTGGCTACCACACCACACCTAACAAAACCAGCCTTCATTCAAAGTTTATCCAACGTACAGTCTATAGTCAAATTTCCCCAGTTACCAAAAAAGTGTCATGGATCCAATCAAGGTTTACACATTATAATATGTCTCTTTGGTTTCCACTAATCTATAACAGCCTCATCAGCTCCCTCTCTTTTTCATGACATGGAATCCTTTGATAAAGAGTCTAGGCCAGTTACCAAGTAGAGATCTGAATTTAGCTAAAAGTTTCTTTGTGATTATATCCAGACTGAACATATCTGTCAAGAATACCCGTGTAGGTGGTGTTTTGTGCTTCCCACTATGTCACTTCATATAAAGTCTGGCTGTGCTGCTACTGGCAATGCCAAGCTTGACTTTTTGTTTAAGGTAGTGACTGCCAGATTTCCCCATTGGAAAGGTGGGGGGTTTCTCTCTAAAATGCTTGATAGAAGTTCGCCATCTTTGGGAGACAGAATCAAGGAACACATTCACAGAGCCAGACTTTAACGCAGCATTTTTCACACTGTGGGTCATGGCATATTAGTGAATTACAAAATCATTCTAGTGGACTTTGAACCCCCCAGAGGAACTAGGACAGGGCCTGGGTAATGGTGGATTCCTAGTAAATATCTGCTAAAGAATGTATGGCTCAATAATAGGCAGATAACCCAATTAAAAAATGATCAAAGGGAATTCCCTGGTGGTCCAATGGTTAAGAATCCGCCTTCCAATGCAAGGGACGCGGGTTCGATCCCTGGTCGGGGAACTAAGATCGCACGCGCCACGGGGCAACTAAGACTGTGCGCCGCAACTACTGAGCTCACCCGCTCTAGAGCCCGTGCACCACAACGAAGAGCCTGCGTGCCGCAACTAAGACCCGGCGCAGCCAAATAAATAAATAAATAAATATTTTTTAAAAAAATGATCAAAGGGTCAGAATTGCCACTGCTCTAAAGAAGGTATACAAATCATCAGTAAGCACATGAATAGATGCTCGGTATCACTAGCCATCAAGGAAATGAAGATCAAAACCACAAGACACTTCTTCACATCCACTAAGATGACTATAATTTTAAAAGATGGGTAATCACAAGTGTTGGCAAGGATGTGAAGAAATTGGAACCCTCGTGTACTACTGGTGGAAATGTAAAATGATGCACCCACTTTAGAAAACAGTCTGACATATTCTCAAAGGGTTAGAGTTACCATATATGACCCAGCAATTCCATTTCTCGGTATATATACCCAAGAGAAATGAAAACATACATCCACACAAAAATTTAGATGTGAATGTTCATAGCAGCATTATTTATAATAGCCAACAAATGGAAACAACCCAACTATCCACCAAGTGATGAACAGATAAACAAAATGGGATAGATCCATGATGTATCCAATGCGATACTATTTGGTAATAGAAGAAGTACTACTGTATGCATGAACACGGATAAACCTTGAAACCATGTTAGGTAAAAGAAGCCAGTCACAAAAGATGACATATTGTGTGATTCCATTTATATTAATAGGAATTATATATGAATGTCCAGAATAGGGAAATCTATAGAGACAGAAAGTAGATTAGTGGTGACCTAGGACTGGGGTTGAGGATAAATGGGAAGTCTAACAGGTGCAGGGTTTCTTTTTGGAGGAGATAAAAATGTTCTAAGTTAATTGTGTGATTGTGTGACTCTGTGACTATACTAAAAACCAACCATTGAACTGCATATACTAAGTGGGTAAATTTTATGGTATATGAATTCTGTCTCAGTAAAGCTATTATTTTAAAAAATGCCCGTGACCGAGCCCCACCCATGCCAATTAAAGTTGAATTTTGGCAGGTCAAGTTTGTCATCAGGTATTTTGTTTAAACTTCTCTAGTTAAGTTTTTAATGTCTAGCCAGAGTTATAGCTACTGGTTTAGACTAACTACCAAAATCCTTCTCAGTGCCAGAACACTGTAAATCCAAAAGTCTAGTGCTTTATGCCTGTCCCAGTGAACAAGGTGATTTAAAAGCACAAGGGGACAAGCTGGTGGTCACCCCCCAACACACCTTAATAATAGTCATGATTAATTTCTTTGGCTGACATCTCTGAGTGAGTAGAAACTCCAGTTCCCCTGCAACATATATATATATATATATATATATATATATATATATATAGCAAGTATATTAAGAGTATTGCAAGTTTCTAAATCGTGGACAGACAGAAGGCAAAGAAAGCAAATGAAAAATCTTTGATTGTGATTATTGAAGGAGGAGACAAATTTCTGAAGAGGAGAAATTACTTATTAAATATGAAAAATAGCTACTCACATGATTGTGTGTGATGAAAACTATTGAAGGATAGACTTAGTGATGAGGTTTAGCAGTTTCTAGGAAGAAAAAAATAATATTGTAATCAAGGTAACTGGACTATTTTATTTCTTCCTATTTATGAGGGTTTAGCCAAGATCATTTTAGAAAAAATTTTTAAAAACCTGATTAAAGAACCCATCAGAATGGTACCACCTCCATTATTTTTGCCACAGACAAATTAGACAGGTTTTGAAAGTGTTGAAGATTGAGCAGTTGTAAAAAGCAGGAGCGATCGATGGAAGTGTCATTGTCACATCTCGTAAGAATCACTCGGTATTATTAGGAATCTAGGTAGGTGACCTGACCTTTTTATAACTTTCATCAGTTTAAGCTCTGACGGATAATGGCTAAGTGGTCTTTACAGGTTACCTTAACATGTCTCAGTTTCTCTGTCTATACAACAGAACTAATTAATCCCATGCCAAAGAATTTAATCAAGTTTCAGCTGCAGTGAATATGGTCAGACATCTTATTAGGCCTAGTATAAGTCAAGGTCTGATCCAGAAAACAGAAACCACTTCAAGTGTTCCCATAAATTCCTTCAAGTGGGAATTAAATGTAGGGAATTGGTTATTACAGGTGAATGAGGACCTGAGTGTCAAACAGAGGACATTAGGAGAACCTGTAGATTAGCAACAGCAAGCAGCCACTGCCTCCCTTTAGCTCTTTCCAAAGGGAAGAGCCATTTACTGGAGCACAAAGGTACCCAAAGGAATTTGGGGCATGGTAGGAGCTAGAGCCAAAAAGGAGATGTGTCTGCTGTTGGAGACATGACCCAAGGCAGAGGGGGAGGGAGAGGAATAGCAATGCCCTGACTTCTTCTCCTTTCCCTTTAGCCTTCAGTTTCCCGTCAGGGCCTCCCATTGTCAGTACCCAGCTGAGAACCTGGAAAACAGCTGGCAGGAGTCAACGCCTGCCTCCCCCTGATACAGATCACAGCAAAGGTGAGGAATGGATCTTAGGGCGAACAAGCCTGGACTTTCAGGGTTCACCCCTTTTTTATTCTGTATCCATTAAAACTTGGTGCTTCTGCCCAATTCAAGGTAACTACTCATCATTTAAAGGAATTCTCCCTCTCTCCCCAACAAGGGTGAGTCAGCCTCATCCATCATTGAATTCATCTCAAGTCTAGGATCTCTGCAGTCCCATGTCAAGGCAGATGTGATTCCTCATATATGGTGACCTCTGAACTAGAATGGAAAGTTAATACTACCAGCTCCTCATGTAAAATAGTAGAAGAAATAGCACCTCACACCCATTAGGATGACTATTATTTTTAAAAATAAAATTAAAAATGAAACGGAAAATAGTAGATTTTGATGAGGATGTGGAGGAGTTGGAACCCTTGTGCGTTGCTGGTGGAAATGTAAAATGATGCAGCCGCTCTGGAAAACAGTTTGGTGGTTCCTCAAAATGTTAAACATAGAATACCATATAAGCCAGCAATTCCATTTCTCTGTATATACCCAAAAGAATTGAAAGCAGAGATTCAAACTGATAACTTGTGCACCAATGTTCATAGAAGCATTGTTCACAATAGCCGAAAGGTGGAATCAATTCAGATGTCCATCCACAGAAGAAAGGATAAACAATATGTGGTATGTACACACAATGAAATACACAGCCTTAAAAAGGAATGAAATTCTGATACATACTATAAGACAGGTGAACTTTGAAAATATTATAAGTGAAATAAGCCAGACATAAAAGGACATATATGATTCCACTTATATGAGGTACCTGGAATAGGCAAATTCATAGAGGCAAACTATAGAATAGTGGTTACCAGGGGCTGGGAGGAGGAGGGAATGGGAAGTTACTCTTTAATGAGTACAGAGCTTCTATTTGGAAGATGGAAAAGTTCTGGAAATAGTGATGTTGGTTGTACAACATTGTGAATGTACTTAATGCCATTAAACTGTACACTTAGAAATGATTCAAATGGTAAGTTTTATGTATATTTTGCCACAAAACTTAGGAGTTTGGGATTAACAGATACACACTACTATATATAAAATAAACAATAAGGACAGGGAACTATATTCAATATCTTGTAATAACTTATGATGGAAAATAATCTGAAAAAGAATATATATATATATATATATATATATATATACACATACACATACACACAACTGAATCACTTTGCTGTACACCTGAAACTAACACATATTGGTAATCAACTATACTTCAATTTAAAAAAAAATAAGGAAGTGGAAAACAAAAAGAAACCATTGATTAGTATATGCATAAAAATGCAGGGCTGCTGCAGCCTCCATTTCTATAACTGGTCACATTTCTCTAATTGGTGACATTTATTACTTCCTTCTTCTACCATCCATCCCATGTTGCCCTTGCCCTCTGCCAGCGCTCAGCCGCTCAGAGTGTTTTACCTATTTGTGTTGAACTGAGCCTTTGTTCCTGAAAAAGGCTGAGTTCTTGGCAGTTCTGCCTTTAGTTGGCTGCTATGGTTTTTTTTCCATGACTGTTACTATGGACCTGGAAATACTAAAAGGGGTTCCAGTGAATCCGACGTAGTCCTCTCTGCCTTTACTGCATAGAAGCAACTCACTTTGCCCTTGGCAATTGAGGTCAGTCCTTCCAGGCATCAAACTGACCCCTTTCTCTGCCTGTTGGTTCAGTAGTGTGAGAAGCCCAAAATAGCTGATGGACAGTCTCTCTTACCCATATAATTTAGTCATTGTTGTATTTTCTGGTGGAAGCATTCCTTCCTGAGTGCCTCTAGACCAAAGTTGTGGGAACAGGAGCAGAACCTCCATGAGTAGTTTTAATAATGAGAAGAGGGACCATTCCTACTTCTAATCCTTGGATTCCCAGACCTATACTTTCTTGTTATTGGAAAAACAAATAAATAAATAACAGCACTGTATATTGGTCTCTTGAGTCAAAGTACCCCAGCACTCCAGCCTTGTACATGTTGTTTCCCAACTGGACCATAGCTGAATCCTGCATCAGCCATTTCACCCAGTAAGTTTCTTGGCCAGCAACATTGTTGAATAGCACACCATGATTGCGAATAAGAGCTTGAATAAATCTCCTGATAGTGGTGCCCCTCGAAACATTTCAGGCAAGGAAAGCAATTCCGTTCTCAGAGTGGGTACAACACTGCCCCCTCCAGGACGCAAAGCGTCTGGTCGTCTGCTTCTCCACCTGAGCCAGCCCGTGTCTTTCCCCTGCTCTGTTCTGGATCATAGGGGACTGCCCTTTGTACAGTGTTTCCTGGCTCTTGGGACAGTTATCTTACAGCGGGACAACAATGGGAAGTAGTAGTAGAAGATTTGGGGAGTGGGACAGGGTCTGAGCATGTATGTTATGTGGTCAAATGTAGGCCAGATCTGCAAATCAGTCACTTTGAAACGATTTGTGATGTTTCTTTCATAAGTGCATTTAGTCTGTTGAAAGTGCACTTTTTTTTTTTTCCTTCCTAAGATTTCAGGGAATAACAGAATGATTTAAAGACTAAATGGAGACAATTTTCACATCTTTGGCAAACTTCTCTTAAATGAATTGTCAGATCGACCTCTTTAAAGATTATAAATTGTGTGGTAAAATTAAATTAAACAGGTTTTACACTCTTGGCAAAGTTCTCTTAAATGATTTCTTGTCAGATTCAAGCTCTTTAAAGATTATAATTGTGTGGTAAAATTAAACTTAACAGGTTTAACACACTCCTTTAGTGTTTTAGGCGTCTACGTGAGCATGTTGGCCTACTGATAATAAAGGTGACTTCTCACATAGGTTCAGTGCCTGAAGCATACAAGTTTTGGGTTCTGATGTCTGTTCCTGGGTATATCAGATAATCTTTAGGCCATGACTGAATGCCTCTTATTTCACCTTCTCCAGATAATGATTATTCTGCTGCCCATTTCACATAAACATATTGAATGTCTTCATTCAATAATGTGCTTTCATAATAAGCAGAAGATGAAGGCTAAGTAGAAATTCAGATCTACAAAGAAGAAACAGTACTAACCCAGATGCTGGGGGGTAGTCATTCTAGCCATGAGACCTCCACAGTGGACACTGGCTGCCATCTGTTTCTTTGGTTTTTTTGAGAACATTTTTTTAAAATTGAAGTATAGTTGACTTACAGTGCTTCAGGTGTACAGCAAAGTGATTCGACTATACAAATACATATATATCTATTCTTTTTCAGATTCTTTTCTATTATAGGTTATTACAAGATATTGAATATAGTTCCATGTGCTATAGAGTAGGTCCTTGTTTATCTATTTTACGTATAGTAGTATGTGTCTGTTAATCCCAAATTCCTAATTTATCCCTACCCCCCCTTCCCCCTTTGTTAACCATAAGTTTGTCTTCTATGTCTGTGAGTCTATTTCTGTTTTGTAAATAAGTTCATTTGTATCATTTTTTTAGATTCCACATATAAATAATATCATATGATATTTGTCTTTCTTTGTCTGACTTACTTCACTTAGTATGATAATCTCTAGGTCCATCCATGTTGCTGCTAATGGCATTATTTCATTCTTTTTTATGTCTAGGTAGTATTCCATTGTGTGTATACACACACACACACACACACACACACACACACACCATATCTTCTTCATCCATTCATCTGTCAGTGGACATTTAGGTTGCTTCCATGTCCTGGCTATTGTAAATAGTGCTGCTATGAGCATTGGGGTACATGTACCTTTTCAAATTATAGTTTTGTCTGGATGTACGCCCAGGAGTGAGATTGCTGGATCTTATGGTAACTCTATTTTTAGTTTTTTAAGGAACCTCCAAACTGTTCTCCATAGTGGCTGCACCAATTTACATTCCCACCAACAGTGTAGGAGAGTTCCCTTCTGACTGCATCTCGAGCAAGGCTGAAGCCACGGTCCAAACCAGCTTTTAGACCAACCAACCATTGCCTCCAGTTTGGCTCAAGTAACTGTAATACCCATGTCCTCCAATTTTCCAGGTTAAAATGCTTGATGCGTCCATCTGAAAGATTTTCTCATTTGTGGTAGGGCTTTCAGGTTTTTGTTTTTAATCATAAGGTAAACATGTTCATTGGAGAAAGTATAGAAAATACGGAGAAACACAAAGCATGATCCAGTCACAAAATTAACATTTTGGTATATAGATATCCAATCTTTTTTCAGTTCATATAGATATATAATTATGTTCTTTTAAAATATAGAGTGCCTACAGTTTTTTTTGTTCAACTTCATATTATGGCTAAAAATAAACTATATCAAACATTTTTTCTATGGTATCAAATATTTTCTACTATGTAATTTCTAATGACTGCATAGTTCTCCACAGTGTGGATATGCCATAATTTATTTAATAAATTAGAGGGTTTAGGAAAAAATCTGTAGTTGAGCAGCTAGAGCCATCCCCTTAAGGTTGTTGTAACACATAAAACCCGTCCGCCAAACTCTTTGACATACACAAATCCTCGAAGGAATGGTTTTTCGTGTGAAATGGTTATAGCTGTCAATCATTTATTCTCCATGTCATGGCTCTGGTGCTCTCTCCAGGTTTTTAGGGGGTGATTATGGATTCCTGTCAAATGAGATGTCTACTATATATTCAACACGAGGCAGTTTGTATTTTTCTCCGTCTATTGCTTTCCCGTCAGGGGAAGTTAAGCACATCTCTGTGAGCCAAAGGGGAATGGGATAGACGTCTAGTGCTGGCAGCACACGGCAGACATGCTAGGGCCCCAGAGATCCCGCATAAGTAGATTAGACTGCTACATAAATACATTTGTCTTGATTGTCACGTTCCACCCAGGGTTACACCTACATGCTCCAAGCCTGTTTTTCAAAGGCAGTTTGCCTCCCTTGTTGCTTTTTAGCCACCCAGCCCACAGGCATTTTTTGTGTTACAGCTATCAAAGATGATTAAGGGGCTGGGAGAGTTGATATATAAGGACAGATTAAGAAAACTAAATATTTACAACTTGACTGAGTGATAGCCAAGGGGAAGATACTATAACTGTCTGCTGGGCTCAAATCATGGAAGAGATATTGTTTTGCTTTCCCCAGTAACTCAATTTTAGGGATATCTAAATTCAGAGAAAGTTTTCTGAAGATGACATCACTTATGCTAATTAGATAATCGTGTCAGTTGAAATTACATTTCGCTGCTTACTAGCAGAAACTTGGAATAGCAGTGGCTTAAACAAATAAGGTTTCATTTTCTCTCCTATAACATGAAGTCGAGAAATGTATCATCTGGGGCCATGTGGCAGTTCCATGATGTCATCCGTGCCCCCATGCCCTCCTGTCTTTGGCGCCATTATTCTCAGCATGATATTCATACTCAAGGTCACCTGGTATTTGAAGAAGAGCTACCACAGCTTCACTTACCTTGGCTGAATTCCAGAAAGGGGAAGGCAAAAGAGGTCCCTGCCAACTAAGACTGCTTGGAAGACCTTTCTCGGAAGCCCATTTCCTGGTTCCAGTTTATATCTCGTTGACCACCACATCAACAAGAGGGGCTGGGAAATTGAGCAGGGTTTTTGGTTCGGTTGATTTTGTTTTTACGTTGGGTACCTTGCTTACCACAGTGGTATCAAGGTCCTTTGACTGAGAAGGCGTGGGAACATGGCTGCCGGGTAGGCAACTGGTGGTTTCTGTCACAACGACTTACCTCTTAAAGCTTCTGAGAAGTCTGGACTCGGAGACACAGTGGCATTTGCTATGATGTTCCATTTGTAAAACTAGCCCTTGCAATCTAATTTATTTACTTCTCATCACTCATCTATTTCAATTTATTTGTCACAGCATACCCTGGGTTGATGCTAAATAAACCAGCCATCTCAGCAGACCTAAGAATAATAGTTAACTACAACTTACTAGCTTTTACCCAGTTCCATGCACTGTGTTATGTACTTCACATCACCTGAATGGTTTGCTTCAAAATCCTCCAGGGGGGATGGGGAGTAGATATGGATAAATGAAATCATACTCACCGTGAGTTGCTAATAATTGAAGCTGAGCAATGGCTATATGGAAGTTTGTTATTGCTTATATACTCTTCTCTCTACTTTTGTAATAATGGAAATTTTCCCAGTTAAGATCTTTAAATCACCTCGTCTACATCTTACTTTATTTCATATGAGGTCGGTACTATTACCCCTAGCTAACAGTGCTCGGGGCAGTTAAGCAGCATCACACAGTGAGTGAGTGGCAGATTTAGGATTCAGACCCAGGTCTGCCTGACTTAGAAGCTTGTGCTCTAACCCTTATTATTCAAAGAAAGCATGCTTCCGAGGTAAGGAGACTGAAACTCGTCAGAAATGTAGATTTTCAGGCCCCACCCAAGCCCTATTACAGGACCCTCGAATAAGGTTTGTTTGCACACCCGGGGTTCCCATGCTCTGTCCACTGCACTGTTATTGCCTTGGTAGCCACAACTTAACCAACTCAATCGTGAGTTTCCCATAAAAAATGATACCCTCTGGTGAAGCAAGAAGCCTTATCATGAGTCACTACTTGGTAGCATTTAATGATAATTGAATAGGCATTTAATTCAGAGCGGTTAACCTGTCTCAACCTTGAGTGTCTGCTGTAGTGCTGAGCACTAAATGCCTGTGTGTCAGTTAAGCGTCATTCTGACTATGTGTCAGCTGCTAATAATCACTGCTTGCTTGAAACTTAGTTTGGTTTGTTCTATTGAAATAACGCCCTTGCTTCTATTAACTTAAGGTGTTGTGAGTTTTAAACGTTTTGGGACTTACAGAAACCTGTTCTACCTTCCGGCAGCATCACCTCTGCTTACCCACCTCTGTATAACTTTCCTGAAAAGACATGATTTTTCGCCCTAACATCTTCAGTCATCTTGTATCATTTCAGCCCTGTTTTTGAAAGAAAGAGAACTATGGGTTAGTTCTTGTGTGTCACGTAGGCGGAACGTCAGCCTCCATTTCTCCCTCTGCGCCTTGGCTGTGCGATATGGTCTATAGGATCCCTTCCAATGTCATTCTTCTCTAACCCCACATAACGTGATTCTTCAAGCCCCCCAAAACAAAAACATTATGAAGACACTGGACTGTATGTGAAGTCTACTTGATTATGTTTTTTCAGCCAGTAAAAGGATCCCTCATTGATTCGTACTCGTTTCTCTGTCCGAATAATGAATGCCTTAACGCTGTGTAGCTTCCTTGCCTCAGATCCTTGTTAGAACCAGTCAATGAATGAATGAATAAATGGATGAATGAGGCCTGTCATCCATCTCAACTATAATCTGCTTTCTCACAGAGGCTGGGCCCTCTGCTTTTGAACAGCTTAAAAGATTTTCAAGCTGCCAGGTGAATGTGTTTGTTTTATATATTATAATCACCTTCAAACCATGTATATACTTAACACCCTAAGCTGTTCTTCAACTTCCATAGCAGAAGAGGTAAGGGAAAAACCTACAAAAGAGCAGGCATCCAAGCCATCCCCAGGGACCATCACTGTATAGGTCAGGCCCATGCTGGTTGAAGGTACAAGCATCAGAGTCACTTCATTCTTCTTCCACGCACTCTTTCTCCTACAAGAGTAATTTTAAGCCAGTTTATGTATAAGATAATGTTCTCACAAAATTAAACCTAGGAAAAATAGCATGCTGTAATATAGTGACAATAACAACCATTTTGCTAGACATGCCTTAGAATGTCTTGTCCACCCCTATCTTTTCCATGCTATAAGTAAAGTGTGTTTCTGATTTGTTTTGCAGGGCAGCCTTTGGCAAGGAGTCAGAAGTTCTTATTGGGAACCTGGGTGATAAATTAATCCCTCCACAGGACATCCTCCGTGATGTCAGCGACCTCAAAGCCTTGGCCAACATGCATGAGAGCTTGGAATGGTTAGCAGGTCGAACAAAGTCGGCTTTCTCCAATCTTTCTACATCCCAGAGTAAGTACCAGCAGGGTGGTTCCTGTGGGGACAGCTGAGGAACTAGACTGAATACTTTCATTTGAAATGCGAGTGTGTCTACACATCACCATAAGGGGACATGTCCGAGTTGTTGGAAGATCTGTGCAAGAATTCTGCTTGTGCTGAGCCTCTGGTACTTTGTGATTCTGTGAAAGGAAGTAATCTCAGCTTCCCCATGTGGGGCGTGGGAAGCCAAAAAGGTCCATGTTAACATAACTTGATGTTAAACCTTAGAAACACCAGATTGTGTAAGATTGAACCACTGTGTCTCAAGAACAGAAAGCAATATATTTTGTCCTCCTTACAACTTCTCAAGGGTAGAAACTGTGTCTCAGAGCTCAAAGCTGAGCACACCGTTGATGTTTTCATTTTAACTGCTAGAAAAGGAATGAAAAAGTATCTAAAAAGAGAATAATAGAAGTGATCAAGTTGCTAGAAAACAGAGACAATGAGAAAAACAATTATTCTGGAAAAGAGATGGCTGAAAGATAACCTCATTATACATTTCAAGGAAATTAAGGAATAGGGTCTGAAGTAAAAATGGGAAACCTTTTTCTATCAAGGACCAATGACCAATTATTTCAAAAATAATTTGAAAACTTTGGGACACAAACTTTATTCAATAAGTATAGCACAAATGTTTTTTAAAAGCATTAGTTCAGAAGTGTTAAACAGTTAAAGACAAAGAAAAAATGATATGAAGAAGGAATAAAGGAGATGGGAGATTTGAATGCATGAATGGAGGGACAGAAAACAGGATAGAAAAAAGCAAAAGAACAGCAAGAACATGAAAGAAACGGAATCAGCTCTGAAGTTAGCATTAGAGTGAACTGTTAGAAGATTATTAGAAGGAAAAAGCTTGTATTATTTGGACTGTGAACTTCAAAGAAAGTTATTTTTTATCATTGTCTCTTGAAAAGTTATTATTGCTTGATTAACCATGATTTCCAGCCCAGAGAGGGAGCAGATGTGGATGAAATAAACCAGAGTAAATTATGCCCTGAAACACAGGCCCCACGGGCAGAGTTTAGGAGACCTTTGAATGCTCACTTACTTATGATCTCATGCTGATTGTGTAGCTGTCCTGGGGGTCAACAGGGGGTGAGGAAAGCAGATGGAAGGAGGGGGCTTCTGAGATTATGTATTCTGCTTTAGAAATCTTCTTAAAATATTACTTTTTATTTGTACTCTTATTTTTGCACTTTTTAGTATTTAAAATATTACTTTTAGCTGATGATAAAATTGTACATGTTTATTCTTAGAAATGTATTCACCTACTAAGGATAGTTTGGACTCAGTATCGGGTCTGAGCAGACTCTGCCTAAGTAGGTATCCTTGAGAGGTTTTCAACTTTATAACGACCTCATATCAGGGAACCTGTCACAAGTAGTAGTCAGAATTAGCCATTTTATCTCCCAGACTCACCCTACTCCACCAAAAAAAAAAAAAAAAGTCAGAAAGAGCTGACTCCCTTTTGCTAGTTGCAAAATAAACAGCTCTGAAAAGGGACCAGATGCCTCTTTTCCTAGTTTCCTTTGACTCTTGCAAATGTAGGGCTGCTTGGGTTGGTTTGTTAGTGACGATTGGAAGGAGTCCTCTCGTTCGGTGGGCCATCAAAGTCTAATATTTAATAATGTAGTCTCTTATTTTGGTAGCACAGCCTCCCAGATTTCTGTTCTGTCCATCCTAAAAGAGCTCCACAAGGCAAAATAGGACACAGCCTCCATAGCAAGCCACTGAGTGATTCACACAGTCCAACCTGGCTTCAGCTGTTCTCAAAAAGAGAAAGATGCTCTCTGAGTTATGGTCAACTTTGTAATTGCACCATTTACCTGTTGTGTTCACGTCACTGAGAGCCCCTAGTACAGCTGATGTCTAATTCATGTCTTCCAGCACCTCTGTTATTCTGGCAAAGACCTCTTGTACCATGCCCATTAATACCTCTCATGTGCTCAGTTCCGTTTTATAGGTTGTACCTTCTCAGTTCCTTTCAGGGTGATTATTCCAGCCAGTGAGTAATTTAAGTGACTGTTAGCATTTTGACGATCAGTACAAAACCCAAGTGAACTGTAATCACTACTTATGTTGTCTTTGTAAAAACAGAGCATCCAGCAAACCTGGTTTATTCTGCTAACAACATGCCTCACTCACCCACATGCGTCTATTCTTTGAATTCCCAGGAGAGATGCCCACTGATGTTTATAATTTGAACAAAGCAGGGAATGGGTTACTTTGATTGCTCCATGTCAGTGTGACTTTAGAAAGGGAATAAAGGACAGCTCTTTATTATTCTTTTGAAAAGTGAACCAAATGATTACCTCAACAAAGGTGTTGCCAAGTCTGGAGACTCGATAGCATGAAGAAAATGCCAGCCTTTTGTCTAGCACTCATAGAGACTCAGGATGGGGAAAAGTCAAGAAAAGAAGCATAGAAGTTTCTTTTTTCGTCCACATCCTTTAACTATTTGGTATGGTAAATGCCATGCTTTATTATAATTAAGAAGCTATGGGCTTCCCTGGTGGTGCAGTGGTTGAGAATCCGCCTGCCAATGCAGGGGACACAGGTTCGAGCCCTGGTCTGGGAGGATCCCACATGCCGCGGAGCAGCTGGACCCGTGAGCCACAACTACTGAGCCTGCGCGTCCGGAGCCTGTGCTCCACAACAAGAGAGGCCGTGATAGTGAGAGGCCCGCACACCGCGATGAAGAGTGGCCCCCACTTGCCGCAACTAGAGAAAGCCCTCGCACAGAAACGAAGACCCAACACAGCCAAAAATAAATAAATAAATAAATAAATAAATTTATTTATTAAAAAAAAAAAGAAGCTACTAATGGAATGGAATGGAGGAAGTTTGCAGAAAATTATTTTCATAGTAGAAAATCTCTTTAGATATTAATAGCAGTATTCTCCTCCACCTGAAATATTTCATGTCATAGTGAAGAGAGTATTGCATTTTAGTGGCAGAGCATGGCTGGCCACTTGCCCAGGAGATGAGTTGACCATTTTTTCAAAGACAGTTTTTCCATCTCTTTTAGTATTTGCCTAAGCATCACTCTGTGTTCTTTACATTTAAAAGAGTCTCCTCGCCTCATGTAGATCCTGACTACACCAAAGGCACTGCTCTTACCTTCACAGTCCATGGTTCCTGCTCCATTTCTCCTGGTATTCCCCTGCTCAGCCTTCCTTAAACGTGTTCTACTTAAGATTCTTTCTGTTCAAAGTCGCAGCCCAATTAAAAGACAAAGAAAACATCATTTATAAAACTGGTAAATCAAAAGACTTCAGGTGTGGCTGGATCCAGAGGTTCACAAGATAATACCATGTTACAGACATGTTTACACACCTGCTCTCTCTCCCCCACTTTCTCTATTTTTGGTGTATTCCCTTTATTGCTTTCCATCTCAGGTAAGACCTTTTCGTATGGCAACATCCTTGGCTACCAGCAGCCCCAAGATTATTTGATCCCAGACAAAAAAAGCATTTTTGCCAAGAGCTCCTGAAACAGTCCTAGAGAAGACTTGGATTGACCTAACTTGACCTCCTCTCATGGGTCTCTCAGGTTCTCTCTGTATATGCCTTGTTTTCTGACTCTTCACCCCCAACTCACGACTCAGTCTCCCACTCCCACTTCTAGAATCTCTTTATGTTCAGGGTCTGTTTTAACAAATATGCTTTCAGTGCAAGGAAGTTGAGCAGGATCATATGTAGCATTGGGCATTCAGGATCTAGGTTTATACATATTTTCTCTCATTGATCACAATTTCAACCTTGTAGTAAAGGCACAGAATAGTATCTGTAGTATCTGCTGTTTGTAACAATCCTAAATGAGAAGTCTGAGATTAACTGTTATGGTTAAGAAAATTCTCAGCAAATTGTGACCTAGACAAAAATTAAGAGTGTATTCAGTTGGAACACTAATGATTTTCTTTTGTATTTTATCCTTTTGTTTTAAGGATGTGTTGCCTTTAAAAATAGAGTACAGAGAACTTGAAGGGGGCTCCAGAGCTTGTTTTGACTGCATTTACTTCCTCAAGGGGGCGCCTCCTTTCTTGGATTCTGTAAAAAAAAATCTCCAGGATTAGAGAATCTAAAACTTCCTTGATTATATATTCTGCTCTTTAAGTAACCTTACCATCAAGGAGGTCATCTGTTTTTTATTAAAGTCCCTTTGCTTCAGTCTAAACCTCTTTCTTCTGTCCTATTCTTCAGAAATTAAATGTTGAATATTTTTTCTATGAAATACTTTAATGTGTCTGAAAACAGTTCCCTGGTCTCTACCTGCCCATCTCTGGATAGTAAAAACTTTTGGCCTGAGGGTCCCACCCAGTCTCTGAGTCCAGGGCAACCAAATCTAGCAGAAGTAGGAGCCCAGGTCAGGCCCAAGTTCGCTTACACTCTCTTGGATGGTGGTTTGACTGTTAGCCTTTGTGAATGTGGCCCATGTTGCAAGTTCCTTCAACACCAGTTTTATCCCCTTCTGGCTCCCTCAGCTCCTGTTACCTTAGTTCTTTCTGTGCCCACGTGCATTGATAATAAAAAGTCATACCGTAATCTTTTTTTTTTTTTTTTGCAAAACCACAGGGTCAAATAAATCTCATAATTTTGGTTCCTGGAATTGGTTCATGAATTGCAGTATTAGTTATGCAGTTATTTATATACTTCTTTTTTTTTTATTGTGGTAAGATATACATAACATCAAACATACCATTTTAACTGTTTTTAAGTGTGCAGTACAGTAGAGTCGTGGGAACTCTGTATTTATTACTATGCAACAGATCTCTGGAACTTTTTCATCTCACGTAACTGAAACTCTGTACCCACTGAACAATAAATACCCTATTTCCCCCTCTCCCCCAACCCCTGGCAACCATTTTCCACTTTCCATTTCTATGAGTTTGACTACTTTTAGATGCCCCCTTATAAGTGGAAGCGTGCAGTATTTGTCTTTTTGTGACTGGCTTATTTCATGTAGCCTAATGTCCTCAAAGTGTTATAGCATATGACCGGATTTCCTTCTTTTTTAAGGCTGAATAATATTCTGTTGTATGGATATACGACATTTTCTTTATCCAGGCATCTGTCAGTGGACATTCAGATTTCACCCACCTCTTGGCTATTGTGAATAATGCTGCAGTGACACGTAAGTGTGCAAATTATACTTCTTTCTTAAAGCAGAACTATTACTAGGGATCTTAGAAATCATCTGGTCTAACTCAGATATTTTGCACATGGAGGAATCAAGGCTTCAGAGTGGTCACTCTGCATGTCTCTGCCTGAACTGGTATGGAAACAAGCCCTCAAATAGCCACTTTAATTTTCTCTCTACTGCATCATTGTCTTGACCATTACCAAGGTTAAGTACTGGCAGTGATAACAGTTCCATTCATACCCTATTCCTATTAAACCATCCAGGAAGGTCATCATATTTTTTCTTTTTAATGAAAACACTTTAATGCCTACAGTCAACTTGTGATCATTTCTGATCATCGTCTTGTGTGTAACCAGACTTTCTATGCTTTAAATATATGGAACTATTGCACATATCCCTTTTTGAATTTCATCTTAGTTGTAATAAAATATCTTATTAATTTTTCTCCCTCTTTTTTTGTTCTACAAATATTTTCAAAGTTAGAAACTCTCCCTGTCTTGTTATCATGTTACAGAATATCTTCTAGCTACTGCACTCTCCTATGGCAGCAGCCACTAACCTTGTGTGGCTATTTACATTTAAATTAATTAAAATTAACTGAAATATAAAATTCATTTGCTTAGTCACACTAGCCACATTTCAGATGTTCAGTGACCACTGTATTAGCGAGGTTGTAGAACATTTCCATCAGCACAGAAAGTTCTGTTGGATTGTGCTATAGATCAACACTTAGGTCGCTACTGATAAAGTTCTAAAATAATGCCAGTTCATACAGTTAGCTTTTTGAAACATACTTGAAATGTCCACCTAGTTATATCAAGACATGGATAAATACTTCACTTGTTCAGTCTCCAAATCCCCTGACAGAGAAGTATGTGTTAGGCCTGGCTTTGTCCAAAATTTTTTCTATTGATGCTAAAGGGAAAAGAGTTTAGTGGTCAAATACACTTGAGACACATTAGGTTACAGAACATTAAATATAGTTCCTGCATACAATAAAACTTTTAAAGTCTTTTTATGTCAACGGAGTAATTACAGCAATGCAGCGTTTCCCAAACGTCTTTATCAATGGAATTCTCTCACCCCAGAGCATCTTACAGGACTTTTCTTTTATGGAACAACTTCTGATAAACACTGTCCTATGCTATGTTTATATAATTTGCTCAGAATCGTTTATTTCTCCCAGCATAGGCACAAGATAGGGCATATGCTTCACTACTGCAGGAATGTAATTTCATATTATTGGCAGATTTGCACACCATCAGATGACTTCTGTTGCAATTTGGTTATTTTATTACTTGATTGAATTATTTTTAGAAATGTTCAAGTCAACCAATATGAAATGACTATGGCTTCTTTTTTGCTTGTTTCAAACCTGGCTGCTGTCCAATCATTACACTTCCCTCACAATTCTCAAAGATTCCAGCTACTAATGTAATTCCACACCTCAGTTCACTGATGAATGTTAATATGTCCAGAGATTGATTTTTTTAAGAAAAATTTTTAATTTAGAATACTTCCAGATTTTGAGTAAAGTTGCAGAGGTAGTACAGAATTCCTATGTATCTCATACCCAGTTTTCCCAGTTGTTAACATCTTACATTTGTTGCAACAGATGAACCAATACTGATACATTATTATTCACTAAGGTCTATATTCAGATTTCCTTAGTTTTTATCTGATGTCCTTTTTCTTTTCCAAGATCCTATCTCTAGGATATCATAATACATTTAGTCATTGTCTCTTTAGGCTCATTTAGACTGTGAGAGTTTCCTAGACTTTCCTTGTTTATGATGACCTTAACAGTTTAAAGGAATACTGGTCAGATATTTTGCAGAATGTCCTTCAGTATGGATTTGCCTAATCTCTTTTCATGATTAGACAGGGCTCGTGGGTTTGGGGAAGGAAAACCACAAAGATAAAAGCATTCTCATCGCATCTATCAAGGATAACTCCTGTCAATGTGACTTATCACTAGTGATGTTCTGGGATTGATTTTTAGGCCTCCAATTCATGTAGTCCCCTCTAGACAGTTCCTTCTGAACTCTAGATCGACTTTCCACTTTCCCACCGCAAATTGCTTTTGTCTCTCTTTCTAGTGACCATTTTTTAACATGATGAATGCATCTATTATAAGCCCAACGTTTGGACAAGTTGAATAGCTGCTTAAAAAAATAGTCGTCCTCCACCTTAAACAATTATGCAGTTGATAAAGATTATAATCTTGTGGGTCTGAAAGGCCTACGGAAGGAGATGTTTTTTCTGCCCTGAGCCACTCGATTCGGGCCTGCAGCTACTTCTTAGTTGCCACATGTGCTAAACAATCCTTAGTAAATGTGTACAAACATATTAATTTCAGACAAAGCCATGCTGAGATTAAAAGAGCTATCTGAATTTTTCTTCACCAAAAAATAAAGTTTTACTTTAACCCATTTACATTAGGTCCTTCTAATGTGCAGTGTTGACTCAAAACCCATTTACAAGTGAAACTTATTTCCTGACAAATGTCCTTTTAGAGTAGCAATTCTCAAAGTTAACTGCATGTCAATTGTAATCAGTTGGGGAGTTTTAAAAAATACTGATGCTGGGCCCCACTCCCAGAGATTTTCATTTAATCGTTCCAAGGTGTGGCCTGGGCATCCCCAAACCGTTCACATCAGAGGTTGAGAACCACTGTCCTAAAGGATTGGTTCTTATCCTTGGCTTATATTAGCATGACCTATTGAGCTTCCGGTCAGACTCTCTGCGGGAGATGCCCAGAGTACCGTGCTTTCAAAAGTCTCCTCAGGCAATTTCAACAAACAGCCAAGGTGGAGAACCACTGATTTTTGAGCCCTCCAGAATTTCTTCTTTAATTTCTAGAGCTCTTATATTTGGGAAATGCTTTATAGTTATTTTGCCAGTTCTAGTCTCAAAAGTTTGGGGTTAACATGACTTCCCATTTTACAGACAAGAACACCAGGCTCAGAGTGTTGTAATTCGTGTCTATACTAGAGTCAGGACAGCTGCCCACTTCTGCTTAGCAGTTCCTAGTTAGCCAAACTGTCCCCCAGATCTGATTAAAAATAAAAACCTTCCTCTTACCTTTTTCAAATCAGTGAAATGAGAAGGGCACAGGAATCGGTGTCTCTCTTAACACAAAAGGCTGTGATTGCCAAACCAATTGAATGAATGTAGAAGTGTTTACAAGTCAATTATATCACTGAAAGTAAAGGTGGACAAGGTCCAGGTGTCTGTACACCCCCCATCCCTCGAGTATATGGTTTTGTCGCCAGCCAGGAGGCCTTTATACATTGCCAACTATGATTCAACATTTTCTAGAAGATGGAATAGGTATTGAATATGAATAGAGCTCTCTATCATGGGCTTTTTCTGCCCTAATGGCAAATGGAAGATAAAATGCAGACGCCCCCCCTTGCTGTTTGTTTTTCTGCCTTGACACAAATGAGAATAAAAATGTCCCTAGACAAGATCTCCTGGGACATTGTCCCGTTTCAGATTTGCTTTTGTCAAACCATTAAGCCAGAATTTTTCTGTCATGATTTCATCTGATTATTTTTAATTAAAACTCTGTGTATGGTAATTTCTCTCCTGCTCCGGTATTTACAAGTTTCAAATATTTGTAGACTGTTTATCAGACAGCTCCTCCTCAGCAGTTGCTTAGCCTAACTCTACATACTTAGTGTCTCGAATCCTCTTTTCCAGGTTGGGCTTTCTCTGCCATCATCATTTTTTGGTCTTATCCGTTGTCATTTTCTTCAGCTGACTCTCATTCTGTGGTTTCACTCTTATCATTCCTCTTCCTCAGTTGGTGACAACTTCCAAATTCATTGTCATTGGTTAGTTTCATGAACATACTGTTTACTAAGAAAATTACATTACCACTGGAATTATACCTTGGTTAGGGCTTTCCCACCTACTGTCCAATCTGGAATTTGTTTTGATCTTATCTCATTGACACAACTTCTACTTTGGTGTGAGCCTTTATCACTTTTTTGAAAAGTGTCCAAATATACTTCCATGTTGTACCAGTTTCCGAATTAATCATATGTTTTGTAGGAATGAAAACACTAAACGACAATTTTATGATGATTCAGTTTTGTTCATTTTCGGTCTTAATTGTACTCTATCGTTACTTATAAGCTGCTTGAAATTTATCTTAATGAAGAAAGAATTGTGTGGAAAGTCCCTGTGCTCAGGGTGTTCACCTGGTTGTTCTTAGGAACTTTCTGAGACCCGTGTTGTCACAAACAATGGAGATGCTGGTAATTCTCTCACTTTATAAGGAAAAACATCTGGACCCCTCCAGCTCCTTCTCCACATTGATGTACTCTGCACTGTTACTACTGATTATCATCTAAGCTTCAGGCTGACCCATGGGGTTCCCATGTTCCTTTCTTCTTAGCACATCTTAAGTACTGATAACACGGGTTAGTCCCCTTTTTAAACATTTCTTCGTTTTTTTCCCTTTCCTCTCATTGAATACCCTCACAGGGCTCCTAGATCGTGGTCATTTTGCCTCCCTCTAAACCTCTGTGTTCTTCTTTTAATTCATAGACTCTTTCCTATGCTTCTCCCTTAGTCTTGGAGGCTTATAGTACATATTTGACTTTGAAGTCAAGTACACTTGGGGACAAATGAGGTAAGTTATTGTATCACCAGAGGGAAATTATTTCACCTTTCTGAACTAAATAGGTCTTCTTACTTGTTAAATAGATATGATGATGCATCCTCATTGGGTTGGTGTAACCATTACATGAGATGATGACCTTGGAGTTCTAAGCATGAGACACAGAGTGGGAACTTAATATGGGGTTCCTGGGGTTACTACTATGAATCCTATCACTGGGGCTCTCACTCACTGCACTGCTTCCCGAATACTGGGTCTTCACCTTCCCCCACCCCTTCAGGGTTCTCTTTTATCTCAAGTCTTGTGGTTGCTTTTGAAACCCTGTTAACATCTGTCCCTTTTGTTTTTCAAAACTATGAAAAGAGGGTTCCGATGTTGTTGAAAAACATGCCAGAACCAAATACAGTTCCTTCTTGTCAATCAGCTGGTCATCTGTCGGGTCCATTGTCCTGTGCCGAGTACTGATTTGAAAACAACACCCTACCTCCCTCAGCAAGGAGGTGATTATCAGTTGTGAAGCTATGGGGGGCTAGTGCTGTGGGCGTTCTGATGTAATTTTGGAGTTCTGAGTATCTACTCGTAAAGAATTATGTGGCTGTTTCTTTGAAAATGCCAACATTTGTATCCAGAAGGGAAATATTTTATGAAAATATGGTAATATCATGGATGGCTTAAATGTGGTGACTGGGAGCTTCCAGATGAATGATTGTATCTTCAAACAAAACTCTAAAATGGAAACAGGAAGAAGAAATAGGAATGAAAATCTCTGGGGAAAGGGGGAGGCAGAAGAAGGTGGAAAGCAAGAGAGGGCTTTAAAATGGCATGCTGAAATAGCAGAGCCAGACGGAGGAGAGGGTGGAAGTGCAGAATTACCCGGGTTGACACCCTGAGCGGAGGTGAGGAGCAGTGGCTACTAGGGCAGCAGGTTTTGAACGAGAAATCGGAGGGGACCGACTTGGCCGCCAAACAGAAAAAAGAATCTCTTATAATGAATGAGAAGTAAGTGAAAGATTGTACCTGAAGGCACTGATTGTGCTATTAAATCTAAGGTCTTATCTGGAAAAGCCCTCAGATAGTTGGGTGCTTTAAAATGTGAGATAAGCCCCCTTACTAACATGAAGCCATGACTTCATGAACTTCTCACTAGAAAAAGAGTGTGTCTTTTAATTTCTTCACCCTCGAAACTAAGCGTGGGTATACTACAAATGCAGGGGACCAGGAAAGATGAATCCTGATGGGGGAAACAGAGGATAGAGGGCTGGCCTGGACTGAATGGAAGAAATCTCTATCGCTTTGTGGGATTGGATTTAGAAAAATGTTCCAAAACATTTTTGGATGTAAACTGAATCTGCTCTTTCAGACAGCTTACTTATTAATCAGTAGCACACAAAGACCCTTTGCGGTCTGCCAGCCCCCGGGAAAGTGTAGCAAAGGGACGGTATGCGCAAATGTGTGTGCATGTGACAGTCCCAGAGGATGCCACGATGATGACAATGGCACTCAACATTTAGACGGCATTTCATACTTTTTCAAGGACCTTTATAATCATTAATTCTTAATCCTTTATCCCTGCTTCAAGCTGCAGTTAATAGCCTTTATTCTCTCAGTTTTACAAAGCATGATCATGAAACAGAAGTTTGGCCATTGGCCCAAGGTCAAAGTGAGACGGTGACAAAATCTAGATTGAACCCTACTGTTCTCAGAGTGCAGACCACGGTGTCTAGAAAAACAACATAATCGCCTGTTGCTAGTGTGCCTCAGAACATCAAACTAGCGCACCTCTGTTTCCCTCCCGGGGATAATGCTATTCTTTAGTTGTCTGCCAAAATCACAACAGCAAGATAAATGCCCTGCTGCATCCCCGAACGTGTCTATGAATGACACTGGATGCACTTTAAAGGGGGTGGTCTTGACCTTCACCTGCTGTAAGAAACCGAAGCTGGAAAACCTCCACCCCCCTGCCAAGGATCTATTTTGAAACCAAATTTTATAGTCGTGTATTTAGGGAAAGGTTCTCATTTACTTTAATATCCTAAATTCAATATTGTAATTTATATCCACTCTTATAAACTATACAATAAAAATGTAAAAGAACTCCCTTCTTCTTCATATGAGGTACAGGAATATATCAGGTATAGGTCTCCAAGGCACAGTGTTGTTTATGAATAGCAGTTAATTCTGTGTACTAACATCTTTGAGGTCTGGTCGTTGAATCCTAGGTGAATTTGACTGGAGTTCTTAACTAACAACGTAATCCAATTTTTATGAAAGGAAGAATAATGAGGACTTTTCTGTAAGACTAATGGAAAACCTAAATGTTTTTCTAGAAACCAAGAATATCTGATCAGATTCTTCAAGGAAGCAAAAATCCTGTAAATGTCAGAAAGGTGTTACATTCTGGAAAACCCCTTTGGTCAAATTCATCTAAAGAAGGTGCTACTTGTAGGTGACTTTTCAGCAAGTCTGTCAAAAGCTTCTTGCTACAGATAAAAATTCAATAACCTTTCACTGTGGGTGTGCCACAATTATCACTCATTTAAAAACAGTCCCTCTAATAGAGTATTTTATCATGCTGGACAGTCTCTGCATTGTTCATTATTTAGTGTTTGCTGAGCTGACGGCACTTCTACAGCACTTCTCTTATCTCTACTTTTTCAGAATTGGATTTTATATTTCTGAACCAGCCAGATATGACAAGTCATTTTCTTCCCTCTTGTCTTTTAAGAAACGCAAACTTGATTTCTTTTTTTTCAACAATCACCACTTAAAGTTATTGGAAATGTCTGTATTAACTAGCATTGGGATATGCAGTGGAAGACTATTGCGTTTTAACTGCAATTGGGGTTTCCTCTCTTCTTTTTCTTTCTTTTTATTTTCCAATATTTGTGTATTCTGTATCTCTTTGGAACCTCATTCTTCGAAAACACACAGTGTACGGCAAAGATGAGGTATTATGAAGCCTGACGTTGCTAGAAGACAAGGTATTATTGGAATTATTGTATTCCTGAACCTCAGGAAAGGTGGTGATAAGCTATGCAAGTGGGTCTCTGTATATAAAGATTGTCTTTACATGAGAAACTTACTGAAAGGAAAATGATGAAGTCATTAGCCTAACACCTGGGGTGGGGGGGATTGCCAGTTCAAACAATATCTCTTTCTATATATAGTTCATTATTGAGAATCTTAACATTTTAAGTCTGAAAAAATTCAGCTACCTGTGGTTCCAAGTGAATGATTTTTAAAAGATCCATGACACATACTTTTAGGTGTTTACATTTTATCCCAGGTTTCATCTTGGCCACTTTCATGGAATAATTCTATTTTCAAATTAAGATCAAGCCTCTTCTCTTTATAATGAGGAATCTCTGGGAGATTTGGGTGAGGCAGCCCGAACAAAGGATCAGAATAAAGTGGCCACATATGCTCTGACTTTATTGGAAACTCTCTCCTTGGGCCTACTGAGGACCTGTCCATTTTCTCCAGGAGAGTCTGTTGCACCATTTTTAGGGAAATAGAGAACTTCACTCAAGAAATGATGACAAGATTTTTGACCTTTTATGCTACAGCCTTTAAATAGTGGTGCCAGAATACTGAGAAAGACCATGTAGAGAGAAATTGTCACTGAAATATTAATTTTAAGATTTATGGATTATTATTGTAAGTATCAAAACAGAAATAACATCAGAGTCTTTTTTCGTACACTAATTATAAAGGCCATCCTGTAGGATCAGCTTTATGAGGAAAAATATTTGCTCAAACTTTACCCAGAGAGAGATGTTCAGAACTTCTGTCATGTCTACTTCTGAAAGAGGGAACGTGATGAAAAATCCACCCTCGTATTATTTGTTTAAAGGTACCACAAGCCCAATTAACGCGTTTGCTCAAGCCAACAGCCTTTGGGCTTCTCACAGAAATCTTGGAAGTGTGCTAGAGAAATGCCCCCGCGAAAGAGTTTTGCATATGCTGCTGGATCTGCCTCGATCTGCGAAGCACAACAGGGGTCGCTGACAGACAGATGGCTGCCACAAGCGCCACCAGTGGCCAGAAACTCTTCCCACCACCTCCTGTTCCCACAAACAAGCGGGGAGAGATGCTTTTCTTCAACACCATGCCTAGGCTTTCTCTCCCCTGACCCAGCCCTACCCATGGAATATTGAGGCAAGACCGACATCTAACGTTACAATCCTGCCTTATTTCTATTCCTCGGCACCAACATAACAGAGGAGCATGACCTTGGCCTTGCACAAGGCACTTCTGGTATCATCGATGATATTGTCTGTGTCCTAAATCCCTCACAGGATTGCTTTGAGGATCAAGTCAACTACTGTACGCATGACACCTGATCCAGTGCCTACTATACAGTGATCTCTCAATAAATGGTAGTTTTTTCCTTCTGTTTCTTCTCTCTTTAAACTCGTTGCCTCAACCTTAGCCATCCTAAGAATATTTCATTTCCGACTCTCATTTTACTGTCCATATTTGCCCATGATGGTGCTCAATGTGAAATGCCCAAGTCCGTCTCCCGTTTCCCCTCTTCTCCTGTCCTTCCTGTTGATGACTGGCCCATTCTGCTTGATCATTTAATTTCACTGCCAAGGGATCATTGGTACATTGCATTTGAAATTTGACTTTGAGCACTTGCGTTTAACAGCCTTCCAAGGTTCATGTGGCCTTTGAACTCAGGCACAGGGTGTGTTTATTCGGGGCCACAGTGAGTGAAACTTAAGGTTAAACCTCAGCTCTCATTAAATGACTTTCTCTGTAAACTTGTACTCCCGTGTCAGGAGATATGGAAATGAAGAAACTGCTGCACTGTGGTTTTAGTAAAAACTATAAGAAAAATGACAGACCATCCAACCCCAGAGCCAGTAGGAGCTCTGAAGCTCTTGGGCCTTTTAGAGGCATCAAAGGATTCTGTCTGTGTTCAGCTGCATTCTTTTGTTCATTAGGGACTAACTTGTAACATGTCTCATTGAGTTGATTGTTCCTATGGACTTTTTTCAGTTAGATGTCTTATAAATTGTTTTATTTTTTAAAAAGCAGAATAACTATAGACTATTAAATGTCTCAGTAGCCCTGAATATCCCTAGGAAGGTGAACAGGGTACTGACACTTCATTAATGCCATAAATGGTAGAATTTTTAAAATAAGAAATAAATATGCATCAATTTAAAACATCTGCCATAACTTTAACATACTAAAATTTTATTAGCTATAGTCTGTAATGTTCAGCAAAATTCTGATGGCAAAGTATAACTTAGTCCAAAGTAGGATTTTTCTTATAAGAATCTAAGGAGTTCAAGCCATTCTGGTCTTTAGATTAAGAATTTAAGATTTTCTTTTTTAATTGAAGTATAGTTGATTTACAGTGTTAATTTCTGCTGTAAAGCAAAGTGATTCAGTTATAAATACATATATATGTATACATATATATATGTATATGCACACACACATTCTTTTTTATATTCTTTTCCATTATGGTTTATCACAGGATATTGAATGTAGTTCCCTGTGCTATACAGTAGGACCTTGTTGTTTATCCATTTTATATATAATAGTTTACATCCGCTAACTTCAGATTCCCAATCCATCCCTTCCCCACCCCCCTCCCCCTTGGCAACCACAAGTCTGTTCTCTATATCTGTGAATCTGTTTCTGTTTTGTAGATAGGCTCCTTTGTGTCACATTTTAGATTCCACTCTTTCCCCTCTCAATTCAAGCACTGATAGCAACAGTTACATAGCACAGGAAAGTTCCTCCCAAGGCATCCATTTATCTCTGTTAAGAATTTCCCCTAGGATTAAACAGTATGATTACCTTTGGATTTCCACAATATTTTTGGCCATTAACTTCCTTATTTAAAGCAGTATATTTAAGTCTATATCAATTTTCTCTTGCTAAATGTGGATGTTATTTACTGAAAATGTTCTTTCTGACCTTCCACTCTGACTTGTCTTTCCTTTCCTTAATAACCCTTCCTTCAGTATTTGTTTTGGCACCAATACTCACTCATTGACTAATGAATGTGTTATATTCTAGAAGTTCTTTTGTAAATTGACTGCTAGAAGCTCTGAGTGTGGTTCTCCCATAGAAACACTGTTATTTCTGGTTATGGGCTACAGGACATGATTTTTAATCTCTGAGTCTCAGTTTTCTCATCTACAACTTAGATATAATAATAAAGCCTATTTTGTAAAATTTATTTTATTGAAGTATAGTTGATTTACAATGTTGTGTTAATTTCTGCTGTACAGCAAAGTGTTTCAGTTATACATATATACCTTCTTTTTCATATTCCTTTCCATTGTGGTTTATCACAGGACATTGAATATAGTTCCCTGTGCTATACAGTAGGACCTTGTTGTTGATCCATTCTATATATAGTAGTTTGCATCTGCTAATCCCAAACTCCTAATCCACCCCTCCCTGACCCCACCTCCTCCTTGGCAACCACAGGTCTGTTTTCTATGTCTGTGAGTCTGTTTCTGTTTCGTAGATAAGTTCATTTGCGTCATACTTTAGATTCCACATATAAGTGATATCATATGGTATTTGTCTTTCTCTTTCTGACTTATTTCACTTAGTATGATAATCTCTAGGTCCATCCATGTTGCTGCAAATGGTATTATTTCATTCTTTTTTATGGCTGAGTAGTATTGCATATTGTATTGTATATATGTACCACATCTTTTTTATCCATTCCTCTGTCAGTGGACATTTAGGTTGTTTCCATGTCTTGGCTATTGTGAATAGTGCTGCTGTGAACATAGGGGAGCATGTATCTTTTTGAATTATTGTTTTGTCTGGGTATTTGCCCAGGAGTGGGATTGCTGGATCATATGGCAACTCTAATTTTAGTTCTTTTGAGGAACCTCCATGCTGTTTTCCATAGTGGCTACACCAATTTACATTCTCACCAACAGTGTAGGAGGGTTCCCTTTTCTCCACACCATCTCCAGCATTTGTTATTTGTAGATTTTAATAATGCCTATTTTTGATAGTTGCTATGAAGATCTGCTAATTTTAATTTCTAAATATATATTTATACATTTGTCATTTCTTCTTCATCCTTGCTGTCACTGACCTAATTTATACATTTACACCTTCCTTGTTTCTCACCTGAATTATCTCAATAGCCTCCTACTGATTGGCCTGTTTCCGTTCTCCTTATCCTCCTATGATACAACTACCATACCAAAGTGATCTATCTAAATGCAAATATGACCAGCTAACTTGCTACAGTGGCTTCTCATCATCCCCTGGGAGATCCTTAACATGACATAGAAAGTTCTTCACAATCTAGATGGTTTTATGGGTGTTGAACTGCCCTTAGTTCTCCTGCAGTGCCATGCCATTTCTCACCTTCTTGCCTTTATTCAAGCTGTCCCCTCTGAGTACCCTTTCTCCTTAACCTGGTTAAGTCCTGTTCCTCTTTTAAAATTCAGCTTAAGCATCACCACTTCAAGAAACTTTAGGGAGCCTTCTCAGACTGTATTAAATAACCTTTATCTGAGCTCTAAAAATACCCAAGAGCTATCTCTAGCATTTTACATACTGTATTATGCATTTATTTAATACTCTATCTGCCTTTCCAACCAAACTGTAAGTGCCTTGAAAGTATGCACTTTGTCTCTTTCCTCTTTACACCACCAACTAGTACATAGAAGGGACTCAAAAAATGTGATTGTATCAAACAGCAAATGAATGGATAAACTAATTGACCTTAACCTCTGTTAATAATATTATTCCAGGGAGGAAATATATATTTCTATCTGAATAATTCCAAGAACACAGTCCCCTGTTCTGCAGTCTCAGAACTTTCCTCCCCACCACTGCCCCTACAGGTTCCAATAGCTCCCCTAGTTTTGATTTCTAACATTTACTTACTATGAGACTACACCTTAAACAATATGATGTGGACCAAAACCAATGCTATAATATAAACAAGAACAGCCTCTCTCACTAGGGCAGTATTGTGGCAGAGATCCAGTAAACGTTTTTGAGAGCCAATTAAGAAAACCTGTCTGGAGTTGGACTGAAGCAGGCACTATGGGCAGCGTCAAAATCCTTCCCAGGAAAGAATCCTAGGTTCACTCCAGTAGACTAATGAATTGTTGACTTAGACCCCCAATTTTTTTTGCCATAGAGCAGTGGTTTTTCAGATAGACTAGAGGGGTCCTGAGCAGGCATAGTTTGAGGCTTTCCACATTCTCCTTTAACCAGAGCCCCTTCTTAAATTTTAGGCCAGTAACTGAGATTAGTGTTGAACTCAACTCATAGACTTAGCTATGACTCATTCATGTCCACAGAGTCAGAGGCTTTGAAAAACCACTAAAGGCTGCCAACTCCATCTTTTATGTTGCTCCTGGTAGATTTCTTCCTAAGACATTGAAGAACTTATCTAATTATAATGAGATAATTATAATTTGCCAGGGAGGAGACTGGCATAGAATTTAGGGAGGATATTCATTAAATTGATGAACCTATAGATTGGGAAAGTGGAAGAATACCATTTTGAGTAAACTACAACCCAGGTCCAACCACGTGGTAATATAACCATATAGTTAATAAAGATAAGCAGTTTGTCAGTTAGTATGAGCCTTAAGTAATTGTAAAAAAAAATATGATGGATGAACACATACATTTATCAATGCTTCCACCGCTTGCCCCACTGAAACAAAACAAAAAGTCCACAGAAACTAAAAAGCAGAAGAGGAAATCCAAGAAAGCCAATTTCTGTACCAGTAGTGAGGACACCAAGAAGTTATTCAACTTACATTAAAAAAAAAAAAATTGGCATAGCTAACTACCTCTGAAAGAGGGAATGAAGATGGGGCTAAAAATAGGAAGACTTGTTGAAAGTCTGTTTATGAGACATTTACCATCAGATTTTCTCCCCTACTTCATGTAGCTGTGGCATTGCTCCTATCAAAATCACAAAACAGCGCTAGAGATTTATCTCTAAAAATGGTTAAATAGAAATTCCTTGGACTGCAAGACATAAGACATAGTTGAGTGTGGGGCTACCATCCTGACATTAGGGCAATTAATTCAAAGTTCACATTAATGACTATTGAGACCTGCCTTCCCTCACTGATTGGCTGGCAGCCAGGCATATAACTTCAAACAAGAGACTGGAAAGTCTTCTCTGAGGAAGCTGAACAGCCCAAAAACCAAAGACACTGACGTCTGTGGTTCCCCAATGAAACAGACCAGCCAGATCACCTACAATGATGACCTCAGTCCACAGGCTTCACCTCCACAGACACAAAACTTCAGTCAGCCCCACTTAAATATGAGCAGACAGCCAAGGATAGTAGACATTTAAGGAGACCATGTAATTGAAATAAACAAAAAAAGTAACTTAGAGGATTCTCCAGAAAGAAAAAAACAAAACTATAGTTACTATCCCTAGAAGAAGAAATAAGAGAAGATATTGCATCCGTGACATAAGAATAATACACTATATGAAAGGAACATTCAGAAAACAAAAAAGAATGCTTGGTAATAAAAAATGAGTTGTGAAAATAAAAATCTCAGAAGAAAGGTTACAAGACAGAGTTGAAGAAATAGCCAAAAAAAAAAAAAAAAAGTAGAACATAAAGACAAATAGAAAATAGGAAAAAAATAAAAATAAAAAGGACCCTCTGGAGCAGTCCAGTATGTCCAACAACTGAATAATAGGGTCACAGAGAGAAGAAGAAATAGAGTCATCAAAGAAAAATTAAGAAAATTTCCCAAAACAAAAAACATGAATTTTCTTTGTTGTTGTTTTTGTAAATAAAATTTTATTGGAACACAGTCACACCCACTTGTTCCATACTATCTATGGCTGCTTTTGCACTACAACACCAGAACTGAACAGTTGCAACAGTCATAGATCAGCAAAGCCTAAAATGTTTACTAGCTGACCCTTTACAACAAAAAGTTTGCCTACTCCACTCCTGGGCTAAATTATGGTCATACCCTTCTTTTTTTTTTTTTTTAATCTTTATAATAGAAATTTATTCTGAATCATCTGGATGTTCACTTTTTTAATTGATGTATAGTTGATTTACAGTATTGTGTTTCTGCTGTACAGTGAAATGATTCAATTATATGTATATATTCTTTTTCATTATGGTTTATCACAGGATGTTGAATGTAGTTTTCTGTGCTATACAGTAGGACCTTGTTATTTATCTATTCTATATATAATAGTTTGCATCTGCTAATCCCAAATTCCCAATCCATCCCTCCCCTACCCCCTCTTCCCCTTGGCAACCAGTTTTCTGTTCTCTGTGTCTGTGAGTCTGTTTCTGTTTAGTAGATAAGTTCATTTGTGTCATATTTAAGATTCCACATATAAGTGATATCATATGGTATTTGTCTTTCTCTTTCTGACTTACTTCACTTAGTATGATAATCTCTATGTCCATTCCTGTTGCTATAAATGGCATTATTTCATTCTTTTTTATGGCTGAGTAGTATTCCATTGTATATATGTACCACATCTTCTTTATCCATTCATCTGTTGATGGACATTTAGGTTCTTTCCATGTCTTGGCTATTGTGAATAGCGCTGCTATGAACATAGGGGTGTGTGTATCTTTTTGAATTATAGTTTTGTCTGGATATATGCTCAGGAATGGGATTGCTGGATCAACATGAATTTTTAAGTTGAAAGGGCCCAGAGTGCCCAGCAGAGTGGATGAAAATAGACCTAGATTCCCACCAGGTCAGTCATTGCAAAATTGCAGAGCCCTCAGAATAAAAAGAAAATCGTACAACTGTTGGGGTGCGGGGATGTGCGGGGGCAGGGGGAAGGTTTTATAGAAAGAAACATGAAGCAAAAAAGCAATAACTCTTGGGCTTCCCTGGTGGAGCAGGGGTTGAGAATCCGCTTGCCAATGCAGGGGACATGGGTTCGAGCCCTGGTCTGGGAAGATCCCACATGCCGCGGAGCAGCTAGGCCCGTGAGCCACAACTACTGAGCCTGCGCGTCTGGAGCCTGTGCTCTGCAACAAGAGAGGCCGCGATAATGAGAGGCCCGCGCACCGCGATGAAGAGTGGTCCCCGCTTGCCGCGACTAGAGAAAGCCCTCGCACAGAAACAAAGACCCAACACAGCCAAAAATAAATAATAAATAAATAATAATTTAAAAAAAAAAAAAAAAAAAAAAAGCAATAACTCCTCAAAGGTAACACTGGAAGCTAGAAGACAATAGAAAAATACCTTTTAGATTTTTAAGAAAAAGTATTTCCAACCTAGAATTATATACCTAACCACACTATCAATTCAGCGTGAGGGAAAAAGAAAACCTTTTCAGACACACAAAATCTCAAAAAACTTACTTTCCATGCAGTCTTCCTCAGAATCTACCAAACTGAAAGAGTTTACCTAAAATTAGAAAGGCATAGTATACAAGAAATGGAGATTCCAACACAGAGAGAGAACCCAAAAAAATGATCATGGCTGGAGGTGCCAAGATGGCAACAGGCATAGGGAGTAACTAGCCCCCAGAGGAATGATTCAGAAGGTCACAGGAGAGGTTTGTTCAGGAAGATGATGTTGATAGAAAACCCAATGTGTTTGGATTTATTGAGAGAGAAGTGTTTGAGGTTGAACGATCTCTCAAGTACAAAAAAACTAAGCAAACAAATAACAAGGCTGTTATTAGCACCAGAGAAAACAAACCTATTGTGCAGGGGGAAATGTGGCATCTTGCACGGCCCTAGATGTCAGTAGCATTTATCTAGTCATAATAGCATGAAATACTGATCTGACCACAGTTATGAGACAACTGAGTGAGAAAGTAATGGGAAGAGAGTGCATATGTGGAGGGAGTTAAAGCCTCATCTTTCTTAGTGAGAGGGCAACAAATAAACACCTAAACCAGAAAAATTAAGAAAGTAGCAAAGTAGACAAGTTCTTTAACCATAGAGGGATAAGCACCAAGGAAATTGACTAAGAGTTGAAAGTTGTCGCCTAATGAAAAAGCTTATAAAAACTACTTGGCTCTTCAATCTATGTGCATATCTAGATTTGATTAAAATAAAAAGTGAGCTAAAAAATGATTACAGTAGTAAAGGTCCTCGCTGGGCCCTCATTTTTTTTTATATTTATTTATTTATGTATTTATTTATATATTTTTTTTGGCTGCGTTGGGTCTTCGTTGCTGCGCGTGGGCTTTCTCTAGTTGCGGCGAGCAGGGGCCACTCTTCATTGCAGTGCACGGGCCTCTCATTGCAGTGGCCTCTCTTGTTGCAGAGCACGGGCTCCAGGCACGCAGGCCTCAGTAGTTGTGGCACTTGGGCTCAGTAGTTTTGGCACGTGAGCTCCAGAGCGCAGGCTCAGCAGTTGTGGTGCACAGGCTTAGCTGCTCCGCGGCATGCGGGATCTTCCCGGACCAGGGATAGAACCCGTGTCCCCTGCATTGGCAGGCGGATTCTTAACCACTGCGCCACCAGGGAAGTCCCTGGGCCCTCATTTTTAAGTTTTAATCAATTCTAATGAATAATTTACTACATGAACATGTTAGGTAGACCCAATCTAAGAAGAGCCTATTGTCCACAAAGTTTCAGTCAGTCTTCCTGAGATCCAAAAACTAGAGAAAAACAGACCTTCCAAATGTCATTTGGAATCTGGGCTTTCACTATTTCTCCTGTGAAGTTTATGGTAACTATGTAATCTGCCCTTGTTCCTAGTACTCTCCACCAAACCCAAATCTTACCAAAAGTATTTGCTTGGGTTTGGGTGAGATAATAAATGCTCTGCTATCCAGTATGTAATAAGATCCCAGGACGCTGCTTCTACATTCTGCCTTGCTTGTGGATACACTATCTTGACCAAGATGTTTTCTGGTTTCATAAGGACTATTAGATAGCTAAAATTAATAGGATGCCTGACATAGACTAGATCGAGCTAGATTCTGTTTATCAGCAATAATTCCATGAGAAATAGCAGAACCCTGATAATCTGATTTAGGTTTTTTTTTCTTTAGATACAATGAAAAAATTTAAGCCCTTATGTTATATGTGCATGCATGCATGCATAAATAAATGCACAAGAGAAAAATTGGTAAAGTAATTCAAGTATGTTTAATATTTAGAGATATAACATTATACCCCATAAGTAATATTATAAATAATTCACTATTGTTAAGATATTTACACAAACTATATGACAGAGTTTTTGAGGCAAATCCCTGTGTAGTATAATAATCATGCTGGAAGATTTTACTTACCTCAAATTGCTACCAACAGATTAATCCAGAGAGCCAGATACTGTGCTGTAATAATATTCTGGCTATTAACAGACAAGTGTTTATAGGTATATGATCAGAACTTGAAGCCTACTTCTTTATGATCAAAACGTAAAACTTAGCAAAACATTTAACTGTACTGGGAGTTTTAGAATATTATTTCTAACTTTCTTAATGCTGTGACGGTAAGTGTGGTAGGCAGAATATCACCCCCCTAAAGGTGTCAACGTCTTAATCCCCAGAACCTGTGAAGATGTTCAGCAAAGGGGAATTAAGTTCGCAGATGGGCTTAGGGTTGCTTGTCAGCTCACCTTAAATAAGGTAGGAAAATTATCCTGGATAATCCAGGTGGGCCCAGTGTAATTACAAGGGTCCTTAAAAGTGGAAGAGGGAGACAGATGAGTAGGCCAGAGTGATGGCAATGAGAGAAAGACAACCCTGCATTGCTGTCTTTAAAGATGGAGGGAGGGGGCCACAAGCCAAGGAATGTGGACAGCCTCTAGAAGCTAGCTAAGGCAAGGAAGCAAATTCACCCCTAGAGCCTCTGACACCTCAATTTTAGCCCAGTGAGACCTGTGTCAGATCTCTAATCTCTAGAATTGGAAGGTAATAAATCTGTGTTGTTTTAAACTACTACATTTGTAGTAATTTGTCACAGTAGCAATAGGAAACTAATATAGTAAGCATTGTTGTCTCTATTTTGCAGATGATAAAAATAAGGTTCAAAAGATTGAGTAACTTCTCTACAAGCATGCAGGGGTAGTAAGTGGCAAAGCCAGGACTGGAACCTAGGACAGTGTGATTCCCAGGTTTCCCAAGAGTGAATCCTGACATTTCGCTTGCAGCTGGAGCTGACATTTATTGAACACCAACCAAGAATGAGGCAGGCCCTGTCCGAAGGTCTCCACTGTGCTATCTCATCTGGTCCTTCCAGCAACCTGTGAGGAAGGTGGTAGCTATCCTCACTTCTTACAGGACAAAGTTGAGGCCGAGAGAGGTAACAGAGAGTGATGGAGGCACGATTTAAATCGGTACCATCAGACCCGAGTACCCCCACTCTTCATCTCAACACCACTTCGCCATCCGCTTGCAGTTGATGGACAAGGAAACTGAGTGCCAGCTGGCTGACTCTGGCGTGGCCACCAATCAACGTGGAGGCACAGCCAGATGTAGAACCCAGGTTACCTCCTGCCTCCTCTAGGGCTTCATCTTCTTGAAGAATGTACTTAACGTGGAAGTACAGGTGGGAAAAAAAAAAAAAAAAAAGAAATCTGAAACAAACATACTCTAGAGAGAAAAGGGTGCATTTGCTCTCTACTTCTTGTTGGTGCAGTTCAGTTTCCTGAGAAACTTTACACCTGCCCCAAATCGTTTCTGTCACAAATAATTGTGCAGCTCCCAGGTAGCTGTCCTGTCTGTAATTTAGTAGTTAGGCTCGTTAACGTATCTTTTACCTAGGTGAAGCTTCTCATGTGGTTAAATGAGTTAAAAGATTATCACCGTGACCAGATAGCTCTAGCTGGGGCTGAGATGCACCGCCCTTGACCCTGTGTTTCCTTTGACAGACTCTCCGGAGAAATGGTCCAAGACGTTGAAAGGGCTGTGCTCTTATTTTCTGTCACTTTTGTACATAATCTAAATCTTATCACACAAACAACACATCACGCAAGTTAAACAGATTTAAATTCAAACAAAATTGAGTGTCACCACATGTGCTCATGCCAGATCTATATAATTCTTTGGAGGTTTCTGGAAACATGAACCAAGCCATTTACGCTTCATAGGAACAGATTATATCATTTGCAATCCTCAATAAAAATGCAGTCTCATATTCTACAGATGGGTGTCATTTAATTAAAATATGTATTTAAAATGCAAAGGGCTACATTAATTCCGTACTGTGGCTGAGATTTTAATTGCACTCGAGTTAGGAAATTCTGAGTTAATGTTCCCCTGGCATCACTCATTCAGCCTCTTAGAACAGATGTATTGTGATCCAAAGAGGCTTTCAATATGTTTTCACATGCGGTACATGTAGGAATGGCTTTGCGATGCTAAGGTGGCAGGCATCATACAAACAAAGAGATGATTCCGTGAGGAGCCAGCGCCACAGCCTGTGGCCACTTCCCCTGGTTCCTCCACTTTGCCAGGTGCCCCAGCTAATCACTCCCTGCCTTTGTGCCTCATCGGACTCCCCTACATCAGATATCCCCAAAAGGTTGTCGTGGGGCTCCCGTTTTGTGGGGGAGTGGGTCCTTCAATATTTAAAGGGCTCAGACTTTTTTTTAACAAAAGAACCAGCTCTGGGAATGCCTTTCAGGTTTAGAGCACATTTTAGAGTGTACTCTCAGTGTTTAATAAATGCCAATTGACCAACAAGAAAACCGTCAGCCTCCCTTATATACTGTTGCGATATAATAAACTACAAAATATGGTCCATGGTGGAACACAGGAATTTTGGACTCTTAGGAGCTTCTCTTTAGACTAGAGACAGTCCAGGGGCAAAAGAAGTACCAGCACCCAGAAGCATTTCTCACAAGTAAGGCAAGGAGTTTAAAGAAAGTGACAAATAGTGAAAGCCGTGGGCACCAAACGGGGATAATTAGTGTCAAGGATTTGGGGAAAAGACCGATTTTATACTTAAATTATTAGAGAGGAACCCATGATATTAAAGTATCAAAAAAGAAAGAGATGAGAATTCCCATGAAGGGAAAGAGGAGGATGAAATTGACACCAAACCTTCTGTCCCTTCAGTCTGTGCCCAGGCCTGGGGAAGGGTATTCAATGGTGAACAGAAGATCCGGGGTCCAGGCCATTTGGGGCCTTAGAGCCTAGTGGGGCCGTTATCTACATAAGACATGAATGCAGATACATGGTTCAATTATGCAGAGGTTTTGTTTTATTTTTAACACAGTCACCTAGGAAATATCGAAGATGATGGAGAAAAGAAGAAAAGGGGTAGCTCGACTTGAAGGGATGAATGTTAAGTGTAAGTTTAGAAATAGCAGCCTGTCTTATATATTTTATGAGATTGTTTTTATTATGTCTGTATGCCCCTGTGAAATCTTTTCAATTAAAATCTGCAACTCTAATATGAGAGAATATATGAGAAAGAGCAAGTTCTTAGGAAAATCGGCAGTATATAAATCTTTGGGGAAGAAAATAAATCCAAAACTCCCTTAGAAAAATCAGTAAAAGAACCAGTCATAGAACTCAGGTCTTCTGGCTCCTCATCTAGTTCTTTATGACAGAATACAATACAGTCCCCCTGATACTAACTTTTTATATTAAAACAGAAAGCCAGCTAAGTTGAAGAAACAGCCATATTTTTCTCTCAGGCTTTTAAACGTAGTTTTATCAGTCTCCACTTCACTGGTTCAAGATTGTCAGCCATAGAGCAAACAACCACCACCAGAAGGAAGCCTCTAGTTTCTAAATGGCCTTCCCCAGACCTGTCTTTCTTAAGAACCACCTGTGGAGAGGCTGGTTAAAGGCTGAAAAGAGAACCTAGGCCCTAACTGTGTAGTCCTTTGTGAACTACAGTGGTTACAAACCCCAGAGAAATGGAATACGATGATGTACCTCAGAGGCCCAGGCCTGGCTTTGGAACTCTGCAGGGGAGATAAGGTTTAGGGAGGACCTTGGCAAATGGAGAACCCTGGTCATCAGGGTTCATGTGCAAGGCTTGACTAGTAAAAGATTGATTTCTCTTTATTGTTGTAGAGCACTAATAGGGCTTCAGAGTTGTTGGTTTTTAAAAAATATTCCCGGCTCATATCTGGGCTCTTATATAAATCAGACATATCTATCTATAAAATCTTATGGAGAATTGTTTTGCCTCTTTTTTCTTTAATTTTCGTAAGATGGAGAAAGAGAGAAAGGAGGGAAGGGAAGAAGGAAAGAAGGAGGAAGGGAGTACGTTTTCTTAAGGCACGATGTTTGCCCAAACTCATTGAAAACAAACTTTTTTTGGAAGAGTTATTGCCTCCGTAAAAGTGCTATAGTTTCCATGGGAAATGTATGCCTTCTTGCAGAGGCAGAGAGGAGTACCCCAGGCAGTTCTAGGGAGGCAATTTCTTACTGGTTGGAGTACACACACCACGAAGGCGGTTAATTCACGAAATGAAAAGCTAGTTAAGTGTCCAGCTGGCTCCTCCTCACCAGTGGCAGCCCGCGCGCTCTCCCGCATTCGCATCCGCTGAGCTGGGGGGGGAGCGTGGTCAGGTCTGCTGATCACAGCTCCTCTCAGTGAGTTTACGCCACTCTCTGAGCTTCGTTGGGCATCCCTCCTGTCTTCGTTGAAGTGAGCACGCCAGGGGTACCCAAGAAGCTCTGAGTTACTCTGTGTATTTAAAAATTTTCTTCCTTTCTCTTTGACTGCCTTCTGTGTCCCCAGCAGAACCTCTCTAGCACTACACGTTTGTAACTTAGACTGCAGTCATCCATTGGTTAATCCCCACAGCCATGTTCTGAGCTAACTAGAAAGCAACATCTTTGTTCCCATTTTACAGATGGAGAACCTGAAGCAAAACAGTGTGAACTATGCTTAGCCAGTGACAGAGCTAGGGTATCGATCTCGGAGCCACGTTACTTTTCATTAAACTAGAAAGACATTTTACTCTGCTTCTCTAACTTTGTTCTTCTCAAATTCTGTCCTTCTCACTCTTCAGCACCCCTCATTGTGCAGCATGAGTCTGTCCATCTGTGATTTCCACTTCCTCATATGACAGATTTTTTAGCAATCATTCATCTGTAGTGCTTTATTTCCTTCTAAAAAGTCTGTTTTGGACATGTGTTCTAATTTCTGGATTAGAAAGTCCTTTATTTCTCTTTCTTATCATTTAAGTTGCTTCCTTACCTAATAAAAGAAGTATAACGACATTTTAACAAACTTGAAATATCAGAATTGCTTAAGTTCAAAGCATGTTTTTTTCTATTTATTTATTTATTTACATCTTTATTGGAGTATAATTGCTTTACAATGGTGTGTTAGTTTCTGCTTTCTAACAAAGAGAATCAGCTATACGTATACATATATCCCCATATCCCCTCCCTCTTGTGTCTCCCTCCAACCCTCCCTATCCCACCCCTCTAGGTGGTCACAAAGCACTGAGCTCATCTCCCTGTGCTATGCAGCTGCTTCCCACTAGCTATCTGTTTTATATTTGGTAGTGTATATATGTCAGTGCTACTCTCTCACTTCATCCCAGCTTACCCTTCCCCCCTCCCCGTGTCCTCAGGTCCATTCTCTACATCTGCATCTTTATTCCTGTCCTGCCCGTAGGTTCATCAGAACCTTTATTTTTTTTTTCAGATTCCATATATATGTGTTAGCATACGGTATTTGTTTTTCTGACTTACTTCACTCTGTATGACAGACTCTAGGTCCATCCACCTCACTACAAATAACTCAATTTCGTTTCGTTTTATAACTGAGTAATATTCCATTGAATATATGTGCCACATCTTCTTTATCCATTCATCTGTTGATGGACACTTAGGTTGCTTCCATGTCCTGGCTATTGTAAATAGAGCTGCAATGAACATTGTGGTACATGACTCTCTTGGAATTGTGGTTTTCTCAGGGTATATGCCCAGTAGTGGGATTGCTGGGTCGTATGGTAGTTCTGTTTTTAGTTTTTGAAGGAACCTGCAAACTGTTTTCCATAGTGGCTGTGTCAATTTACATTCCCACCAACAGTGCAAGAGGGTTCCCTTTTCTCCACACCCTCTCCAGCATTTATTGTTTATAGATATTTTGATGATGGCCATTCTGACTGGTGTGAGGTGATACCTCACTGTAGTTTTGATTTGCATTTCTCTAATGATTAGTGATGTTGAGCATCCTTTCATGTTTGTTGGCAACCTGTATATCTCTTTGGAGAAATGTCTATTTAGGTCTTCTACCCATCAAAGCATGTTTGAAAGTATACTGTGGTAGGATGTGCAGAGGGAGTATTATTCATGTGTCTTTATGTTTAAATAAAGCAAATCTTAGATGAACACTGCAAATGCAAAAATTTACAGATCTTCACTCTCTGTATTAGGGAACTTCTTGTGATTCTGTGTGTTATGGGTTTTTTGAATTGCAGAGAATAAGGAAGGACTGGAAGTGTATTCCTTACAAAAGTAAATTTGGCTTTCCTCTGTTTTTGCCTTTGACCTCTGACTGTTCTGTCGTGTTCCCCGGTTTTGCCAGCTGCTGCACCCTCCATCCATCTTCTCCGGTAGGCGTCCCTTACTGAGGAGGCAAAAAGGCACATGGTCAATTAGCTCGAGAGTCACAATGGTTACAGGTATAGACAAGGATTCATAAATCATGTGTTCTATTGAATTTATCCAATAGTTAATTTCTATTGGATAAATAAAATATTTATCTAGTTTAGTTTACTAGATCAGTGAAGCACTATCTCATGGAGCCATCAGGAAAGATATTCATTCATTCGGTAAATATTTATGGATCACCTTGATTTAACAAATAACACAGTGCCAGCTATGTGCTGGGCCCTGGGGACATGAATAAACAAGACCCAACCTCTGCCTGCAGGGGATTTATAAGTCATGGAAGAGACAGGCATGAAAGTAATTACACCATATTGTGATTCAGCAACATACTATGGGAATATATAAAGTACACATTTTAAAGGAGAATATAAATATCAGAAAAGGCTTTCTGGAGAAGGTGGCAGCTGATCTGGATCTTAAATGATTAAATAGTAATTCACCAGACAGAAGGGCATTTTATGGAGGAAAAACCAAGAAGGGATGGGGAGGGGAGGAGAAAAGGCTATGATGTGAAAGAAAATATGGTGAGTTCAGGGTAATTCAAATACTCCATAGGGCTGGAACATGAGGTTCACAGTAGGGGAGCAACAACCATGAAACTAGAGATGGGGCAAAGGTCAGCTGGGATTTTATTTGGAAGACAATGTCAAGATATTGAAAGATTTTATTTTATTTATTTATTTTTTAATATTTATTTATTTATTCGGCTGCACAGGGTCTTAGCTGCTGCGTGCAGGATCTTCGTTGTAGCATGAGGGATCTTTTAGTTGCGGCATGTGAACTCTTAGTTACGGCATGTGGGATCTAGTTCCCTGACCAGGGATCGAACCCGGGCCCCCTGCACTGGGAGTGCAGAGTCTTAGCCCCTGGACCACCAGGGAAATCCCAAGATATTGAAAGATTTTAGACATAGAGAGATGGTCAGATGGGGTTTTGGAGTGATTTCTTCAGTAAGACTACAGAGGAATAATTCTTGAGGCAAAGAGATTAGTTAGAAACCTGCTACATTAATATGGGTGATAGGACTTCCCTGGTGGTGCAATAATTAGGAATCTGCCTGCCAGTGCAGGGGACACGGGTTCGAGCCCTGGTCCGGTAAGATCCCACATGCCGCGGAGCAACTAAGCCCGTGCGCCACGACTACCGAGCCTGCGCTCTAGAGCCCGTGAACCATATCCACTGAGCCCGCCTGCTGCAACTGCTGAAGCCCGCGCGCCTGGAGCCCGTGCTCTGCAGTGGGAGAGGCGGCCGCAATGAGAGGCCTGCACACCGCAGCGAAGAGTGGCCCCCGCTTGCCGCAGCTAGAGAAAGCCCGCGCACAGCAGCGAAGGCCCAAAGCAGCCAAAAATAAATAAATAAATTTAAAGAAAAAATACTAGATTAAAAAAAAAACAAAACGGGTGATGGTGAAAACCTGAACCACGATGGAGACAGGGAGGTTGGATTTAGAGATTACGATCAGCAGGCCTTCCTAGTTGGATACAGGAAAGAGAAAGTGCAGGAGAAAGAGGCATCCGAGGCCTTTCCAGGTTCCTTGTCTATACAACTGGGTGAACTATGGCTGTGCTAAGCTTTGTGCCAGGATATGGAATTAGCTCTGCCAGACGGGGCCAGAAGTTAAAGTGAAACTCTACCTGCACATCATGCATGTGTAGTACAGCTTACATCTAAATACAAGCAACTGAAGAAGAATATCCAGATGATTTAGTTGAACTAGAACTTTATTGTATAAAATTCTCCTTAGGATATATACTCAATTGACTGATTCATAGAAATTTCTTTCATTGTAGAGATAATTGTATTAGTAGTAATTGATCTGTAATACACAAATTTAGTCTTAGATGGTGATGATGATCATTGTTATTAGATGATTATTATTATTATTTTCCTAGCAGACCTGCTAGATGTTGCAAAATGGACTCTTTCCAATATCATTTTTTTTCATGCCCTGTGTTTGCCCCATGTTGGGAGATAAGAGTGAAATAGGGTTAACATGTAGAATTATAAGCATGTTAAGATAATTGTAAGATAAATAACCTAGAAGGGTTCAGAGGTAATTCCCACACTGGGCAATAAATTTCTGAATACCCCTAAAGTAACTCAACTTAGTATTGTTGGTATCACAACAATGGTTCTTGTGAATGGCTTAATGAAGGAAGAGGTTAACACTACCAACTAAAATTAAAATGTGGGATCCTGTATAAGTTTCATTGGGGATTGACTCTACTACTGATTTTGCAATTACTTATAAGCATCTTTGCTGTATGTCCTGTGCTTTCATGTAAAATAATGGCACAATACAAAATGGACCATTTGTGGTGCCCAAGGAAATTAAAACCCTGTAGAAATTCTTCTACATCTATTTTGAGTTCTGTATCTCATATGGAAGAAATCACAATTGTTTAGCAACCATCCTTGCTAATAGGTAACATGAGAGAAATATTTTATGGAAATTCACCTCTCTGAGGAGAGGTTAGAAATAACATTCAGTTGAAGAGTGAAAGAAACATAAAAAGAAGCAGCAAGTAATATTGTTATAAAAGTATACTACAGACCACTCAGTGAGATACAGACTATGGATGATGCTTTCTTGATATAATTATGACATTGATATGCTGGTAGTCGTGATGGGAGGTTTCAATTAGCTTGATGTTTTCAGAAGTCTAATTCAACTAAAATAGACTGAGATGTAAGTTCTCGACTTGTCTTTTAAATGATTTTCCTTCTCAAGAGGGAAAAATATGGAGACTAAATATTCTGTACTTAATTCTGACCAAAAAGAAGAAAATTTAAACAGTAAAAATTATAATAGTCTTTGGAGAATGTTACCAAATCAGAGTTCACACAGCGAAGAAAGTGAAATACGTTTTCAGAGATTTGGAAAAAAAAATATAGATGTGATCCAATGGTTAGAACCTATCAAAGGGAATATAAATATAGTTCATGATTGAGGGGTGGGAGATTATACAATGTAAAATTTGAACCATATAATGCTAAGTAATTTCAACAAAAGATAATATCAAACACACTCTGTGCAAAGGTGTATTTTTAAAATACACACACACACACACACACACACTTAATCCTCACAATAACCCATGAAGTAGATACCATAGTTATTCCCATTTTTTACGCACCGGGAAACTGAGGCACAGAGGTGAAATTACTTACCCAAGGACACATAACTATTAAGTTATCAAGTGGTGGACCAGAATTTGAACTTCCTCAGTATGCCTCCACAGTCTGTACTTTTTTTTTTTTTTTTTTTTAATTTATTTTTGGTTGTGTTGGGTCTTCGTTTCTGTGCCAGGGCTTTCTCTAGTTGCGGCGAGCGGGGGCCACTCTTCATCGCGATGCGTGGGCCTCTCACTATCGCGACCTCTCTTGTTGCGGAGCACAGGCTCCAGACGCGCAGGCTCAGTAGTTGTGGCTCACGGGTCCAGCTGCTCCGCGGCATGTGGGATCTTCCCAGACCAGGGCTCGAACCCGTGTCCCCTGCATTGGCAGGCGGACTCTCAACCACTGCGCCACCAGGGAAGCCCAACACAGTCTGTACTTTTAACCACCACACTGTTGTACAGCATCCAGAGAGCTCTCTGATTAGCTCACATAGAAGAACCATAGATGAGTGCATAGCAGGCACACGAAATGTAAGGTGAGCCTTTAGGCAAAAAGTCAGGGAGGCAAAACCCAGAATGACTCACTGGTCATTAGAGATGCTGAGGATGTTTAGGCACAGAAAACAGGACATGAATAGTCCCACAATTAGTAAAGTAGTGAAGGTCATTAATAGAAAGCACAGCTACTCTATTTCTCTTTTGTTTCTGTCTTACTTAGGGGACTATTCTTCCAACGAAAGGGTAGGACAACTCGTGGTAAGAAACAGTTGTGAGGAAAGCATCAGGTGGCATCTGTATTCCAAAGTGGAGTTCAAATATATTATCTTAGGGTGTTTAAGGAAACTTGCTGAATTTGAGGAAATGTGGAGCATGTAAAATATGACAGAACACCAGATTACAGCAGATATGCCTATTCTTAAAACAGTGAAAGCTGAAGAAATTCTAGAAACTATAGACAAAAGTTTGACAATGATCCCTAGAACTGATATGATTGTTAGCACCTAGAAAAGAATGTGATGGCTGACAGGAGCCAACATGGGTCCACAGGAGGCAAAGAAAAGCATCATAGCTGCCCAAGAGCCACCAAAAGAGACTGGACAGGATTTATAATGGAGAGAATAGGGCACTGTGCATATATTTGTCTAGTTAGTGAGCAGAGACAAGTCTAGCCACAATCTCAAATCTGTATGTTTAATTTCCAAATAGATGTGAATATGTTTTTCAACTTAGCTCTTATGTTTTATCAAACCAAAATTTACCAAAATCAGCTTGTTGTTTTTCTGTAAATGAAATTCTATTAGTCAATCCAACAGAGGAAGATGTAAAAATTTAAGAATGTTATTCACTTTTTAAAAGTGAGTGTTCTGATGAATAGCCTAAGAACAAAGAGATCTAAGCCTTTATGCGTCAATACCTAGATGGTTCCTTCTGAACCTCAGGCCTTTAACCTGGTTGCCAAAGGGCCGGTGATCCAAACCATGGATCCCAGAAGTTGCTACATACTAAGTGTTCTCACGGTCATGGAATATTTTAGAAGATACCTCAGTATGAAGCCGAAGCTTTTATATAGTCATTGAAAGCAGCTCCAAACTGAGTGACTTCGCTAAGATAAAAAGTCTAGGGACTTCCCTGGTGGCGCAGTGATTAAGAAGCCGCCTACCAATGCAGGGGACATGGGTTCGATCCCTGGTCTGGGAAGATCCCACATGCCGTGGAGCAGCTAAGCCTGTGTGCCACAACCACTGAAGCCCGGGCGCCTAGGGTCCGTGCTCCGCAACAAGAGAAGCCACCGCAATGAGAAGCCTGCGCACCACATCGAGGAGTAGACCCCGCTCGCTGCAACTAGAGAAAGCCCGCGTGCAGCAACGAAGACCCAACGCAGCCAAAAATAAATAAATAAAAGAAAATAAAGAAGTCTACTTTGTTGAGCCTATATCTTTAATCTGTGATTTCTTTAGAAAACTGCAGAAAACCCCATGGCACAGTTTTCTGAAAAATTAGACAGCAAGATGGTTCTGTGAAACATTTCCTGAAGGGAAGATTGAATCTACTTTGCAAGGGAATCTTGGCATGCATTAGTCAGAATGAGAGCAATTTATAATTTGTTCAGTACTCAGTAAGTACCAAAAAAATTATCCTACAGTTCGTGTAACTAAAATGATAAAGAGAAAGCAAGTCGTTTGTTTCCAGGTAAATATTATTTTTATTACTTATATAACTCTTCCTGCCACTCATCCCCATTCTATAGGAGTTGTCCCATAATTTAAATGTTTGGCTGGCACTCGGAGGTTGCAGTACAGTGGGACGTTGTCTGCTTGTGACCAGATCCTTCCTCTTCAAGGGCAGTGGTTTGCAAACAGCTCTTTTAGCAGCAGACTTGTCCTGCCAAATCTTAATGGGTAACGAATGAAAGAGGAGGCGGAGGAGGGCAAAACCGAGAGAATGGAGATTGGGAGATTAGGAACACTATGGAGCACATCCTGAAAATCCTTGCCTCAGGGGTTATGACATGCCATTGAAGGGTGGCCCAGGGATTCTTGGTGACCCTTCATCCCACTCCTTTCTGCTCCAAATGTGCTCTGAGATCTGAGTTGCCATAGCTCAGGTTATGAGCAGGAGGTTATATTTATTCATCAGTGCTCAGTCAGGAAAACAGAAGCCATTTTAGGGATTTCAAGCAAGAGGGAATTGAATACAAGGAATTAGATGTTTTAAAAATTGCTAAAAGGGCTTAGAAAATAGTTGGAAGGAAGCAAAGAGCAAGGAAAACTAGCGGCTGGCTTGCGGGGAAATGAAGAAATACAGGAACTGCGCCAGTAGTTTCACCTGCCTGCAGTCAGGAAGCAGCTGTTGCAGGAGCTCTCCTGGAAGCTGCCGCAAGCCTCTTATTTGCCATCTGCTTGAGCGTCTTTCTCCCACTGCAAGAGGAGAATGATGCCCTCCCTTTCTTTTCGCCTTCCACGTCTTTCGGGAGTGCCTCTCACTGGCAGAATCTAAACTCCAAACCCTACTGGCAAGAAGTTGGAAAATGTCATTCCTGTGCTTCCAGGAAAGGGGCTGGGGACGATGCCAAGATGACAGCAGACAAGGGCACAGAGTATTTGCCCATCTCACTTTCTATAGTAAATTTAATCTAGGGTGATATCAAAGGGAAAGCGAATAAAATAACAAGTCCCAAGAAAGCGAATAAAATAACAAGTCTCCTATGGTGGTAAATATAGAAACCATCTTTCCAAAATGAGCCTGATTCAGCTGTTTTAGCCTTAATAGAAGACCTGACTTGTCAGTGTCTTTATGTGCATATTGAAATAATTTATAACGCAATTTCAGTCTCTTCAAGTGAAATCGCAATTTCTATCATTTCAGGTCTAAATTTCAGAGTCTATATGGATTCATCATCATTACTCCCTTACTTCTACCACATGGACACATACTCATGTGTATTTCTTTTCTCTCCTCATAGTGCCTTTGGCAGGAGGGAAAATAAACTGTGACCATGAAATAAATGCTAATTCAAAATATAAATATAAATATTACCTTTCTGGCCCTATGTGAGTAAGGAAGACCTGATCTCGCAAAAACACAATTTCAAAGCTTTTTTGAATATCCTTTTGAACTCCTAAGATAACACCCAAGTTCACTTTGCTAAAGAATCAAGTACTGGGGACATCCTTTTCTTGAAAAGAGAGATCCTTGTCATTCCTCCCTCAAAATAAGGTGAGAAAGACTACGTGATCTCCTCCCAAGCTGCTTTTGAGTGTCATTCCTTGCTTTCCCACCAAACTACCACCTGCTCATGCCTGCCTGAAATGCCCTCTTTTACTGGATTTGCAGTCCTGAAGAAAATCATTCTCCCCCTTTTGTGGATGAAAAGAGCAAATTTAAGCCTGCCACCCTGAATCCTTTTTTTCCTCCTGCATGTCTCCACTGATTTGAACATTGAGAGAATTCTGTAGTGTTCTCAGACCTTTGCAGTTCCTTATTTTAAGGTCAAAATGTCATGAGTTTATACAGTTTGAATGTCTTAATATCTCAACATGTCATTTCCTTTCTGTCCGTTAGCCACGGGAACTAAGCCCACAGCTGTCTGGTTTTTTGCAAGGTGTTTTGATGAGTAAGGAGATGAGTCTAGGAGTTTCACTCTTCCAGAGTTCCCACTAGGAGATCCAACAATAATAGCGTAGATTTACTGAGCCCTTACTATGTACTAAACATTGTTCTGAAAGCTTTATGTTTTTTATATCATTGAATCCTCACAAAGACCTTTGGAGGCTGAAACAATAACTGCTCCAATTCAAAGTTTTCACAGTTTGCCCAAGGTTATTCAGTTGAGTTGAGTCAAGTGGTTGAGTCAGAATTTAACCACTACTTTCTGAGCCTAAACATAGGTAGTTAACCCCAAAGAAGTGTTGTGGTAGGTAGAAAAATCAGGTTCATAATTAATATGAGAACCATATTCTTTTACTTCAGGAAATAAAATTATTTAGATTTTCAGGCAATATCCTGAAATTATATAATCACCTGATAGATAAATGATTGCTTCTCTATGTAGCTTACCCTTAACTGGTGTAAAAACAGATGATTAATCTTTTGGTTTTTAGAAAGTTGATTCTGGAAGCATCTCTGTGAACTGTTAATTATCCTAGGGATTATATGGCAAGACCAGAATGGATGTGTGAACAGTATTCATGTGTTACTAATGTATAAAGACAGAAATATGGCTGTATATTATGAACCTTCACAAGGCATTAGTCAATAGGTGTGTGGCACCCATTCGTCAATTTAGCCCGCACAGGGAATATCTGACCCAAGAGAAATTAAAGGGGAGCTACTTAACTGTTACTTTTACTGCGTCCTGGAGAAGTGGCCACGCTTGTCCTCTGGGAGTAGAAATTCTCTTAGCAAGATTTACATCTGCAAACCCTGCACTGTGTGTTAGCAAGTTAATTCTCTCCATATTTCTTACTTCCAGCCTGCTTCAAAGGGAGCTGTCACCAACTACACAGCTAGTCTCGGTGATCGTCTGTGTGCTTGGTGGCCGGGTCAACTCTTTCTTGCAGTTAAGTCAGTTGTCCGTGTGTTGTCCACATAGCAATAGGATCAGAGTGACCAGTGCTTCTAGAATTCTACCTATTTTTCTCTGCAGTAATAGTAGCTCATCAGGTTTTGCCATTAAATGCATAAAGCTAGTATAATCGTTCCTTTACCTGAAGCTATAGATAAAGGAGAAGAATACTGGGTTTTTGTCAGTTTTTTCATTCAACACATCTTTATTGAATATATAATAGTAGTAGTAATAGTAATTGCCATATATTAAGCCCTTGTGTGCCAAATGCTATTCTAAGTGTTTATGTATTTTCTCATTTAATATTCAGAATCCCATGAGGTAGGTATGAGGATTCTCCTTTTACAAGTGGAGAATCTGTGATGGAGAAGTTCACCCAAATGGTATATGAGAAAGTCAGAATTTGAACTCAGGTCTGTCTCCAAAGGGTACCATCTTCATTGTACCATTCTTCAAGTTCATTGAACTTGATTCTTGACTGCTGGTTCCAGAAACTGCTTTATATGCTGGGGCTACAAAGATAAAAGTGAGGTTGTACTTGCTGTCAGTCAAGAAGGTAATGTTTATTTCGCAACTTGGCCCAAATTTATGAATGATGCAGCTGCCTGAGCAGGAAACTCGTGAAAAAAGGCAAAGAAAAAATTAAAATGAAGAGAGATGGCATGCAGGGTTTTCATTTTAACTCCTTTAGTTCTGTCTTTATTCGTGGCACTATTTTGCTGTCATATTGGGTTACATGCTTTATTTCTGTTTGGTTCAGTTTTACCATTTGTAAATGGACCTAATGTTTCTAATTAACCCAGTGAATAAGCCATCCCCTAAGGCTCTTTGGAAGTTTTACAAATGCAAAGCTGGAAGGATCCTGTTTGAACACATGGATAAACGTTATCTCTTTGCTGTATAATATTTTTGCCTCTAAAATTCTGTTAAAACTTAAATCTGTGTCTTTTTTTCACCAAAATATCTGGTTAAGTATTATTAACAGCTCTTTGATGCAGGGTTTTACAGGAATACAAAAGGCTTACAAAGTCCATGGAAATCTATGATAGCTCTACAGTAGTGTCTTTCAACAGAAGGACAGGAGCTATTCATTAACGTTTCCCCCCATTTCTCTTTCATAGCTGGCAGGACCTGAATTGGCCATACCACATGCCTTTTTAGTAGATGATTAGGTTTTTACCAAGCCTCAGGGAGGATTATTTGGAATAAAAGAAAAATCAATCTTAATGTTTCCCCCCAGGACTGAAAGAGACTGAGGTCTGTTCTGTCATTCCCAAGGTGTAAAAACCATGTGTGTGTGCCGTTTGCACTGCATGGAGATAGGAGTCTAATGCTAAATGTAATGGAGGACCAGGGCCTGCTCAAGCTTGTGACCATCAAGCACTGTTTCGTGAGTAACTGGATGTGATTTTCCCACTGTGGAACTGTGCGGTGTGTAGTATAAACTGTTGGCTCAGAATTGGCCTCTTCTCCTGTGGTAGCCTAAGGAAACAGCTATCCTTTTTTACCTTGGTTCTTATTTTTGATTTGTTCCTCACAGTGGGCCTTATACAAATCTCCTTTGCTTTCCCTATATAGGTCAGTATTTGGCATAATTCTGCAGTTTCAAACACTCAGAGGCTTTCTGGAGCTTCAGTTTCTTACCCTGAAATAGAATAATGTCACAGGCTACTAAACTATTTGGGAAACATAGGTTAACAGCATTGTGAAGATATAATGGGAAAAAAATTTATGAAATTCTTTGGTTTGTTCTTAACTTGAAGATTAAATTCAATAGGCATGATTGCTGAGTGTAAAGAAGAGCTATAGACTATGAGAGATGCCAGGAAGAATAAGTTATTGCCTTTGTTGTCATGGATCTCACAATCTACTAGGGATTCTATAGGCAAATACAGTGCAAGATGAAAGTGGTGAGGCCAGAAGAGGGGGGCAGAGAATTACTAGAGTTCAGGGGACGGTCCCTAGCTTTGTGGCAGGTGCTGTGTTAGGGACCACATTCCCCATTTGGTCCTCACAGCAACTCTCCAAGTTGTAGAGATGAGGAAAACGAGGCTCGGGGTTATTAAGAAATGTGTTCTAGAGGTGATTAAAAAGTGGAAAAATAAATTTTACTCCTTTGGGAAACAATAGAAAAGAATATGGTTTCACAGAGATGAAAATTACTCTTAAGCATCATCCATAAAATTAAGTGCAAGTTATTTTTTTTTAATTGAAGTATAGTTGATTTACAATGTTGTGTTACTTTCTGTTGTACAGCAAAGTGATTCATATGTATATATATATTCTTTTTCAGATTCTTTTCCATTATAGGTTATTACAAGATATTGACTATAGTTCCCTGTGCTATACAGTAGGACCTTGTTGTTTACCTATTTTATATATAATAGTGTGTATCTGTTAATCCAAAACTCCTAATTTATCCCTCCCCCCTTTCCCCTTTGGTAACCATAAGTTTGTTTTAAGTGTCTGTGAGTCTATTTCTGTTTTGTAAATAACTTCATTTGTATAATTTTTTTAGATCCCACATATAAGTCATATCATATGATATTTATCTTTGTCTGTCTGACTTACTTCACTTAGTATGATAATCTCTAGGTCCATCCATGTTGCTGCAAATGGCAAAAGTGCAATTTCTTTGTAAAAGCTGGTCTTCGGGTTCTTTTGGTGTAGGTTTTGTCTTGTTTTTGTTTTTGCCTTATAATAATACATTCCCAAATAAATGTTATTGAAAATCTGGGATATTGGGCTGGGCAGTGAGTGGGACAGGCATATTTTTTCAGCCCCAAAGAGTTACTATCTATAGTTAGGAGACTATAGGACATTTCAGAGGAGAGAGAGGGGAGTGAGAGGGAGAGGTTCCAAAGAACACTAAGAATTTATATTGCCCATCATCTTATGATTAATAGTGAGAAAAGATGTAACATGTTTACATGTTACAGTTTTTAAAAATCTCTTTTATTTGCCCTTCTTCCTCTATAAGGGTGGACAAAAAAGAGCTCCCTTCCAGAAGCAGCAGTGAAAAGGCTTAGCATTCTTGTTGCATGGCTGTGAGATACAAAAGGATTCGTTGGTTGGATACGATATTTCGTAGAGCCGGCTGTATTTCCAGAGCTGGTTATACACATGTGTATGCGTGTACATACAGGTTCTAATCTGAATAATGCACAATATGTCCCCATACTTTACAATCATAATTTTATAGGTCAAGGAGCAATTTGAGTCAGTATTTTGGTTTTCAAAATCAATTGACTTTGCTAGTTTAAACCCCAAATTTCTAAAGTAATCGGGACTGAAAAGAGGTAGTTACTGTTTGGGGACAGAAGAACCATTGCTTCTGAAATAGGAAGCAAAATGGAGAGAACCTACCAAACATGTTTCTTAGATAAGGCCCATACTTATGTAGAAAAGAACTTAAAACTAGGTTCTAAATTGTTAGGAGAGTGGGAAAGAGTGACTATATGACTTGATAATAGGGGCTAAAGCTAGGACTGTTGGCAAAGAGTAGCTAGGTGTTAAAAATGTGTTTCAGGAAAGAGAAAGAGTGATCAGAAGAGTCACCATGAAATTTTAGCTTGGAGTAATTGGCTTAGTTAAGGAGGAAGAACATCTCTATCATAAGAAAATTCAAATTAGATGCTAATAAGACAGTAGATACTTTAGCATGTGAAGATCACCTATCCATACCAGAAGCCAGTAGGTTTCATAAATAGATAAATAATTTATTTAAGAATACTTATAGTGCTCGCTTCGACAGCACATATACTAAAATTGGAACGATACAGAGAAGATTAGCATGGCCCCTGCGCAAAGATGATGCGCAAATTCATGAAGCGTTCTATATTTTTAAGCAAGAGAAAAAAAAAAGAATACTTATAAGTGCCTACTGTGTACAGAGCACTGGGGTGGAGGAAGGTTAGCATACATATGCTGCAAATAATTTAAGGGAATGAATAAAAAGTAGGGATAGTGGCGCAGAGAAGTTAAGAAGGCTGAGGATAGAGCTAGCCGGCATTAGAGTTCCAACTTGGAACTGTGGTATTATAGTGTAGGACACTTTTAAATCCTACCCTAGTGTTGGCCTTGATAGTAGCATATCCCATAGGTATTTAAGGAGACAAAAGAGGTTAGATGGGGGTCTCCTGTCACAGCCCCCATTGACTCTGTAAGCCCCAGGAGTTCTTAGTGTCACAGGCTAATCAGCATCCTTAATTTTATTTTTTTATAATGTGCGCCAGATTACAGCATCAAAGGATCTCAAAATTATGTCCAAAATCTAATAATACATTGCTCTAGGAGTTAGGAAGGTCCTATTACCACAATTTTCTAAATAGGAAAACTGAAGATTGAAAACTAAATAATTTTATCCCAGGTTCAAGCAGAGATCATTATGTGGTATCTGTACAAATAGGAAGAGGAGTCAGAAATAACGATTATACCAAAATTTGATCTTCTAAACTGTTTTCCAGTGAGAAAATCTCATGAGATCATTCTTCATTGTCTTTTCCCATCTTCTAAAAAGTTTGAATTCACAGATTTAACCTTACTTTTCCTGCTTTGACCATCTTCCTCTTTTCAATTTATCACTTTCATGACAGCTGATACTAGTCGAAGCTAATATTGCAACAATTTTAGATAATATTGCAGATGCACAAGGACATCCTCCTATGAATCAATTAAAGAAGTCACAGTTAGTTGCCATTGAAAGTGTAGCAGCTGCATCCTTGAAAACAGATGCTCTTCTGGGTCTGAATGAGTTCAATTTTGACTAATTTTAAGACCTAAACAGATTTCAGTCTGCTTAATATTAGGATGTGGAACCACTTGAGACATCCTAATGTCCTAGGCTGATTGCTTCTCCGTGACAGTTAGTATATGGCTTTCCTTGAGAGATGCTGAGTATTCAATATGCCAGGGATTTTATTTCAATAGAAGAGAGAGACCCCCAAGTCTTGGCTTCAGGAAGGTGGACTCATGAAATCAAGTTGACTTCTAAAGGCAATACAATTTATAGAAAACGTACTTAGGCTGTAGGGATTGGCCAGAATTGTCTTAAATTGTACTTCTGCAAGATTCCTAGACAGCCCAGGAAACCAGATGTTATAAATTACTTCCCTGTCCCTACTCTGTCCCTAGGATATACCCAAGAAACTAAAGTGAAAGTTGTAGTTGTAAATGGCAAGTCATTCCTTCTCCTGCCTGATCTTTATCAATCTGTTATTATATGAATTATTTGTCATGTTATATTGATCAGTTAAATCATTTGTTCTGTTTAAAAAGGGCTTGATCAAGCTCCTGTAATGCCTCCTGTTATTCTGCTGGCCCTGAAAATGTGTGTGTGTGTGTGTGTGTGTGTGTGTTTGTGTGTGTGTGTGTGTGTGTGTGTGTGTATAAAATCCCTTACTTGAAGGAGTTAATGATCTGGTAGGGATACATACGGATAAACAGATAATATCAATGGAATATGATAAGTAATAGAACTGTGTGAAAAACACAACCAGAGGAACAAGTGACCCTGCCTGGAGAATCGGGAAAGACTTTCTGAGCCAGAAAGCATGAATAGTTCAGAAAGAGGAATAAGAGCCATCAAAGGGATAGAATCCTAAAACACCATAATATGTTTAGGGAATTTGCTTTAAAAGGGTGGCAGGTCAAAGGGCCCAGAGTTGCGGAAGAGAGAAGTTGGAGAGGAAGGAGAAAGTGATGAAAGATGGAGAAAAACTGAAGTGTTGGGCAGAAACCAAAAATCATGGAAAGCCTTGCTAAGGAGCTTCATGATATAAGCAATGGGAAACATTGATACTGTTTTTACAAGTAATTGACATAGTCAACTTTTGTGTCTTAGATAAATAACTGTTTAACTGATATTTAATTAGCTAAATATGGAAGATTGAAGTAAGGTAGGGGCCAGGCACTGAGGCAAAGACAGCAGTTAGGAGACTATTGCATTAGTCCATGAAAGAGATGAGGGCTCCACCAAGAAAGTGAGCAGATATAGAAAAGACAAAATATATTAAGAAAACATTTAGGAAATAAAGTTGGCAGAAATTATTCCTTGCTGAGGGGAGTGAGAGAGGAGAGAGAGGAGATTACTCTCAATATTTGCAGCTGAGATCTCCTAGATTTATATACCACCAGTAGAAAGAGAATTCAGGATAAAGAGCGGATGCTAAAGATAGACTTTAGTTTTGAACACATTGCATTTGAGAGGCCTGCGGGATGTACAGTAAAGATAGCTTGCAAACAGTTGATCGAATGTAGTTTAGGAGTCAACAATTCCAAGATAATAGCAAAATTGATGAAAAATTTTGAGCTGAAATTGAAAATTGATGAGCTCACTCAGAGAGAGCATATAGAATGACCAGCAAGGGAGACCAATAGAGAAAAAATCCCTGGGAACCCCAGCATTTATGGGTGCGCTAAAGGAAGAGGATCCAGTGAAGGAAATTATTAAAACAATGGCAGAGAGATGAAAGGACGCCCAGAGAATTTGGCGCCATACAAGCCAAAAGAAAACAGAATTTCAAGAAGGAAATGAGCAGTCCTGTGGAATGTAGCAGAGATCCTCTCTGAGGGTAGGATTGGAAAGTGCCCAATGGATTTGGCAATTAGGATACCATTGGTGACTATTATCAGAATAATTATTTAATAAACAGGTGAAAGCAGAAATCAGATTATGGCACATGGAAGAATTAATGGAAGGCAAGACTATGGAGAAAGCAAATGCTGACAGTCCTTTTGAAGTCTTAATAAGAATCTGAGGGACTTCCTTGGTGGCGCAGTGGTTAAGAATCTGCCTGCTGATGCACTGGACACGGATTCAAGCCCTGGTCCGGGAAGATCCCACATGCCATGGAGCAACTAAGCCTGTGTGCCACAACTACTGAAGCGCATGTGCCACAACTACTGAAGCCCGCGCGCCTAGAGCCCGTGCTCCACAACAAGAGAAGCCACCGCAATGAGAAGCCCGCGCACCGCAACCAAGAGTAGCCCCCGCTCGCCGCAACTAGAGAAAGCCTGCGTGCAGCAACAAAGACCCAATGCAGCCAAAAATAAATAAATAAAATATTAAAAAAAAAAAAAGAATCTGAAGTGCTCAAGAGAGGAGTTAAAAGAGTAGGAAGGACAAAGTGCCTGGGGAGCACAGCATGGATTTGGGAAAGTTGCTGAGAAAGAGAAAGGAACTGGCCAAGTACTAGTGAAGGATTGACAGGTGGTAGTGAAGACTTTTTGGGGATTAAAATCCAGAAAATGTTAGTGGCAACAGTCTGTACTTTGTTTTCCTGTCAAAAGATGAGTCGCAGAATTAGCCCAGGATTAGATCAGGTTGCCACAGAAGAATCTACCTAGAGGGTCATTGGTCAGACAGTGGCATATGGCCACCTCCAGCCACAAGCAAGGCTGGGAATGCAGACATGTAGCTTCTCATAGTCTACCGTGGAGTGAACAAGAGAGAATTGGCAATATCTGTCGGCTCACCTAACAAGTAGTGTCTGCCCCAGAGACCAAGGTTCGGCATCCTCATATAAACCAACCAATTTAGCACAGAAAGCCACAGTGTCATTGCCACAAATAGTTAGGCGTCTCAAAGATGCATGCTTTTATGCGATGGTTGTAAGAGGAACAAGGATACTTTGAATGATCCGATGTGCCCCATCCCCAGTATTAGAAAAACAGCTCAAAGTGCATATCTTAATAAAATAATCAAGTACTAATATTGTTAAAGCCTGATATATGTGGGCTCCGCCAATGTGAAGAGCAATCCCTGAGATAAATATACAACCACGAACCTCTGAAAGAGTGTGTGTGTATGTGTGTGGGTGTCCAGGAACCTCCTATCTTGACGGTAATCTCCCAAGCAGATTCTCTCAGCATTGCTTTTTTGTAGATTTCCATTTGACATTTGAGAGCTAGGTAATTGTTTTGTGTTGGCTTTGCCGTGCTCAGCACTTCTTTTCTCAGTATATTCCTTCTTGTTAAGAAAACTTCATAAATTTCAGTGAGCCCTGAGGAATTCTCAGACCAGCTTTTCAGTGGAGCCCTGGGCATCAGTTTTCATGTGCCTTACTAAAATGTTATTTTTGCTGTAGATTACAGTCTAGCTAAATGCACAGCATGCTGCTATTCTAAACTACTTCTACCTCACCTCTACCTTGCAAGTTTTATGTAGACTGCTTTCCTGGCTGTTAACTTACTCTACTTGGATTCTTTTTTTTTTTTCTTCTTTTTTTTTTTAATTTGCAGAGTTTGGCCAGTCAGCTGCTACACATGATGAAATTACGTATTTCTATAAGAAGAAAGGGAATGTTTTTTAACTTGGTGAAATTTGTCCAAAATGCCTTTGGTAGGTTGGGAGATTAGTATAGCCTTAGACCTTGGGCCATGAGCCCAATTTCCTTAGGGTCTGATTTCTTCCTTTTTATTTATTTATTAAACTTTATTTATTTTATTTATTTATTTTTGGCTGCACTGGGTCTTCGTTGCTGTGCGCAGGCTTTTTCTAGTTGATGCGAGTGGGGGCTACTCTTCGTTGCGGTGTGTGGGCCTCTCATTGCGGTGGCTTCTCTTGTTGCAGAGCAGGGGCTCTAGGCACACATGCTTCAGTAGTTGTAGCACGTGGGCTCAGTAGTTGTGGCTCGCAGGCTCTAGAGCACAGGCTCAGTAGTTGTGGCTCACAGGCTTAGTTGCTCCGTGGCATGTGGGATCTTCCCAGACCAGGGCTTGAACCCGTGTCCCCTGCATTGGCAGGCAGATTCTTAACCACTGCGCCACCAGTGAAGCCCCTCTCCCTTTTTTTATTGATATATATACGTTGCTCTTCATGGCACAGGTAGTGTCACACAACAGAGGAATCAAAAGCGCTAAAATGCCTTGAAATATTAGAATAGTGTTACTTATAGTTGCTTTCATCCAGTCTGCCAAAAGAAAACATTATGAAGGCAGTGATCTCACCTTGCAGTCAAACAACTTGAATAATGATAGCATTAGAGGGAAAGCAGTGTCTACATCCAGTCCTGCAGACCGAGTTAGTGAACATCTCAGACGATGCCAAGGCTGGTAATAAGTTTAAATCTCCATCGCTATATTTCCTTCCTCCTTACACGTCAGTTCCCTTGAACAAAATTCTTTTTTGTGTGTGTTTGCCATGATATTTTAATTTACTGAAGTCTGTTTCCACTGAGGAGAACTTAGCCTTTTAATTCTTGACGGTCTCTCCAGGCTCGTCTCTGTGCTTGGCTGAGTCTAGGAATAGATGCAGCTCTGAAAGCCCACAACTGCAGATATGCCTTCCACTACATATGTTGACTCCCTGCTCTGTAAGGTGGATACCTCCCAAGTTAGCCAGTAGTGCCTCGCCAAATCCCATGTCCCCTAAGTCCAGGGAGCCCTTCTTCCAAATGACACTGCATCCTCTGAAAAGGAGAAGAATTTTCACATGGGAAAGGAAAAGATACTAATACATGGAAATTGAACCTCAAGGTGGATGGAATTATCTTTTAAGTACCTTGTTGCTATAATTAAGCTTAGGACTCTTAACCTGGACAAATCACATGCTAAAGAATAATTATTACTTGTGTTTATTATTTATATTAATATTCAGTGAGTTTTATGTGCTATTGTCTGAAGTATTTTATCTACATTAACCCATTCAATACTCCCAACAGCTGTAACTCATTCAGTGTTCCCAACAACATTCTGAAGTTCTGTTATCTCCATTTTACAGAAGAAACTGAGGCGGAAAGAATTTGTCATTAGCTCTTGGTCACAATAATAAGTAAATAGTGGAGACGGGACTCAAGGCCAGCCTTTGAGGCTCTAGAGAACTCGAAGAACTTTTGAATGAAATTGCCAAATTATTCTTGGTGATCTTCAAGAAATTATGGGGAACTGGATACACAACAGAAGTCTAGACATAAGGAAATGTAGTTCACATTTTTGCTCTTTAGTATTTTCCTGTAGAAAATGGCCAAATGCTATTAAATATTTTATCAATTACTTGCAAGAGATAGAGAAGGTAGGTTTATCAAATTTTCCAAAAAGACCTTTTTAGGGCTTTTAGCCGATTGTAAGTAAGCTCTGTTTGAGTTAAGGAGAATGCAACACATCCTGTTCCCTCGCCCCACCCCACCCCAGGAAATTTTAGGGTTACACGCAAGGAGCACGGCTTCTAGAACAAGGGAATTGATCACTCTTTCTAGACAGGTCAGACCACTCTGACCACTCCAAACATTTATTATGTTTGGTCCTAAGTCCCACATTTCAAGGGAAATATAGAACAATTGGAATATTTTTGGTGAATTATGAGAATTATAAAATGACTCAGTTGGATTATTTGGAGAATTGTTGAAAGTCTGGGGACATCTAGCCCAAAAAGGGAAATGTCCTTTTTCAGGGAAGGCCAAAAGAGATATCTTTAGTACTTGAAGTACTGACACAAGTAAGAGTGATTGTTAAGTTGGCAGAACCAGGGCCAATGATTAGAAGTCAATGACAACAGACATGGCTTGATGTAAGGTGGTCATATCTTTCTTAGATGGAATAGGCTGCCGCAAGAGGAACTGAGTTTCCTTTCACAAACATTTGTGTGGGTGTGCAACCAGAAGCTGAACAGCCACTTGAAGATGTACAGATAACAGAAGCATAGACCACATGGTTGGGCTAGATTACTAAGTTCACTTCCAACTCTGAGTTCCTGTTTCTGTCATTCTGTGAATTGATGCAAGACAATCAGCTGGGCTTTTATGTTTAATCAAGTACCGAAATAGTCTGTCGTGTCTCAGATGTCTGATGCTGCCAACACTAGCATTAGCCAAATTGATAAAAACAACATGAAGAACAACAAAATCATGTGTCATTTCAAAAAATATCTGTAGGCATCTAATGAAATGATTGGTGTTTTGTCCTCACCCCTTCTTTCAGATCTGTCTCCTGCTCAAGATAACCACGTGAACGTGGATCTCCCACCAGTGTCAGAGCAGATCATGCAGACTCTGAGCGAACTTGCAAAATCTTTCCAGGATATGGCTGACCGCTGCTTGCTGGTCCTACACCTGGAAGTCAGGTATGACACAGCCAAGCACAAGACTGTGATTTAATTGCACTGTGGGTCATAAATCACTCGCTTATGTCTGGAGAGTATCACTATCATTTTTGGTTCGTATTATAGATGTCCTTTTTTTTTACACTGAAAGTGATTTTTTAGTGTTAGTCACTGTTAAAGTTTTTAAGCACATGCTGTATTGTGAATATGGTGGTTTGGAGTTTGCATGGGCTATGACATCAGAATGATCTAGACTGGAATGTCTATACCAGTTGGCTAGGCCATCTTAAGTCAGTTAATTAACTTTACTAACTCAGTTTCCTCCTCTTAAAAATAGAAACAGTAATTTCTAACTTAGAGATTTTATAAATGAAATGATAAGTAAAAAGTACAATGCCTAGCACAGAGTAAGTGCTCAAAATATGGTAGCTTTTCGACTATGATGACTTTATTGCCATTGATATTTTTAGTAAGGTACTATGCTAGTCCATACTAAGAAGGGAGTATACAGATGCAAGAACCATGATCCCTTTCTTTAAGAACCTAAAACCGGGACTTCTCCGGTGGCACAGAAGATAAGACTCCGCGCTCCCAATGCAGGGGGCCCAAGTTTGATCCCTGGTCAGGGAACTAGATCCCACATGCATGCCACTACTAAGAGTTCACACATCACAACTAAGAAGCTGGCAAGCCGCAACTAAGGAGCCCTGGAGCTGCAACTAAGGAGCCCACCTGCTGCAACTAAGACCCTGTGCAACCAAATAAAGAAATAAATATTAAAAAAAAAAAGAACCTAAAACCCAATTGAAGACATTAAGTTCAATCATAATTCAAGAAGTTTCCAAGATATGATATTTTTGGACTCTTGCTTCTTCCCCTGAAGTGTAGAATATTCTAATTAGCTTTGGTAGACTCTATTATCATACCTCTGGAAATGGTAGGAAGAAAAGACTAGAAAGTCTCCAATCATTTATTTATTCATTCAATAAATATTTATTGAGTGCCATCTTTGTTCCAGACAGTGATCTAAGAATTGGGATACAACAATGACAAAAACACTCAAGGTCCCTACTGTCATAGAGCTACATTCTCACTGGGGTGAACAGCCAGTGAGTAAATAAAAAGGGAAATTTCAGCTTAGTGTAACTAAAAAAATAAAATAGCAGAATGGAATTAAACCACGCTATCAAATAGAAATATAAAGTGAACTGCACATGTGAACCACATAAATAATTTAAATATTCTAATAGTTCCATTTGAAAATATAGAAACACATAAATCATAATATATTTTATCCAACCCGGTATATCCAAAATATTATCATTTCAACGTGGAATTAACATAAAAATTATTGATCTATTTTGCATTTTTTTATCCTAAGCCTTTGAGATCTACTACATGTTTTATGCTACGGCCCGTCAAAATTTGGATTAGTCACATTTCAAGTGTTCAATGGCCACGTGTAGCTATTGTTATACTGGACAGTGCAGAGAATGGCTAGGGTTGACGAGAAAGGGGGATCTGGTATTTTGTTTCATAGATAAAATGGTCAGGGAAATTGTGACAAGGTACCAAGAAAGAGCCATCTGTACAAAGACCTAGTGGAAAAGAGTTTCAGGCAGGGAGGGGCACTCACGAGGTCCTGAGACAAAACCAAACTGGCAGATTTGAGGAACAGAGAGGAATCCAGTATGATTGTAGCCCGGTGAATAAGGAGGTGGGGAGGAGTGGAAGGAAAGGTAAAGAGGCCGGCTGGAGCCTGATCACATGGGGTCATGGAACCTGACTCATTATAGGGTCTTACAGACCACGTGAAGAGTTCGGATTGTTTTATTTTTTTTATTGAAGTGTAGTTGATTTACAGTGTTGTACCATTCTCTGCTGTACAGCATGAGCTCATGTTTTATTCTAAGTGCATCAAGAAGCTATTAGAAGGTTTTAAGCAAGGGGGAGATATTCATTCATTCATTCACTCATTCACATTTTTAAAAGATCACTCTGGCTGTTGTATGGAAAAAAAATTGCAGGGAGAAATATGAATGGAAGCAGAGGGGGATCAGTTAAGACCAGATATGAGCACCAGAATGACAGAGGGGAAGGTGTGAGAAGTGTCAGATTTGGGACATGTTCTCAAGGTAGAGCTGATTTATTGATAGATTGGATTGGACGCAGGACTGGTGGCAGTGAGAGAAAGAAAGGACTCCAGGAAAACCACAGCTTTGGGGCCAGGACTCCAGGGAGACCACAGAGCAAAACTATGTGGACGCCATGACCAATGAGTGGGGTGAGAAAGACTGAGGGACCGAGAAAGGTTGGGGGAGGGGTAGAGATCAAGAATTCCGTTTTGGTGATGTTTGGTTTGAGATGCTTATTAGACATCTGGGTGCCAATGTCAAATAGACAGTTGGATATATAGTTTTGAAACATCAGGATCAAAAACCTCAGGATCCGAAAGTGTATAGTAATGCATTTTCTTTTGTATTACTGTGAGACATTATTAAAGTTGATAGAGTATTGCCTTTTTGTTTCGAGTCTTTAGTAGATTTAGGTTTTAAAAATGTAAATAGGATTTTGGTTCGTATGTTTGGTCTCCTGTTAGAACTTGGCTATCTTGCAGGTGTGCTCAGACAAAGCTTAATTGCTAATGTATTGTTGATGTCACTTCTTTTGTATGCCGCTTGCTTTTTTCATTCTTCATTATCTTGTCCAGTGAGTTACTTCTTTATTGCTTGTGAAGACCTTTGAGTAGGGCAACTGAAGCAGCATTGTAGATTTGGAGTCATTTTACTCAGCATTATTTCTGATCTTATTTCTTACATTCGGTTGTTGAGAAATAAAGACTTTTCCTCTATGATTTCTGATTTGTTTTATGATAAGTTTTAGATTTGTTTTCTATTTATTTACAAGCTGACAGTGAAATAAATTGGGTATTTTCTGTGAATAAGATAAACGTAGTCGACGGGGGAAAGAAAAACACCCAGTAACACTCTGATGCCTCTGTTACCTGGGTTGCATAGAAAAACAAGGGAACATCAAATTAATTACTATCACAGCTCCTGGAATTTATGCCATTGGTTGTGTGGGTTCACGGTGTGTTCTTCATTTGGAATTATCAGCTTGTAGTGTAGTTAATTCCAAGTGGGATACTTTCAAGGCATCTTTGCCTTACTCAAAGGTCTTTGAGTAAGATCTTTTCAATCCTTGAACTCTATCCTGCCCTTTTTATTTTTGTACATATTGGCAGTACTGTTCTTAATAATGCCAAACATATTTTAGTCATTGTTTATTAACTTTACAAGAAACCATTCAATGCTGTAACACCTATTGCTATATCTCCTTCATCATTAGTTTAAAAACAGAAAAAGATCATTTTAAGAATAAATAACAAAAAAAGACTGAGTTTTAGAGTCCTGGATGCAGAATTATCTTTCCCTGACTCTAAATGAAAACACTAAACATGTTTATTTTTTCCAAATTAAATTTCCTTACGTCTTCATTTAACATGGTTTCAACATTCAGGTTGCTTTCCTATGAATGTGCTCCAGATTGTCTTTGTTCCTGTTCAAGTATGGTACAAAAAACTAGACAGAACACTCCATATACGGCTCAGATAGTGAATGTTGACACATTTTATTCATTCCTTGTCACAGTAACAAGCTTTTGTTTGTACAGTTGATGATAGAAAATGAATAAGGAAAATCTCAAATAAATCATTACTGTAGTTGTCCAAAGCTAGAATAGAGGAGATGGCTAAGTGCTCTGGGCACCCACAGTGGGTGACTGTGGAAGAAACCATTAGCACATAGAAGGCAGGAATCAGGTGTGCCTCCTTCACTGCTCTGGCTCCAGGACCTGGAACAGTCCTGCTGCATAATAAGCGCTCAGTGACTCTCGAGAATTAGCTGGTTTGAAATCAAACCCAGATAAAGTAAGTGTGGGTTCCCCAAACAAAACCTGTTGCTCATTAAAGAAAATGAATTGGTTTGGAGATCGTTTTCACTTGGCAGTCCATGACGTGTATTTAAGAGGTACAGAGACTGCATGGCCAGCATCATGCTTGTCACCATCATCAGCTAAGGTTTGTTTTGTTCCCATCTCACTGTAAAGGAGACTTAGAACTTAGGCCCTGTGGTCCAGGAGCTGGTACAATGAAGAAGTGGCTAGTTAGGCACTGTCTCTGGCACTTTTACCCAAGAAGCCACTATAATAAGAGAGCACAGATAGAACAGACAAAAAAACTTAATGGGAAAAAATTAATGGGAAAAGCTAGCAAGTCCAGAACAACTTCAAATGCCAAAAATTTGTCTTATTCCCTCAAATATTTTATATCCATAGCCCATCTTTTTCTTTAACATTGTTAAAGTTAAAACCAAAAAGGGTTCTCCCTGCCTGTACTGCCACATGTACTCTTTTTCCTCCTAATAAACACTTTACTTGTTTCACTAAAAAAACAAAACAAACAAACAAAAAACCGAAAAGGGTTCTCAAATCCAGTAGGTTCTGTGTTGAAGGACCCATCCAAAGAGCATGTGACATTTTACCTGTGTCACTGTAGGTCACATTTAACCACTAAGCAGTGCTTTTTTACAGTTTGAAGCATAAGGCATGTTACACCCCCAAGAGATGAAAGACATGGTGAGACCATTAAAAATTGTTGAGGTCTTTTTTTTTTTCTATTTGAACTTTAGAAGAAGAAAATTAAGTTGCAATTTGAGTCTAAAATGCTAAGAATGTCACCTTTATCAGCTGATTTCTCTCACCATCAGGAGGGTTCTAAGTGGGTTGAACAGTAACTGCCTGCTGCTGTTGGTATCCTAAGTGTGCACTTTCTGAAAATCAACCATCCCGCTGTGTAATCAGCAATATTTGCAGAAAACCTTAATGCCAAAGTTGTATTAAGGTCAGCAACAACATGCCAGAATTCAAAAGAAAAAGAAAAAAAAACTTTTTCTGAATTTGACATTTGCCAATGACTATTTTAATTTCCTTTCATCTCTAATCATTTTGGGAGAGGAAGATAATATCTTAGAACAGTTTTTGTCTCTCCTCTCTGCCACTCACTTCAGGATCTCATAAGCACTCACCTCCAATTCATAGTAATTTCCTAAGTAGTCTCTACTTCTAATTTCTACCATTCTCCACCATTAATTCACCCTTTATACTGTGCAGAGTCATCTTGCCAAAGCTCATATCTGATTATATAATTTCACCTCTTAAAATCCTCTTAAGACTCCCTGTGACTTCTCACATAAAGTCCAGAGTCCTTAGATGGCCTCAAAGCTTATGATGACCTGGCCCCTGCCCATCTCCCCAAGCTCACCTCATGCCTCTGTCATGTGATCTGTATGTACTAAAAGGAACTTCTGGTCATTCCTTAAAACTGTCCTCCATTCACACCCTCATGCCTTTGTAGTGATATATGGTCTTCCCATCGTCTGAGGTTGTAATGTCTATAATTTACTGTAAAAATACTTCAGCATTAATGGCTTGATTTTATTTTCAACTAAGAGTTACTTAGTTTAAATTTCAACCACAGTAGCAATCAATTTCCCTAGGCACGAATCCCACTCCAGGGTTGATCAACTTTCATTATATCAAAAATGTCACATTCTGGAGGAACTGCAACTGATGCCGTTACTGGTATCCTGATCAAAACCATATACTTTAATAATTAGCACATGAATGTCAGAATGAGTTTTTATTGGCAAAATTAATCATTAGTTGATTAGCAACTGTTAAGGTGATCACCTATCATGAAAATGAACTGGTAGTCAAGATACCTGGATTCCCTTCCATGAGCAGGTTACAAAAATATAGCACATCCTATGCAAAACTTAGCTTAAAATGGATCATAGCTCTAAATGTAAAATCTCAAACTATAAAACTCCTAGAAGCAAATATAGGAAGAAATCTTTGTAACTTTGCTTGGGCAAAGATTTCTTAAAGCTGACCCCCAGAGTTACCATCCGTAAAAGAAAAAGCTGATAAATTAAGCTTCATCAAAATTTAAAACAATTCTTTGAAAGACATTGTTAAGATGAAAAGATGAGCCAAAGATTGGGAGAAAATGTTTACAAAATGCACGTCAACTTGTATCCAGCATATATAAAGAACTCTCAAAAGTTAATAATAAGAAAACAAGTCAATAAAAAAATTAGGCAAATGATGTGAACACAAACATATATGGATGGCGGGACTTCCCTGGCAGTCTGGTGGCTGGGACTTCGCCTTCCAATGCGGGGAATGCGGGTTCGATCCCTGGTCAGGGAGCTGGGATCCCACATGCCCCTTGGCCAAAAATACAAAGAATAAAACAGAAGCAATATTGTAACAAGTTCAATAAAGACTTTTAAAATGGTCCAAATAAAAAAAAATCTTAAAAAAAAAAGGTGTATGGGTGGCAAATAAACACATGAAAATATGTCCGCATCATTAGTCACTAGGAAAATGCAAATTAAAACCACAATGAGACACCACTATACATCTGTTAGAATGACTTAAAAAAATTTTTTTAAATTGATAAGCACTTGAGGACATTATCCCAAGAGAAATAAGCTAGACAAAGAAAGACAACTACTGCATGGTATCACTTTTATGTGGAATCTTTTTTTAAAAAAATCACAGAAACAGAGTAGAAAAGTGGTGGCTGGAGGATGAGGGAACTAGGAAGTGGTTGGTAAAAGGGTACAGATTTCAGCTCTAAGATAAATAAGGTCTGAGGATCTAATGTAAACCAGAATGACTGTAGTTGATAACACTGTATTGTATAATTGAAATTTGCTGAGAGAGTAGTACTTCATGTTCTCATTGTTATAAAGCAGAAACTAACACGCCATTGTAAAGCAATTATACTCCAATAAAGATGTTAAAAAAAAAAAGGCTAAATATGTGAGGTGATGGATGTGTTAATTAACTAGATGAAGGGAATCCTTTCACAGGGTGTACATATATCAAATTACCATGGCATACACTAAATATCTTACAATTTAATGTCAATTATACCTCCATAAAGCTTAAATTAAAAAAAAAAAAACTGACAGCAGTAAGTGCTTTTGAGGATGTGGAGCAACTGGAACTCTTGTACATCGGTAGTAGGAAAGCAAAATAGCACAGCTGCTTTGGAAAACAGTTTGGCAGTTTCTTATAAAATTAAACGTATACTTACCATATGACGCAGCAATCCCACTTGTAGATATTTACCCAAGAAAAGGGAAGTTTTATATTTACACAAAAACCTATACACGAAGCAGCTTTATTCATAATCACCCCAAACTAGAAACAACCCAGATGTTAGCTGGTGAAGGGTTAAATTGTAGCACATCCATATGCAGGAGGCCACTCAGCAATAACAAGGAATGAACAGCAACATGGGTAAATCTCAGATTGAAAGAAGCCAAACCCCAAAGGCTACATGCTGTATGATTGCATTTATATGGCATTCTAGAAGAGACAGAACTGTGGGGGCTGAAAATAGAGCTGTGGCTGCAAGAGCCTTGGGGTACAAGAAGGGGTTGACTTCAAGGGTGGCACAAGGGAATTCTGGAGGTGATGGTATTGTGCTATAATTTGATTATGGTGATGCTTATACAACTGGTTGCATTTGTCAGAACTCATAAAACTGTACACTAAAACAGGTGAATTTACTGTTCGTAAATTATCTGTCAATAAACCTGACTTAAAAAAAGAAAAATTATGGTTAAGCCTGTAGTTGCATCATTAGGGATGATACCCAAGGCTGTGGCCATTTGTTTAGGAACATTTCTCGTTACCTGATGCCAAGTCTAAGCATAACAGAATCCTAACTCTGAATGGTCATTATGTCCACTTCCAGTCAACCTTCCATGTCAAGATCAGACAGAGCACCTAAAACAATCACTAAGCTTACAGAACAACCTGTTTCAACTATGCCTGCCAATGGATGATGCAGGGGTTTTGTATGTTTGTTTTTAATAAACACCTGTATGAGTGGTAGAATTATTTGGCCTGAAACGTCTTTCATTACAGCTTAATACAGAGGTTATAGAGTAGCCAATCCTCACCCATCTCAGAGTTCCTTGGCAGTTAGTGACACCTACCAAAAAGAACCTAAGAATTTTACATTATCAGACTGACTCAGGGCATTTCAACATAGGAATGTACTCCTTCCTCAAGCTCACTCAGATACGTCCTCTATGACAGGTATCACCTCCTGTTCTGAACCTTTCCTCTGCAAACTGCCATGGCACCCTGGGTACACATGCTTCTGAGTGAGAAACTGTCATCTTTTGGTCTTTTTTTTCTTGGTCATCCCCATTAGGCTGTGGAGTCTTTAATGGCACAAACTGTGTCTTACATTCCCAGGGCCTAGCACAATTTCTAACACACTCATACATGTTCAGTAAGTGTTTTGGTTAAGTAATAGATTAACAATAATAAATATAATATTGCCAACCCCTGTGCTCTATACTCTTTCTATGTAGTAGCTCCTAGGAGCACCTTATGAGGTATGTGTTGTTACCATCCCCATTTCACAGATAAGGAAACTGAGGCCTAGAGAGAGAAAGTAAGTTTCCTGAAGTCACATAGCTAGTAAATGGCAATAGACACCAAAGTTTCAAAGATCTGTGACCTCTGCCTCTCATTTTCACTACAACAGTATCTGCTTGAAAGAGATAATGCTTTTCACTCTATGCAAACAATCTTGTCCTGGAAAGGATTTTAGAGCTCATCTACTCCTCACCCCCAATGTATGGATTAAACAAGCAAGGATCACAGAAGCTGACTTGCTTGAGATCACTCAGTTTTTCTATAGAATAACTTAGAAGGCTTTCTGGTGAAAAGGGGGAGGGATACATAAAAATTTACAGGACCACTGCTGTCTTAAATATTTGGGTGCTCTGTCACAAGAAGATGGTTATTTTCATCAGAAAGAGTTATTACTAACTGCTTTCCCCATCTCTCTCCCTTTCAGGGTTCACTGTTTCCACTATCTCATCCCTCTTGCAAAGGAAGGGAACTATGCCATTGTCGCTAACGTGGAAAGTATGGATTATGACCCTCTGGTGGTCAAGCTCAACAAAGACATCAGCGCCATTGAGGAGGCCATGAGTGCCAGCCTCCAGCAGCACAAGTTCCAGTATATATTTGAAGGTCAGACCCTGCCTCTGTCCCTGGGAGTTTGGGAGGAAGGAAAGCTGAAGGTTTTCCTGATTTTCTCTATTACTGAAGTTCAAAACTTGTAGCAAAAGGTTGTTGATTTTTTTGTTTGTTTTTCCTTTTGGATGAAAGCTGCAGTACCTAGCCTCTGCGTGTGTGGCTTCCTAAGCAACACTGTGGCTTCCATCTGCTCCTTCTGGATAAGGAGATTTAATCCGAGATAAGGCAGATGGCAGCCAGCCTGCCTCCTTGACATGCTGCTCGTGAGAGCTGGGTAAATGTGTGGAGTGGACCACAGATTAACTCAAGAGGAGCTCATAAAGGAAAAAGAAACACACACACACCATACAGAGACAACCCTGAAAGATCCCCTCATGGGCTAAAATTATCACTGGAAGGGGAAGTTTTCTCTCAGAGGATGAATTGTTGTCTGAAAAAAACAGAAACCTCTGACGAGCAGCAGTTTTAAGAAGGCTGCATCCGTAAGTGCCTTCAGGGTCAAGCAAGTCAGGAAGGGTGTGAAAGACAGTACTTTCCAAAGGCGTTCGCCTTCAACATTTAAAACAATGCACCGCCAGCCAAATCATTTTCATGATGAATTCCTCCAAAGGACCCCTTTTAGGATTTCAAATTATATCCCCTTTTTTTCTTGTTCTGCTTGGTTTATATGTAGACTTGGGGGCCAGAAGTATCTGTGGCATCTCATAGAATTGAGCCAGTGTTATTTAAAACAATTAAGAAGGTATTTAGTGCAAAGGATTGTGGCAGCCTGAAGATGGAAAGAGAGTGTCAATGCATGACCATGTCTTGCTTTATGAAATGGTTCTGTTCTAGCAAATGTGGACCCCCTGCCCCCTAAAAAATTCCTATTTTCCCATTAAATTATAGTGATGGAGATCTGTTCTGAAGGGGAGTATCCCTAAACGACTTTAGCCAGAAAGTATGAAAAGGTTAGCTGTTAGTCAGCCCCATGGCACTGTGAATTGGAGACTGCAGCAATACTCTGTAGCTTGACGGTACAGGGCGCATCTAAGAAATCACTTTCCTGACTACGCAGAATTCCCTTCGGGCTCTTGACAGTAGCTCTTCCAAGCCCCACATATCAACATTCACATCCCAGAGGTTTCCTCTCATTTTGACCAGACATTTCTTAACATCTAATTCTGCTGGGCAGCAACATCTTCTTGAGATACAGGTATAATCCTATGACATAGAAGAGGTTTTAACTAAAAAAAAAAAATAATAAATTTGAGGATTCCTATTTAAAAGGCTAGCTATCCCTCTGTGATATCACTTTCTAAATTCAAAAGGCATAACATTGAGTTTCCCAAGTTGAGGAGGTGGCAGTGGTCTCAGTCTTCTTGGTGTGTCAAGAAGGAGTATTTTATTTTATTATTTTTTTTAAGGAGTGTTTTAATCACAGATACTGTTTAGAATTCCTGATGTATAGTGATAATACAAAGCAGACCAACTTTTAATTGGTTTATTATTATAATTGCTTATACTTAATTGGTAGATACATTTATTTATCTCTTTATTATTCTCTACAAGCATTGCATTGCCTCAGAGCCTACACGTAGGACAGACCACACTAAAGCACTGCAGAACAAAATTCTGCGTGAAGTTACGGGCTCAGGAGAATCACAGCAAAATAACCTACAGAGATTTTTCACATAAACTGTCTTGCTTTAAATGTAAAATCCACGTGTGTGTTTCTTTCCCTTCGAGTGAAAAGCTTTTTACTTCGCTTTCAAATAGTAGCACATACACGCGAATCTGTGGTCTTGAAGCAACACTGGGTGAGTGTAGCTGAAGCAAGAGACACTGCCTTCTCCTGTCCTTTTTCTATATTTATCCAAATCAAGGGAAAACTCATTCTGAAGACAGAAGGAGCCATTGACCCTGAAATTACGCCCTAAGACAAAAATAGTAGACCGCTTGTGACTAGTCAGACTAACTTTAGAATTCTGGGGAGGACATCTTGCCAGAGTCCAACTTTGTAAGAATAAGAGAAAAAGAAGGAAGAGAGGTTTACTTATTTCCAAGTATTTAGAATTGAAGTCTAACTTCTAAGAATGGTAACCCACATGTGCCTCGGGTTGTTCTGAACCAGCATTCCTCAACTTCATTACCTAGGGTAACCTGAGTGGGACCTCTTAGTTTGTTGATGTACTACCCAGCTCTTTGCTGAATTTCATAGACCTTAAGACAGTCCTTTGGCGATGAGAACAAATCACTTACGATACCCCAGAGAAATACACAGGTGTCTTGTAGGAACTCCACAGTTAATGCATGATCTGCTTTTCCTTTGCACTTTTTTTCTGATTACATTCTCTCCAGTTACTACTTTAGAAGTATACTCCATTGTCAGTGTTGAGGTGTAGTAACATTAATGCCAATAGCCCATTTTCTTATTTTTACTTATGTAGGTTGTCAATCAACTTTTGAGCCAAAAATACACCCCTACCTGTTTTGTAGGAGGAAAAGGAGACCAAACAGATCATCATATTTACATGTGTTCTTCTCCGCTTTAAAATAACTGTACAGAAAAACAAGAGTTCTATGCACTTCAATAGTTTAAAACAACCTGGCATGTACTCTAAGCCCTGGCATGGTGACTTTAACTGTATATGGCAGTGCTAGAGCTGCAGATATACCAGGTTTTTGGTCAGCAGAAAGTCTCCCCATTTGTAACTACTTGGGCACTGTCTAAATACTCTGAAATCATTGTAAGATTAGCTGGTCCAACCATCAGAAATAAGTTTTCCTTGGTCATTTAAATTTTCTGAGCAGTAGAAGAGAGAAATCCTGTGTTGGTTTATGCAAGATGGCACTAATCTGTCTTCTCTTTCCTCCCCACTGCCCTGTGCTGATCCCTCAGGCCTAGGACACCTGATCTCCTGCATCCTTATTAACGGCGCCCAGTACTTCAGGCGCATCAGTGAGTCTGGCATCAAGAAGATGTGTAGGAACATTTTTGTCCTTCAGCAGAATTTGACCAACATCACCATGTCTCGGGAGGCAGACCTGGACTTTGCAAGGTAGGAGGAAATATTGGGCTCAGTTCCTGTACCAAAGCCAAGGCCTCATTGTCTATCAAGTCATTTTTAAAAATGGGTTCTTAGTACTTAAAAACTTAATTTAAAAAAAAATGAAACAGAAGTGATGGATATTAATTAAACTTACTGTGACGATCATTTCACAATATATGCATATATTGAATTATTATGTTGTACATCTGAAACTAATACGTCAATTATACCTCAATTTCAAAAAAGGAAAAAAATTGAACAAATAGATGTACTTTGGTTATAGAGAAGGTAATTCTCTAAAATTCTATTGGATGTTTAACAACTCTTAAACAGGTAATTTTTCCTGTTGTCTAACCTAAGTTCTTTTACTACAGAACTTTAGTAACTTTATTTTCTAATTGTAAAAGTAATATATGCTCATTGCATAAAATATGTAACATAAAATACAAAGAAGAATGTATAAACATTAGTCATAAACTTTTAATCTAGAGACTATGATATTTGATATACTTTCTCCTGGTTTTTGTACATGTGCTGTGTGTCTAGGTGAGTTTTCTCATGGGCATGCACATCATTTCTCTTTACAAAATCGTTAATGGGTTTTTTGCTCATTTAATTGTGTTTTCCTATATCAATAATAATCTGTGAAAACATGGTTTTTCCCATATCCATTAATATCCCTTGAAAGTATTATTTTTAACACCTGAACAAATGTTCCACGGAGTAAGTAAACAATAATTTATTTATCTAAGTATATGCAGATTTGTAGACATTTGGATCTTTTACATTTTCTCTCATCCTAAATAACGTGTTGAATGTATTTTTACATGAATCTGTTTCCTCATCTCTTCTATCTTTCCCAGTTGAAACCCATCCCCCCTTCTTTTTTTCATTGGGGGGAAAATGGTTACTCATCACTATTCGCACTGTTCCTTTATGTAATTGAAGGTTCTTTTTTAAATAGCATTTTCACTTTCTCTTTTCTAGGGTTGCTGATCTCAGTTTTTAGTGTTTCCTTATAATACACTTTTTCAAATACAAGAGTTAATTTTATTCTCTCTTCGTATGGTATCAACACTAGCCATACCTTTCTTAAATCAGTGGACCTTTGGAGCTTTAATGAAAACTTAAGTTTTGAACAGGATGGATAATGATTATGGTGTTGGTGCTTTATTGACAATTATACCTAGATGAATTATTCCATGAACTCCTTTATGGCTAGGAAGTCTTTTGTTTTTAATAGTCCAGAATGCGCCTACCTAATATTTAGTATTTCTGTGTTTTTTCACTTGATTTTTTGATTCTTGAAGAAGTTCAAGAAAATTTGAAATAATTCTTGAGACACTTAAGGGGATGATGAAATGTTATATTACTTTGACAATTATTAAGACATCTATGCTAGGATCTTTGTTTTGAAATCGTATAACCATGTATCTTCACTTTTAACCTGTCTTCTCCAATCTATCACTCCATTTGTTCCACTGCTACCCTGTTGTTCTGCTTTTCTGTCCTCCTTCCCTGTCTTTTTCTATTTGTGTGTGTGTTCATTAAATTCCCTATTTTAGGCTAAATTTGTTGGAAAGCGTGCCTTGCTCAGATTAGGGAAACCAGGTGTGACTGAATGCTGCATTTATTTGGTCTCTCTGATGGGGAATGATCTCATTATTGAATTAGTCTATTCATAATAACATTGACAAGGGGAAGATAAAAACATGGAGGCCTGAGGGATACAGAAAAGCATTACTAATTCTCTGAGGAATATAATTCCTAAATTCAATCATCCTTTTTTTAAATGTTTTTTTTTTTTTTTTTTAGCTGAAATAAGTAAATTAACACAGCTTTTGGCAGACAGTATGGGGCCCAAACACATAGTAAAAACAGTAGCATCTGAATAATGAAATGTTGACTGGGCAGTATTGAGGTTGGCATCGATGGGCCGTATACTGGCAAAGCAATTCTTCAGCAAAGCCATGCCTTTCACAGTTGGATTTGGGAGTGGTATCCAAGGAAGTGGGTATAAGCTGAAATGTGGCCTCTTGGGAGAGGTACTGCTATTACTACTCTTAATGGATTATGAGAGGAGATAGGCTAGCTTAAGTATATAGCATTGGATGATTCTGTCCTGATCCTAGCTCAAAAGACACATCTTTACTAGACTTGTAAGCTCCAGGAAGCCCAGATTTTTTCTGTTTCCTCGGTGCATGGACCAGAGTAAGTGCTCATTTTGTGTATTGGATGAATGACTAGGTATCAAATCAAGGCTTCTTTTTGTGGTAAAGAACTTGGATAATGACAAAGTTTAGTTTATCTTAATGCCCTGAACGTTTTAACCAGCTGATGTGGGTCAGTTTTCTTATTGGCTTATGAGAAACAGAGCATCTCCCTTGCAATTCTTTCTTTGTAGAGAGAAAGTGTTACAAAAAGGAATACTACATCCCTACTATTCATAGTCTTCTTTCTCCTTCATTTTCTCTCGCTCTCATACATACACATATGCATAAACACACTTCATAGCCTTATTTTTTTCTGTTCTTGTTTTTGGTAGGGACAGGTATTATGAAATGGGCTCCATCAATTCTACTGAATGTGAAGCTATGTAAAATAAATATAACAGTGATACCAAAATAGCCAGAAATAATAGACTGTAGCAGCAATGTGTCTCAGCATTCCTTAAGCAATGTCTAATCAAGCATAGACAGCATCTGTATTTCCAGCAAATCTCTATAGGAATGTTATCTTCTAACACAGTAATTAATCACTAGTTGCCATGTGTCAGAAAACTTATTTAACAAGAAGTTGCAAGGCTCTTGTAGTTTTTTACTTTCATAGCCTTCCTGGCCAGTGGAAAAATAGAACACTCCTTCCATAATAAAGAAATGAGAGATCTGGACTGATTCCATTTATGCTGACTCTTTTACTCAGCGGTATTGTTGAGTAGTGGTAAACCACTACTCAGTGGTATTGTTGAGTTGTCTCTTTTTTCATACACACCTTTGCTCCAGCTAATCTCTAATAGGGATAAATCTTGGGTAAACAAAGGATCAAGATAACCTATAACATGACCAGAATTGCAGAGAGACCCTGTCCCCTATGGTAATTTTCTCTGCTATAACCCTTTTGACCCCAAAAAGAGGCTTTGTCCTGGAAAATCACTACAGACTAACTAGAAAGTAGAAGGCCTCTAGGAGTGTGCTCTTTAGTTGCATTAATCAGAGATCATCTTACCCTGAGCTGTCCTGTGCTTCGAAGCAACCGAGGAGTCCAGGAGTAACGGGAGAAGTCTGAATGGGCACTGAAGTCCCCAGGGTGTATCTGGCAATCTCTATAGTTCAAGTGAAGCCATTATTGAACAAAAAAATAAATCCCAGAGTTTTCTTCCTAGTACTTCCATCTCTTCCCCCATTCTCCCTTTTGTATCTGTCTCTCTCATTACAGTTGCCTCTCTTTTCTCCTTTCTCTCTCCTGTTGCCTCTATTATCTCTCCTTGATTTTGTGGTCCTTTTGGTTTTCTTTAGACTGGTATCTCTCATTCTTTAATCTGACACAGATAAGGAAATGAAAGCTAAGGTTCGGGAAGTGGTAAGGTTCTAACATCAGAAAGCTTCCTCATCCTTTTATTCATTCATTCAACAAACATGTATTGAGCGTGCATTCTCTCTAGGTCCTGCCCTTGTGGAATTTACATTACTGTGGGCAAGACAGACAAACAAATAAGTAAAATACAAAGTATGTCAGATGATGATAATACATGCTATGGTGAAAAATTAGACATAAGAAGGAGAATAGAGTGTGCCAGGGTATAATGAAGGTAACCTGCGATTTTCAAGTGTTCATGGAAGTCCTTAATGAGATGGTAGCATTTGAGGAAAGACCTAAAGGAAGAGTAGGAACAAGCCATGTAGATATCTAGATGAGCTTACGAGGAAGGGAGCTCTAGGAGCAAAGAACTAGAGGGAGGCATATATTAAGCATTTAAAGAACAGTAGAAAGGCCAGTATGGCTGAAGTGAATGAACAAGGAAAGAGTAAGAGATGAAGTCAGAGGTTTAATCTAAGAAGCTGAGATCTTGAAGACCATTATAATAACATTGACCTTTACTCTGAGTGAGGTAGGAAGCTGTTAGAGGGGTGGGGACAGAAGAATGCCATAATATGACATATCATAAAAGAATCGCTCTGGCTGCTATGTTGAAAATAGACGATTTTCCATTTTTCCTGAGGAGGGGAGGTTACAGACAAGGGCAAAAACAGAAGGATCTGTTAGAAAACTATTGCAATAATCTGGGTGAAAGATATTGGTGATTCAGACCAAGATGGTAGGAGTGGAGAGGATGAGAAATCGTCAGATTAGGATATATTTTAAAAGTAAAGATGACAGGATTTGCTGAGGGATTGAAGTGAGCAGATGCCCCCAAGGTTTTTGTTCTGAGCAGTTCAAAGGATGGAATTTTCATTTATTGAAATTGAGCCAGACCATGGGAAAGGCAGGTTGAGTTGAGGGGTGGGCTAAGGGGGCAAATACAAAGGGGTTATCAAGAGTTTGGATTTAGAAATACAAAGTTTGAGATACCTATTAAACACCTAAATAGAGGTAAAGAAGACAGAGCTGGATATACAAATCTAGAGCTCAGGAAAGAGGTGTAGGCTGGAAATAGGAGTTTGGGATTTGTTAGCATATAGATGGGATTTTAAAGCCATGAGACAGAGTGAGAGGTGAGATCTCAATGAGAACACAAGTAGAGGGAAAAGAAGGCTGACCAAGAATTGGTCCTTGGGTCCTCCACTGTGTAGATGTTGGAATACTGGAGAAGAACCAGCAAAGGAACCTGAATAGGAGCAGCCAGTGAAGCAGGAAAATAACCAGGAGAGGTTTGTGTCCCAGAAGTGAAGAAAATGTTTTAAGAGGAGAGTATCTTCATCTGTGTCAAATGCTGCTGGTAGGTTAAATTAGCTCAGGATAGAAAATCAGCCCCTAGTGGACTTGATAAGAGACCTGCATTCCTTTTTTTTTTTTTTCCTGGATGTTAATTAGATTTATTGTGGTGATCATTTCACAGTATATACAACTATTGACTCGTGTTGTACACCTGAAACTAATATAATGTTATATGTCAATTATAACCCCAATAAAAAATCACTCTCTCTGTATATATAGATATAGATACATGTGTATATACGTAATATAGTTTTATGTGCACACATCCATTTAGTTCTGTTTCTCTGGAGAATGCTGAAGAATACAGTCCGTCACATTTTGTATTTTTAGATTCCTCATGAGAGAAGTTTGGCCATTCCTCAATATTCCATTGTTTTCCATGTTCCAGTGTTTCCTGCACTGGTTTTCCATGTAAATTTCAGAATATCTTGGTTGGAAAAAAAAAGATATTACTGTGTGTGTGTGTGTGTGTGTGTGTGTGTAAACATAAGCAGTTCATATACAGAGAATTTTTCCAATGTAAAGGATCTTCATTATATTTAAACTCACACTCTTTTATGTACATCTAGAATACTCCCACCTGTTAGCTGTTTTCCTTCACTTTTGGTCAGTAATCCTTTTCTTGGCTAGTTTGCTGACGTTTTCCATCTAAGATATGCCACAAGATTGATGGCCTCAAACCTTCAACTTCAGCTTTCCTCCTTTTGCAAGTTAGGATTGGGTTTGGGTCAACTCTGGGTCAAAAATATATTAGGTTAGTCTTTTCAGATTGTGTTTGGATCCGTATATCAAGAACATACTAAAATTGAGATGGCTTCCTTGGCTGCCCTCTCAAACCATTCGACCTTTTAAGATTCTTTTTCCAGTTTTGGTTTCCTCTTTGCACTCTGCCTATACAGTTTCTGTTGAAAGTGCTACAGGAAATCATTTCTTAAAACCTCAAAGCCCTACACTTATTTCAGTTTTTAAAATTTCTTTTTTATTCCAGAAGACAAAGTGCTCCAAACAATTCTGGGGCACTTAGGTAGTAGTATGTTAACAAGAACACTGTGCTGGGAGTCAAACCACTCTTAAGGTGCTAGAGTCCTAGCTTGGAGCTGTGTTACTTTAGGTAAATCACTGAACTTCTCTGATGAAAATTGCACTGCCTACCTTAATGGAACTCAGGAACAGATGATATTGGATTTGGAAAATTAATTTGTAAGCTGTCAGTGAATATCAAAGTGTATTAAATTTTTCTTCATTTCCTAAATAAATGGTACTTGATTTGTAGTCCCCTATCTACCACTTCCCATTTTCACATTAAATCAAAATTATAATCTCTTATATCCTTGGTGTTGGATAGTGAATAGGCATATTGAAACCTCTAAGCATATTTGGAGACCTGCATTCCTTTATCTGCCCTATACAACTTACCTAGTGTAGGAACAAGCTTCAAATGTATTTGGGAAAAGCTGCTCACTCCTCAATTCCATGGTAAGGTCTGAAGCATGCAGGGCAAAACAAAAATGCAATTAGAGTGATTCTAGTGTGAGGTATAAAAGACCAAATTGGCAGCCTCTCTTTTCTCATTGAATGGTTACTAAGAAAGCCCTGCTCTTCCCAGCACAGGTACTCATCATCTATTTCCCATGATGTAGCAGAGTTGTGATCACTCTTAGAGGGATACTAACCAAGTGATTTTGTTTTTAATGATGGGCACTCTCTGCTCCTAGGTGCCCCACCCCTCTCTAGCCCCAGTCCCTCTTCCAGCAGCTCCAGGTTAGCTTTGAAGCTGTTCTATATATGCTGACTTAACCAGTGAAGCTCTATATCTCCCATGTATAGTGCCCATACTGTGAAGCAGGAACATCTCCACAGAAGACACCAGAAAAATCTCACTGGCAGAGAAGGAACCATTTGGTACCTGGGGACCAAAAGAGAAAAAAAATCTTACCTGAACTGCCGCCTCTGAACATAGGTTTATATGGAGAAGTACAATACACCAATATTTGTTTAACTCAATGAGAGATTGAATCAAGAAAGTGAAAGACAGCCAATAGAGTGGGAGGAAATATTTGGATATATCTGATAAGGGACTCATATCCAGAATATATAAAGAACTCTTACAACTCAATAATACAAAAACAAATAATCTAATTAAAGACTAGATAAAGATATCTCAGTAGCAATGAGCATACCTAGTAACCCGAATCTGGTTTCTAAGTATTATTCTTCAAAATAAGGAAGCAGGGATCTTGGGGGAAATGGCTGATTGTAGGACTGCAGCAGGAAATATACAAGATGAGCCTGGAGCATCTTGTAGTACCAGAAAGTAAGGAAGTACTAAAAACACGAAACACGCACACACATAACACATTGTGTCAAAGAGGTACAGGAACCAACAGAAAGAGCTCCCAATGGCAAAGTTGGTACAATTTGAGTAAGAAAATAAAGTAGTACTGAATTATAACCCAAAGTATAAAATAAATATCCTTAAGTCCGTACGATATAAATGATTGAATACATTGGTAAACGAGGAAGAGACAAATCTGTGCAGAAGCATTCCAAATAGATTATGTAGCTACTGTACTCTAAAGGTAGAGGAGGGACTTCCCTGGTGGCACGGTGGTTAAGAATCACCTGCCAGTGCAGGGGACACGGGTTCGAGCCCTGGTCTGGGAAGATCCCACATGCCGTGGAGCAACTAAGCCCGTGCGCCACAACTACTGAGCCTGCGCCCTAGAGCCTGCAAGCCACAACTACTGGGCCACATGCCACAACTACTGAGCCCGCGTGCCACAACTACTGAAGTCCGCGCACCTAGAGCCCATGCTCTGCAACAAGAGAAGCCACCACAATGAGAAGCCCACACACCTCAACAAAGAGTAGCCCCCACTCGCTGCAACTAGAGAAACCCCACTCGCAGCAACGAAGACCCAATGCAGCCTAAATAAATAAATAAACTTATAAAGAATAAAGGTAGGGGAGCCTAACATTCTACTTCTTAAGGTAGGTTTCACATAGTGACTTCCTTCCAGAGAGTACATATGGAATGGGGGAGAGTAACTTTATAGTGGAGAAATCTGACACATAGTATTTCAGCCAGGCAATCAAGGTCAGCATCAACATGCATAAATCATGCATATAATAAAGAGAAAAAATACCAAATAAATTCGAATACATGAACATCCTACAAAATACGTGTCCAGGGGTTTCCCTGGTGGCGCAGTGGTTGAGAGTCTGCCTGCCAATGCAGGGGACACGGGTTCGAGCCCTGGTCTGGGAAGATCCCACATGCCGTGGAGCAACTAGGCCCGTGAGCCACAACTGCTGAGCCTGCGCGTCTGGAGCCTGTGCTCCGCAGCAAGAGAGGCCGCGATAATGAGAGGCCTGCGCACCGCGATGAAGAGTGGCCCCCGCTCGCCACAACTAGAGAAAGCCCTCGCACAGAAACGAAGACCCAACACAGCCACATATAAATAAATTAAAAAAAAAAAAAAAATACGTGTCCAGTACTCCTCAAAACTGTCAAGGTTATCAAAAACAAGGAAAATCTGACTAACTATTGTAGCCAAGAGGAACCTAAGAAGACATGACAACTACATGTAATGTGGTATCCTGGATAGGATTCTGAAACAGAGAAAGGATGTTAGGTAAAAACTAAGAAAATGTGAATAAACTATGGACTTTAGTTAATAATAATGTATCAATATTGGTTCATCAGTTGTGATAAATGTATCATGCTAATGTAATATGTTAATAGGGAATCTGGGTATAAGATATATGGGAAATCTCTGTTCTACTCAATTTTTCTGTAAATCTAAAACTATTGGGGAAAAATAAAATTATTAATAAAAATAATAGGCAAAGGATTTGAATAGACATTTCTCCAAAGAAGATATATAGATGGCTAATATACACATGAAAAGATGCTCAACATTATTTGTTCCTAGGGAAATGCAAATCAAAATCAAACTAAGTTACCACATTACACCCACTAGGATTGCTATAATCAAAAAGACAGACAATAGCAAGTGTTAGAGAGGATGTGGAGAAACTGGAACATTCATACATTGCTGATAGGAATATAAAATGGTGCAGCTGCTTCGGAAAACAATTCATCAGTTCCTCAAAAAGTTAAACATAGAGTTACCACATGACCCAGCAATTCTACTCCTAGACATATACCCAAGAGAAATGAAAACTTACATCTCCACAAAAATTTGTACACAAATTTTCATGGCAGCATCATTCATAAAAGCCAAAGAGTGGAAACAAGCTAGGTAACCATCAACTGATAAATAAAATGTGATAAATCCATACATACAATTGGTATTATTCAGCTAAAAACTAAAGTACTGATATATGATACAACATGGATGAACCCTGAAAACTTTATGTTAAGTGAAAGAAGCCAGTTACAAAAGACCATATATTGTTTAACTCCATTCATATGAAATGCCCAAAATAGCCAAAGTTATAGAGATAGAAAGGAGAGTGAGTAGTGGTTACTTAGAGTAGGTGGGTTGGAAGGAAATGGGGACATGGGTACAAGGTTTCCTTTTTGGGGTGATGAAAATGTTCTAAGATAGATTGTGCTGACAGTTGCACAACCTTGTAAATATACTAAAAGACATTTAATTGTACACCTTAAATGAGTGAATTGTATGGCATGTGAATTACATCTCAATAAAGCTGGGTTTTTTTTCTAGAAAAGAAAAACTAATATAATGTTATATGTCAATTATACCTCAGTTTTTTTTGAAGTTTGAGCTTTAAAGCTTTGAAAGTCCTAAATGTTAAGTCATAGGAAATAAGTAGCCCAAGTTTTTTACTCACATTAATGGGGAACTTTATAAAGGAAATATCTAACTCTTTTTTGAGTTTCCCTAACCCATCTGGAGAGAGAGGAGGTCGAGGCAGAATTAATTTTTGGAGGAGGTGATACTTAATACTAATCTTAAATGAAATTATCCAGGGTAGGGAGAGAGCCGTTTGGAACAGAAAGGGCAGTTCAGAGTGACTGGGGCAGACGCTCAAGGAAGGGAGTGATAAAATATGAGACCTGAGGAGAAATCAGAACTAGCTCAGGATAAGCCCCACCCTATCAGAGGCTTTCTCTCTACAGTTTCAAACCATGCCTTCTCCCACCGGCACTCCCTATATTCCTTACCCTGATTTATGTTTCAGCACGTATCACCGTCTGACATATTTTATATTTACTTGTTTATTCGTTCCTTGTCTGTCTGTGAGCTCCAGAAGGCAAGGACTCTTGTTCACTTCTGTAGCCCCAGGGCTAAGAACAATACCTGGCATGTAGTAGGCATTCAATAAATATTTGTGGAGTGATAACTTTATTCTGTTGGTGACCTAAAGGGCTTGAAGCAGAAGAGTGAGATGGTCAGATTTATATTCTAAGAAAATTTTTTCAGTAGCTGTATAGGAAATGGACTTGAGGGCAATAAAACTGGAGGCCTTGCTGACCAATTGGAAGGTGATTGTAAAGAGAGAGGTGTGTAGGGCCTGAACCAGGTCAGTCCTGGTGGGGATGGAGGAGACAGATTTGAGACGTATGAACGAGCTAAAATGTGCAGGATTTAAAGAGTGATTGAATGGTGAAGATAAAGAAAAATGAGTCAGGGCTGACCCTTCACTCTCTGACATGGCTATCTAGCTGGGTCCCAGTACCATCACATAAGATACGCATACAGGAAGAGGGAGGAATAGGCTTTGTGGAAGGAAGATCATCAGTGGACGTGACAAGTGTAAGATGCCTGTGAGATTTCCGAGTGGAGGTGGCTCATATGCAACAGTATGTGTAAGCTAGAAGCTTGGAGGAGAGTGGAGGACGGGGGGGGGGGCCAGTTTGGGGAATCATCAGCATGGGGTTGTTGTTTAAAACTATTAGAGGAGATGGCGAACCATCTCCTGCGAAACACCAGCATGTAAAGGGCATGAGAAGGGAGAGGAACCCCTGAAGAGGATAGGGAAGGAATGGTCCCACAGTACAAGAGCCAGAAAAGGACAGCGTGTGAAAGTGCTGCCTGCACTGCAATAGTACTTCACCCACAAATTGATACAGCATCTTTCCTCTCAGTAAATGAAAGCATCTTCTCCTTTTAATTTCTCCAACTCCTCTTTGAGGTAAACTGTTCAGGTGCTTTCCTCAAAGTGACAGAGCAAGTGACAAAGCCAGCTTAAATATATCAGTTTTGGACCCCTGCTTTATCCTTGACCTTGTACTTTCTCTAAGGCCAGGAATGACCTCTGGCGTAGCTGAGAATATTGAATTCCTTCCAAGGGGGCTGCTTAGGTACACTTACTTCCTACAAACCTGTTGTACCAGGAACAGTATTTTGGTTTTCTGCAGGAAAAGTTATGGGTTTTCCTATTTGGAGTGACCAGGGCATTGTTTGATGGATAGGGATTAGCGATGACATGCTGCCATCTGCTGGAAGCACCCACAGACATCTAGACAGACCTGTGGTCCCCTAACTCCCTGTCACTTTGATGAGTCAGGAGGGGGGTAAGCTTCAGGGGTGACTCGGCTGAAAATATGAAACACCCCCGCATTTCGTACAAGTTTCTTTGCTTGCCTTGCTTGAAGAACAACCTTGTTTCTAAAAAAAAATTTTTTTTTCACACCATTTTCACATTTCCCCCCAACTTTATTGTGCCATTAGTCTTAACTGCCTTTCTGATTCGGGGGTAACCTATACCTTTTCCACGCTTTACCTGCAATACTCCAGATTTTTGACTCAAGATCATTAACCATGTGGATTTGTGATGGATTTTGTAGGAGAGATTAGTCTGCTACCAAAATTCTTTTAATGATGATGCCACTAAAAATTCTGTTATACCTCTTGAATTTAATGATGATGCAAAACTAGCCCTGACTTTCCCAAGTACCCAAGTAAATTGGGAAGTATAATGGCCTAAATAGCTTTAAGGAAGTATGCCAGTTAATAAAATTGAGTAACAAAACAAAAATTTGTATGGCATGATCTCTGAGGAAATTTTCGTAAGTATCTTTATGAGTAGATTTAAATAGCATTACATCCCCCTAATTAAACTTTTATTTGACTTTGTTTCTGACCATACCTATTTCTAACCATACCACTTTCTACTGATCTCCTTTTTCTATGTTTATTGCACTTATAGTAGGTTCCATACATTCTAACAATTTATTGATAATCAATTGCTTAATTAGGGCTCTCTGAAGGCAAGTGAATATGCCTAGTGGTTTTCATATCCCCCGAGAGCACCATAAAGCAATGAGTACTCAGAAGGCTCTGGAAAAGTAATACCTGTCAGTACTGGTGTTTGATTTCTCATAAACCTATCTGATGTGTGAGGCCTTGATTAGGTAAGATTTCTTTTGATTACGCTCAATTAATGTCACCATACCTTGTACATATGTAATGTCAATGTATAATTTAGGGTTCCTCGAGATTATTGACAGCCAGTGGTCGTGAATTGGAATGATTCAGAGATTAACATAGATGACAGGTGTTATTATTTCCAATAAAGATCCCAAGGAACAGAAATCAGAAGTGACTTGTCCAAAATCTCTCATCAAATTGTGCTATTTATATCCCCTGCACTACCTCTGTAGTCGTCATAGTGCGGAAATTAAATTAATTCACCCAGTGAGGCCATTTTCTGCCAGGAAAAGATTGCATTGTTCTAGAAAGGCATTAAGCTTATTCTGTGACTAAAGCCCGTGAATGACCATTTATTGACTCTATTAGGATTCTTACTGAAAAACTTGAGGCTGAAAGCTGACCTGTCTTGTTTTATAAATTAAGATAGAGTGTTTAATTTTGATGCTTAAAAGTAGGAAACAGGCACAATTGCTATAGTGGTAAAAGCAGAGCTACAACCCCTTACAAACCATATCAAGGCCAGACTTCCTTCTGCGCTCCCTTTCTTGTTCCATCTTTTACAAAAAGCCTTTCTCTCCATTCCCACCCCCTGCTTTGCCTAACACCATTTGCCAGTCTAAGAGAATAAGACCACAGTGCTGAAAGGAGGCCAGGTGGCCACAGTGAGCTCAGTGGTCAGCACCCAGCCAGGCACTTTTGCTCTCTCAGCCCCCCTAACAGCCAGGTCCATATCGATTTCTCGCTTTATAACCTCTTTCCTCTCCCACCTCGATTTTCTGTACTCTGTAATTAATACCTCATTATATCAATATGGTTCTTCATTTGTACCCATCATTTAACTTTTTTTTTAAAATTTATTTATTTATGGCTGTGTTGGGTCTTCGTTTCTGTGCGAGGGCTTTCTCTAGTTGCAGCAAGTGGGGGCCACTCTTCATCACGGTGCGCGGGCCTCTCACTATCGCGGCCTCTGTTGTTGCTGAGCACAGGCTCCAGACGCGCAGGCTCAGTAATTGTGGCTCACGGGCCCAGCTTCTCCGCGGCATGTGGGATCTTCCCAGACCAGGGCTCGAACCCGTGACCCCTGCATTGGCAGGCAGATTCTCAACCACTGCGCCACCAGGGAAGCCCCAGTTAATATTTTATTGCTCTAATTTTTATTAATGTGTTCTTCCTCCCCACTTCATTATAAAGTTCCTGTGGCTAGTTGCCATGATTTATTTTGCTTGCTTTTGGTTTCTGAATTTTGTTTTCATTTTCCTTTACTTCTTCATAATAGTCAGCAATCTAAAGTGTTCAAAAATGTAATTTGAGTTTTCAAGTATGTTTGATGAATATGAATTTCCATGCACGTATCAGAGAGCATCCATAACTAATTACAGATAGGTTACCAAGAAATAAACATGTACCTAGCCTTGTAAACCTTTGACTCCAGACTACTTTCACTAAAGCAAAGACAGCTTCTAGAAATCAAGTACCTTTAGTGTAAATCACCTAGAGGCCTAAATTAGTTAGTTTCTCCCAGTGAGGATACCATTTTAATGAAAGGGTAATTATTGTTACTATTATATAATTGAACTCAGTAAATGACACGAGCCATAGGAAATGCTTTACCTACATTAGTTCACTGAATCCTCCCTGAAACTATATATGTAGCTATTATTACCCCATTTTCTAGTTGAAAAAAACTAAAGCTTGAAGAGGCTAAGTAAATTCCCAGTTTACAGAATAATAAGATTCAGGGTTCAAACTTAGGTCAGTCCAACCCCAAAGTCTCTGAATGTTCTTAACCATGTGAAATCAGGGCTGTCATTTGGTAAATACTGGGTTTCTGTTTTGCTTCATTTAATTAAAATATGATTTTATTTTTCAATTAGGCTCTCATCTTTCAAACATTTTCTTTTCCTTTATTTTTTCTGGTTGTGTGTCTCCACTGAGCTCTGGTCTTGGCAGTTGTAATTAGCTTTAATTAGCAGTGTCACTGGAGGACTCTGCAGATCCCTCTTACGCTGGAATGTGTTGGGGCTGGTTTTGCTCAGTCATTAGGTCCTTGGTGCTGCTTGTTGGTTGCCTGCCCACTTTCCAAACAACCGTCCTGGAGTAATAGCACTGGAGGCCCAAGACCATGCTCTTGGAACCATACCGCAAATTAGAAGCAGTACATGATTCATATCGCTGGTAAACTGTATCAGAAATCCCAAGTACATACGCCTGTACTCTTAAAACACCAAGCCGATTAACCAAGTGGCTCTCAAAAGCTAGAGGGTATAAGAATTTCCTAGAGAACTTGCTTTAGGTGGAATTCTTTGATTCCATTCCTAAAAATTCCAACTTAGAAGGTTGAAGGTGGGGCCCGGGCATCTGTAGTTTGTTTAACAAGCGCCCAGGGGATCCTGATGCAGGTAGTTTGGGGCACTCTTGGAGAAATACTGGCCTAACCTCACGTTCTTTGAGACTCTACAATATCCAGGCCATTTTTCTTTCAGCCTCTTATTCTCCTTCAGTCCCCATGACTCTTTTTTCTTCTCCTGCTGCAGGCAGTGAAAGTAAAAATTACCTGAAAGCACGTTTATGGCTTAGGTTAAATCATCACTTAAAACCCCTACGGAGTCACCATGATTATTTTGAGGCAGAGTCACGTTGTGTTCTTGGAAGTTTTGGGCTGAACAAAATAGTATTTTTTTATCTAATGGGTGGCTAGTAAACAAATTCAACCCATGATTTTTGCATAAACTTGTGCACGTGTCACTTGAGCTCTCTTGGCTGAAGTTTCCTCGTCTATAAAATAAGGGTTTGACTAGAAGATCAACTCCAGGGTATCTTGCAGATAAGACTTGCCCGGAGTTGCACTATGTGCAGCCAGAGATGGGGTTCAGGGGTCTAGAACTCCACCTCGACCCCTGGCTCTCAAAAGAGACCATCAGAGGAAAGGCTTTTAAAAGGAGGGTAGTTAACTTCCATCTAATTCCGTAAAGATACTGTAAAGATTTCTGAGTGTAAAGCAGGCACTTTAATGTTTGTTGACAGGATGGACAAACTAATGCATGTGTATGTGAATGAATAAATGAATGAATGAAGAAAGAAGCATTGTAGGCCTCTTTCGTTTCACAGTCAAGATCATGGTTGTAGCATTTGCTCACCACACGTACTGGGGATTTAGACAGAGAAGCTGGCTACTGTTTTTTGCATGACCTATAAAGGTCATATAAGGCTCTGAACAGTAACTCAAAAAATAAACATGTAGGTACTCAAAAATATAAATGTCACATCTGCTGTAGCTCTTCATCTCCTTTGCTGTGCTGTGGTTTTCCAATTGATGGAAAGGTTTTATTCAGATCAGCCATTTCACTTTTTCCTGGAGGCACTCTTAATCTTTGTGTTCTAACCTTTAAGGATGTAGGCTTCAGTTGCTGCTGTAATGATTTCCATTGCCTGGCATCCACATGTTTAAATTTCTCCAAAGAATTGCACACCTTCTATTTTTCTCAATTGGAGATGGGAGTCAAATGAGGAAAAAAACAAGGGGGGGGGGGGTAGGGAAGGCCAGCTCTTGACTGACGTCTCTCTCTTGATACCTGGGTCAAGGGAAGGAGCGGATCAATGGCCTCAACTTTGCAGCCAGCATTAATACCACATCTCATGCTCCTTTTGGCAATCTGTTTCACAGAGACGCTGATTAAACATTTTGGGGTACAGGGGACAGAGGAAGGAGGGAGAGGTTGGGGATTTTTAGCGGCTAGAGCATTTTATTGACAACATTAAAGGCTTCATGATATATTCGACCAGAAATTAATTACAGCCCAGTTCCCCATTTCTCCCTTAGGTGACAGTCTTCTGTTGATGTGTGCCGCTGTGAAAGTAATAATAGGTTTCAAATGTTTGTGAAAAACATAAAGTAATTACTTGCTGTGATAAATCAGTCGTTTGAAGTTTCAGCTTCTCTCCGCTGCATGTATGTGGCGGTGGGTCTGTTTCTGTTGTTAACTTTAATTATATAGCATCGAAGAATTTTTATTTTTCAGTTTTCAGAAATTTTGCTTTTTTTTTCCTTTCTTGGTTTCCTAGTTCTCCAGGGATGAAAGTATTGAAGTGATAATGGCACATAACTAACATTTGAACAAGGGAAGCATATGTCTGCCAGGGAGCTGATTGCCTTCGTTAAATTTTGTAGCTATTGGCTATCAGCTATTTGCCAGTTCCTCTAATGAGCCTTAAATATTTACTTTTTGTTGTGTGCAGAGGAAAAGAATGTCCTCTCAGGCATTTTGAGGCTCCTCACCAATGGCATATGTTTAAATTTGGGCCCTGAAGCCAAAGAGTCTCTAATAGCTCTTTTTCCTTTAACTTAGAAAAAAAATGCAGTTTTCCAATTAAACCTGCAGCTCCTTTCATGAGATCCCTTTCTTCTCACAGGACCTGTGCAGATCTGTTTGGATAATATCCACCCCTGTGTTAGCTCACCTGTAGAATGAAAGACAAATTTCCTTTTGTCAACTATCTTAAAAGGCTTCCTCACCCAGGCAGATACTGGCCGGCGTGACTTAATGATCTCACACAGGTATCCTGCTGTTGGCGCTAAGGCTGGCTTACCCCTAAAAATATGAACTATACATTAGACATGTTCACAGTTCTTTTTAACTTAAATAATTAATATTAATATTAAGTTTTTCTATTCTGTCTAATCTGTCTTGTCCATTCCTGCCTGATCAGTGAGCCATTATAAACCCTAACTTCAAAGGTTTGCTTAATCTCCTATATCAGACTGTCCTTTTCTTAGAACAATAAGTTTGTTTTTCCCTTTCCCATATTAATCTCTTTCTTTGAAATATTATTTATATTTAGAACCAGATAGAAGAGCAGTTAAGAATTGGTTATTGATAATTCTTCTGTATGAAAAATCATACCGCCTGGGACCTCTGTGATTTTTCAGTGCAATGATGTTTGCCCCTGAGAATGGAAAATCCTGTCCCTCATCAAAGAAGACTACTGCATTTAGTTATAGTTTTAGCATTACGTATATTTTACTGTATTCTGCCGTTTAAAAATTGATGATTCAATATGATGTCTCAGTATAGGCCAGAACATCTGATTAACTGTAACGCCTATTTTCTTTTCATGACGCATCGTGAAGTTTTTATAGCTCTGTAATTCGGTCACAGCATCTCATTTTTCCACATATAAGTAAAACTAGGTAATAACAACAAATTGCTTAAAATAAATATTTTTTATTATTTTATTCGTTATTATTACTAATAACAACTATTGTATTGAGTACATACTTTGTGTAAGGCACTCTGCTTATGTGATTTATACACATTATCTTATTTAATCCTTGTAATAACTTAGTGTGCTTAGCTATTAGTTTTCGTTTTACAAATGGGAAAATTGAGTCTCTGAAAGATTAAATAACCCAAGGTGTACACAACTAGTAAATGACAGAACCATGATTCAAAGCCAGGTCTGTCTGCGTTTTAGCTGTTGTGCTATACAGCTCATGACCATGTAATGCATTATTATTTCAAGAAGATATACCACAGCCTCAGTGATCTTGTAGACTCTGTTAGAACAATGATGACGGGGTGTTCCTAGCTGAAACGGCTTTTGAAGGAGGGGTAACAATTTTTTATCTTCCCTGAGGGAAAATTAAAGGAGAGATTGTTGTGTAGGCCTGTAGGGATAAACAAAAGAAAACCAGAAAGATTATGAGAATGGATTTTAGCACAGCACCTAAGGCCTGTCTAGGAATGATCATAGTCATTGTTGGGCCCAGCAAGGCCAGGATGGGGGATGGGACCTCCAAGAGACCTGGCCCAGCAGCAGCATTAGAGGGTGTCCAGGTCAGGGAGGAAGGCTAGACCAGACAGCACGGAAGAGAGGGCTTACTGCCAAGTGCAAACCTCAATTCCCAAAGTATCAGTAAAACATCTACATGTGATGGTAATACAATGACTGATGAAATTGTCTTAAAATAGCTTTTAAGAAGCTGTTGTTTTTTTCCAAATGAATTTAATGTATTCAGAAAGGAGGGGGAAGCAAGAAGTTATGTCTTTTGTTCTATCAATAGAAAACTGAGTCATTTTTAAAGGAAAATAAAATAGTGATATATGATTGATATTTGTCAATCTAGGACCACCTAGCTTCTACAAAGCTAGGACCACCTAGCTTCTACATCTCTTTCTGTGTTTAGGGAATTCCCCAGAATGTGGCCTTGGAGGGAGGCAGAGCCCATCTTCCATTATAAAAACCCAGAGTCCAGGCTTGGTCACTCGGTGGGGACCCAGCCTTGGCTGGGCCGATCAGATGCACCTACTCGAAACTCTAATCAGGGAGCGCGGGACTCTGAGTGCAGGGGTCATATAGAGTCTTGTGACATGGTATCAGCAGCAGTGGCAACTTTCAGTCACCTGGGGTAGCAGCAGCAGTAGTGGCCATGGCACGGTCAACATCCAGTTCTGCTGGCAGCAGAGTTAAGACGTGGTGTTCTATGCTTAGCAGCAGCAATGGTGGTATCTTCAAGAAACTGTCCTTGAAGAGTGATCCTGGAGTGATTTTGGCCTCGAACCCAACTGTGCCTAGCTTTGTTTACTCCTGCTCACTTTCCAAGTCTGATTCTTCAGTCTTCCTGAATCATCTATGACTTACCCAGAATCCTTTCGATAATTCCGTCTCTGCAACTTAGAATCTTGATTGTTCCATACATACATAGTAAAAAATTTAGCTTTTAATCCTGTCAATCCTCAGTAAAGCTTGGAGTCTTACATTATTACTTGTCACTATTGAAGTTTTGATATAAAAAATTACATCTTATCTCTTTATCTTGATCAATTATAGAGAATACTTAAATTCTAATCAAGAATTTTACTTTTTTAAAGAGAAGACAAAATTGGCTGGATTGCATGCCCTGAAGCTTGGCTCCCTGTAGCTGAGAAAACTTAATTACTGGATCTATACATTTGTTTCCATTATCCTTTGCTATATAATAAATTATCCCAAGACTTAGTAGCAAGAACCACCACCATTATATTGGTCTCTTGATTTAGAAGATTGACTAGGGCTCAGCTGTACAGTTCTTCTGCTGGACCATCTTGGGGTGTTTTGCATGGCTGTAATCTGATGGCACATGGGGCTGGAACATCCAAGATAGTTTGCCTCATATGTCCGGTGGGGATAGCTGGAAGGCTGGGCTCAGCTGGGATGCTCAGGTGGCTGGATCCCTCCCCCCACCCCATGTAGTCTCAGAGATTCCTCCCTTTCATATAGCTTTTCCATGTGGTTTCTCCATCAGGGTAGTCATACTTCTTACACAGTAAGAAGGCTCCCAAAAGCATGAAAGTAGAAGCTTCCAGGCCTTTTTAAGGCCTAGACCCAGGACTGGTGCAGTATCTCGTCTACCACATTCTATTATTTAAAGCAAGTCACTGGCCTAGCCCAGACTTAGTATAGGAGGAGACTACACAAAGACATGTATAAGGTAAGGCATGGTTCATTAGGGATTATCTTTGAAATTTAGCTACCACTGTATCTAAACTTCAGGCCCTAGGTTAGATGTTCAGTGCTTGGTACAGTAAATATCTCATGTATTTGTCAGGATTCTTTCAGTGGTAAGGAGCAGAAACCAAATCCAAACTAGCTTAAGCCAAAAAAGAGAATGTTTTGAATCATGAAACTGGGATATTCAAGGGGTGATTGGTTTTAGACTTGATTTTGTCCAAGGATTCAAACCATATCAGCAGGACTCAACCTTTTTTTTTTCTGTCAAACTCTTGCTGCTGTTTGCATCTGCTAGGCTTTTATTGCATAGCCTAACTCCCCATGTGGCAAAATAGTAGCCCCAAAGCTACATCATACTCATAGCTGGAAATCTTAGGGAAAGAGATGCCCTCTCTCCTCTAAAATCCATATGGCAAATCTCCTGGAGGGACTCTGATGGGCCCTATCCATCTCTGAGCCAATTGCTGTGGCCCAGGAGAATGGAGCGTTCTGATTGGACAGTCCAATCACGCATCCACACCTATTGCGAAGGGTTGATCAGTCCAACCTGGACCTCATAGAATGGGTCCCAGAGAAGAGGAAAGTTTCTGTTACCAAAAGAAGTGGGACGGATGCTGGATAAACAAAAAGAGATAACTACTACATCTAATAGCAGTTTGCTGAATGAATGAAATTTAATAAGTGAGTGGCATGGCCAATAAAGTATGGAGTTTATCATATGCCAAAGAAGATAGACAATTAAAAAATTATTTTATGGAAAGGCATTTTTTTTGGAAAGAGTTAGATAGAGGTGCTGCTGGGACATTATTCAGAGTGGATTGGAATAATTAGAGAAAAATGTAAAAGAAGCAGTTTTTGAGCTGTACTTTGAAAGAGGTGAGATATAGAACGAATGGGAGGATATTATAGACAGCTGAAGGGTTACTTTCTCAAGAACCAAAAGCTATTAAAAAGAAGGTTACAAAGTATAATTCTGGGACGCTACTGCTCTCCTTCAACTATACCTTTAAGAAAATTGAGAGTTTGGTTACCATAGTGTGTTGTACTGTATAGTTTCAGATTTAGTTGGTTCTAAGGAAGATTTTTTTTTTTAACCCTGAATGTAGCATGTGGGTGTTTTAAGTGTTTAAGGGGTTCATACAAAAATAAAACTTCCAAGGTGATTGCTATCAAAAGAAAAGAAAATCTTTTAAAATATATATTCATTTGTTGTCCTCTGTCACTTGGATTAATAATAAATGCTGAAATTACCAGAAATAACAGTAATCTGTATTTCTGCATTTATAGTCCTCCTGTGAAGTTGAAAGTTTCCGTGAATGTGAATTAATTTAGCTCCTGTCTCATGTGCAAAGGAAGGAAAGAAAGTGAGCCCAGCTCCCTCTCTCCCCGTCTAGGTCTCAAAGACAGTGAAAGATAACCAAGAGTCTGAGGAGACAGTAGCAAAACCTGAACTGTCTAAACTGACTACAGTTTCGATAAGATTGGTGAAAAGAGAAAGCAGTAGAGGGTAGGGGGAAGTTTAGAATTTGGTAAGTTAGCGGAGAGAGGTAAATTAGGAGTTTGGGATTAGCATATACATACTACTATATATAAAATAGGTAGCCAACAAGGACCTACTATATAGCACAGGGAACTGTACTCAATATCTTGTAGTAACCTATAATGGAAAAGAATCTGAAAAAGAATACATATATATGTGTGTGTATATATATATAGATGTATAACTGAATCACTTCGCTGCACACTTGAAAGTAATATAGCATTGTAAATTAACTATATTTCAATAAAAAAACAGAAATAGAATTTGGTAAGAAGAGTTCTGATGAGTTCTCAGACTTCTTAGATCATATTGTCTTCCCAGAAACCTTTCTACAAAGGCTTCGCTAGGTAGGACTTCAAAATGGTATCACCTGGAACAGAAGCAAGAAAAACTACAATCCTGCAGCCTGTGGACCAAAAACCACAGTTACAGAAAGACAGAGAAGATGAAAAGGCAGAGGACTATGTACCAGATGAAGGAACAAGAAAAAACCCCAGAAAAACAACTAAATGAAGTGGAGATAGGCAACCTTCCAGAAAAAGAATTCAGAATAATGATAGTGAAGATGATCCAGGACCTCGGAATAAAAATGGAGGCAAAGATTGAGAAGATGCAAGAAATGATTAACAAAGACCTAGAAGAATTAAAGAACAAACAAACAGAGATGACCAATACAATAACTGAAATGAAAACTACACTAGAAGGAATCAATAGCAGAATAACTGAGGCAGAAGAACGGATAAGTGACCTGGAAGACAGAATGGTGGAATTCACTGCTGCGGAACAGACTAAAGAAAAAAGAATGAAAAGAAATGAAGACAGCCTAAGAGACCTCTGGGACAACATTAAACGCAACAACATTCGCATTATAGGGGTCCCAGAAGGAGAAGAGAGAGAGAAAGGACCAGAGAAAATATTTGAAGAGATTATAGTCGAAAACTTCCCTAACATGGGAAAGGAAATAGCCACCCAAGTCCAGGAAGCGCAGAGAGTCCCATACAGAATAAACCCAAGGAGAAACACGCCGAGACACATAGTAATCAAAGTGGCAAAAATTAAAGACAAAGAAAAATTACTGAAAGCAGCAAGGGAAAAACGACAAATAACATACAAGGGAACTCCCATAAGGTTAACAGCTGATTTCTCAGCAGAAACTCTGCAAGCCAGAAGGGAGTGGCATGATATACTTAAAGTGATGAAAGGGAAGAACCTACAACCAAGATTACTCTACCCGGCAAGGATCTCATTTAGATTTGATGGAGAAATCAAAAGCTTTACAGACAAGCAAAAGCTACGAGAATTCAGCACCACCAAACCAGCTCTACAACAAATGCTAAAGGAACTTCTCTAAGTGGGAAACACAAGAGAAGAAAAGGACCTACAAAAACAAACCCAAAACAATTAAGAAAATGGTCATAGGAACATACATATCGATAATTACCTTAAACATGAATGGATTAAATGCCCCAACCAAAAGACATAGACTGGCTGAATGGATACAAAAACAAGACCCATATATATGCTGTCTACAAGAGACCCACTTCAGACCTAGGGACACATACAGACTGAAAGTGAGGGGATGGAAAAAGATATTCCATGCAAATGGAAATCAAAAGAAAGCTGGAGTAGCTATACTCATATCAGATAAAATAGACTTTAAAATAAAGCATGTTACAAGAGACAAGGAAGGACACTACATAATGATCCAGGGATCAATCCAAGAAGAAGATATAACAATTATAAATATATATGCACCCAACATAGGAGCACCTCAATACATAAGGCAACTGCTAACAGCTATAAAAGAGGAAATCGACAGTAACACAATAATAGTGGGGGACTTTAACACCTCACTTACACCAATGGACAGATCATCCAAAATGAAAATAAATAAGGAAACAGAAGCTTTAAATGACACAATAGACCAGATAGATTTAATTGATATATATAGGACATTCCATCCAAAAACGGCAGATTACACGTTCTTCTCAAGTGCGCACGGAACATTCTCCAGGATAGATCACATCTTGGGTCACAAATCAAGCCTCAGTAAATTTAAGAAAATTGAAATCATATCAAGCATCTTTTCTGACCACAACGCTATGAGATTAGAAATGAATTACAGGGGAAAAAACGTAAAAAAGACAAACACATGGAGGCTAAACAATACGTTACTAAATAACCAAGAGATCACTGAAGAAATCAAACAGGAAATAAAAAAATACCTAGAGACAAATGACAATGAAAACACGACGACCCAAAACCTATGGGATGCAGCAAAAGCGGTTCTAAGAGGGAAGTTTATAGCTATACAAGCCTACCTAAAGAAACAAGAAAAATCTCAAGTAAACAATCTAACCTTACACCTAAAGAAACTAGAGAAAGAAGAACAAACAAAACCCAAAGTTAGCAGAAGGAAAGAAATCATAAAGATCAGAGCAGAAATAAATGAAATAGAAACAAAGAAAACAATAGCAAAGATCAATAAAACTAAAAGTTGGTTCTTTGAGAAGATAAACAAAATTGATAAGCCATTAGCCAGACTCATCAAGAAAAAGAGGGAGAGGACTCAAATCAATAAAATCAGAAATGAAAAAGGAGAAGTTACAACAGACACCGCAGAAATACAAAACATCCTAAGAGACTACTACAAGCAACTTTATGCCAATAAAATGGACAACCTGGAAGAAATGGACAAATTCTTAGAAAGGTATAACCTTCCAAGACTGAATCAGGAAGAAACAGAAAATATGAACAGACCAATCACAAGTAATGAAATTGAAACTGTGATTAAAAATCTTCCAACAAACAAAAGTCCAGGACCAGATGGCTTCACAGGTGAATTCTATCAAACATTTAGAGAAGAGCTAACACCCATCCTTCTCAAACTCTTCCAAAAAATTGCAGAGGAAGGAACTCTCCCAAACTCATTCTATGAGGCCACCATCACCCTGATACCAAAACCAGACAAAGACACTACAAAAAAAGAAAATTACAGACCAATATCACTGATGAATATAGATGCAAAAATCCTCAACAAAATACTAGCAAACAGAATCCAACAACACATTAAAAGGATCATACACCATGATCAAGTGGGATTTATCCCAGGGATGCAAGGATTCTTCAATATACGCAAATCAATCAATGTGATACACCATATTAACAAAGTGAAGAATAAAAACCATATGATCATCTCAATAGATGCAGAAAAAGCTTTTGACAAAATTCAACACCCATTTCTGATAAAAACTCTCCAGAAAGTGGGCATAGAGGGACCCTACCTCAACATAATAAAGGCCATATATGACAAACCCATAGCAAACATCATTCTCAATGGTGAAAAACTGAAAGCATTTCCTCTAAGATCAGGAACGAGACAAGGATGTCCACTCTCACCACTATTATTCAACATAGTTCTGGAAGTCCTAGCCACGGCAATCAGAGAAGAAAAAGAAATAAAAGGAATACAAATTGGAAAAGAAGAAGTAAAACTGTCACTGTTTGCGGATGACATGATACTATACATAGAGAATCCTAAAACTGCCACCAGAAAACTGCTAGAGCTAATTAATGAATATGGTAAAGTTGCAGGTTACAAAATTAATGCACAGAAATCTCTTGCATTCCTCTACACTAATGATGAAAAATCTGAAAGAGAAATTATGGAAACACTCCCATTTACCATTGCAACAAAAAGAATAAAATACCTAGGAATAAACCTACCTAGGGAGACAAAAGACCTGTATGCAGAAAACTATAAGACACTGATGAAAGAAATTAAAGATGATACCAACAGATGGAGAGATATACCATGTTCTTGGATTGGAAGAATCAACATTGTGAAAATGAGTATACTACCCAAAGCAATCTACAGATTCAATGCAATCCCTATCAAATTACCAATGGCATTTTTTACGGAGCTAGAACAAATCATCTTAAAATTTGTATGGAGACACAAAAGACCCCGAATAGCCAAAGCAGTCTTGAGGCAAAAAAATGGAGCTGGAGGAATCAGACTCCCTGACTTCAGACTATACTACAAAGCTACAGTAATCAAGACAATATGGTACTGGCACAAAAACAGAAACGTAGATCAATGGAACAAGATAGAAAGCCCAGAGATTAACCCACGCACCTTTGGTCAACTAATCTATGACAAAGGAGGCAAAGATATACAATGGAGAAAAGACAGTCTCTTCAATAAGTGGTGCTGGGAAAACTGGACAGCTACATGTAAAAGAATGAAATTAGAATACTCCCTAACACCATACACAAAAATAAACTCAAAATGGATTAGAGACCTAAATATAAGACTGGACACTATAAAACTCTTAGAGGAAAACATAGGAAGAACACTCTTTGACATAAATCACAGCAAGATCTTTTTTGATCCACCTCCTAGAGTAATGGAAATAAAAACAAAAATAAACAAGTGGGACCTAATGAAACTTCAAAGCTTTTGCACAGCAAAGGAAACCATAAACAAGACGAAAAGACAACCCTTAGAATGGGAGAAAATATTTGCAAATGAATCAACGGACAAAGGATTAATCTCCAAAATATATAAACAGCTCATTCAGCTCAATATCAAAGAAACAAACACCCCAATCCAAAAATGGGGAAAAGACCTAAATAGACATTTCTCCAAAGAAGACATACAGACGGCCACGAAGCACATGAAAAGCTGCTCAACATCACTAATTATTAGAGAAATGCAAATCAAAACTACAATGAGGTATCACCTCACTCCTGTTAGAATGGGCATCATCAGAAAATCTACAAACAACAAATGCTGGAGAGGGTGTGGAGAAAAGGGAACCCTCTTGCACTGTTGGTGGGAATGTAAATTGATACAGCCACTATGGAGAACAATATGGAGGTTCCTTAAAAAACTAAAAATAGAATTACCATATGACCCAGCAATCCCACTACTGGGCATATACCCAGAGAAAACCGTAATTCAAAAAGACACATGCACCCGAATGTTCATTGCAGCACTATTTACAATAGCCAGGTTATGGAAGCAACCTAAATGCCCATCAACAGACGAATGGATGAAGAAGATGTGGTACATATATACAATGGAATATTACTCAGCCATAAAAAGGAACGAAATTGAGTCATTTGTTGAGACTTGGATGGATCTAGAGAGTGTCATACAGAGTGAAGTAAGTCAGAAAGAGAAAAACAAATATCGTATATTAATGCATGTATGTGGAACCTAGAAAAATGGTACAGATGAGCCAGTTTGCAGGGCAGAAGTTGAGACACAGATGTAGAGAATGGACATATGGACACCAAGGGGGGAAAACTGCGGTGAGGTGGGGATGGTGGTGTGCTGAATTGGGCGATTGGGATTGACATGTATACACTGATGTGTATAAAACTGATGCCTAATAAGAACCTGCAGTATAAAAAAACAAACAAAACAACTAATATTAAACTTTCATTGGGTTATTTGTATGGAAATATGTTAATGTAAATGTTTCAGACATTACATGAAATTTCTAAAAATCTTATATTTGTATTTGTATGGAAATATGTATGGAAATATGTTAATATAAATGTTTCAGACATTACATGAAATTTCTAAAAATCTTATATTTGTATTTGTATGGAAATATGTATGGAAATATGTTAATATAAATGTTTCAGACATTACAGGAAACTTCTAAAAATCTTATATGTTCTGGTATAATGTTATAAGTAATAATCCTAGTTATTACTTTAAAATGTATATCTCAGAAATAACTAATTTTCTTGTCAACTGCATTATTATGAACTTTCATCAAATCTTTAACCATGGTCATTTTTAAGTCTTTTGTCATTTACAGACAGTTCTGGGTGTACTGTGATGATTTTGCAAATATGTTCCTATAAAAGGGTTTCATCTTCAAGAAATTCATGGAAAAGACTCTGACAAGTACAGGTTTCTGGTAACTGACTGTACTGCTGAACTGAATGAATAAGCATTTTCAGAACTCTAATGAAAAACTGATGAACTCATAAAAGTGCTAACAAAAGATCAAGATGAAAAAAAAATTAATTACATGGGACTGAGTGAACTGATGAGGATGAGTATAATTTTTGTGACTTTCTGTCTGAATTAAAAAAAAAAAAATCCCACAAGGACTCAGAGGCAAAGAATATACAAATCAATTTTCACTGCAAAGTAAAGGAGCTGTTACAGTGGAGGATTACTGGACTGAATGTCAATATTATGACATAGTATGAGTGTGTTTCATGTTTGGTAATTGCAGTCATTGTTGCTTTTGTTGTGGTCATCCATGTACAATGCTTGGTGTCAGTCTATTTATCTCTTGTAAAAATAAAATACAGTGTGTGTGTGTGGAAAAAAAAAAAAGAAAAGAAAAGTATAGGAGTGAACCTCAAAAAAAAAAAAAAAAAAAAATGGTATCACCTGGCCGCTTCCTTTAACACGTAGGAAACTGGCTCAGAGAGATGCAGTAACTGGCCAGTAAATGATCCTGATAGGACTAGAGCCCAGATTTCCCGACTCCTCACTCAGGGCTCCCTCCTGGAGACCTTGATGCTTCCTGCAGGCTAATGTCAAAGGCACTCACAAGTTCACATTCACATCGGAACCGTGATGCCCTAGGGCAGTTGGCAGGCAACCGGAGGAGAAGGGACATCATCCTGTGGTTTGAACCCTCCCTCCCTCCCAGTTTCTGATAAAACTCTGAAGGTGTCACGCTAACCCCACTCCCCTTAATGTTTGCCTTCTCTAAGACTAACCAGAATAACATTGCTGCTGGACACTTCTTTATAAACAGAAATTACTGTGTGATAACAATTACGACTTCTGTTCATTATCTACACATACTTGTGTCCTTGTTATTAAGTAAGCACAGAAACATTATTAGTTTTCTTAGCTTTTAGTATTGATATTGCCATGTTCTCTGTAAGCTATAAATATCTGCTCTGCCCACATCAGTTTGAATCTTTTTTCTCAAGTAAATTAAAGTAGAAATGATAACACAGTTAATTACCATCTAAATTCCACTAAACTCTTAAGTCAAAACAAAATATAAGAACTGTGATTATATGAGAGGGAGATATTGTAGGCGGAGACTTCTCCTGTTACTAAGGAGTGGAAAGTCAAGTCCTCAACAGGAGAACATGGGGTTCTGAGGTCACCCCAGTGTGGAGGGTGGCTGGACTTCTGAACCGGTAGGCACAGTGCAGATGCCTAGGCTTAGAATTTGAATGTCATTACTACCTTGTTAAGTGCTGACTCTGGTACTAGTCTCCCATCTCCAATGAGGATTTCTCCATGGGTTCTTCTCCTGAGCCCAGAGTTCATGATAATAATGTAGAGAAGTAGCCTTAAAATGCCAGGTAGACAGGGAGGATCTGTATATCTCTGACCAGTGTACACTTTAAATGGGTGAATTATGTGGTATGTGAATTATAATCTCAATAAATCTGTTTTCCAAAAACCCCAATAAGAACAAAAATTGAGAGTAGTGGTATAGAATGACAGGGAGCCTTCCCCCCCTTTTATTTTTCTCTCTCTCTCTCTCTCTCTCTCTCTCTCTCTCTCTCTCTCTCTCTCTCTCCCTCCCTCCCTCCCTCCCTCCCTCCCTCCCTCCCTCCCTCCCTCCCTCTCTCTCTCTCTCTCTCTCTCTCTCTCTCTCTCTCTCTCTCCTCTCTCTCCTCTCTCTCTCCTCTCTCTCTCTCTCTCTCGTTAAGGAAAGACAGACACAAAATTTGTAGACACTGCCTCTGGTAGCAAGAGGGTGCTTTTAGTAGTCCTGGAGATGGAGCTAATTAGGACTAAAGAACTTCCAGGTAGAGAAAGAGTAGATCACACTGGGAGGGAACAGACAGGTATTACTGGTTCAAAATCTGATACATACTGCCATCCCAGCTGGAAGAAGACTTTCTTATTATAGCAAAGGAGCTGGGCTGCAAGAAGCTACAGAAGAAATAACTCGGAAGTTAAAATAGATGCATCTAATGAAGAGAAAGAAACTTCTGTGCAAATGAAGCTAAGACTTCATTATAGATCCATTAAGTTAAGCACAGCTAAAGAAATGTAAGGGAATTCTTTTGTTTTGTATTTGCAATGAAGCTTTGTCTTTTCTAAGTTTTTGTTTCTCACTGCATCTCTCAGTTCAGGTTGTTTTAACAAGCAGACAGTGAGTTTAGTTACAAAGTCGTGATTTAAAATACCAAACGTCTGATCTCCCAAGTAACCCAAACCATCTGGGATTATAAATTATGACTCTTTATTGCCACCTGATGACAACAAAGAGTACAGCCCATCTAGAAACACAAGCCTCTTTAGAAACAAATTAACCCCTTGCAAGCCGAAAATCAGAATCTTTGATACAGAGATGGTGACAAAGGCCCTTTATAAGGTCCTCTGACGTTGGTGCTAGAAAGAGGCATCTTTCTAACAGAGGCACCTTTTGTCAGAGGCATCTTTAAGCATGCTGAAGTCTTTTCTCATAACCACATTACCTAGAAAGCAATTTTTTATATATTGAAAGTGATTTTCAATCTATTACATTCAAGTGTTAGGCATGTGTTGCCCTATGTCTGTCACCACTTTCTCCTGCAGTTGGAGCTGCTGTCACTGTCCAGTGGCTGCTTCTGGGGTGTCTGTGGCAGCTGCCAGCCTGTTCTCACTGTGGCTGCTGTCATCACCATCACATAGAAGCTGTTGCCCTTGCGACTGTCATCCTGCTGCTCATGGGACTGATGGGCACCTCTCCGTGCCACATCAAGGGGCAGAAGCTGTTCACCAACCCCAGGCGCAGAGCCATCTGACATCCTTTACTGTCACTGCTCATTACCACCCTCCCAGCAATGATGCCAGCTGGGACCATCGCTTCACTGGTGGAGGGGGTGTGATAGTCACCTTGCTACCTGTGGAAGCAGCTGGGCCTCTCAGCGAGGCTGGCCCTGGGCACTCAAAGAATCCTGCACTTTTAAGAGTCAGCACGTTAGAACCCAGCATCTCTCTTCTTTATTTGTTTCTGGAGATGAAAGCAAGTTGAAAACCAAGCAATACTATGCTCCTCCCTGACCGTACACTGAATTTCAATGCCATACATTAAAAGTTATTTTAAAATGTTCTGCATCATTTCCTATATATATATATATATATTTTTTTTTTTTTATTAGCCAACAGGTTATATTTTTATTATTCCTCTGTCAACAGGCGTTATAACACGTCTGCCTGGACAGGGCAGGATTCAGGGTGATGATGGGATGCCCACAAGGTCTGGGTGAGGGAGGATGGGTACTCACTGGGTAGACTTGACTTTCCAGATACTGACTGTCACAACCAACAAGTCACATCATGACCTCCGGGTGTGTTCTCTTTGACACTTCCACATCTAATTTCCCCTCAAATACAGGCCAATTTGGCATGCAATTAAGTATTAGTGAGAAGACACTATGCTCAAAGTTATGCATTCCAACACATCCTTCTAGGAAAATGGAAAAAAATCATAAATGTCACAATTATCATAATGACAATTTGACCAGAAAAGGACATAAACAAACAATCACAAAAGAGAAAAAACAAATGACTCTTCTATTTAGGAAAAACATTCAATTTCGTTAGTAATAAAAACAGTAAAATTTAAAATGAGATGCCATTCTCACGTCCCAAACTGGCAAAGATTAAAGATCTGATCATCTTTAGGGCGTGACAGAACAAGTACTCTCTTATACTGCCAATGACATCTCCAATATTTTTAACAAAGCTCATGAGGTTTAAATAATATGTAGGGTTCAAGATGGCAGATCAACGCCTGTACTTTCACAGAGAAACAAAAAGGAATAAATCCACAATTGAGAAAGAATAGGAAGGGATTTACCAATGAACAAATGATGTCAACAGATTTCTGGAAGACGGGAGGAAGATGGGACACTGGATAAACCAGTGCGGGGAAACCTCAGTCTGGGAAGTGCAGTGAGTGCTTTGAAGAAGTTCCAGGCTCATAATCAACAGTCTGCCACCCCCGCCCCCCGCTCCAAAAAAAAAAGTGAAAGTGCCAAGAAAAACTGAAAACAGTGGGATTAGTAACAATTTTATAAATGATAAAATATATAGCACTATTTTATTCACCCTTTCAACATGGTGGCATCCAGAATTTATTCCTGAAAGAGCCATCTTAGGAAATAAGGAAAGTCAAGGCTCTGGCGTGGATGTTGGAACCCCAGGATAAACCCTCCTCATCGTGGCATCAGAGAAGGAGGTTCCCAGCCTGACAGTTGGCACCCTACCTGCTTACCCTAAAGAGAAACCTACCTGTTAGCACTACTTTCTGCACCACTCACATGATAACTCAAAGGCAGAACTCCCTCCCACTCAGAGAAGAGGCTTTTTAGGAACCTATATTTAGAGGCCTAGTGTCCAACTAATTGGAGTCCCAGGGAAAGATCAGAAAATGAAGGGGAAGGGAAAGTACTGCAGAATTAGTAGAAATGCTTTTCTAAAACTGAGGAAGGACACAAGTCTTCATAGTAAAAGAGTGTATTGGGCGCCCAGTGCAGTGAATGAAAAAACAGCTTCACCTAAACACAGCCTCGTGAATGATCAGAAGACCAAAAGTAAAGTCACTAAAAGCCACAGAGAGAGACAAGGAGGGGAAAAAAGTCAGCTGGCGTCAGACTTGCGATCAACAACACTAAGTGCTAGGAAATAATGAACTGGTATCTTCTCAGTTCTGAAAAAGAACCATCTCGACCTAGAAGTATATATCCGAAGAGTGTATCAGCCAATTCTGAGGGCAAGATGAAGACATTTTCAGATTTATAAGGATTCAGAAAGTTTGCTTGTCATATTCTTCTTCCTGAGGAGCTAATTAAGTGTATATTTGAGCAAAGAGAGTAAATAAACCAAAAAATTAGAAAAAGGTAATATTTAAAAAACACTTGCTCCCACTCAGAAAAACAGTGAAAGGGCAGCCATAAAGCAGGCGCAGAGAACCAGTCCAAGTTGCAGTAATAAGATACAACTTGGAAAGGTCTCTGGGGAGGGGAAAGACTCAAGAAAATAGATAGTAGGATTGAGAAGTTAGGGGGGAAAAAAATCTAAGTATGATAAATATGAGTAATGCAAGAAAAAGGAAAGTCAACTGGAAATTTTCAGGGGGAAAAAAACTATACAAGAAATTTATGGTCCAGATACAAAGTAAACTTCTAGAGCTCTCCTCTTTGAGAGGCCCAAGGGCTGTGCCCGACTGGTGGAGCAGGAAATATCCCTAACTGCACCAAGCCGAGCACAGGAGAGTACTTAGAACACACGATAATGTAAATGCTTTTATAGTTTTTCATGAATAATGCAGACAAAGGGTGAAAGACTTGATTGTGTTTGCAGGACAGCACAGGCAACAGTAAAAATGTAGCTGCGAGAAAATGGAAGACGGGGGTAGAGTGAAGGGTGGTACGGGGATAGTAGCGGGAGGACGTTTTTAAAAAGGGTCATTAATAGCTTCATCTCAAAAAGTGGGGACAGGCAGGAAACTAGCAGAAGTAAAAACAATGGTTTAGGTAGTTTATTTAAATTACTAAGAACAGCATTTTCAGGGACTTCCCTGGTGGTCCAGTGGTAAAGAATCCGCCTTCCAATGCAGGCAACGCAGGTTAGATCCCTGGTCGGGGAACTAAGATCCCACATGCCACGGGGCAACTAAGCCCATGCGCCACAACTACTGAGCCCATGCGCTTCAACTATGGAGAGAAAACCCACAGGCCACCACTAGAGAGAAGCCCCGCGCCACAACGAAAGACCCTGATGCCACAAGGAAGATCCCGCGTGCCGCAACTAAGACCTGGCGCAGTCAAGAATGAACGAATGAATAAATAAATAAATAGAACAGCATTTTCACACTAAAATGATAAAATATAGGAAGAGAAGAGAAGTATTAGAGGTGAGCTGTATCTTTATCTTTCACATCAAGAGGTTTATTAGGATACTTTTGACTGCATGTAGCAGGAAACCCTGACATAAATGACTTAAAATATTTATTTAAAAAAATGTTTTATCTCCCATCATGTGAAGTCCCAAGGTAGGGTGCCTTGACGGTTGGCTAATTCAGTGGCCCATTGACATCATTAAGAACCCAGGTTCTTCCATTTCTTTGCTTTTCCTTCTTCAAGGTGTGTTGGCTTCATCTTCCACAGCCCCCTCAGCGGTCCTGTGCTGGTTCCTGCATTTCCAAGCATCATAGAAATATCCAGTGGAAAAGAGTGTTTCCCTTCCTATGCTTTAGGTTTGTCAACAAGGAAACATTTCCAGTAGTCCTTCAGCAGACTTCCTCTCATGTCTTACTGGCCCCAACTGCATCACATACCCTCCCCTAAACCAGTCATTGGCAACAAAAATGGAAAGCTGCCTTCCTGCAGCCACTCAGCTGACTTGACTTGGCGGAAGTTCCCTCGAAATGACAATTTGTATCTCAGCATGAACCTAAGATTTGAGCATGACAACTGTTAATCTCATCTTTCTCTTAATTGATAAGTGTTCCTACCAACGGACTAAGAAAAGTTGTCTGTGTTATTTCTGTACTCAGTTCAATTACAGACATAGTTCAGAAAAAAAGACTATAGAGACAATCTAATTTCCTTCTTTGGCAATCCTCCCTTGAGACATAGATATATAGGTTCCTTCTTTCTGGTTTATGTATCAAATCTGAATCCTCGGAATGGCTAAGTGAGTTTTTTTTTCCTTTGATTAAACAGCTTTATATAATTCATAGATCCTAAAATATCCTTCCTCTCTTTAGATAATCCATAGCTTTTCCATAATATGTAGATTCTACAGAGAGAGAAGGATTCTGTGTCTCTTCTCAAAACTTCCATGTTTTGTACCTTGGTAAAGTGGAAACAAAATGCAAACCCAGGTTTGAATCCCAACTCTACCACTTACTAGTAGCTGTATAACCTCCAGTAGTTTCTTAACCTTTGAACACTTTAGTTATCTCTAAAATGGAAATGATTTGTTTACATTTTAGGGTGATTTTAAGGGTTAAATGAAACTGCAAATAGAAGTACCTAGTATAAATATAAGGAGGATGTGGACAACTGTTAATTCTTTTTCTTCCTAGTGCAACATGCAAAAGGGTAGCCAGTGCCTGGTTTCCCAATTTTTATGTTTGAGAGTTGGTTGACATTATTGAAAAGTGAATCAAATTAGGGGGCAAGGTAGAGGAATTTAATTCTTGTTTGAAATGTGAATATAGTAACAAGGGGAGAGATGAAAGGTAGCAAGGATAAAGACCAAAGAAAGAAGATATCAGTGGTTTTGACCAAGTTTCCCCAATCAAAGACAGCAAGCTGCTCTCACATTGACCTGAGCTGGCTCCTAGGGAGGGCCATTGAAGGGGATTTCAGTGGAATGGTTTCCTCACAGAAGGAGACTGGGGTAAGTTTATTTCTTCACTTTGAATTATAAAAAGAAATCAGGTTCAGATAATCAAAAAGCATGAGATGATGGTTAAAATACATTATAGGATTACAATTCAATAATAATTGAATTTCTGGAGTGTTTTTCCCTGGTGGAGAAACTCAAAAAAGTTCAAATGTATCATCTCAATGAGTTACAGCGTGATATCGTCAGTCAATGGCGATGAGGGCCTGGTGTTTAACTTTCTGCTCTTCACATTCTAGACTAAGGCAACGAGGCAGAACAGTGTTCCTATAGGTTTAGCATCGTGGCTTTATATACTTTGCCGTGAACATTTTAGGCACAATGTGGAAGTAGATTATCCCCATCCCTCCTCGGGGGCTTTGTTGGTCCTGAGTGGAGACATCGTCTTTCTTGTTTCATCTCTGGATGCCCTTAGAGCAGTTGCTCTAGTTGAATGAAATGTCACAACAAAATAAACTGAAGACTTCCTGTGACTTTCTACACATTGTTATTCCCTGCCTATAGCCCAGGTGTTCTTGAAAAAGCGCATATTTTTGTTTCCAATATTCCAATTATAAAAGAGTAATCCTCAACATCTTACTACTGACCAACTGATTCTGAACCTAGGGAGTTCTTTTCAAAATTCCTAGCACCGTGAATAACAAGGAACTAAAATATGTTAACTTGTCTTTCCACTACCTACTTTTAAAAGGTCAAGATGAGAACAAAATCCACTGCAATATCGGCCTCCTTCACCCACTGTGGACTGCACAGTGGAACAGACATCACATTTTCTGAGACCTGTCTGAGAAGTATGAGGCTAAGGAGTTGCAGTATTGATTGTGTAAGAATTAGCATATCTGGCAGATGGGGACTGTCTGAACTCATTCATCTGCACCAGGTGGACTGACATTGCTGAACTTTCACACGTCAGATTTAGGATTTTAACGTGCAGCCCAAGATGTAGCAACCTGAGACTTCTCCCGTGGAGATCCAGTGAACACATAAAAAGATTTAAGCCTTTATTAATTCCAGCTCTGCGGCATAAAAAATATTTTCCCCAAGTGCTCTATTGATACTGTAGGCATCTGTATTTGCATTTCTGCTCTTTGAGAACCACTGCATGTAGTCAGTTCTTCAGAAGTTGTTGGCCTCGCTAATTTGTCTTCCATATCTTTTAACTTGTCTTAGAGTGCTGAGCTAAATTATGTGGGTAAATTCATCTTTTTTGAGAAATCAGTTGCAAAACATTCTGATTCTGCACCTCTCCCTATCTCTGCCTTCTCATCTCTGTTTTACTTCTTTCACTGTTTCTTGCCGTATGTTCCTTTGCTGTTCTCCAGGGCCCCTAAGCCCTCATCTTCCCAGATAGTAAGTAGCGAGAGGCCTGTACCAAGCAGAGCAGGCACAACACAGGACACTACCAACCTGTCTGTGTCACCAGCAGCAATAATGAGGGGCTTTTGTAAGATCCCTGGGCTATATGTTTGAACCAGGACCTCTCTAGAGCTTGACTGGCTCTAGGTCAGGACCCTAAGAATCAAGATAAATGAACATTTGCTTACCCAGCAGCCTCAAAGCACTCCAGGTGCACATGGAAAGATATCCATATATGTGTCCATAAAATAAATCCCATAGCCTGTGTTGCTACTTCTGGTGATACTGAGGTTTCTTCCTTCATTTTCTTTGCTACAACATGGAAAGATCCACCCACCTTTCCATTGCCCCACTCTTTTGCTTCCATCTGGTCTGAATAGAGATCCTGATTAATCAGAATTAGAAGTGGGTGAAAGAGAGCTACACGCAGCCATATTAATAGATACGTAGATAGATACGCATGCACATGCGTATGGTGCGTGTTCGTGTAGAAAAGATGAGTGTCTCTCTAGATACAGATATTTGTGTGTATGTGTGGTATTCAGAGTATAAACGATATAATCCTAACTTGAAGTACATGATGGAGCTTCAGGAGGTCCATAAACACCCCTAAATTATGTGCAAAATCTGTGTTTATGTGGATGTTAATTTTCTCTGGCAAGATAGTCCATGGTTTTACCAAATTTTCAAAAGGCGCTATGAAATTCTAAATCCTTTCTCTTCGGCCCTCTGTCATCCTTGAAACATTCTGAACAGAAAGTTAGGGATCGGAACAGACAATCATGCTAATGATGAAGTGATATGAACTTGCCCAGGCCTGAGAATGTTGTCTCCCTCTTCACTGCCCACCATCATGGTCCTCCATTCAGAACTGACAACCCCTCCCCAGATATTCATATTGCTTTGCTTAGCTGTCCCAATAGAATGAATGACCATGGGCATAGAGTCTCAGAATACACAGACTTTCACTTAATTGAAGCGTTTACGTTCGAAAAGAGCTCATCTTCTTTCATAAAGCAAGCTCCCATTCCTAAACCTGACAGCATTCTCCATTCAGGAGGGAAATCCGGTTAGTCACTGGCTCCTAATTCTCTTTCATCACTCTTTTCTGGTCCTAGCAATTCTTCCTCCAAGTTTTCAGATGTTAATAATTGGTTCATTCACTTTGGATTTTGTTCTAAGAGCAGGCTCACAGTGTGCCAAATCTGAACCTTAATTCTGCTCCCCATCCCTGAACCTTAGAGTTTACATTATAAAAATGTCTTAACACCTCACCATGGCTCATCCATCCATCATGTCAAGCTCTCACGTCCTTGTTGACTCTTTCTTCCTCTAAATGGTGCTCAGTTTGATTCCTGTTTTGCTGTTCCCACCATCACTACCATATCACATCTGGAATAAAGCAACAGTCCTGCAGCTGACGTTTATGTCTTTTAGTCTCTTCCCTTTGGTCATCCTTTGTGATATTGCTCCCTGAAATTAATTTTTTGCTCAATCCTTAGAGTGACTTTTTTGTAAATACTCTATCCAGCACAGACTTTTCAGGTGTGAATAAAAATTCTGCTAATCCCTGTCCTTTCTTAACTGGCCAGTTTCTTCTCCCATTATTTATTCCAGAATCTTCTGTTCCCACTGATCCCACAGTCCTCCTTACATGTGATTTTATAGTCCAGTCTCCATGCCTTTGTTCTGGCTGTCGTTACTGATTCTTAAACTTCCTCCTCTTCAAAATGCATCACTCTCCCACACCATTTTTGGAATGATTGACTGCTCCAGTTGACACTCATTTTTCTGTCCTCTACAGTCATTGGCATATTATTTGTATCTCCCATAATGCAAGCACATGACATATAATAGATATTTAGTAAATATTTGATTATTTCAAGGATAGCTTTCTAACCAATGGAATCTAAGAATAATAAAAAGGTATGTTTGGGGAAAAGCAGATAAGGGCTGGTCCAGGGTAATCACTGCACACATTTTTACAAAAATACAGCTAATTCTGAGGTCACTGAGGCTCAAGTAACATTATCTGTCATATCTTCAATATACTTGTATGTCTTATGCATGTTTAATCCTGATGCTTCTAAGGGGTAGCCAGTCACCCATGGAAACCAAGAATGGTACTATCATCAATCAACACATATGGTATAGGTAACTGGGCCTTCTCTTTGACCAGTCAAGTGAATATTTAATACAGCTTCCCAAGCATATTCCTTGGCTGAACTGTGAAATGAGATCAGCTGGTATATACCTTTACCCTCTGATAAACATAAGGCATTTCCCTTCCCCAAACTGATGGAAAACACCACTAAATTTGTATACATCCACCTCTACCTGTGATTATGGGATCAGACGTTTGTGTACAGTTCCATTCCAGTTGATCCTATATAAGGAAGAATTTTACCATCGTAATTGCTATTCCCAAAGGTTAACATAAACTGCTTTAGTCAGCAAAATATATATATCATCTTTGCCTTGCTGTATTATAAATTGCTGACTCTCTCTTCTTTAGAGCCAGTAGTCATTTCTTTGCCTCCTTAATTTATGCATGAAGCCAAAAGAAAAACCACTTAGTATTCTTAATGAAATGGCATAAGGTTTAGATAATTTTTTACTATATGCAGTAAAAATGCAAATGTGTGTGGCTTATTTGCAAATGCAGACATTAATAACTGATATTTAAACAGGCTGGATTAGCAATTTTACTGATATATTCAAGAGATTTTTCTAATAATTTGCACACTCAAAATCAATTTGAATACAACATGTAAATTGAATTTAATTTTTTGATATAAAATTGTAGTTATCAGCTTGAACCATTAAATTTACTATTTAATATATGCTTTCCAGCTCACTTGGTTAGAATTTCATTGCGCCTTATCTATATAAATTTAATTAGGCTCGATATCATCAGTATATTATAGAACTAATTAAAGATTTAGATAAGTGCTGAGGGGACTTATTGAAAACTCCATAAAGTTCCATTTAGAAAATGAGATATTCTTCCTTCAGTTCATTGTGAGAGAACGAAACAGCAAGAAGTGTTTCTTGCAGTGATTCTGAAAAATTATTTAACTGGATTTAATGGACTTATTCCCTTCTTTGAAGAGCTTTTTAATTACTCTGTATCTTTGTGCAGTCCAACAACAGTTATAATCTTTGTTTAAAGACTTTAAAATCTTCTCCTCCCACTGAGCTAACTGTCTTGTATTCTGGTGTGCACATGTGAGTGTGTGTGTGTGTGTGTGTGCACACAGGTAGGTGGTACAGGATTTTTAAACCCTGATTGAGATCATATAGTATGTAATGGTTCTTATGGGGAAATCTACCAGTTCTCACAAGTAGGATAAACACTGAGAAAGATCAGAGAATGCCCACCATAAACACAGCAGGAAAAGGGAGAAGATAAGAAACCCTGACCCAAGAGAAAGTCCCTGGGCAAAACTGAGGTTCCCGAGTATGGCTTCTTTGAATAAATTGTTTTGTAGAAATCACTTTGAATTCCCTTGTATCTGCGACTCCGCTATAGAATATAAAGCAGATTATTTAAAAGACCGATTTCAACTAAGTGCTTTGTGTCTTCATTACAAAGCACAATAAAGCCTTTTACTACAATGAAGCCACTATTACTTTCCATTGAGTATGCACTGAAATAAAGCCGCATCTACCGCACTCCCAGGGTGCTCAATGCTCTTGTCAAAAAGCACATTTTTTTTTTTCCAGTGCAGATTGAGTGACACAATGCATGGTTTTAAAAAAAAAAGGAAAAAAGAAAGTGAGAGGACAAATACCAAATGTAGGCCATCTATGACTGGGAACACTGTTGTTCAGTATAGAGACACCCAGGAAGCCAGCGAGCCAGAAAAACTGTTGAGGGCCTGTGTGGTGTGATAGAAAAGTTCCAGGCTTTGGGCTTAGGAGAAACAGATGTAAAGCTCTGCTGTTGATTAGCTGTGTGACCTGGGCCCTAATCTTCCCACGCCTAAATTTCTTTCCCTGGAAAATGGAAATAATATTGATAATACTGCACCTGCTGCCTACTTCAGTCTCCCTCATGGATTGGGATGGTTTTTAAATGTCATCTCTTCTAGTTTTAATCCATTTACTTTTCCAGACACAGAAACTGAGGTACAGTGGGATTAAGTGGTATGATCATGATCACGGGTGAGCTAGTGGCAGGGCCAGGATTGCAATAGATACCTCTGAGATCAGGTCTGCACTGTCACATGGACTATAAAAGAACACATGGGCATTTTCTTTCTTTCTTTTTTTTTAAATTTATTTGGCTGTGCCGGGTCTTAGTTGCGGCATACGGGCTCTTAGTTGCGGCATGCAGGATCTAGTTCCCTGACCAGGGATCGAACCCGGGGCCCCCTGCATTGGGAGCGTGAGTCTTAACCACTGGACCACCAGGGAAGTCCCCGACATGGGCATTTTCTTAGGGACATCCTGGCTGCATTTGGTAGCACTCAGTTTTTTTCCCCCAAGCAACTATTTCTGAAACACGTCACTGCAGTTTCCCTGCCCAAATGGTTTGTAAACATTTGCACCCCCAGTCTGAGAAAACATTTGCAGGAACATTTGGGTCACAAACCAATGTTTGTATCACCCCCCCACACTTGAAATGTTTCCCTTTGAAAACATTAGAAATGGTGCCAGTAAAGCAGATTCTCGATAGAAGCGTAAGCCTGGAGTGGGAGGGACACTCCCAGCTACCTGGTTTGGGACATTCAGGGACCTCCAGGCACAGCAGTTCCTCCCAGGCCCAGAAGGAATGTGCAGCATCTCCCAGCACAGCCTTAGACTGTGACATTCTTTGGTCTTGAAGTATAATAGGTACATGAAGAAGTGCTACAGGTTAGGTGAGGGTTTTTTGGTGGGGGTGGGGGGTGTGGGTAAGCAGGTTAGTTCCCTCCTGTGCCTGTGAATTTAGATGAGGTGTTGAAGGGGAAGTGAGGAGAGAAGAGGCAGAAAACTGTCCAGAAAGTCTCACTGTAGAAAGGACAGACTGCCGGCTTACTGGTTTCTTCCTTATTTTTGCCACCCTCCCCTGCTGAGTGTGCAGCTTCAACACTGTAGTGCTGGTTTCAAGCAGGGTATCTAGGTTAACCTTGGTTAGTAGCACTGGCCTGATCAATGATGGAGCATGGACTAGTGACTAGATCAGTAACTTGGGGGTCCAGGCAGAGGGGGCTTAATTAACATAACTCTACTTCTGACTTGTGGATTACCTCAAATAATCCTGTTACCGAACCAAACTTTGGTCCGCTCACCTGTGACGCAACAAAGCCAGTCTACTGCCACCGGGTTGTGATGAAGGAAACTACAGCGTTTATCATAGGGCCCCAAGCAAGGAGAATGGGCAGCTTGTGCTCAGAAGACCCAAACTCCTCGATGGCTTTCAGGAAAGGGTTTTTAAAGGCAGTATTTGGAGTGAGGGTTGCAGTTCATAGACTTTCTTCTGATTGGTTGGTGGTGGGGTAATAGGGTGATGTTTTGTGAATCTTAATCAGCAACCTCTGGTTCTGTCCAATCTGGAGTCTACGTGCTAGTGGTCAGCATGTAGTCACCTTCCTCTATCTACCAGGGTCGGGGTCCTTGTTTCTACAGAACAACTCAAAGATATGTGTCAGATTGTTATGTATATCCCTTGAGGAGGAGCTAGGACTCTGTTTTATCACTGAACTATTGTTTAAGCTATCATTACTCTTGCTTGACCGCTTTTCCTTTGCTTCTGTGTTCCCTCACTTCCCTAATTGATAACTGCTTTAGTCTGCTCTTTGGACCTCAGGAAAGGTCTAGGAAACCAAACCCTTTTTCTACAAACAGGAAACAGAGTACACAGAGGGGCTTTTGTACCCAGGAGAACCCCATAGAGCCCTGCTTGGTTTCAGTCCCCCCTTTTCTTTGATACTCCTCAATTCTGAGGGGAACAGGGACAGAACAAGCAAGGGAATAAAGTTTTAGATGAAGAGGTTCATCATAGGGACCTCCCTGGCGGTCCAGTGGTTAAGACTCCTGCTTCCACTGCAGGAGGCACAGGTTGGATCCCTGGTCGAGGAACTAGGATCCTGCGTGCCACATGGTGCGACCAAAAACAAAAAAAGAGGTTCATCATAAACTCACTAGGGGAACTCAGTTTTAGGGGGACTTGATTTCACTCCCCTCTGCCACCTTCCTCTCATTTCATTTCCTATACTGATCCCAGGTCTCGAAAGCAGCATTTCCCTGGGGCCACGGGAGAATAATCATAGGCCCCATCCTGCTTGCTGACAGAGCCCCACTAGACTGTATGTGAAGCACTGTGGAAGTTCATTAGATTTTTGAAAGCCCTGGAAATTATGAGACACTAATTCTGAAGGTAGCAGATGTGAGAAAATGGAATAAGCCCTCTCACTCTTTCCTACCACTTTATTCTACAGTATTTGTGGAAGACTGGGTTCAGGAGTCCAGGCTATTCTTGCTGCTTTTTAAAATAGCTTTCGACTTTTCTCATTATGGATCAACATACTTTTTCTGTAAAATCTGTCCCCATCCCACCGTACACCTCCCTTTCTAGTACAGCCTCAGCTCAACCCTGAGGAGTCACTCGTTACCAGGAATAAATATCTGAAGGTCAGCTGTGTGAAAAAGCAGATGAGTGCAAGAAGTCTCAAATTTCACTTTAATTTAGCATAAGGTAGCACAACAGCCACACTTTGAGCTGTTGACAAAAAATTAATCAGTCGATCTGAGAAAGAAATGGAAAATTTTATTTGAGCCAAATTTGAGGATGATAACCTGAGAAGAGCATCTCAGAAAGCTCTGTGCACTGTTACACCCATTAGAAGTCAAGGCACAGTTATACAAGTTTTTGAGACAGAGGGCTGTACATCAAATGATGTATTATTGACAGTTTACATAATCCAGATCTAAGCGTCATCATGGTGCGACATGTGACCCCTCACAAGCTCAGGAAGGAATGGTATCTTTTAAGGAGTTGTCTTGTTGACGCCGGGAGAACGTTGCTCTTTATGGTTGAGCAGGTATTCCTGCTTGATGGGGGAGGTCTGGACAATGCATAATGCAGATACACAATGCACAGTGGAGCGGGGGAGGGGGGAGGCCAAAGGGCAGAGAATTTTTATGTTTAAATTTTTCTTGTCTTGCCATAAAATATGAATTTTATTTCACAGAGCAGTCATCTGCACCTCTGCTTCTAATTTTTTCCCCCATCTGATACCCAGACTAAAATAATATTCATATATTCTTGCCAGATATGTGTATTTGCATTAGCCCTTTACAGTTTAATAGGGCTGTCACAAATATGATCATAATGAGTCTCTTGATTATGAGTAAACATTTTTGTCTCCCCAAGCTTGATTCTGGGTGTAAATTGTTTTCTCATGGCCCAACTCAGAGTTTTTCTGGAATGATCTGGGGGAGGTAGGATAGGGATCCGGCTGTTGTTAACCAGCCTGCTGACCTTAGGTATTTAGCCCTTGTGATGCTCGACTGTGAGGATGAAATCAGGTAAACCTTAAAGCATTTGGCATATAGCAAGTGTTAAATAAGTAGTCATTGTTCCCCTTAATAAAAACATTAGTATAATCATTAGTGGATCTTTGACTCAATTATATTTCTATTACTCTGTAATCATACACATAGAATTGTTCCCAATCCTAACCTCTTTTTCTAGTGGAGGTTATTCATTCTAAGTTGTCATAAATTTTTCTTGAGAATGGGGATGGAGGGAGTTCAAAGGCATTTAGTGCCAAGATGCTGGGGAGTCACAGAACCTACAAAAGTGTGGAACCCTGAGAAATGGCCTTAGTTCATTTCGGGACACTTAGTGAAAATGTGAGCTGGTGAAAATGTTTCTGTATCTGGCAGCTTACAGAATCTTTTCTGCAAATGTCACAGAAGAACATGGAACTGCAGCAAATGTCTTGATTAATGGATCAATCTTCACAACAGTATTGGCTGTGGATGTATGTCTTCTGTAGAGTTAAGACAGGGTTCTGGGACTTCCCCGGAGGCGCAGTGGTTACGAATCCGCCTGCCAGTGCAGGGAACACGGGTTCGGGCCCTGATCCACGAAGATCCCACATGCCGCGGAGCAACTAAGCCCAGTGCGCCACAACTACTGAGCCTGCGCTCTAGAGCCCGCGAGCCACAGCTACTGAAGCCCACGCACCTAGAGCCCGTGTCCTGCAACAAGAGAAGCCACCGCAGTGAGAAGCCCACGCAACGCAACGAAGAGTAGCCCCTGCTCGCCACAACTAGAGAAAGCCCGCGCGCAGCAACGAAGACCCAATGCAGCCAAAAATAGATAATTTTTTAAAAATAATTTTAAAAAAATTCAAGGTTCTAGTTCATAAAACTAGCATTTTTATAACAGCTTTATTGAGATAGAATTTACATACCATAAACATTAACCCTTTTAAAGTGTGAAATTCACTTTTTTTTATATAGTCATAGATGTATAGCCATCATCACTAGCTAATTTTAGAACATTTTCATTACCCCAAAAAGAAACCCAGTACCCACAAGCAGTCACTCCCATCCCCCCACCCCACCCCTGGCAACCACTAATCTACTTCCTGCCCCTGTGGATTTGTCTAATCTGGATATACCATGTAAATACAGCGTGTGATCTTTTGTGATGAGCTTCTTTTAGTTAGGATGTTTTCAAGGTTCATAAAGTTAGCAGTTGTCTTAATGTTAGGATATGAGACTGAATTAAAAACCCAGGTACCCACTCCAACACTTGGCCTATTGCCTGCTCTCTTTGACTTTTCTTTTTTGTTTGGAGTAGGGAGAGAAGAGAGAAAAGGAAGGTAATATGTTTTTATTGAAGTATAATATACGTACAGTAAACTTTACAAATCTTAACTATACAGCTTGATTACTTTTTACAAAGTGAATACGCTCAGATAACCATCACCGAGATAAAAGCAGAGAATGTTAGCATCACCCCCAGAAGCCTCCTTGTACCCCTTTCTTAGTCACTACCCCCAGGACAGGTATTTCCTGATTTTGGTTGATTTTATTTTTCTGAGTTCGGTTCCCTGCACAGCCGCCAAACAGCCATGTGGGTGTCCCAGCCTCTGCGAACTCTGATTTCAGAACAGACATTTCCTCAGCACTCAGGGCCTCAGTCACTGCATTCACTACTGTTAGTTCCCATGGGAAGCAAAGCAATACTGAACCTCTCAGGAGCCCCTTGCTGTGCACTCTGTGTCCTCCCGGCTATTCTGGGCCACCTGACCCCAGGCCTCGTGCTTCTCCTGTCTTGGTCTCCAGCTTCCCTTCCAGACACCAGCACTCCCTTTAGCACGGGCCATTACAAGGGAGGGAAAAAGAACACCACCTCTGGGCAGGCACAGTGTGTGACAGACGTTGACCTGCAAAGGCAAGCCTTTTGAGGGGAGACTCCCATTTACAATGGAGGCAGCCCTCACTCTGCCACTAAACTCACCTGCTGTGTCACCGGCTGGTTTCCATTCTGATCAGAGGGGTATTCCTGTCGCGAAACTCTGTGTGTTAGCTTCTCTGCAGAAATTTTAAGAAAATCTTTTATTCCAGAAATTAAGTTTTCATTTTAAATTACTTTCTGCTCTTTGAAAACTTTAGTTTCTGTGTGGTCCAGAGCTATAGGTTAGCATTAGCATTTAAATAGAAGTATTAAGCACACTCAAAGACCTTTCTCTCAGAACTTGCCCTTTCTGGGAGGTTTTTCAAATCTGATACTTTTTTCTTCCTAAAAAAGGAATGCAAATGCTATATGTATTTTCCCCATCAAAGGCCCTTTTCTTTATGTATATTCAGACTTAGGAGAAAGGCATTGTTGATCAGTCTTACTATTAGTCTTTTTAATGGAAAGGGTCAGTTTAAAAAAATTGCTGTTGCATCCCTCAAGGCCTGATTTTCTCTGCTGACTCTAAGAATGAATTTTCCTATGGTTAATTTTATCCTATTATGTCTCATTTTTCTCCAGACACCCTCTAGGAACTCAAATCCCAATTATAAACTAAGAATCTGGTGCCAGCCAATTCTTGCTATGTAATATGAGGCTCCCAGTACCAGTGTTCCCAGAAGCTCCCCATAACTGCAGTAGAGAATCCAAAGGGCCAGGGTCTGAATCTAGGGTCAGTCTCATGAAGAACTTGACCTTCTTCTCAGACCCTCTATTTATCTGCCAACTAAGGTTATCAAGCCTAATGTGTGTGGTTGTCAAGAGATTAAACAAGATAGTGACCTTCCTCCTAATTTATGATTTTATATGTAATTGTAAGTGTCTTAGATCCTCTCTCCCTCACATTGAGCTCCCTCAACCAGACCAGTGGAGGAGTAGGGATAGAAGGTAGCTTCTGGTAAAAGGCATCCCTCCTGCTTTCTTCTGTTGTTACTGCCTGTCTTCCCTTCCCTCTCTGCCTCATCTCAGCCCGGCAGTGAGTACTGTAATACTTCATGCCAGTCGTGACCTGAACAAAAGCTACTAGAGGTGAGGGCCTGGATTTTCCTATCAAGGTATTGGCGCCCTTCTCTCTCTTTGAGGTTGATTCTGTTCAGTTACAAGCTTGGGAACAGGAGTTGTGAGGAAACCTAGAAGATGGATATGGCCTGATAGAGGAGAATCTGAGCAAACCAAGGAGAAGCTGGGTAGTCCGACAGCCTGAAGGCTCTCTTCTCCGACTGTCCATCCTCCACCTACAGAAAGACCTGGAGAGGTCTTTCTAAAACCCAGTTGTCATCATGTCTGACTTCTTCCAAAAATCCTCTCTTCAGATTCCTCCCCATCAACTACAGCTTTGGTTCCCAAATGTCAGTGTGGAAACCGAAGCTAGACCGTCGTTGTCTTCCTTAGGAAAATGAGAAAAATAATGACAGTCTAGTGAGTTTGTGAGTCTCTCATAAAAGAAAACATGTCCCTTTTGTTCTGAGATTATTTCTTTCCTGCTTGAGGAGTATTAAAATACCTTCTTTTATTGAATCCCGGTAATAATAGATGATAATAGTTTTGTCTTAATAACCTGGGCAAAACAAAAGGCTAACACCTCAAAAACAGTCACACCCTGCCTCCCTTTCTTTGATCCACCCACGAAAGTCCAGTCTTTACTGTGATGCACAAGGTCCACTATCATCTGGCTCTAGCTTACCTTGCTAACCTCTCATCCCTCCTTCCCCCTCCACACACCCATTGCACTCTGGGGAGGGATAAACCATTTGTAGTTTCCCCCAAATACCATATTCTTCCTACCTTCCCACCCACTTCACACATTCTGCCTCCCTTACTTCTAAGAGTTCTTTCCTTCCCTCGTGTTTGCCTCCTCGTTAACGTCTCCTCAAAAAAGCCTTCCCTGACTGATCTAAGAAGTACACAGCCCTTCCTGTTGGTGATCTTAGATCGTCTTATTTGTACCTTTATTACAGCTGCTGTCACATTACTGTAAATACGTGGCCAGTGTCACACCAGACTCTGCATCTCCAGAGAGCAAGGACTGTGTTTTACTCATTTCTGCATCTACCGTACCTACAATATACTACCTGGTGCATAATTGATGCTTAAATATTTGTTTAGCAAATAAACAAAAAAAGAATTTTGAAAGGTACTGTATAAGCACTGAGGACGCTATGGGGAGTCATAAGACATAGTCTTTGTCATCAAGAAGGCTGCATTCTGGGAAAAGATAATAGATATATATTATGGTACATCCATATAATTGAATCCTCTGCAGCTATTAAGAAGAATGAGGCAGGTGGATATGTACTGAAATGGAACGACATCTAAGATATATTAAGTGGAAAAAGCAAGTTGTAGAAGAGCATGTAAACACCACTTCTCTTTAAATATGTGTGGTGTGTGTAGGTACACACACACACATGCATGTGCTCACACACACATACATACACGTGCGTGTGCACTCACACACAACTATGCTTGTATATGTATTGAATATAGAATGTATTTGAAAGGATACCCTGGAAACTTTGTAACAGCGATTGTCTCCAGGAAAGGAAACAGGGTGGATGGCTAAGGGACAGGAGTAGGAGAGAGACTTTGCCCTGTATGCTTTTTGTCCCTTTTATTTTGTTTGTTTAACAAATGCTTATGTATTATGTGCACTTTACAGATATTAACTAGTTTAATCCTCCTGACAACCCTATGAGGTGGATATTGTCAGTATCCTCATTTCATGGTTGAGGAAACTGAAGCCCAGAGAGGTAACTTTTGCAAGTTCACACAGGTAGTAACTAAATACCCTGATACCTTTTTTTAAAAATTGCATCTCTAGTTCCAGAAGAATCTTAGTTGCTCTGTTTTGTTTTGTATTTTAAATAAACAGATCCTACTGTGGATGATACATGTTAAATGGGTGACGCATCTGTAAGTAACAGAGAAGGAAGAAATTGCTCAGGATAGCTTCATAGAGGATAGGGGTTTCAGCAGTCTTGAAGGTTAGGCTTTGAATACACAAACCCAGAGCCAAAAAGAACTAAATATGTTCAAGGGGCTTTGATAGCTCAGTTTGGCTTCAATAGATGGTTGATAGAGGAGAAAAGTGGGGAAAAAAGGTGGAATTGGCACCAAATCCAAGGCTTTGGATGTCAGTGTTAGGAGTTCGGACTTTATCCTCTTGGCACTAGTGAATACACAAGTTGTTGTTTTAACACAGAATAGTGATCTGATGCAGGTAGAACTGGGGAAGATTAACCTAGGAGGAGTTAGTGATTGTGAGAGACTCAGGTAGGAGCTTAAATAGTTAAAATCTATGATAATGAGATTGGTAAGAAGAAATGAATATATAAGATGTTGCACTGGTAGACCTGGTGATCATCAGGCAAAGAAATAAAGAGTGAAGACTCAAAAGTGACATTGACATCCAGAGGTTTTGCAAACTACAGTGCTGTGAAGCAAAACTTGCAAGTTAGGGAGGCCACCTGATAAGGGCATCTGATAGAAATGTCTGCAAATCAGTGAAAATGAAGCTTTGGTCTATTCAGAGACCAGATCATCAGAGAGAAACCATCTCATACACAGACTTTTGGAAGCAGAGAGAGAAGAACACAGAGCAGGGCGAGCCCCTGACTGGGAGGAAGGCCTGCAGTGGGCAGACAGAATAGGAGCCGTTAAAGGGAAGGAAGGACCTCAGGGAGCTGGGGGAAGAGCCTGAACCACGTGGCTCCAAGAGCGGGGAGTCCAGGATGGAAACTGTCAAGGGGAAAGACCACTGTGTTTGTCTACTAGGATGTCATCGGTGACCTTTTTGAATATAGTTTCAGACAAAGTGGAGGCTTTTGAAGGATAGCGAATACAAATGATTTTTCTGAGAAATTTGACAATGAAAGGGAGAATAGAGACGAGATGAGACATAGAGTGGACCCAGGATTGCGTGAAGGGCTTAGAGTTTGTTGTTTGGTTTTGTTTTTGTCCAAATATGAGAAACAAGGATATCTGAAGGCAGACATGAAAGAACCTGTGAAAGGGGTAGATACTAGATACAGGAGTTGAAAACAAAACCCCAGCAAGATCCTCAAGGCAATGGGAGGGATTGGGATTAAAAGCATAAGGCCAATCTTAGAAAGGGAAAGAAAGGCTAGAAAAGAAACCCCTCTTTTGAGCCAAGAGTCGACAGGAAAAGATTAATAAAAAATCATTTCAGTGTGGAGGATAGGATGCCTCACACAGTTATGGTAAAGTAGGCTCCAAAGAGATAATATGTATGTGGCCGGTACAATAAAAGTTACCTGTGGGTTTTTTTTGTTTGTTTTTGCTTTTTTTTTTTTTTTTTTTTTTTTTTACCATTTTTACAGAGCGGGTATTCTACCATGTTGTTTGATTTAATCCTCAAACCTACCTTGTGATGTTATATTATTTACCCTATTGCATAAATGAAGAAATTGAGGTTCAGACAGGCTAAGAAATTTCTTAGGTCAAACAGGTTCAGTAAATGATACGGGATTCATGTCTAATTCTGCCAGCGAATAAAAGAATAGTTGGGGAGGATTGCAGATGACTAGCCAAAAACAGATTTCTTCCCTCTGTGCCCTCCCCTTTTTCACCTGCAACCAGTTATCCCAAACATCCACATCACCCTCTCAGAATTACATCAGAATAATACCCATTAGCCTGTTACACAGAGCACCTATGTTATTCACAGTTCCTCCCTTCCCAAGGTCAAAGAATCATTGACTGCTTTTTTACCTTGTGCTCTATCACTTAATGAAATTTACTGACTGTTGGCTCTCTCATTAATTCTTTCCTTTTCATTTATTCACCACTCCCTAGATGCCCGTGGGGTAACAACAAATGGTACAGAATCCAACCCTGCCCTCAGAGAGCCTGCATTCTAGGATGGGAGGCAGACATTAATTTATGTAATAAATAACTTACATAACATTTACTCTGTTCCAGCCACTGTTCTTCATTATTTGATCCTTGTAACAACCTCATTTACTTTTTCCTTTCTCAGATGAAGAAAATAAGGCACAGAGAGGTTAATAAATTGCCCAAGAACAGACAAATAGTAAGAGGTGGAATTGAGATTCAAACCCAGGCCCCTGACTCCTGAGTCCATGATCTTAACCACTGTATTATGCTGTGTCTCTAATTGTGTGTGTGTGTGTGTGCACATATTTTTAAAATATACAACATATATGTTAAAAATATATTTTGGAAATATATATATCTTTTGATGGGGATGAAGGCTAAAAAGAAAAGAAGCTAAGTAAAAGGACAAAGCTTGATGAGTATGGGGCAGGTATCATTTTACCTAAGGTGGTCAGGGAAAACCTCACTTACTGATAAGCTGACATTTGAGCAAAAATTGGACTGAATCTCTTCTAGTCTTCTATTTTCTTCCAGCCTTCTGTCCCTTTAATCCCATTTGATACTCTTTTCTGATTTTATTTCAAGTGGATTATAGTATAAAGCAACACAGAACTATGAAGTACAACAAAGACAGGGATTATCATCACCTTCTTGCCCTATAACAGGTACTTTTTTAATAGTAAGTAAAAAAATGCCCTGGTTCAAGGCCCTTACCCCCGCACACCCTCATGGACCATTTTTACCGGTCCTGTTCTAAAGTTTCTGCCAACTATTGAATATAGGAGATCAGAATTTCTTCCAGACATATTCACTTGGGTTTTTCTAAGATAAATTTCCTTTCGTTATTAGCTGCCCATAATTCTAAATTCTCTGGTGTCCTTTACATTATTTCTATTACTTTGTTGCTGTTTCCGGCCTTTCCCCATTTAGTAACATTTGACCTTTTCAACACTCTTTGTAGTTCTTGCACATTAATTAAAGTGTTAGGTGAGATCACTGTCATAAGGCAGTGTCCTTAGCATTCAGTAGATGCTTTCTCTTCTGAATTTGATTTGCCTTCATTGTTACCCTTTGTTTGTTTTTCAGTCTGTGTCCTATCAGGGGTAGCCATTCAGAATAAATTCATTTTGCTAGTTACAGTTTTTTAGAGGCACTGTATAAAATGGTTCACTGACATCCAAATATATATCAGCCACAGTGGTCTTTACATCCACCAATTCATATTGCTATCCAAAGCTATCCATCACGTTTGTCAGAGTATTTGGGTCTTTAATTAAACCCTGTTGGTTACGGTACATATTTCCATTAGCTCCTTCTGATTTAGTCTATTATTTTTCTAATTGACATCCGTTCTGAGTCACATATCCGTGAATCTCAGGCGGCCCATTTTGTAGCTTTGGTTTGTTTAGCTTTTCTCCCTTTCATAAATAACCTAAGGGTTTAGTAAATACCCCCTCGAGTGTTTGCCTTTGGGACCTACTGATTGGCATATGCTCATATTTTCTAATAATCCCCTGATTTTTTGGTCCCTCTGCCAAAACCGTTTTCCCTTCTGGCCCTTCAGTCCTAAAAGATACAGTCTTTTGTCTTGGCAAAGTAGAGAAATTTCCTGTAACAAAATTGAGCGGCATTGTAGGGTCTCTGCCTAGGACCAAAGGGTAAGGAGTCAGGGTTTGAGTAACTCAGCGGACTGCGGGCAGGATAGCAATCTTTGCATCTTAAGCCCCCAACAGGGATTATTAATGGCTTGCAGTGAACTGTCCATTCAGCTTCACTGAGTTTTTGTCTTAACACACTGGTGAGGTAGCTGGCTAGGGGCAGAGTCAGTAGCTAAAGAATACAACTAACTGGCACTTACCAGAATCAATCCATCATCCTGGCCTCATTGGCTTAATAGTCTAATGGGCGTGTTCTCCCATCAGACCACGCAGTCCATGCCTATCCTCACTGACCTTTCTCCCCAAGCACTACAGGTGGAGAAGAATCTCCATATTATAAATACAGTAACCCAGCACCTGTTACTGCTTCACCTCTCCATCACTTGAAGCAGAAACCTTGGTTTCTGTACCTTGTCTAGGGCCCTTCAACTCTTCTTTCTCATGTACCGAAAGAGAGTAGCGCAATTAGCAGTCAGGCTGGCTAGCAAGCCCAGGACTTATTTTACTTTAAATTAAAACATTTTCCTGGTGTCTTAGAGACCTTTGATCTGGGCCTGGATTGGATTTTTTTTTTTTTTTAAGTATAGATTAAAAAAAAAAAAAAAGCTTCTTGAAGCCAAGGACTATACCTTTGTATATTATATTAGCATTTAAAATGTTATTAGAGCTTCCTGAGCATTAGTAATAATAATACTGGGTTTTCCTTTGAAGAGATCCTTTGCATTATTTATTGAAAAGTTGATCATTCCATTTCATTACTTAAAACTGAAAAAGCCATAGGGCCTTTGAATTATTTTTATTCAGCATATTTCAGCAGTTATTTCCCGGATCGCTAATCTGAGAAATATAGATAATATCCAATACAAGGGCCTTGTGCTAATTGGTAAACAGTTTGTAGTGTTGAGGCCACCAAAGTGCATAATACTATGTCCTTTTATCCACCTATGATATTAGATAAATTATTATTTTAATTGAGAAGACTCTAAAGTGATATTCAATAAATTATATTTTTTTAATGGAAAAGACTCTTTTAAGTGATATTCAGCACAGCATAGCTCTCCTTAACCTGGACTCACCTTTTGATAATCAAAAGAGCATTTACAGGAGTATGAGACAAACACAATTATGAAAGTAAAATGAAGGACCTAAATAAAAAATCATAGAACAGGAGGATAATTCTATTCACTCTTTCATATTTCATTATTTGATAACATCAGAAGATGACTCCATCAGAATTGCTTTGGCAAGTGCAAACAAAAATGTGCCAGATCACTATTTATTAAAACCTTCAAAATGGGAGAAGGAGTTGAGCAGACTTCTTAATGGACTGAATAATTATTCATACAAATGGGGTTTGACCAAAGGCAGTGCCAGACCAAAGAGACGCAGTTTTAATTGTACTGAATTTAAAATGCAGCTCTTCCTCTAGCCCCGTTGTAGAAAACTTAATTTAAAAAATTATCTGATGTAGCAGAGAGTGACATGTGAATCCTTAAGTTGTTGAGGAGAAAATTCTAACCACAGATATTTATAAATTTAGAATGTGTTCCAAAGGTGGGGAGCAGAATTTCCAGCTAAGGGAACAAAAAGACTTTTTCTTCCCATATCAGCAAGTGTAACTGAGCTGGGGAGAGGGTCATCATCACAAAAGGGCTGGTTCTCAGAGGAATTCCTTTGAGTGGTTGTATTTTCTGAAGAGAAATAAAGCAAGGCTCTGGCCACTGCTATCAAAAATATCAGGGTCCGTTACTGAGAGGAATGAAGGCAGCTGACGTTAAATTTTAACATCTCCCCTGGAGAGACACTGCCACCCCGCCCCTAGTCCTGCTGAAGCACGGCGGTTATCAGAACTAGGCCAATAGATAACCGCCGTTGAAGCATGGGTGCCATTGATGGAGGCAGTGGTGTGTGTGCCTCATTATACAGAGAAAAGGTAGGTAGACGACCCATCAAAGAAGCCTCTGCAAGCCTTACAGCAGCAGACTCCCGGGCTCTCTTTACCTCTTGAATGGGTTTCTGCTGCCACCAGCTGAGGGAATTTATGCACTGTTTTTTTCTAAAGACCATTCTTTACCTCTCTTCACCCCTCTTTACCTTTGCCTTTCTTTACCTCTCTTCAGATTGTCCTGGTGAGAACAAAAAAACTGCACAACTTCTTGTAAGGAGTGTTAATAACTATCCCCATATAGAATACAAATCTAATTCTGCCACTGACGCTCTGAAAATGATTTAGCTTTTCTCTACCTTAGTTTTCTCATTCCTGAAATGGAAATAACTTCAACTCTTTCAAATTAGGATTTTCAGTCATGTCTGTAGTAAACTCTAAGCTCTTTTAAGGGGAAGACAAATGAGAGCAATTATGTTATATTTTTTAATAAACTAATTTATTCTTTGGACACACAGAATTACCATCCATTTATTACTGGTCTGGAAAGTACATCTGAGCTAAGTTTACACTTGTTCAGAATGTTTTCGAATCAATCGCTACTGCATCTTGCTTCCCATAGCTTAGGGAAAATCAGCTAATTCTGCTAGAAGCCCGTGATTTTAAAGGACTAAGCAGAGGATGCTGTAAAGGTTTTAATGCCAGTGCTTAAATAGCATCTGCTGTAACCTCTTTGTTTTTCACGTGGGAGGCAGAGATTCGAAAAGCTGACAGCAATTGTCCAAGGTCACACAGCTAGTTAGGGAGGAATGAAAGACTTAACCAGAATCTAAGCTTAGTTGATCTCTTGAGTATTTACTTCTCTAAGTCTTTCTGCTATAACTGCCTCTCAGTTATTCATGGGATGATTGTCTAGTTTATGGATTATTCAGTTCCTTTCTTTTCTCTTTCCATCTCCCTGCTTATTACCATGTATACCATTGAGTGATTAGAGAAAGCAGGAGTTGAATGTTTTACCTGACAATTTAGTGACCCATCAACTCCTGGGTTCTTATTAAATTGCTCATAATGTTGCAACTATTGGCTAAAAAGGATTTGGGGGGCTACAGTCGATGCTAAGTTATATTCAAGTAAATTTTTCTTCCTTTGAAACTTACATTTTAAGTCAGCTTCAGAGCCTAATTCTCTTATTGACATTAATACTATTGTAATCTTAGGAAGGACTAGATGAGAAAGTCTTCACAATGAAATGACTTAATTATCCCCCTTCCTCGAGGAAGTAATGAATCAGAAAGGCAGCCAACTTTTGGAAAGAAAGGGCACCTTGTCCATTACCAGATTGGAGGGGCAAAAAGGGAGAAGTAGAGAGAGATGACAGAATGAAAAAGCCAAAAGTCTTTCCTGTAACTCTTGAATGCTGAATATACAGCATGACTTCATTATTTGGTTTAGAGCGGTGAATTTCCAGATCAACTCCAGTGTTATTCAAATATTACTGTGAATTGTATAAATGAATTTTGAATTGCCACAATACTAGTTTGTTCCATTACAATGGAAGGCAGAGAGTTGAATGTGAATTTTATTTAATTCATATTTCCTAAATCCTGACTAAAAATGAATTAGCTAGACAAGTATCCTTTGTAATTAGTACTTTCGCTTTTTACAGGTTCAAATATTTCTGTATTACAGTGACTTTGGAGCAAGTATGGGTTCAAAGTCCTTCATTTTGAATCCTTAAACAAATCACTCACACTCTCTATAGCTCAGTTTGCTTATCTGTAAAATGTGGGTGATCTCAGAAGCTACTTCAAAGGGTTGAATATGTTAATGAATCTAAAAGTTCAACATTACTGTTAACTATTACTACGATCAAGACGAATTCTAAAACCCAGCCTGTGACATAGCTGTATATCTGTGGAAAATACAGTTTCCATTTGGGGAATCTAGGAATCTGAACACCATCCAGTAGAGGGGGGCAGATGGTGGAGCTGTGGACAGTCCCCCAGTCAGTGCCTTCCTTTCATCCCCACACGCAGACTTTATGCGCCTCCTACGGGTATAGGAATGAGGCGTGCCTGGCTTGGGAATAATTGGTCTTATTAGGGCTTTCTTCCCTCACTTGACAAAGAAGAGAACTGAATCTGTTTCCAGTAGCTTTTAGAGATACAGTGATAACTTTGAGTATGGCAAAGTGGGAGGGAGAACCAGGGATGAGAGACTAGAACGCTCCTTGCTTCGTGCCTGTAAAAATTTATGAAGCGCTCTGAAATAGAAGTAAGAAAAACACTAATGTGCAAAAGATACAAAGATATCGACAATTTGCTTATACATGTGTGCATACCCATGTACGTTAAAAACCGATACGTAGATAAAAAAGTGTTCAAACTCATATAAATTAAAAGAATGTGGGCTTCCCTGGTGGCGCAGTGGTTGAGAATCTGCCTGCTAATGCAGGGGACACGGGTTCGAGCCCTGGTCTGGGAAGATCCCACATGCCACGGAGCAGCTGGGCCCGTGAGCCACAACTACTGAGCCTGCGCGTCTGGAGCCTGTGCCCCGCAACGGGAGGGGCCGCGATGGTGAGAGGCCTGCGCACCGCGATGAAGAGCGGTCCCTGCACCGCGATGAAGAGTGGCCCCCACTTGCCGTAACTAGAGAAAGCCCTCGCACGAACTGAAGACCCAACACAGCCAAAAAAAAATAAATAAATAAATAAATAAAGTAGCTATAAAAAAATAAATAAATAAAAAAAATAAAAATAAAAAAAAAAAGAATGTGAGGGGGGACTTCCCTGGTGGCGCAGTGGCTAAGAATCCGCCTGCCAATGCAGGGGACATGGGTTCAATCCCTGGTCTGGGAAGATCCCACATGCCATGGAGCAACTAAGCCCGTGCGCCACAACTACTGAGCCTGCGCTCTAGAGCCCACGAGCCACAACTACTGAGCCCGTGTGCCACAACTACTGAAGCCCATGCGCCTAGAGCCCGTGCTCTGCAACAAGAGAAGCCACTGCAATGAGAAGCCCGCGCACCACAACAAAGAGTAGCCCCCGCTCGCCGCAACTAGAGAAAGCCCGTGCGCAGCAATGAAGACCCGACGCAGCCAAAAATTAATTAATTAAAAAAAAAAGAATATGAGGGGCTAGGTGCTGTCATATGCTGTTGGTACGAAGATAAATTGATACAACTTTTTTAGAAAGCAATTTGGTGGCATTGCCGAAGTCCTAAAAAAATATACTTATCTTTTGACTAATTCTGCTTTGGAAATCTGTCCTCAGGAAAGAAAGTTTTTAAAATTGGAAACAACCAGTGTCCAATAGTGTGCCAACCTAAATATTTCAACTATAAGAAAGAAATTGGTAGGATACCACATGTAGGGAAAAAAATCTAGAAGGAAATGCCAAAATGTGGTATGTCTTTATGATGGAATTATATGAGTAATTTTTTTTCTGCTTAATCTTTCTGTATAGTCTGTATATCTTATATGACATGTGTATTAATTTTCCAATCACAGAAAAACAAAATAAACTTTATTTTTACGCTTTAAAAAGAAGATCTGCCCAACTTATCAAAATGCCCTTCATATCCTTACTGGTATGAATGTTTTCAGATAGAATCACTGGGGAGAAAAAGTTGCAGTGCAATACCATTAAAGTAAAATAAGAAGAAAAAAACACAAGGAAGAAGAGTCTGTGGATAAAGGAAACATGAGGAAGATATGAGAAAATTATCTGTTTGGACCCAAACAAAATTTAAACGTTGTCATGTTATAGACTGTGAGACCAGTCTATGTGACATCACTTTTCTATCTCTGCACCCCACCCCCTCCACTTTGGGAACTCTGCCCAAAGGTCCACAGCAAAGGGAGAGAGAAACCACAGGGAAGAACCACTTCCTCACAGAATTTTCTATCCCTAAGGGGGACATGGATCTCTGGTTTCTGGAATGAGATATTTGGTCCACATCTAGCAACTGGACCCTGAATATCACAGGCTATGAAGAAACTTGCTCTACAGGTCATGAGCCAAAAAAGGTTTACATCAAATATGTGTTCACTGGTCCCATCCAGGCAGCTAAGTCAAGTGCTATCTCATATAAAATGTGGTGCCCTGGAAGCCATGGCTGCTATTTTAATTTGTGGTGATAAAGATCAAGCTTTCATTTCCCTGGTACCTGATAAATTATTTATTCCAGTTGGGTTACATGTTCATTTCAGTGTGTCAGTGTTTACCATGGAAGCTCATTCTAATTGTGTAGTTTGAGGCATTTTCCTAAATATTTTCCCCTTAGAGCACCTTGTAGCACCCTTTCTCCACCTCCAAGTACAACTGTTGCTATGCTGATTTAGTATAGTCTTTGCTCCTAGGTACTATTCTGAAAGATGAATGAATTCCATTCTGTCTTAAATATCTATGTTTCTTTATGATCTAATATATCATCATGGTTACGGGGAATTTTTTCCCCTAACTATAGAAAATACACCATCAGTTACCTGTCAATTTTGTTTAATAACTCAGCTTTGCAATTCTGGGGCACTGTTCATCTGAGGCTCTTGAGGACTCTTTTAGTCTCTCAGTCCACTTCAGAGTGTCATTCTGGGATTTATAAAGGTCTTCATTGCACAGAGGATATTGAAACATTAAGGACTTAAGTGGCATGCCCTTTATCACTTATCACGCTGGAGGCTCCAGGGCTAGAAATCCAGGCATCTTTGTTTTGTTGTCTGCTCCCAGCATGGAACAGCGGTCTCTGTAGAAAACCAGCCAGTATCCCTGGAAACAATTCATCAGATTTTTCAAAAGAAATCCAATTTCATTTGGTCTAATGGGTTCAGTGTTACTTCTTAAAATAAATGATGAAAATATCAACATCATAATACAAAGAAACCCAATTCTTTTGGTTTAATCTCAGCGAAAAGCATCACAACCCCACTTACTGCTTCTGTCTCCTTCCCTAATGCTTTTAGATCCTTGGCTCAAGCAGATGGGAATGGGTCTGTAACTGTTCCCCCATCAAACCGGCTCTGGCTCAGAGTCCTGGCTGGTTCCGAACCTTTGGGAATCACAGTATCTGGGGATGGGGCCTCAGGAATCTGTACTTTTCATAAGTTCCCAGTAACTCTATAGTTCGAGAATCACCATTCTGGAACTGCAACTATCAAGTCCCTTCTAGCTTTGAAAGAACCATGAGCCCCCATTCTCTCTCATTCCATGTGGCAATTCTAGATTCAAACATGTATTCTTCTTGAACAGTGTTTTGAACATTTGCTTAGGTAGTTTCCTAAATGGACAGCTCTCTCCCTCAACTGTGCATCTAAGGTAAGAATTAGAGGATGTAGGGCCTCGTTTCTGAAAACTGGGGCTGGTATGGGAGAGGAAGCCAAGGTGTGCCAGGGGACATGGGAAGCCATGGGATAGATGTGATGCAGTCTCCTACAGCATCAAGGTTTTTTTTTTGTTTTTTTTAATTTATTATTTATTTATTATTTATTTTTGGCTGTGTTGGGTCTTCGTTTCTGTGTGAGGACTTTCTCTAGTTGCTGCAAGCGGGGGCCACTCTTCATCGCGATGCGCGGGGCTCTCACTATCGCGGCCTCTCTTGTTGCGGAGCACAGGCTCCAGACGCGCAGGCTCAGTAGTTGTGGCTCACGGGACTAGTTGCTCCGCGGCATGTGGGATCTTCCCAGACCAGGGCTCGAACCCGTGTCCCCTGCATTGGCAGGCAGATTCTCAACCACTGCGCCACCAGGGAAGCCCCCAGCATCAATTTTTGCTAAAAATAGTATTTTTTAAATTACAGCAGAGGTATTGTGGAGCAGGAATAGTTCACATGAGTTTTATGCTAACATGAAGCTTCAAAAAAATTCTTGACTGTAGCTGATGTTGGGCTTCAAGACCTCTGGAAGTTAGAGTTCATTCACTTATTCTTTCAGAAGTACGTCTGTCTATGTTCAAAGTTACCGTTGACCAGTGATTCCTAAATATGTGGTCCCATGCGGTTAGAGTGAACACGCGTTTGAAACCACTATAGAAGACTAGCTCCAAGAAGACCCTTTACACAAGGATGTTGAGCTATTTGCTGCCAGGAGTAACTCAAAAACTCTCCAATTTAAGACGAGCACCTGCTATTCCTGCCACCATTTAGGAAGTAGTCATAAAAGAGTATTATTTCCCCCATTTAAAAAGAGTGTTAATTGGAAAAGGCGGCTTAGCAAAGCAGGAAAATGAACTAGCCATGTGAAAAGATGCCAGCGCTCTTACCACTTTCCCATTTGTAGCAGCAGTTTATAATGTATTCTTTAAATTACCAAGCTCCCAGAATGTATTCCTTACCATAAAGATGGCTTAGTTCTCCCATAGGATATTCTTTTTTTCAGGATGTTCCTGATGAAGAAGAAATCCAAGATCCCAAGGCTCCAAGTCCAATAGTACAAGATTTTTGAGCGAGTGATCCTGAAAGGTCCCTTCACCCGCCCCGCCAAGTTGCCTTGGGCAAACTGCCTTGTTCTGTCCCCTCAATCCTGGAAGAGCTACCTTTTCTGTGAGGAGGAGAGGAGGAAGTAAACCGTCCCTGGGGAGGCTCCTCTGTCCTTTGGCTAACCAGCTATGACAGCATCACTGGCTCAGAGCCTGCACTGAACTCTACCTCCCGGGGCATTTGTAGTAGCTGGGCAAGTCGTAGCCTCAGAGCCCAGTAGACTCGGTGAGGACTGTAGTGGCATCATGTTGGTGTTAAGATTGGCAAGTGGCAGCCCTCTCCATCCTTGGCTCCCAGCTTCATGTTTTCTCTGCACTGCACATTCACTCTAACGCCTGCTTCCCTTCCATTAGAAGGCATTACTCTTCTCTCCATCACCTGGGCCAATGGCTTTGAGCCAAATGGCTCTCAGGTCCCTTCCTTTTTGCTAGAATTATACCTGGTCCCCTCCCAGACCATCCTACATACTGCTGTCACATTAACCTTCCGGAAGCACAACTTGGAATGGTGCCTCTGTTCTCAGCAGAACTTGGGGCCCCAGGTGGGGGGTGCTTTATTGACTTATCTAGGCCTAAAGTGCTTTATTGACTTAACTCTCCTGATGTTAGACTCTCTACCTCTGTCCTTCACTGCCTTTTCCCACGACTCTCCGCTATGCAGCTGCACTCCCCAGGCTAACCAGATTACTCTTCCCTGTCTTTGCTCATCTCTTTTCTTTTCCTTTAATCTAGAATTTCCTTCCTGGAAGCCCTGCCTGACAGTATCCTACCCCATTTGAAGTCTTCCTTGATCCTTCATCTCCCTTCAACATGGTGTGATTCCTCCTTCCTCTGCTGGAAATTCATAGCACTGATACCTCACTCCGGGCACTTGGGACATTCTTGTCTTTGTCCGTGAAGAAGAGTGTTGGACTTAGAGTCCGAAACCTGGGTTCATCCTGTCACAGCCACGAATGTCTTTGTAACATTGGGCAAGTCCTAGAACTTCCCTGGGCTTCAGTTTTCTTATCTGAGAAAAGGTAGTAATAGCTCCCTAGGTGGAGTGAGGGTTACATGACACAGTACGTGGAAATTAACTTCGCTAGCAGTTTTCTGTGCTTTTCATTACCTTTTCCTACTTGTCTCTGAGCTATCTGAGGAAAGGGGCTGTGTCTTGCTCATCATTATATACTACTATTACTATTATTACATTACTATTAATACATTATTATAAATATATTTCCAGTCATAATAGTTAATGTTTATGGAGCAGGTAGAATTGTGTCAGGCACCATTCTAAGTACTTTATATGGATTAACTACTTCTTCCAATAACCTAAGAGGTACTGTAACTTCAAGAGATACTATTATTATCCCACTTTATGGAGAAAACCATATATTTCATAGAGCTTCCAATGAATGAGTCAATGAATGAGGGATTGAATGAGACAGAAACTACTAGCAATGCCTGCCAGATGGCTATTTCTTTCTCTTGCTTCTGTACCCCAACTTCTCTTTCTTTTGATCTCCTGAGGCAAATGCAAAATTAGGAGAAAGTCTTGAGTGAACTGAGACCTTGATGAGAGGTCTCCCTGGGTCTTCATTTAGACTTCTCATGAAGTGAGCTCCAGGAGGATGGAGATCACGTCTGTCTTGTTCTCCATTACATTCATAGGGCTTAGAACAATGTCTAGTGATCAGTAAATGTTTATTGAATAGATAAACTAAGAAGTTTATAAATAGCACATTCATTAGCACTGAAACCACATAGATTGCTGACCACAGAGCCAGTGAGCAGTGTTGTGTCTTGCTTTATCAGGCAGTACTACGAGATGCTGTACAACACGGCCGATGAACTCCTGAACCTGGTAGTGGACCAGGGCGTGAAGTACACGGAGCTGGAGTACATCCACGCCCTGACGTTGCTGCACCGCAGCCAGACGGGGGTGGGAGACCAGACCACCCAGAACATGCGTCTGCAGCGGCTCAAGGAGATCATCTGCGAGCAGGCAGCCATCAAGCAAGCCACCAAGGATAAGAAAATAACTACGGTGTAATGGGGTGCACCACGGGAGGGGGCGGGGGACTGGTCATTTTGTTTCCTGGGTCATACTCCTTTCTTTGGTATGTTACTTTGTATATTCTGAGCTGACTTAGTTTTCTCTGCACTGATGCTTGAGTGGAGAGAAGTTGTAAGGGTTCTTTTCTCTTTAGTTTTGGTTTTTCATATAAACCGTAAAGGGACTTCGCAGTACAGAAGGTTTGGATTGAACATTTACCTTGATGCAGTCAATTCCAAAGGGCCTAGGGTGGGATGGGGAGGAAGGTTGTGTCGAATTGAAGTCTGCAAAAAATGAATGCATGAATGACTAATGCCCAGCAATCTTTGGTAAGTAGATTGTTCCTAAGTTCTAGTCCCTCCCTAAAATCACTTAATAGGGTTCTATTACATAAACAGTAGGATTTTTATTGTCTTGACCTTGTCAGTTTACAGTTCGATGAAATAAGTGTATGTGCATTGCTTTCTGTCTCTATTGCCAATGGCTTCTCAGCTGGCTGCAGTTTTCAACAAATTTCCCTGACCGAAACAGGACCTCTTCAGGGCTTGGGAGAAAAAATCCTTTTATCTCAATCCTTGGGAGAGTTTGTATGCAGTAGCCTGGACCCAGGTGATAGGTTGGTTTGATGCCTATTTTGTTTTTTTTTTCTGCTGTATCAAAACCAAGCACCATCAAATTAATGACGAAAATGAAAGAAGGAAAGGCGATTCAACCCTCTTCTTGATTTTTCTCCTCTGTTCTCCAAGAGAAAATGATGGTTAGAGAATTTTTTTATCTCACTTGAAACATTGTCTGGGTGTGAATGATTCTTCAATGCTTACTCTCCTTGGGAGCCCCTAGGTCTTTCTCATCTTAGAAAGTAGCCCAGGCCTGCCAGCTGAGTGCAAGTAAGCTGGAACAGCCGTGACCTTCCTCCTCTGTGCACCCACCAGCTGAGGCTGTTTCTGAAGTGCTCTCGGCTGGTGTGGGAGCTCGCTGCTCCTGGCACACTCGCCTTCTCCACTGTCCCCACATCTCCAAGCTCTCTTCCTGCCTGTGGCTCATATATCACAGAAGAAAGCAATGCACTGACCGGGACACAACTTGAAAGCACGTGGAAAGGAGAGTGGAAAGGACTTGGACCACATGAGGTCAGGCCTTATGCCCTGATGGTTCAGAATTTTACACCTGTTTGTACAACTTAGGTCTTGTTGGGAAAAGCAGAAAATTAAAAAATGGTTTGAGAAGCTTAAATGTTGTGTATTGTTTTTCTTGTATTTATTCAGCAAACATTCCCTGAGAGCCTAACATGTACCAAATGCTGCTGGGCAGGGGGGCAGATCCTCAGTAATGAGGACACCCTTATTACCTACCTCTAAGACGGAATGGGAACCAGACTCTAACCAAAATCGTAAGAGATGTGCACTCGGGGCTGGGTTAGAAATCGGGCCAGTGGGGCGGCTGTGAAGGGAACTCAGCAGGCAGCTGGAAGATGGTCTTCCAGGAGATTCTGGAAGGAATGTTGTAAATCTGTGTAGCTTCAGAGGCCCAAATGGGAAGAAGTTGAATCTATACGGGAGATGACCGTGGAAAAATGTACTGCCCCTGAACAACATTGCTGGAAGTAGTCTCCCCAAGAAGTGGGGGTGGGAAGAGGGAGACAAGGGGAGATCAGAGCTGATCACTGTTTTTTGCAAGCCTCCCCTTAGTGGCCGTGGCCTGCCCACAGAGCTCCTGTGCCTTTTCTTCCCTTTCCTGTCCACTCTAGACAGAGCACCTTGGAGTGGTGATAGGGAGGCCAGAAGAGCCAGGGTGGGATGAGGGAGTGCTTAGGATCATTTGATTGGATGTGGGAAGGGACATGGGTTTGGACAGAGTAGAATGCCAAACACACTGAGAACCGGCAGACCAATGGCCACATGAGCTGCTTCGGGGGAGCATTTAGAAAAGTGAAATCCCTGCTTTGCTTACAATGATGATAAGATTGAAAAATGTCAATTCTGCACAGAAAAAGCGATCTAAGGTTCTTTGTCCCGAATTTCTATGCAAGATGGTGCATCAGTCATTATTCTTCAACAGGTCAAGGATAGCCAGTGACACACTCGGTGGATGGTCACGTGGATGCAGATGGAGATGGCACAGCTACCTCAAGACCTACCCCCTTTTGGGACACAGTGAAGATTTCTACTTGTTATGGTCCTACCTTGGGGATGTTTTGTGAGACTGCTTTTTTGCTGTTCACAGCCATGACCGGACATCACTAGAGAGAGCCAGGGTCTGCCAAGGTCAGGGTCCAGCATCAGCTGACACTGATATGTAGCCAAAAGAGTTCGTTTCCAGCCATGAACCACTCCGTAAATGTGCTTTTGCAACTAAAAATGCCAATAACATAGGCCTCCCCAGAAAGGGCACCAAGCCAAAGCAAACCGTTATCTCGCTCTTCTACAAAGCAACAAAAGGGATGGACATACGTGGGATACCATCTGTACCACTGTCAGCACCGTGGAGAGGGCTCATGAGGAAGGATCTGGAGGGGGACAACAGACAAGAGCACGAGGAAGGAGGACCCTGAGGTGAGACCAGCCCGGTCATCAGAGAAGCAGCTCCACAAGCAAGAGCAGCCCCAGAGAGAGCTTCCTTCTCTTACTGTCACTGTCATCTGCTCTCTGGTGCTTCGCATGCTGTCCCACAACCATGTCGCCAATACTACTTCCTTTCAAGGGATTGGAAAATACTAAAGGAGTCTCTCCCAACTCAGCCTCCCTTAGAATAAATTCCTTGAAGAAGAGGTACTCATTCAAAGGATAGGATCCAACTCTTGATAGATTTTGGTAAATCGTGTTCCCAGAACTGCTGATACTGGTTTCTTCTTCTGCAGTGTTTTGTTACTTTTGATTATCTTATTATCACTTATCAGGACACCTCTTAATTTATTTTATTTTATTTTTTTAAAATTTTTTAAATTAATTAATTAATTAATTTATTTATTTATTTATTTTTGTTTGTGTTGGGTCTTCGTTTCTGTGCAAGGGCTTTCTCTAGTTGCGGCGAGCGGGGGCCACTCTTCATCGTGGTGCGCGGGCCTCTCACTATCGCGGCCTCTCTTGTGGGGAGCACAGGCTCCAGACGCGCAGGCTCAGTGGTTGTGGCGCACGGGCTCAGTTGCTCCACGGCATGTGGGATCTTCCCAGACCACGGCTCGAACACGTGTCCCCTGCATTGGCAGGCAAATTCTCAACCATTGCGCCACCAGGGAAGCCCCACCTCTTAATTTATAAACAATACTCTGGATAATATTGTGCCGTTCACCCCATGAACCCTCATTTACACCTGTGCTATGGTTACAGTTTCTCTCAGGGACTTTCATCCTTGTACAGTGTTTTTATTCCAACTTCACAATGATGTGTTTTTAGTCTTATTGCCCAAGTAGAACTTTTTCCCTCTCACACGTGATTACATCTCTGCTGATTAGATGAGGAACAAGGATATATGTTCCTCGTGCAGCCCTTGGCCGAAGAGGACCCCTGCTTCCAGGCTCTGAAGGACAAGTTCATTTCTGAGTAGGCAAATCAGCTCAACTTCAGTGGTAGGACCAGGCCTAAGCTCCCACAGCCCAGACCCTTGAGACAGCCAGTCATGCAGGATCTGATGGGGACTCTCCACCTGGAATTACAGCCCTGGGCAGAGTGACCTCACTCACAGAAGCCCCAGCCTCTCTCCAGGACATCGTTCTTGCCTGAATGTTTTCTCGGCCTGACAGTCATTAATTTATGTTTCAAATAGCTTGAGAAGAAAACCTCAGATACAGCCAAGTTGAACTGGCAACCAAAGCCTGGGCATTCTTACTGTCAAGTCATATCCATGAATGTCTTAGCACTAAGGCATTCATTGTCAGTCAAAAGGATACGATTGCCGGTTACAGCAATAACAAATCCTGATACGGATTCATGCAATGGCAAGCAAAAGAGACAGTCCCTTGTGACATGGCGCTGGTACTTCCACTCTGATCTTGCCCTCGTCAGAGTCCATATATCCCAAGGCTCCCCTTTCATTTAGGAAGGCATCTGGTAGGACTGAGGACTGAAATCTTCAGCACAACCCTCTTCTACTCTCTCTGAGCTTTGCCTTTCTGGAAGCCCTGGGCTGTATCTCATTATTCACTCTTCCCTCCTTAACCAGCAAAGAGCCTGGAAGTTGATGGAACAAATGGATTCCCGCTTCACAGCTTCCATGAATGTACCAATGCCATTGCGTTCAGGATTCTTGCTCTGAGGCGTAGCTGTGGCTGCTTCCCCAGGACCAGGGCACAGAAAATTCACAGTAAACAACAGAGGGTAACCAGGGTCCCACAAGCGCAAGCTAGACTCATTCCATTGGAGACAAACGCAATGAGAAAACCAGCGAAGTGGCCATCCTTCTAGCAGGATGTGAAAACGAGGAGCTTTGAAAAGCAGAGCGTGTGCTGTAATTCACACACCTGAGAGCAATTGTCTTACTGTGGCAGGGATGGAAAACAAATTGGGCATAATTTGGAGGGAGCGTAATGAGATACCGAGAACAAGAAAACAAAGAATGACCGGGCTCAGCAAAGGTCTCGACTCTGTCCTAATTAGGCACAGTTGTCCTAAGAAGTACATAATTAATAAGCAGATGACCAGATGTGAAATACAGCCAAGATTCTTCCTGAGATGGAAATTGTAATGAGGTGTACACAGCTGGAGGTGGTTGTCCTAATTTGGCTGAGGCTCAAGACCTGCCTGGAATTTTGAGGAGGTGTAGAGGGAAACCCGCCGCAGCTTCACATCTGAAAACAGCTTGGCCTATTCCAACTGGGCCGGGGTGTAATGAGAGAGAGTTAATTATCAAGGGTTGCAAAGCTCTTGAGGAATTGAGCTGGAAATTTCTTTCAAAGGGAAATGTGCCTGATTTGAGGACTTGGCTTTCACATACCGGGGCCACAGACTTATGTTTGTAATTAAAAATATCACCAGAACATTCACACACCTGGAGCAGGAGTCCCTAGGAACCCGAGAGAGAACACAGCTGTAAAAGCAGCACATGTATTTTATTCATGTATGTACAGTTTATTTATGTACATACAACTGAAAAGAAATAAAGTCAGGTGCTGTCGGGTGAGTGGAGTTCCCATTATATTCAATCTCATTTAGAAATATGGCCTCAGATTCCTGCTGACTTTGCAAATAGATACTCTAGGAGGAGAAAAATTGGCAATCTCTTCATCCCAAACTTATTTAATTACCTACCAGGCTGAGTTTTCTTTCACAAGGATTTATTTACTGTGAGAGAGCAGGAAACCCTTAGTACCTGTTTTTTGTTACCGTTTTTATTTTATGGTTGCTATTATGTTATTTTAGATACCACTTATTGAAGACTGAATATGTGTCAGGTGCTGTGCTGAATGCTTTAACGTGTACTTCCATTTAATCCTCAAAATAATCCTATGAGGTAGGTATTACGATCATCCCTACTTTACAGAGGTTTCAGAGGCTCAGATTAAGGACTTGACCCCAGACAGATGCTGACGCCAGAGTCCATGTTTGGAACCCCTCTATTCTCTACCCTGAGCCAAAACCCCTCATCCCGTGTAGCAAAGGGAGGGTACTTCACGTGCTGTATTTGAGTTCCAAATGACATTTTCTGGTAGTCTGACACCTCCATTTGCTCTGTCCTCTCCTGTGGCCCCTAGAGGGAACCACATTCCTGGACTGAATTTGGGGCTACCTGTCTCTCTCACCTGCTTCTCCTCAGCCCCCCACTGCCTGAGGCCACCCCTGCGGCCAGTACATCAACATAACTCTTGGAAACAAAAACATTTGGCCCAGGGGCTGAGCCCAGCCAGCTGGAGATGGGAGAGGACCCACACCTCGGCCAAGTGATGGAGTGACCAGGAGGGTGAGAGCTAAACGCTCAGATTTTAGAATCTGCTCTACCTTGGCTCAGAAGGTCACCTCGGCCTTTTACAAGTGGTTTGCTGTTGTACAAGTTATTAAATGCCCCAAGCCTCAGTTTCCTCATCTGTGAAATGGGATAATAATAATAATAATAGCTCCTATCCAACACTGTTGCTCTATAAAGTAAAAGAGGGTGTTCAATACCTGGCACATAATAAGTATTACATATATATGATAAATAATATTCTAATAACAATATTATCTTGTCTGTTTCTTTGAGGTGCTATTGACTCAATACCTAGAAAACCTGCCCTGTTGATGTGGCATACGAGTACAGCCACCCTGACAGGCCCTGTTTTTAGAAAGGCCTTGGTTTTACCAGGTGGAGCCCAGGATTTGGAAGCCTGAAGAGCCACCCTCCCACCCCCCAACAGTCATTCCTGATTTTGTTACTCCACTGTTTCAGCCCCCTCTCCCACACGGGACAGACTGCCCTCGGTGTCTGGTTCTCAAGCCTGCTTCCTTTTTATCAATAGCTATTAGTGAGTTTGCATCTGATTGCCCACCAAAGTATTATGCGCATCTCATTGAACTCTGAAGGCTCCAGTACGCTTTAGGGACCAGGCCTTAACGGAGGAAATGGCCTGCCTGGGCTTTGACTTTGCTGTCTGTCACTCTGCCCACCTATGCTGAGGAATGTCGGATCCTGGATCTCTAAGTTCACAAATTGGTCTGTGAAATCGAGGTGAGAAAAGGGTCACTTTTAAAAATCAAATCCGGCTCTGAGCTCTCACTTGCCATTCTTAGCAGAAGTCCAACTTCAGTAATTTTTTGTGGTTTCTTCCTGGGGAGGGCAAGGGGAGGCTTCCATGAAGACAGTATGGTGATCAGTGTGTCCTGATCTCTTCGTCACTGCTGCTCTGGATGCCAGCTGCCCTCAGGTGCCGCAGCCCCGAATGTGGAGGTCCCCTCCAGTGTTCTGAGGCCGCAGTGACCAGCCTCCCCGCGTGATCCCCGCACCGTCAGCCCCACCCACGTCCTGCCCACTGGGAGCCGCTGAGCTGGGCGCAGGTTGGAACCGCCATGGAATCTACGGCCCCCGTCTCTCTACTCAGCTTTGGGGGATTCAACATTCCAGGTTGGACTATTCTCCCCTCTCTCTTCCAAATGCCAAAATCTCTTCTCCTTTCTGCCACTGGGAGATCCAAGGTCCTTTCCCAAGGCTTAGACCTTTCAAAACAATAGCCTGCTTGAAGGAGTTCCACCCCCTTCCCTCTTCTTTTCTGCCCTGCTGGGCTCCAGGAACAGGCACCAGATAACCTTCCCAGAGGGCGGCAGAGGGAGGGAGTATTCATTCTAGTTGGGGATGAGGAGATGACGTCAACTGATATCTCAGTAACTCGCCCAGTTGTGGATTCATAAGACCTGGATAGAACTTTGGAGAGCTTTTGTCCCAACCATCTCAGTTTTCTGAGGGGTCAGGGGAGGAGTGCTAAGGAACAGAGTAGAGACGCTTAGTGACTGAGGCAGGACCAGCACCCAGGTCTTTTGACTGCCAGTTCCAGAGAGCCTGCATTTAGAGCCCAAATGTGCCCCCACCCTATTAGGCTGCCACGTGGAGGAGTAGAAGGCAAGGCCCTGCCTTCAAACACATGACCGTCACATGGAAAGAACAGGGCAACAGACAGGACTCAACTAGGGAATATTGCAAGCCAGCGTGGTGCTGAAAGCTCATTATGTGGTTTAGGCTAAGTACTTGAGGAATTCAGAAAAAATAATTATAGACTACTGTTAGCCGGATACAACTTCATGGAGGGGTAGGAACTGGACTACAGTCTTGAGGAAAGTGTAGAGTTAGGGTAGTGATGGGGGGACTTGAGGTGAAGAGGTACATTTTGACAAATGCTACAGTTTGGAAGGAAGCAAAGAAAATTAAGCAAAAAAGAAAACTCTCATAAATATAAGAAGGATCAGCAGAGTATAGTTATGAAAACTAGTCAAGAGGGAAAACTAGTCAGGGAGGAGACCCAGCACTTTGGATGTTCTTTAATTTGTTCTAAACCTTGCTGGGAGTCAGTGGATACGTGGGATCTTTGAATCTCTTGGGATTACATGGATGCAGCATTTGGAGGGATGGTTTGTTACTGCATTATATGAAATAAAAATCTGATATTTTTAATTAGATTCTCAACGTTTCCTGTTCTCCACCTTCTAGGAATTTGGTAGGATTGCATTTCCTGGCTCCTTTGTGTTTGGCTGGAACCATAAGATTAGGTGGCCAATGAATTGTGAGTAGAGGTGTGTCACTTCCCAGCCCAAGCATTTAATTACCTGTGTGCAACCCTCCACAGCACTGCCCCCTCTGCCACAGCATCTAGCAACATTCCAGATGGTGACCACTCAGTGTGCTTGGGTCCCAGAGGGAGGAGGATGAAGAGCTCCATTTGACCTGCAGTGGACATGTGATGTAAGCCTGAAATGAATCTTTCTTGTTTTAAGCCATTGAAATTTGGGGAGTGTTTGTTACTGCATCATAACCTTGCCTATCCTGAATAATGCACATAACAAAGATGAGGAGAACGGGAAGATCAAGGGAGTTTTAATGAAGGATTACATCAAAGATGTAGTGAAGTTATTACATCAAAGAGGACTGTTTGAGTGAAGTGATGGGCACAGGAGCCAAGTTTGGAGGCTTAAGGGAGAAGAGGTGGTGCTTTGCCAATGTCAGGTGCTTAGTCAGCACGTTTGTCCTAGAGATGGAGGCAACAGGGATGTGTTTTTCGCTCAAGGAGTGACCCTGGAGCCCCCAGTTTATTTATGTCTTTTGCTTTTTCTGCCTCCTTCCTTTATTTTCACTCCTGTAATATTAGTACGCCATGTACATAGGTCTTAGTTCAGTGTTTCTAACTATTCATAGGAAAGCTTCTATATTCAATACATAAAGAGGAAAAATTAGTATCTGTTATAATTAACAGTTATTAAAGCTTAAAACCTCTACATTTTCACTGAGGTCTAATCATCTCAATGGACCAGACCCTTTTTGCTTTGGAAGCTTTCCATAGCAGTGCCATTCAGTGCCAGTCCCCAGAACTGAGTTTTTATCCTCTGACAACGACAGGTCCGTTCACCAAAACATGAAAAAGACTGGGAGGAAAATCTATTTTCTGTTTTTCTACCCTCTTCTCCAATAGCACAGAGTTCCTTATATTTCTCTGATGTCCCAATGGAAGTAAATGTTAATGGCTTTGAAGGAGGTATGAAGTTGCAATTTGAAAAGAGAAAACATAACACTGAGATGCTGTTAACTCAGCCAGTTTTAAGAGACTAATAAAGCACAAGGTACTAGACCTTTTGGCACTTAAAGAGCTGCAATTCACTCATCTACAATATAGCAAATGTTAAAGTATTTTCACAGAGGTTATAGAAATCCTTAAGTTTTGCAGTTTTATTAACTGTTATAATTTTCTTGCATTTACCTTTCCTTATTTCCTAGATACAGTTAGTTGTGGTGCAGGTCATGCCCCAGCAGACACCTGAGATGGTTACACACTGTCCCAAACCCTACTCAGAGTTTAGAAGGCAAGAAAGAGTATCTAAGTAATTTGCCCCATGTTCCACCCGTCGATTGAGGACTGATTATCTTAGTCCCTTCTGGCTGAGACTTGCTAAAATACCAGAGTCTTGGTAGGTTATAAGCAAGAGAAATTTAGTTTTCACAGTTCTGGAGGCTTCTAACGTCCAAGATCAAGGCACCAGCAGATTTGGTGTCTAGCGAGGGCCCACTTTCTGGTTCATGGCACCTTCTTACCATGTCCTCACATGGTGAAAGGGGCTAGGGAGCTCTGTGGGGTCTCTTTTATAAGGGCACTGATCCTATTTATGAGGGCTCCACCCTCATGACCTAAGCACCTTCTAATACCATCACTTAGAGATTGGGATTTTAATATATAAATTTTGGGAGAACACAAACATTCAGGCCATGGCATGGAGCTAAACCAATTCGATATTCCTATTTGTCAGCTTCCTTTGGTACACATTTAGTAGCCTTCAACCATAAGAAGTAAGTAGGAGCAGCATACCTCCTCCCCATGGCTTTGCTAGCAGGTGGTATGCTACAAAGTAAGCAGGCCACAGACAGCATTTAGCAAGCGAGGACAAAAGTTGTCTTTCAACATGCTCTGTAAGTTCAGCAAAGTCCCCACCCTCTGTCGCTCCTCTCTGACCACCACCATTATTGGAATGTTCACTTCAAGGCAAAGGCAACAACGTTTTGACAGCAGGATCAGAATCACCTTCTAGTCAGATCTGGAGGCATAGTTCTCCATAATTAAGGGGGATCGAGGACCCAAAGTACTGGGTCCAAAGTCCACAGCTGTCAAGTACTGGGTTTACTTATTTTTAAATTCATTCATGAGAAGGCAGTAAAGCCTATGAAGTCTTAACAGCCAAGCTCATGTCTTGAACACATCTCACCACTCACTTCTAGCCCCTCTCTTGGTAATTAACCAACCTTCTGATACTGGTCAGATTTAGATGGCAGGACTTAAAAAGTTTGCCACAGCCATCTCTGGAGAACAGGTTCTGGAAGGATGCCCCGGGATCTGGCCTTGAGGGACAGCATTCCTCAGGGAGCCACCTGCTCGGGCTATCCTGCCCCTCATTAATATCCCGCCCTGCAGATGCTGCGTTAGTGTCAGTTTCTAATTCCCCACAATAGGACATCTACTGATTGTCATTTTCCTAGTTGTGGACGTGGCTTTGCTCTGAGTGGTCCATATGACCTTGAGACCTAAAACTCGAATTTGCAAGGCAGGACCCAGGCTTTAGTTCCAACCTGCCTCAGAGCACAAAGACACTAACTAGGTCCACAGAAAACAAGGCTGGGCTCAACCCCAGTGATATGGTGCTTTTCTGACCCACTAAGTGCTCCACTCTAGCCGCCTACAATCAGGAACCATGAACTAGTAGAGAGAGCCCCCCAAACCTAACCCCTACTGCTGGTGCAAGCCGGCTCCCTGTCCAAGGGTGTAGAGCTTTGTACCCTTATCATGCCCAAATTAAAGTCCATCTAACTTATCCTGTTAATATGTAGGGCCATGCCACCAGCCCATAGCTTATTAATAATGTATAGCTGCAGCTGCTGACTTAGTAAAGCTACAGAGGTCCCTCATTTGCATGATTAGCTCTTACCTTGCTGATTAGAAAGTTTCATCCTGTCCCCAAACCTACCCTTTCTTAATGAATGGCTCTTTTAAAGGGAGCCAAGTTCTCTAAAATGCATCTCAAATCCAAATAAAAAGGAACCACCAACAAAAATAAAACCCCATTATTTTCTTTGTGGAATGAGAAGAGAGGAGCTTAAGAAGGTTTTAAAAAGTTCAGCACCATGCTTACTGAAGGAACGAGAAGTAGCTATGGCTGTTAGCGGGGACTTGGGGGACATGCGGTTGGAGAAGGACTTGGGGGCTCGTAGGAGATATGAATGTGTTTTTAGTGTTTACATTGAGGAATGCGGGGTAACCACTAAGGGATTTTAAGCAATAGAGTGGGGTCAGGTTTTGACTTGAGAAATATTACCCTGGGAAGAAGATGAATAATGAATTGGAAGGTGGATGAGAGGGAGACTAATATAATCCAGGAGCAAGATGATGCTTCGCTTTATTGCTCTTCGCAGATGTAGCATTTTTTACAAATTGAAGGTTTGTGGCACCCCTGCATCAAGCAAGTCTATTGGTGCCATTTTTTTTCAACAGCATTTGCTCACTTCATGTCTCTATGTCACATTTTGGTAATTCTCAAATATTTCAAACTTTTTCATTATTATTTTATTATAGTGATCTGTGATCAATTATCTTTGATGTTACTACTACGACCTGCTAAAGGCTCAGATGATGGTTAGCAATTTTTAGCAGTATTTTTTAATTAAGATATGTACATTTTTTAGATGTAATGCTATTGCATACTTGATAACCATAGTATAGTATAAACATAATTTTTATATGCACTGGAAAACCAAAAAAAAATTTTGTGACTCACTTTATTGCTATATTCGCTTTGTTGCAGTGGTCTGCAACTGAACCCACAATATCTCCCACGAATGCCTGTATACTAAAATCCACTGAAGTCGTACACATTAAAAGTGTGAATATTATAGTATATATCTCAATAAAAAAATTTTTTTAAGGCAAAAGTGTCCACTTTTCAACAAAGAAATCATGAGACACACAGAGAAACAGGAAGGTATGGCCCATACACAGGAAAAGGAGCAGTCAATAGAAATTATCCCTGAGGAAGCCTGGATGTTGGACTTAACTATATAAAGACTTTCAATCAGCTATATGTTCAAAGAACTAAAGAAAACCATGTGTAACGAACTAAAGGGAAGAATAAGAATAATGTCTCACCAAATAGAGAACATCAATAAAGAGAGAGAAATTGTTTTTTTTAAAAGAGGCAGAGTTTAATTCCACTCCCCTTGAGTTGGGCTGCAGTAAGCAACTCAATTCTACTGAGTAGACTATGGCAGAAGTGATGGTGTGTGACCATATGAGGTCCTATAAATACTGAGGCTCTGCCTTGCTCTCTTGGATCACTTGCTCTGTGGGAAGCCAGCTGCCACGTCATGAGGACCCTCAAACAGCCCCATGGGGAGAGCCACATGGCAAGCAACTGAGGCCTCCTGCCAACAACCGTGTGAGTGGGTCACCTTGGAAACAAATCTTCCAGCTCCAGTCAAGCCTTGAGTTGACTGTAAATACACCAACTGACATCCAAATAACTCACGAGAGACCCTGAGCTAGAACCATCCAGGTAATTTGCTCTTGGATTCCTGACCCTCAGAAACTGTGTGTCTCACACAAATTGTTGTTTAAGTAGCTAAGTTTGGGGATGATTTGTTATGTCCCAAGTAGTAACTAATACATGCTGAGAGGAAAAATCCTCTAAAATAATCAAAGAAAAGAACTAAGGTCATTAGAGAAATGTTACCAGGGAGCTAATTTTGTTTTAAAACAGGGAAGAACTTTCTACAGTGAGAGCAGCCCACAGTGGAACAGGTCACATTTTAAAGTAGTGAGCTGCTTGTCACTTAAAGCTTTCAACCAACGATAGATGGCCACTTATCATAGGTGATGAATGTGGTTTCCTTCTCCAGTGGGTAGATGATTTTTGTGAATGACCTCTGTTTTCAATTTTACTTAGAATTTGGCACCCATCAGTACCACTGCCATCTGTTTTCCAGAAAGAATTTGAAGCACTCTGGAATTATGACACGCATACATAAACAAGCTAAGATAAAAACAAAAAGCAGAGACCAGAAACCACATAGAAGAATTAGGAAAATTATTGCAATCAAAATTAAGCCTGATAGAAGCTTAAAGAAGAAGAAATCCAACTCCCAACCCCTGGAGATGTTGACTCAGTAGATGTAGAGTGGGACCTGGCAGTATGTTCCTTTTTTAAGCCTACTAGCTAATTCTGGTTGGAGGATCTACTGGCCTGGAATGTTCCTCCCAACTCTGTCATCTCCTCTATGCTTTTCTTAGGGGCTAAACATTACCCAATTTAAGGTAAACTGAAGAATATTCCCTGTTACAGATAGAAAAAAATGTATCTGTAACAGCTTAAGGTGTTGCACTGTAACTGATTTGTAATGGATCCCTTAAGGTGAGTATGAGAAAGCCTAGCTCCCTCCTGAATGGAGAAAAGCAGATCTCACTGTCCGTATCTTCCAGGGACCACCTTGAAGTCTCCTCAAACAAGGCTATTTAATCTTGCTAACATTGGGGGGCAGTCTCCTTGGTTCACTCCAATGGAAGGTGCAGGAGATGGTTTTGGCTCATAGGCCATCCTTGCTAAAACAAGCTCCTGGGTGACACAAAACAAGGGTCAACTCACCAATCCCAAGGCATCCTGCACTTTGACCAGGGATCAACTGCCACAACCTGATATGGGATGGAAACATCCAAGTTCCTAGCAGATCCCTCTAATCCCTAAGTCTCTCCTCTTGGTTATTTCAGTGCCCCTGAAAAAGACACTAAGATGTTACAGCTCTGATTCTGAGTCTGACTGGGCCTAGAAAATGTTCATGATCATATCGGTTGGCCACCTTAGTCATAAAAGGTTCTGGAAGAAATCTGACTTGGAATTGTACTGCCTTCCGATGAAAATTCAGATGATCCGTGATATCCAAGGTCCTAATAACTACTGCATTCTCAGATTCCAGTGCTGTGAGCCTTGGGCAGTGAAGTCAAATGTGTAGAACCCGGCAAACATGCATCCCCAGCACTATCATGAAAGGAGGCTGTACAAGTTATTCATCGAAATCAAGTCTGAGACAAAAGTAGAGAAACGGCACCTGATTTTCTTTCCAACCAAAGTCCCTGCTTAATTCCAAACATATTCTGCAGGCTGGATGTCGGGCAGCTGAAGGGTGATCAGTCTTATGCTGGAATTAAAGCCTGCTGGGATGTTAATGAAGAAGCACCAGTGGGTTTGCTGGAAGGTAATTTAGATCTACATAATTATGACTTAATCCCTCACCCTGTGACATCAAAAAGGTCTCTACCCAAGTGGAAGCTGCATGATCTCGTGCCACAAAGAGTACAGCTGTGTGACTCCTGTTCCCTTTTGTGTGTAGTGCTCACATCAGTCATGATAACTTTATTAAATGGTGTGACCCGACCCAATTCTTGCACACAGGGCGCTATCTCCTAATCAAAACTGCAAAATGTGGCTGGGCAGGCTGTGGAGAGAAATCAAGATGTGCATCTTAAATAGCAAATTAACTGCTGTGGTTGGGAGAGCTGCTGGCAGGCGGGCATGGTTCAGAGCAAGCTCAATTTTTCGTGGGAGCAGCTGGAAGTACAGCCTTGAGCTGTTAGTTGGAATTGAAGGAGGCCTCAGAACTGCCTTCAGAACTCCAGCACTGGGACTTCGCTGGTGGCACAGTGGTTAAGAATCCGCCTGCCAATGCAGGGGACACGGGTTTGAGCCCTGGTCCGGGAAGATCCCACATGCCGTGGAGCAACTAAGCCCGTGCGCCATAACTACTGAGCCTGCGCTGTAGAGCCTGTGAGCCACAACTACTGAGCCTACATGCCACAACTACTGAAGCCCACATGCCTAGAGCCCATTCTCTGCAACAAGAGAAGCCACCACAATGAGAAGCCCACGCACCGCAACGAAGAGTAACCCCCACTCGCCGCAACTAGAGAAAGCCCGCGCGCAGCAACAAAGACCCAACGCAGCGAAAATAAAGAACTCCAGCACTGGTTTTGGGGACAACTGTCATGGCAGGGAATTGCCACTGGGACACCCCCTCATCACACACAGCAGGTTCCCAGGGCCAAGGAGAGCCCTCTTTGAAGTACAAATGCTTCTCTTACCTCTTCCGAGGGAGATGAGAAATGGACGTGGGAACTAGAGACCCTGCAAGCAGTGTCAACATTCCCTTCAAAAAATAGCTTGGAGCCCATTCAAGTACCTGAACCAGATGCAAAGCCAGTGCTCATGTCATAAAGCACAGAAAAGTTATAGGGGTTACTTAGGTCAAAGGCCATCAAAGAGGGATAGAGATTCTGTGAAGCTTGGATAGGGAGATGGAGAGTACATCCAGGATGTTTCTATAAGGAGATGACATCTGAGCTTGGCTATAAGTATGATGTTTTGGGTTGAATCATATCACCTCAAAATTCATATGAGGAAGTCCTAACCCCCCAGTATGGCAGAATGTGACTTTATTTGGAAAAGGGTCATTGTAGATGTAAATAGCTAAGATAAGGTAATACTGGAGTAAGGTGAGCCCTTAATCCAATGTGAGTGGTGTCCTTAAAGAAGGGGAAATTTGGAAAAGTACACACACACACACACACACACACACACACACACACACACAGATGCTATATGAAAATTGGAATTATGCTGACACAAGCCAAGGAACTTAACCAGAAGCTAAGAGAGAGACCTGGAACCAACCCTTCCTTAGTGCCTTCAGAGGTAACATGGCCCTGCTGACACCTTGATTTTGGACTGGCCTTCAGAACTGTGACCCAATAAATTTCTGTTGTTCTAAGAAGCCACCCAGTTTGTGGCACTTTGTTATGGCAGCCCTAGCAAACCAACACAGATTTGTAGGACTATATTTTTAGACATGGGAGAAGACAAACTTGGGTGGAGAGAAGAGCACAAGCTTATTCAGTTGAGAATGTGCAGGAGCATCCTACAGTTCAGTTTTACTGGAACCAAGAGTCTGAAGAGGAGCCGGGGGAAGCTATGTTAGAGTCAGGCATAGAGAATTTGGAATGCCAGGAAACTTTTTATCTGGGGGAGTTTGCTTCTCAGCTGATGTGTGTTGTGTTTATATTTATTTTACATCCACTTGGGCAGGAAGTGATTTGAGGCGTCTGCCTTTAGTCTGTAGGTCATGGGGAACCAGGTCGTGTGCTGCCAAGTGACTTGATTGGCGCCTTCACGGGAAAATGAACTTGGCCACACCTCCTTAGGGAAATGAGAGGCAAGCAGCAACCTCGGTAAGAAGCTGCGCCGATCATCTGAAAAAGAAGCAAAGAAGGACTGAGACAGGCAAGTGGCAGCAGAACAGAGAAGAGGGGATGAAGTAAAAAGGTAAAAGTCTAGGTTGACCTGGCAAATGTTCGCGAGTGGAGAGGAAGGGAGAGGGAGGAATTGACCATAATGTTGTCAACATTCTGAGCTTGGTGACTGGGAGGACGGTAGTGCCATTTACACATTTAGTGAGGAACTCCTTCCAGTGTGGGGAGAGTTGAGGGGTTCTGATGCCGAAAGCTCAGCCACTGTACACCGGTACTGAATCGACTCTCGGAGATAGAGTTTTGGGTGAAGTACAAAAGAATAGCTTTATTGCTTTGCCAGGCAAAGGGGGACACAGTGGGCTCCTGCACTCGGAAGGTATGTGTCCCAATCCAGGGGAGTTTGGTGAGGAGTTTTATGGCAAGGGCTCAAGGGTGGGATTGCTGATAGGATTAGGGGGTGTGCCTGTACTCCTTTAATCTGGTCTCAGGTGATCTTCTTGATGAGCTTCTCTGGTTCCTTTAGTGTGGCCCCAGGTGGTCTTCTCTAGTATGGAGAATGCTGACATCTTCCATTTTCTATTGTTTTAATTCTATGAAAGGCTTAAAGACATTGTCATGTGTATCCCTTGAGGCGGAACCAGGACCCTGCCCCAAGGCTGCACTATTGTTTTCTGTCTGCCCCTCCTTTTACTTTGCATCCCATCCCTTCCCTTCCCGGATTAGCAACTGTTCGAATCTGCCCTTTGGGACTCCAGGAAGATCGTGGAGGCTGGAGTCAAGAAATGGGGGACAGAAAGGCCCCACATGTCCTGTTCGGTTTCATTCCTTTGAACACACTGACTTTGGGGTGACGGTGAGGGCCCCAAGCAGAGGAGTCCAGGAGCCAGTTGAACTTGGAGGAAAATATGGCATCATTCACCTAGATAAGAGAACTGAAATTTTGAAGCCAGCTGAAAAATAACAGTTCTACTATACAAGAAATGAAACGTGAAAAAAAAGTGTTAATCCATTTGAAGGTTGTTCTAATATATTCAAATATGGGTTGTTTTTCTTTAAAGTACTATTAACAAAGAAAACATTTAGTGGAAAAAACTGCTTGAACCTTGCTTTTAGCAAAGTCATCCCTCCCTATGGAAGGCTGAAGTAATGAAATGAATAGCTGTTTATCAAGGAAGGTCTCTACCAACTGGAAAAACAAAAGCATGAACTCAAGCCTGAGGCCCTGCAGCCCCTGAGGGTGATCTCCCTGCTTTGCTCTTTGGGCCACAGCAGGAAAGAGGAAGCAGAAGTAGAGCCACCAAGAGAGTAGGAAAGCAAAGACAGACACAGCAGCTTGGCTTTCTTTGGAGAGTTAATTAGTTGGTGAGTACTGAGCTTTCTGACAGAGGAAGCTCTGCTCATCAAAGTATTCTTAACTGATGCATCAGGAGAAAGAGACAAAAGAAGCAGCATCTGGGAAGAAGACCCCTTGGATGCTTTTAGCACCAGAATGAAAAAGTACTTTCTTTAAAGCAGAGTAAGAAAAGCCTTGGTTAAGTTCAACAGTAAAGGGTAGTAGAAGAATATACTTAACTCATACCTGACCATACTTAACTCCTTCTTTGCTTAAGTATTCAGGAATACTTAAGCAGGTAAAAGTGAACAGAGCTCATACGATCTCATCACCAAAACTTATTAAGCCAAGTAAAAGTGGATAAGAGCTCCCATGGTGGCGTGTCACCCAAACTACTCACTACCTCATTGCCTCATTATAAAAATATAATGTGAGTGTTTTATTTTGGGGACAGATTATGCTCAGAGGCTGAGATTGTCTTTGCCAATATATTTTTTTAATTTATTTATTTTATTTACTTATTTTTGCCTGTGTTGGGTCTTTGTTGCTGTGCGCAGGCTTTCTCTAGTTGCGGTAAGTGGAGGCCACTCTTCATTGCGGTGCGCGGGCTTCTCATTGCAGTGGCTCCTCTTGTTGCAGAGAATGGGCTCTAGGCTCGCGGGCTCTAGAGCGCAGGCTCAGTAGTTGTGGTGCACGGGCTTAGTTGCTCCGCGGCATGTGGGATCTTCCCAGACCAGGGCTCGAACCCGTGTCCCCTGCATTGGCAGGTGGATTCTTAACCACTGCGCCACCAGGGAAGCCCGTCTTTGCCAATATTTTATTTAACACAGGTTCACTGCAGGAATTATAATAATTTCACAAGCCAGTAGCATACAGGATAATGTCTCTTAATAAGCCAATAAAGAAAGAACATACTCCAATCCAAGGATAGATTAATCACACTATTGTTCCAGGCAAGGGGAGACAAAAGGAATAAAGGCCAAATTTAGTTCAAGAGTTGGTACTCGGTAGAGATGGCTTGACCAACCAAGAGCTGACGTCCAGCTGCCAGCACAAAAGCCAGAGTCCCTTGCGGCCCAAGCATGTTTCTAGGGAATGTGGTGCCATGGTGTTGGTGGGCAAGGTGATCTCCAAGAGCGGTTGCATGACTTTTGCCACTGCCACTAAAAGAGTCACCTTTACCATGGCCCTAAGGGTATTTGGAGACCTATTTAGGTCAGCAAAGAGTCGCCTTGCTCAGACCAAAACTCTGGGATAGTCCTCACAAACTCTGGGTATTATGGTCTAAATGTCCCCTCACCATATTTGCTTTCTCATATGTTTTGATTGATAAGCCCCCACCGGGGCCCCTGGGCAGCTGAGCTCAGAGTGCTTATCAGTGACAACAGATGAGATGATGCCATCTGGACACAGCTTACTTCATTCTTATTTCAAAACTGAAACTGGAGGGAAGGGGGCAGGGCACAACCTTTAAAAGAATGACATAGCCATTGGACATGACAAGTATTGGTTAGAACCAGCTAGGTCCAAGATGGCAGAAGGGTTGACTTCTAGTGGACCTTGAGCCTCATTATAGCCTCATTGTAATATATTAGTATAAGTAAGTGACACACCCACCAGCGCCATGACAGTTACCAGGACGAACATCAAAGATCAAAAAGTGGGTGGTGGCCCAATTCCTGGAAATCTCTGCCCCTTCCCCAAAGTAGTTGGGAAAATCCTCCTGCTCATTAGCCAGTGAAATTACCCAGCCCTTAAAAACTAACCACCCCATAGTTCAGGACTCCTTGCCTTCTGAGGTGGCCCACACTCTGTCTGTGGAGTGTGTCCTCTCTAAATAAATCCACTCCTTACCTATCACTTTGTCTCTCACTGAATTCTTTCTGTAAGGAGACAACAAGAAACTGAGCTTCATTAAGTCCTGACACCAGGTGTGCGATCTCAATTAAAAGACTGTGGGTTCAAGTTCCAATCTGAATTGCACAGTTTCAAAACCACTTCTAAAAACAACTTTTTTTTTTTGGTCTTTGTCATAAGCGAGTGGATTTGAAATCATATGAAACCAATACACAACAGTGAACCACAAGTAATTAATTTCTAATAGCCACATTTGAAGCCACATTCAAACAGGTGAAATTAATGTTAATAAAATTTAACATTTTAATAAAATATCTTGCTTAACCCAATATGTCCAAAATATTACCATTTCAACATATAATTAATATTTTTAAAGTTTTGAGGTATTTTATGGAGCTTACTAGAGTATACACTACCTGAGGGCAGAGACTTCCCCCAGGCTGTACTTTGCACTGTGCTTATCATAGCGCTTTGCACATAGTAGGTCCTCCATAAGCATTTGAGGCATTGAATTTAAGGATAAAAATCTGGGGTGCCCTATGAGCATAAAGTTGTAGTGTGAAAAGTTTAAGAGTATAAAGAACATAGAGAATATGGAGAAATTCATTTGAATTTGACAGAGACAAGTGGGAGGAGCATGCTGAGAGGAGACCAAATTGGGAGAAGAGGTGTGTGCGGGGTGCAGTCTGCAGACCCTTGAAGAGCCCCAGAGAAATCAGAGACCCGGCATTATCTCATTATCACATTAAAGAGCTCGAGCCCAAGTTGACTGCCCTTTGTTGACAGATACCTGTTTGATCTTATAAAAGAACAGGGGGAGAGAAGTTTCCTATGGCTTCTGCGAAATTGCTCTGCATTTCACAGAGAAAGCTCTCTAAATTACAAAACAGAAATGAATGGGAAGTTATTAACTGCCCCAGATTCTACCAAAAGGAAAAAAAAAGCACTAAATAGCTCAAGTAATGGGTTAACCATTGGAAACATTCAAGAGTGAGTTCCATCATCAAGAGAAATAATGAAAGACACAAGGTGGTCCTTGGCCTGGGCAGAAGGTGGCCATTTTAGGAAACCCAGGCTCCCTCTGACCCCATCCCACCACTACAAAGGTTGGTGATGTTATACTAACACAGTTCCAAGAGCCCTATGTGGGGGTGTCACTAATCCACGTAAGAAGAGACCATCTCTGCCTCTGAACCAGTTTGGTTTTAGAGGAAACCCAGAAGCCCCTCCAGTAGAGACATACCATTGGCCAGACAAGTGCCATGTGATCAACCTAAATCAGTCACCAGCAAGGAACAGGACACTCTGATTGACTGAAATGAATCAAGGCCCTCAGCAGGGGCTGCCACTGGATGGGGCCAGCCTCCTGGAAGCAGCACTTGGCTTCTGGAAGGCAGGGTTCCTGGAGGAGGTTGAAGTGCTGTTAGGAAGGAGGGGTGCAGCGGAGGTTGGGGGTAATAGATGCTAGGTCTGCAGATAGGGTATGCTCCAACCTGGGTATCAGTTTTTAATTCTACTTGTTAAACTAATCAGCTTTTTTCCTCTAAGAGATTTCATTGGTACTTAATTATACTTCAGTCTCCCATGGGATGCACAGAATGTGGTAGAAAGAGCATGGGCTTTGGGGTCAGAGACCTAGGTTTATGTTTTTTGCTCTACCACCTACTGGCCATATGCACTCTTAGGCAAGTCACCTAACCTCTTAAACTCTGTCTTCTGGTTTGTAAAATGGGAATAGTAATTCCCATTGTTGTGAATATTAAGAAACAGAGAGTATGTAAAGAACCTAGCATGATGCCTGCCACATACCAGGTGCCCATATTGTGAAATTCCTTTATCTGTGTTAGAAATGGTAGCAATACTGGGTGGGCCAGCTACTTGTTAATTTGCTAGGGGGGTGACATCCTAGATTTGTTTTCAGGGGGAACACATGAAATAATTTACAGTTCCACAGAGTCTCCTGAGAAACAGGGGCAATGAGGTATTTTTTCATAAATACTGAAGAAAGGAGGCATCTAGAATCAGTCTAGCGAATTAGGGGACCCAAACAAAAGGGAAACCACTGGCATGCCCTTTCTCTGCGCACTCGATTTGACACTGGTGCTTGTTCACTAGCCTGCGATAGTGAGAATGGCTGGGTTCTACAAGGGCTCAGGTAGCCACAGCCCCCTCTGCTTTCCCTTAGCTCTTGGTCCATGGCTCCATCGTTAGCATCTCTCACATTGTATTACAAAACCCACCCATCTTGATGAACCGTCTGTACTTAGTTCAGTTCCTCCTACTAGACCAAGGGTTAGCATAGGCACCTTTTCTTATTTATCTTGTCTCCCTAAGAGAAATTCCAGGAATAGAAGCTTCTGTTTAGTATGTAAATTCTAAAGAGAGACTGCCATTTGCTAACTAACTTGTGACCCCTTTTAACGCTCCGATGTGGTCGTGGAATGTTCGTTTTTGTCTTTAAGGGATGACTGCAAAGCTAATAGACCTGCCTTCAGAGGAGCCCTTAGGAAGGGTGGGTAGGAAGGAACAAGGCTCTGACCCACATTTCATTTTGAAGCGGCTGCCATCTTCTTGCTGAGTCATTCCTTTCTTATCTCAGCCTCTCTTGGCAGCTCTGTTTTTAACTGCTGCTCCTTAAGAGGGAGTTCTGGTTCCTCTGTTCTAGTAGAGTGGATCAAAATTTATGGAGTCAGCTCTCTTCAATTTGCTGCTTTTCTCCAGGAGCTGTGTGTTTACCAGACTTCAAGAAGAATGTCCAATTTTTTAAACAGTCTTGATTGAGTTTTGGCAGTAACCCTAGTCCCTATTTTGGGATTTCCACACATTACTCACGCTATGATGTTTCCTCTCTTTAGATGGTTCTGTTTTTGAATGGTTGAGCTCAGAATCGTAATTTTGACAGCCTACAGCCCAGATTCTACGGCCAGTCACAATATTAAAATGCTTATGCTATTTGGCTCTCAATTAATACATTAATGGACCTGCTTAACAATGAAATGTATTTCATTTCCATATTTAATATTGCTAATCAGGGGTTAGGTGGGTGGATAGTCATGGCAACATGAATAGTAGACCAGCATTTGTTTGGGGGAGGGGAAGGAAGGGTGGTAAAACATAACCATGCTATAAATCCAAGTCCTTCTCCCCAAGTAAGTACCAAATACCAACCAGTATCTCAATGATGGAAATTTGCTTAAGGCTTAAAACCAATAGCCACACTGTAATTTGTCATTAACTGGACTTGTCTTTGGCCTCACATGACACCTCCAATCTTCCCTTTCGAAGCACCTGATCTTTTTCTCAATAATGGACACCTTGGTGTCCAGTATTCTCTGCCCCCTGTGTCAAGGTAGGGATCCAGGTGCTATTTCTTCTTAGTCTCCTTCATCTGTTTTCCTACGACTAGAAACAGTATTACTGTTTCCATTCTAAGTTTGCTCATGCTTTCTAAATTCGCAAGCATCCCAGCACATTCTTTCCTTTCTCAATCTTCCTCTCTTCTGTTCATCTATTCCTGTCTACACAATTCAAACGACTGCCTCTTACTGCAGTGGCAGCCTCTTCAGTGGGTAGTGTTGTAAAACAATATAGATTTTTTTCCCTCTTTACTCAGAAAAACTAATGTCTGTCTTTTGTGGTCAAAAAGAAAATTAGTAGCAGCTGAAAGTAGAATTTTAATGACACTAAAACCTAATTGTTATTCAGCTTTAACTTTAAATCCTACCTCTTCTTCTACAGATTCCTATTAATTCATCAGCTAAATAATGTGGCTGCTACTAAAGATTCTGATAGCCAATTCTCTGCCTGTGCAGGTTTATTGCCAGGGTGAAAAATACTTTGTCTTTTTACTTTCATTTTTTAAAACAAGCATAATGAAAATATAAAATATTGTTTAGGGTTTGTCTAAGAAGACTTGGCAGCTTCTTTGAGAAATGGTTGGATGGGGAGATAGGAATCAAATTTGGAAGTCCTGTCTCCTAGCTTCCTAGTCGTTATTTGAATAAGTATGAACTGACTGGGCATGGAGAAGATCTCTCCACCTATATTTATAACTATGATCCATATCCATTTATTTCTTTAAAATGTTAACATAAAGGGTAATTTTTGAGATGGCAAAGGACTAGGAATTAGTCTTGTAACCTGGTAAGTTGTGAAGACTGTCATCCATGGAATAGGTTGGGTTTACAAAATATCCCACAAGTAGTTCACTGATTATTCTCTTCCAAGGTGTAAACCTGATAGCTACTGGCCGGAGGTAGCTGGGGATATCTGTAAGTACAGAAGCATTGTCTTATGAATTGAATCAGCAATAATGGTAGATGGTAGGTGTGGGAAATGCTATACTGACTACATGTGCCTAAGATTCACCCCTACGGTATAAAATTCTAGGGGTAGTTTACAGAATGATTTAATTCAAGTAGATAGCTAGATAGTAGAGGTCCTTTCCGGACCAATCAGATTAGTTCAATAACTGAGGCAGGCTTTGGTGTGGATTGAGTTTGCCCATCAGTTAGATTCAAATGCGTAGAAGAGAAATGAGACAAGGGAAGACATGATTCCTTTGAGAGATGACTTAAAGGAGCAAGATTTAAAGGAACAGAATACTTGGATAGTCCCAGATTTGTGCCATCTCTTGTTAGCCTCTGATATAAATTATTGCTTAATGTAATCCACCCCTGGGTTTAATTCTATGCCCAAACTGTAAACATAGCTCTATGGCTGAATGGTATATAAACAGTGCCTTAGTTGAAGCCATGAAAAGGGACCTTCGGACAGGAACCACGGTCACAGAGCAATACAGGTGTGAGGGAAATTCTGACCATTCTCTTGCCTGTCCCCTATCCTCTACCTTCCATTGGCCAAAATCAATTAAAAGACAGAGGGCAAGGGATCCAGGTGATACTGTCTGAAGGAGTTAGCCCCTCCAGGGATACAGAGATTGGAAGGAGACAGAAGGGACAGGGAGAAAGGGAAACTAACCAGTGTCTATGTCTTACAGATTATTAAATTAATACTGATCAGGTGCTCAGTAGTGCCTACCCTATTGTCAGTCCCATCTTGTATAGTGTTAATAGTGTTATAGTGTTAATGCTCTCTGCCTGAAGAGACAATCTTGGGTTTTGTTTTTGTTTTTTTTTTTAAGAATTGAAAATATTTTAAAAAGTAGTAGTGTCTTTTCAACAAATGATGTTGGGAAAGGTGGATATCCATATGCAGATGAAGCTTGACCCTTGCCTTACACCATATATAAAAATTAACTCAAAATGAATCAAAGCCCAAACCATAAGACCTAAAACTATAAAACTATTAGAAGAAAACATAGGACAAAAGCTTCATGACATTGGATTTGGCAGTGGTTTCTCAGATATGACACCAAAAGCACAGATAACAAAAGTAAAAATAAATAAATTGGACTAAATCAAAATAAAAAACTGCATCAAAGTATATAATCAACAGAGTGAAAATGCAGCCCTTAGAATGAGAGAAAATATTGAAAATATTTGCAAATCATATATCTGATGAAAGATTAGTATCCAGATTATATGAAGAACTCCTACAACTAAACAACAGAAAAACAAGCAACATGATTTTTAAATGGGCAGAGGACTTGAATAGATATTTCGCCAGAGAAGATATACAAATGACCAATAATCACATGAAAAGATGCTCAATATCACTAATCATTAGAGAAATGCAAACCAAAGCCCAAGGAGATACAACTTCACACCAATTAGGGTGGCTACTATCACACAAAACAAAACAAACACACAAAAAAAACAGAAAATAACAAGTGTTGGTGAGGATATGGAGAAATTGGAAAACTTGTGCTCTTTTGGTGGGAATGTAAAATACACAGCTGCTATGGAAAACAGTATGGCAGTTCATTACAAAATAAAATAGAATTATGATCCAGCAATTTCACTTCTAGGTATATACCCAAAAGAATTGGATGCAGGGTCTCTGCACACCCATGTTCATAGCAGCATTATTCACAATAGCCAAAAGGTGGAAGCAACCCAAGTGTCCCCTGACAGATAAATGGATAAGCAAAATATGGCCTATACATACAGTGAAATATGATTCAGCCTTAAAGAGGAAGAAAATATTGACATATGCTACAACATGGATAAACCTTTAGGACATTATGCTATGTGAAATAAGCCAGTCAACAAAAAGACATATACTGTATGATGGTACTTAATATGAGGTACCTAGACTAGTCAAATTCATAGAGACAGAAGGTAGAATGGTGATTTCCAAGGGCTGAGGTAAGGGGCAAATAGGAAGTTATTATTTAATGGGTATAGAGTTTCAGTTTTGCACAATGAAAAGAATTCTGGGGATGGATGATGGTGATGATTGCACGACGGTGTGAATATACTTAATGCTACTGAACTGTACACTTAAAAATGGTTATGATGGTGAATTTTATGTTATCTGTATTTTACCACAATTTTTTAAAAGGCATAGTATAAAGAGCAACTCAGTACCTAAATAGTTAAAATCAGATTTCCCCAAGATGATTTTTATGCAAAAGAGTTTTATAAAAGCCATAAATCACTTTCTGAATGAATTTACAGTCAAGATGGACTCTTCAGTAACTTGACTTGGTCAGGAACAAAAATCAAAACATGACAGAGTGAGAGCTGCTTGAGGTGAACTCACTAATTCATGAACTTTGAAAAATGCCCTAAGCCTCCATTTATTTATCGTGAAAATACTATGCATATTCAGAGCTGTTTGTATCTGCAAGACTCTTTACAAAGAGTCCCATGACTCACTAAAAGGCCCTGTGGCATGACTCAAGGTATGATTTCTCTTTACCATCTTCTTTCTACTTTTGAATACATAATGTTTCATTTGAAGGGAAAAGTATTCCAAAGCTACCTCTTATCTACTTGTACTTCTTCATGCAAGTGTGGCTTTATTACTGTTGTTGTCGTTGCTATCATTTCTGTGTGCATCCTAGACTTTGTAATAGCCTTAGTGGTTTGCATCATCGTAGATCTTAAGGAAAGCAAGAGTGCTCCCCATACAATGGGGCATGAACTGGAGGCTGATGTTCAAGCCCCCTTGGCTGGGCAGGATGGTTGGTACAAAGACAGTGAAAGATGTGAGATTTGTTCTTTTTCACAGACTCCAAAGGACTTCCCTTCCATACCTTACTTAGAAACCACCCATAAGTGTCACCTTCTATGATGGTTAATTTTACATGTCAACTTGACTGGGCCATGGGGTGCCCAGACATTTGGTCAAACATTATTCTGGATACATTTGTGAGAGTGTTTCTGGTTGAGATTAACATCTGGAATCAGTAGACTGGGTAAAGCACATTGCCTTCCCTAATGTGGGTGAGCCTCGTTCAATCAGTTAACGACCCGAACAGAACAAAGAGACCGAGTAAGAGGGAACTCTGCTTGTCTGACTGTTGAGCTGGGACATCTGTCTTCTTCTGCTCTTGGACTGGAATTGATATCATCAGCTCTGCTGAGTGTCCAGCTTGCCAACTTCAGTTCTTGGGACTTCTAGCCTCTCTAATCATGTGAGGCAATTCCTTATTGTCAATATTATATAAATATCCTATTGGTTTTGTTTCTCTGGAGAACCCTAACTAATATACCTGCATGGTTGGAAAGATTTGCAGCTTCTCTTTTGGGCTTTATAGCAGCAAATACTTGTTTTTGATGGAAGATAATACTGACAGTAGCAAAGGCCAATATGAAAATAATCACTTGAATGAGAGTCAAAGGTAAAGATTCTAAATTCAATCTGTCACTAACCAGTTGGGTGAGACTGTAGGCAGTTCATGCGCTGTATATTAACTTTTGCTGCCTTTTCAAACCATCCCAGATATTAGTGGCTTAAAATGACCATTTATTTAGTTCATGATTTTTTGAGATGACTGAGCAGTTCTTCTGGTCTGGTTTTTGCTGGGTTCCCTCAGGAATCTTAGGTCAGTTGGCAGGTCGGTGGCTGGTACTGGATGACCGAGGCTGGCTTCATTTGCATGTCTGGCAATGGGAGTAGCTGGCCAAGGCCCCAGAGAGCCAGGCCATTGTTTCTCATTATCCACTAGGCTGGCCCTGGCTTCTTCACAGGGTGATCACAGCGTCCCAAAGCCCAAGCACTTCCAAGTCTCTGCTGGTGCAACATTTGCTACTATTCTGTTGGCCAAAGTGAGTTACATGGCCAAGCCCAGATTCTAGGAGTGGAGAAGTAGACTCTACCACTTGATGGGAGGGGCTAAAGTCACACTGCAAGGGATGTGTACAGGGATAAGAAGAATTGGTGGCCATATTTGCAATCTACCACAATCCACCACTCACACCATTGGCTGAATGTGAGTCAGCCAATTTCACACTCATCTCATTTAACTCTCTCTGTAACCTTGGGAGGCAGGCATGAGGACTGGCTTTGATTAGCCAGGTCTGACTCTAAAGAAGTCCTGTTAGACCCTTTGAATGCTGGTTTGTGTCTTTTTATTTCTTTGGCAGCTTCAGAGTCCAGATACTCTGTTCTGAGACAGGCATCCTGCTATTTTAATTCCAAACACTCATCTACACAGATGTGATTTCACTCAGGAGGAATGAAGTGGCAGCTACATTCCATATTCTCACTGTAAAACCAAGCTTTTGTGTAGTCAATATATGTTTATAAAGCATCTACTATGGACAAGGCACTTTTTGCAAGGAAAGGAGGGACCCTCAGTGAAGAGAGGTAACTAAGGGAGTTTGGCCATAAGGTGTAGATGTAAGTTGTGTAGAGTGCCCAAAATATACAGTGTATCAGAGACCAACAGAGTCTCCTATTAATCTCATGGGAAAGCATCATCTATGTGAAATGGACATTGTCCATTACAAGAATTATAAGGTTCCTGCCTTGCCCTCATGGCTGTCAGAATCTCTCACCAGGCCCATTTTCTCTCCCCCTCTTTTAAAGTGTTATCCCCTAGGTTCTGCTAAGACATTTTGACACATGAGGCAGTTTCATCCACTTCTTCACTCATGCCCCATTTCTCCCAGGAAGGCAGCACCCTCCCCCATCTTCCCAACTTCCTGTGAGCAGGTTTTATTTCAATATCAGTGACTTCTCAGAGATTCTTCCTGAAACATCCAGGCCAGCCTCTTTGCCTCTATTTATGCCACTTCCCATTTTGGGACTGTCCAGCACCTCTTCCTGTGTTTCTCCTCCTTTCTTGAAGGCCTAACTTAACTCTTACCTCATCTATGAAGCTTCTGAGCATGCCTGTCTTGGGACACAGATTTGATCTCAACAGACAACTCCCATGGACCAGCCTGGGGCCCTGCTTTATCCACCTCAAGGAATGAGTCCTATTTTCCAAGAGTGGTAAAGGGAAAGTGGTGGTCATGTTGCCTCCAGCTCAGTCCCTCCCTGAGGGCCTGTAACATTAACTAGAAATCAATCAGGTGGGACTTAACTTTCTCCTGTGTACTTTTCATTCATTTAGAAAATCTCTGTATCCTGCTGCCCCAACAATAATGCAAATCTCTTGATTAAAGAGATACAGACTTTAACTTTTATATCCCCAGCACCTGAAACAGACCCCTCTTACATAGGTTGTGTAATTTAATTGCTGATAATAATGATCTGGGTATTTCCTGTGTTTTACATCACAGCCTGCATGGTTTGCTTTCCCACAAAGCGCCACCATTGCAAACTTGCTCTTAACTAGATGAAGTATATTGTGCTTTTTGAAGTGTATGGCTATGGTGGGATTTCTTGCACAGTTCATTCACCTGACTTCTGTTTGCCCTTCCTTCTGTTTTTATTATTTAGTGCCATTGGGAGGCTTTGGTTATTATTAAACCTCCTGTCTCTCAAATGCCCTTTCCTTTCTATCCCTTCTGCGATGATTTCTTCCTGAATTCCTTCTGGTCTTCTTTGATCTTCTTCTGAATGTCCTAGCATAACATCCTCACATCCTCATATCTTCTTCCAAAAGACTGCATATCGTCCCTTCTGGTCATCATTTTAACATTTTAATCATTTTGATCTTAAGTTGTTGTGACTTCCCTGATGAAATCCACTTTTCTGTCTGCGAATGTAATCTGAGCTAGAAGTTCTCAGTAATCCTTATCTAGTCCTCTGTTCAGATTTTATTCATAACCCGATGCTTGCAATTCCTTTGCAAAGAATTCTTCATTGGCTTGATTTTTCTGCCCTTGTCTATGAGCTTTTAAGATCATCTCTTCCTAGACTGCAATTTTTGTCTTTGATCTCAACACAAGTATCTGATCCCCAGGGTATCTATTAGTAGGACACCCCCCAAAATACTTGACATTTGCTTAGAACAGATATTATTTGGCTCAGTCAAGTCCTCCCTGGACTTTATCAGGCCCTACCAGTCCAATTCATTTCTATCATCATAATCTGAAGACAGCTGATTTCTGCAAAGATGACAAATGAAGTTTCTCATTTGTTGTACTGTCTTTCCTCAACTTTTTTGATAATCATCACAGGGCTCAAAGTGTCTGTCTGACAATTTGAAGGATCCGTCCACACCATATTGAGTCAAGGCGGCTGTAGGTGATGCTCTCATGACTCCTATATTTTCCCTTCTTAGCCCTTATGGCAATTGAAATAAATGATTATTTATATAATTATCTGCCTAATGTCTGTAGACTCACTAAGTTGTTATTAGATAATAAACTTCCTTCCTTATGAATAATCACCCCTTCTTCATAGAAAGGAATAACAGAATATAAAAGGATATGACATTAATGCATCGAATTTAAGGTTCTCCCTTGTCTTAGTCAGTTTGGGCTGCTATAGGAGAGTATATGGACTGATTTTATAGACAACAAAACTTTACTTCTCACAGTTCTAGAGGCTGGAAGTCCAAGGTCAGGTTCTGGTGAAAACCTTCTTCCAGGTTGCAGAAGCCACCTTCTCTTTGTATCCTCACATGGTGGAAAGAGGGAGCTATCTTTCTGGCCCCTTCTTATCCCATTGATGCAAGCTCTATCCGCATGACCCAATCATCTCCCAGAGGCCCCACCTCCTCATATCATCACATTGGGGATTGGATTTCAACGTATGACTTTTGGGGGAGGGGGACACAAAAATTCAGTCCATGATGTCCCCCATAAAGTTTTACTAAAGCTATTGAGTGAAGCACAGTGTTTTGATTAAGGATGTGGGCTGGGAAACCAGACTCTCTCCACTTGAGTTCTAGCTTTGCCACTGTGTGACAAAATGAGTTGAGTGGTTTGCATAACCTCTCTATACCTATCTTTCCTCATCTATAATATGGGGATAATATTAACCTCTACCTTGTAGGGTCCTTGTAGGGATAAAATGAGTTAATATATGTAGAGTATTTATAAGGGTGCTCAGCACATAGTTATTACTCATAAATGTTAGTTGTGGTTCTATTTTCATTGTTATTATATCAGTGGTGCCTTCTATGGCCTACCTGCTCGCCGCATTTCATGATATTCTGTGCAAATTTAAGTGTTCTATCAAAAACACCATGAGTTCAAGGTGCTGCCATCTCAACATACCTGAGGAGCACTGTTCAACCTTTTTTTCCTCTCACAAAATTGGGGACGGGGTATACATTATTTGCTTTGCCCATGGTCTATACTCCTGGGAAGATCCTCTTCCCAAATACAGGAAACAAAGGGTTCATCCCTGCCTTTTCTTTTCATTCTCAGTAAAGTAAGGTCATACATCAGGGTGTTGGCTCCAGTTTGGGGGAGAGCCTTGTTCTACATAGAAAAGTTAGGGGTTAGGGTAAATAATACTACCAGGGTAAATCTACCGAGTAGCTGAAGCTGGTAGTTAGCTCCCTCCTTTAAACTTAAGCTTTTTACCCCTTTGATTCTCCCCTTTCAATAGCCTGTCTTGGATGTCCTCTCAAGAGAGAAGCTCTTGAGTGTCATGGTGACACTCTTCCACTTTCTCCTTCCTCTCACCTGAGTGGGTAAGGATCCAGAGCTACCACAGAAGACCCTGCTCTCCTAGATTATCATATCCCATTGCCTTTGCCCACCCCCATTGTACTTCCCTAGCTTCAGAAACTTCGGGTCTTCCTGCCTGGCCCCCAACAGACAGACAAGCAGACACACACACACACACACATATCTTTAGTACCTCACCAGGGCCAGACTGTGCCTCACAATTACTTCCTGAGAAACTAATTCATACTTCTGGAGAAAGCAGAGTATTCATGGTTAAGATCAGGGGCTTTGGATCCAGGAAGACTCGAGTTGGAATTTTGGTTTGGATACAAATTTTGTGACTGAGCAACTTGCTTAGCATTTTTGAGCATCATTCTTCTCCTTTGTAAAATGGGGATATCAATTTCTATTTTGGAGAGCAGTTGGAATAATTAACTGAGATATCTACAGCATTTAGCACAGGCCTGGTTTACAGTAAGCAATGAATAAATAGAAACAATTATTGATGTCTTATGCTAATAGGAAGACTTTTGACAAAATATTCTCTCCCCTCACCTCCCTCCCTCTGCCTAATTGTCTTCTCTACCTGGTAAAATAACTTTTATAGAGAGAATGCCTTCTATGTTTATGCCCAGAATTCCAAATTAGGGGATTCTATTCATACAGTTCCAGCATAGGGGGCACTTTGGTGAACTAGCGACAGCAAAGATTGAGCAAGGAGAGGTGTTGACTTTAATTCTTGCTTGGCTGCTAACAAGTCAGGTGAGTTTGGGCAAGTCATTATCCTTGGAGGGCCATCAGTTTCTTCTTCTATAAAAGGGAGAGTTGGGATAAGATGGGCTTTTAAGTTCTTTCTAGTTCTGACATTCTATGATTCTATATGAAAGGGTTATTCTCTGAGTTCTTTTATTTATGTTTAAGAACATTAGCTGATAACATTTCTTTTTTTTTTCTGAGACATCTTGTGTACCTTTATCTTGCCTCACATTTTCCACCTGCAAAAGCGGTATTTGAAGGTAGACAGTGGAGTTGGTCATTCTAGGTTTGGATTTCAGCACCACTGCTTGTCCTTGGGCCTAGTTATTTAAATTCTGTGGGCCTCAGTTACCTCATCTGTTGAATGGGGATAGACAGAGAGTAGATGTGCAGATGAAAAGAGAGAAACATTTAGAAATATATAACTCCAAAGGCTATAGTTTAATGTCCCGTAGGGCATAAACCAGTTTTATCTCTAACCTAGTGGACTTATTTCAGAATGTCTCTGCTTGTGGACTCTGAATACCCTGTTAACATCTTACCGGTTCTCTCATAAATTAATGAGTTGAATAAAATCTTTCACACGTGTTTCTATTTTTGTATGATAATCATCTTTTTAACTTTTTGAAATTTACTCTTTAACAGGTCCTAACTAACTCTGCCTTAAGACACTTTTCTCAATAGAATGACACTGGCAAATCTTGCTTTGCTGAAAATGCTGATTAAGTTATTGAAAACTACAAAAAACACACTGGGTTTCCATTTTTATACTTTCTGCCCCCTTCATCCTTATGTCATTTAGCTAGCCAGGTCCTATGGGGGTGAGGGTGGAGAAAAATCCCTTGGAGGAGTTTTTAATCCACTGGAAAAAAAAGAAGCAAGCAAGCAGTAAGATGAGCCTAGCAGAAAGAGATACTTTCATTATGGCCTTTACATTTATGACTAGCAAGATAATGAAGGAAGGTAATTCTGAAAGCTTTCTGTCAGTTTTAATGGGCCCTCAAGCACTGAGAAAGATAATAGTCAATGGATGGTGTCCATAAGAATTTTTTTCTCCTTCTCCCCTGACAGCCACTGACAGGATCATTTTGTATTTGCAACTGCTGTCACTGAAGCATGGAGAAAAGGCCCTGTAAGGCCAGGAGGATGAGGGTGACTTCCCCACAAGGATCTCTTTTGTCATCACTATGGCAATAATAGTTACTATAATTTTCATTCTGCTTTTCTATACAGTGTCTACTTTGTGGAGCTCAAGGCTATGGGATTTGGGTCACGTGAAATCACGCTAGCATAAAATCATGCTTTGAAATCTTGCAAGAGTATTTTAGAAAACTGCAAAGAACCTATGCAACAAGATAAAAATAATTACCAATGCAGGTCATTGACTAATACAATTACTTATGCGATGCTAATAGCTTTACAGAGGCTTTCAGATACAGTGTCAGTTTGACAGTCGTTTGTTTTTCTCTCTGGATTGTTAGACCACTGCCAGTTTTTCTACCCAAGGACATGGCTTATCATTTCGGTGTAAAAATGTAAGTTAATTGCCAACCAGCTCTCAGTCGTTGTCTGGTAGTTTCTCTTTATTATCCGCAATACGGACAGGAACCATGCCTTCTATTTCATTTATGCGCACTGCACTCTGCATAGAGTAAAATTTCAGTGTTATTAGCTTTCCGACAGACAGCTTTAGAGACATCTAACACTAACTCTGCGTAAAGAGCCTCCATGAATGAAGTAGGATGGGGTGCTCACCGGTGATCTCAGGGCGGGATGAAAAATCTCTAAGAGAGGCCTCGAGGTTGAGAGAAAACAGTTGAACACAAAAAAGGGGGTGCAGAGAAAAAAAGTGAAAAACGAGAAAGACAAGCAAAAACAAAAAAAAAGCCAGCGATTGAACGGACTAAAAAGAAACACACACACACACACACACACACACACACACACACACACACACACACACACACGACAAAAAGAAAAGGAAAGTCGTGCACCAATGGCAGCGCAAGCTGAAAGCGAGGACGCAGGGAGGGGCGGAGACTACAGCCCCCAAAATCCCTTGCGGCGCCTCCTCCCCTGGCGTCAGTCTCCTAGGCAACCCCGGTAAACAAGATGGCGACCTCCGGGAGAGATCCCCAGTTGCAGAAGCCTTACGGTCTCCAGGGAGGCGTGAGCAGTTCACGAACTGGAGCCCAGTCGAAACTGCTGCACTCAGAAAAGGAACGTCAGTCTTGCTGGTCTCCTTTTTCCATGGGGCAGAGACCGAAAAATACTTTCCGCAGAGTCTCCTCCTACCTACTCCAGCAGCTCGTTCACTGCTATCAAGAGTCGGACGTGGACGGAGACCACGAAGACAAGGAAGAGGGCGAGGGAGAGGGCGAGGGCAAAGCGGAGTTCGAGGAGTCTTCAGAGTCCGAAATGCTGAATTTTGAGGTGTGCCTTCCCCCCACCCCTTACCCCCTCACTTCCTTCTCCAGCGGTCGGACCTCTCACCAGACTGCGGCTGAGCCCATTCCTAGGGCCCCTTGCCTCCAGGAACGCCTCTTCCTTACTGCTCTGAGACTCCCCCTCTCTCCTTCCCATTTCTGTTACCCTGTTTCCTCACCCTTTGCCTGAAATATCTTCAAGTATATCCTTTAGTTTTCGTTAGCACATTTGATTTCTTAAGAGTCAAGTTACACAGCATCGTTGAGGAAAAGTATCTATTTGTATGGGAGTTATGGCTTGACAGTGTTGTGAGTAGACAGACTTCTACTTCTGCACCCCCTGCACCTTTTCCTCATGTTTGTGAAATACTCCAACACTCTCCCCGACTTCTAGTCCCTTCATCCTCCTTCCTCTAGGAAAAAAAAATTTACCCTTTTGAAATAATCTAAGTGCTTCCTCAAAGACCAAGTGACTTGAAAGTTTTTATATTTTACTTCTGCCAGGGGTATATGATGCATTATACAAACAACACACACTGCTCACTGTGAGAGTATTTCAGGAGGTGGGGAATGTTCCCAACATTCCCATCTGTAATGCCTCGTTGGCAGCTTGGCCTTTCACACTAATACAGACTCCCTCTTTTCTACAATACCTCTTCTAAACATGACCCAATTCCACTTCTTACATTTATTAGCATCCTGTTCCTTCCTTAGTCCATTGCCTGCCTTCTTATCCCTTTCCACTTCACATCATGTCGCTTCTTTCTCTTGGCTTTCTAATACATTATTTGCTTTCTTTCTTTTTTTAAAAATTTTTATTGGAGTATAGTTGATTTACAATGTTGTGTTAGTTTCAGGTGTACAGCAAAGTGAATCAGTTATACATATACATATATCCACTCTTTTGATTTGCTTTCTTTTGATAAACTGTTAGGTTTTCCTCTTTGTCTTACCTGCCAGGAAACATAACTTTTTTTCTTAATTCAGTATTTTTCTTAATTTCAGTAGTTTTTCTTTAGATTAGGTTTTTCTCTTCCCTTTCCTCCTCCTTCATGGTATAAATTGCTTCAGATTCTTTTCAGGAGTAGATATAATACAGAGAAATAGAAAGTTTCCAACATCCTGTTCTGTGATATTCTTCTGGCATCCCCTCTGCATCATTGCATCTTTTCCTAGTCACCTTTCTTTCCCCCTTGAGGCCAAAACAGGTTTCTCTTTGTTATGCCTGTTCTCTTTCACCCTCTCCTTTCCTCATTTGTCTTATTTTTCCTTGTTCTCCCCTCTGTGACTTGCAGTGTCTTCTGTTACTCCGATTCTGCCATTGACTACTTACATTGTGTCCCCACTTGGGTTCCCTTCCTTTGTAATGTCCTTTTGTTCACTTTCCACATTTGGCCCATTTTTTTCCACCCTCATCCCCCATATTGTCTTCTTCTACCTCTTTCTGCACGGCCTAGTTACACATCAGTTTTGCTTAAAGTGGACCACAGAAAATTAATACTTCTTTTGTTCATCTTTTGTTGATTTACTTTGCCATGCTTAACAGTGACTACTGGAAAACTGTAGCGATGTTTTTACAACTTTGAGGTGTTTGTATGGCTTCCACCCCAGAGGAATTAACAAATGAATCAGCAGATTACTTTATTATTCTAATTAATGCATGTTCTTCGGCTATGGGGTTCATTAGTACCATTGTTAATCTGTCTTCAGTATGCCATTAAAAAACCATAGAAGGAGGGGGTTGACTTGAACTAGTTAATCCTTTTTGGCTTGTAGGCTTTTGTGTGGAAAAAGTTTATTATTTCTTCTATTTATATTCTAAAATTAATATTTGTTTTATGTTCTCACATTCTCTTTTACCTTTTTATAGTGTCTCATTTTTTTTTTTTTTAATTTTCGCTATTTATTTATTTATTTATTTTGGCTGTGTGGGTTTTTGTTTCTGCGCGAGGGCTTTCTCTAGTTGCGGTGAGCGGGGGCCACTCTTCATCGCGGTGCGCGGGCCTCTCACTGTCGCGGCCTCTCTTGTTGCGGGGCACAGGCTCCAGATGTGCAGGCTCAGTAGTTGTGGCTCACGGGCCTAGTTGCTCCGCCGCATGTGGGATCTTCCCAGACCAGGGCTCGAACCCGTGTCCCCTGCATTGGCAGGCAGATTCTCAACCACTGTGCCACCAGGGAAGCCCTCATATGTTTTGATATGCTGAATAAACCGAAAAGTTTTAAGAGGAAACATTGGACTTTTATGTTCAGTGATTTATTTTCCATATCCTAGCCTGATTAAGATTTATAATGCTATGATGGTCAAAATGAATATTAAGTGCCTATAATGTAATTAGCCTCAATGAACTTGAGGGAGTTAGGGCAGACCAGCTGTTCAGAATATTGCCTTTGGAATTCAAAAATTTGTATAAAGCCTTTTGTTTGTTGTGAGATTTTGAGCAAGTTACTCATACTCTCTGTGTCTCATCTGCACTACAGGAATTATAATACTATCTACCTCATGGAGAGCTGTGAAAATTTAATGAGATCCTATGTGTAAACTACTTAGCACAATATATTATTTATACTGTTACCAATACAAGTAATAACTTACCTGTTCTTATCTACTAACTACAGCCCATCGAGTGACTTCATTAATTTAGCCTTCATTGAACAAGCATTCACAAATGATTACTATATAGGAAGTACTCTGACTATACAGGGCAGAAGAAATGTCTGGGCCTGTGATATGTTTCTGCTGCATGAAAACCACTCTTTGCCAGTAACTTTATGTGGATAATAATGCCTGCTCATTGGATAGTTATGAACATCAAATTTAATGGGGAAGTCTATGTTAAAGTTCTTAACATAGTGTCTGATACAGTGCAGGCTCTCAAAAAATTAGAGATGTAATACGTAATAGCTACAGTAATGATAGAAAAAGATGAGAGTGTGACAGAGGACATACATGGTCCCAGCTCTCAAGGTGAGATAAGAGTGAGCGGTCATCCTATGAAGAGATGTGTACAGATGATAGCCGGGTTGCAGGGATGGCGGAAGACTTGAAGGGAAGTAAACCCTTACTTGGGTGCAGAGGTGGTATGTGGGCAGGCAGACGGCAGCTTTTCCAAGTGGTGGGTTATAGATGAGAGCAGAAAGGCAGATGGGGGGGGCAGATTGTGGAGAGCTCTGTGCTGTTGTAGGGACTGTGGACTTGACTCTAAGCAGCAGGGAGCTGCTCTTGTGGCCGAGGGAGATTAGATAAGAAGATGGTAAGCCTGGAGGCAGGGAGATCAGTGCACAGAGGAGCAATATCTATGGGGAAGAGACAAGAGTCTGGATTAAGGCAATGGGAATGGAAAGGAAGCTAGAGAGAACAACGTATTTAAAATATTTAAGATGAAACATTTACTCATTGAATATTGGAAGTCTAGGGTGACTGCTAGGTCTGTGGTGTGTTCTGGGAGGAATATTAGGGCCACTAACCACCATGGGAAACAGGGACAGGTGGAGCTGTGCATTCAGGAGTTGGGCATGTGAATCGTAGGCCTCTGGAAATCAGGAGAGGAGGGCTCAGGGTCAGAGACCTGGAAATCATCAGCATTGGAGTCTGTGAGATCATCCAGGAAGAGAAGAAAGAAGAGAAGGAGAGGGCCAAGAAAAAAACCCTGGGGGTACAGGTATTTCAGAGGCAGGCAGATGAAGAGGATTCAGGGGAAGAAACTGGAAAAGACTGATAAGAGAAAAAGGAGAAAGAAGAGAGCTGAACGGGAGGGAAGCCAGGGCAAGAAAGGGTGTTGAGAACATTGGAGTGGGTTATGCCACCAAGAGGTTAAGTGGGAAGAGGCCCAAAAGGGGCTCATTAGGGACTTCCCTGGCGGTCCAGTGGTTAAGACTTCGCCTTCCAATACAGGGGTTGCGGGTTCCATCTCTGGTCAGGGAGCTAAGACCCACATGCCTCGCGGCTAAAAAAACAAAACAGAAGCAATATTGTAACAAATTCAATAAAGACTTTAAAAATGGTCCACATCAAAAAAAAAAACTTTAAAAAAATAAAATAAACCCAACAAAGTATTAAGCCTCAAATAAATATTTCTTAAAAAAAAAAAAAAAAAGGGTTCATTAGCTTTGCCTATTTGACAGTCATTGGAGACCTTGGCCCATGTGGATTTTGTGATGTGAAGGCAGTGGCCTAAGTGAAGCAAGTTGAGGCGTGAATGGGAGGTGAACAAGGGGGAAACTAGCTTGGCTGTTAAGGGAAACTGTAGCTATAGCTAAAGGAACATGCAGGACTGAAGAGAGCCCTTGTAGGACAGAAGGGACCTACATGCTCGTAGAGCTGGAGAAGTGACAGCTTGGAGAATGACAGTGGAGAGTGACCGGTTGAAACCACAGGCAAAAGAGGGCAACATTGATGGTCCCTGAACACGGTCTCTGGGGAAACAGAGGGTGCTGGACCCTGAGTGTGGAGAAGGAGCCGACCTCCTCTGAGACCCCAGCAAGAAGCATCAGGACAGGTGCAGGATGTGGAGGGGCTGATGTCTGATCATTCGTACTTTGCCTCGGAAGTGGAAGAGAAGGACTGAGAGGGCCCCCTGCTGAGAGTGAGGACAAAGGAGTGGAGGCACCTGACAGCTTGAGGAAAGGGCTGGAGATCTCACCAGCAAGGTGGGGACTTGAAAGGCAGCTGAGGAAGAAGGGGACCATAATAGCACCATAGCGCTGAGGCCCAGCTTAAAGCTGACTTGAACGTGGCACCGGAAGGCACACTTGTGGGCCTTTCCGGCCCACTCAGCACCTCAGGGGGAGGAGTAGTCTTGTTATTCATTCAGCCCATGTTTTAGCACCAAACATGTATTAGGTACTGTATTCCTCCTCCCCACCTTACACTTTCGCTATTTGAACTCTTTGTAGTTTCCCCAATGGACTATACTCGCCTTTGCCTTTGGGATTTTGTACCTGTTGCCCCTTGTACCTGCAATACCCTCTTGGCCCTCTTCTGCCCTTTCTTCCCCTTTACCAGAATAACTCACAACTTTGGGTTTCAATGGTTCTCTCACCGAGGAAGTCTTTGCTAACCCCCTACTCCCCACTAAAATGGCCATAAAATGGGTGCCCTGCTCCTAGTGAAAGCACCCTGCCTACCTCTATTGTAGTTTATCATACTCCTGAAATAGTTTGTGTACTTGTCTGACCTGTGCTTGGTATGCTGGAAAGATTTTTATCCCAAATGGATGATGAACATGACATAATCCGTGCCTCAACGCAGTAGTTGAGCGTGAAGTTGATTCAGGTTTGGGTACACATGAGGCAGTTGCAGTCAGGGGCCAAGGAGTCAGAGACTTGAGGGTAGAGAGACATTGAAATTGCCCATGGGAGACCCAGTAGAGAAGGAAGTATAGTCAGGAGGGGACAGATAGACTCTGAGGTAAAGGGAAGGATGAACAGACCGGAGATTTTGTTGTGGTCAGAGACCAAGTTCAGTAGGTGTTGGAAAGGTTGAAGGATGGGCAGTTGTGGGAGCCGAGAACGATGGAAGACTTGAGGTCTGAGGTTTCTAGGGTGGAGCAGTTTAGCATAATGACTAAGTCCAGGGCATGCCCAGGGGAGTGAGTGGCTGAAGTTGGCTAGAGATCAATTTTAAGGTGTCTGGAGTTGAGAAAATAAAGGAACATGTATGTGTGCATGTACTTGGAGTGGTCGGGGTGTTGAGTGGCCCTCCTTAGGGATTCTGAAACCACCCAAGATACAGCTAGGGCTGGTCAAGGTCTGAAGATGACCAAAGACCAGAAGGGAGAGACATGACCCTGACAAATGGCAGGAACCTCAAAGGATGTGTGAGGGGGTGGCCGTGAGGAGTCTTGCCTTGGGGGTTTGGGACAGTGCTGACAGTATGTCCAGTCTCTGTATCAATGGCTCTGTTGAAAAACAGATGTCCACCTATTGTAAATAAGGGATTCTGTAGTTTCTTGTTTCCAGGAAATGGAGGGGGTGGGCCACATGGAAAGTTTGGGAGGGAAGGTAACACTGTCTCACCTCTATTCCTTCCTAGGCCTACTATAAAAAATTGCAACTTTGTTTAGAAAAGTAGATCTCTTTCCCCCATTTTGTGAACAGGTTGATTGGTATGGACGAATGAAACATTAAGATGTGGAATTTCTGAATTCACCAATTTGTGCTAACAGCTGCCATTTACTGGGGACACTTGCTGTGTTCTAGGCACCACACTAAGAGCTTTACGTTCACAATTATTTTTCATTCTCTCCAAAACATTAAGAAAAAGTAATAACATATCCTATTTATAGATGAAAAATTATGAGTCTCAGAGAAAACTTTATCTCCCAAAGTCATATATCCAAAATGGCAGATCTGGGGTTCAAACCAGCTGTGCAGGATCTCCGTGTGAGTGATATTTGCTTCTCTGGGGTAGTGGAAATTGGGGAGGAAAGAAAACTCTTTACAGTAGCACAAGCCTTTTTGCCATCATAGTCCGTATACCAGTTCCACTGGTTAGTAATATTGGCGCGACTGATGTGGTTACTTGTACTTTGTGTCCTCATGCTGACGTTAATGTGTTGGTTGTTATGGAGCTGAAGGCAGCACAAACACAACACTAGTCCATCTATTATCTGTTCTGTCTGTCATTATTGGGGGAGGGGTGTGCTGGGCCACCACTGGTCCATGGTATCTATACACTAAGGACCAACCTCCTTCTACAAATGATATTATGCTTTTAATTAATCTTGTAAATGGTATGAATCCAGCAAAATTAGCCAGTACAAAGTGAACTGAGGACCTGTTTTCTCCATCAAGAATACCAGATGTAGAGAAGTAATTGCCTTAATTTGAAGTAACCATCCTTTGGGTTGTGGACAAGCAGTCAAGTGTAGTGGTTAGAACTGCCCTGGAGTCAGACAGATTCGGATTTGTATTCTGGCTCTGTCACATACTAGCTATGTGGTTTCAGGCAAGTTAACTTCTGTGAGCCTTAGTTTCTTCATTTGTAAAATGGAGCTAAGCGTACCTCCCTCAGGATTGTCAGGAGGATTAAATGAGTGGACCCATTGAGAGCTCTTAGCACAGTGCCCAGAACAGAAGCACTAAATCAACGTAGCTGTCATCACTAATATTGACGCTTCTACTGCTACTGTGTTAATTCTGCTTTGAATACCTAATACAAGCAACCACCTGCAAGTTCAGCAGCAATACATTGATCTGACCGATATTTTCTTAATCATATGTAGTATGTATGGGTCTTCAACACAGTTTTTTTTTTAAATTACCATTTCCTTTATTTATTTATTTATGGCTGTGTTGGGTCTTCGTTGCTGTGCACAGGCTTTCTCTAGTTGCGGCGAGAGGGGGCTACTCTTCATTGCAGTGCAACGGGCTTCTCATTGCAATGGCTTCTCTTGTTGTGGAGCACGGGCTCTAGGCGCATGGACTTCACTAGTTGTGGCACGTGGGCTCAGTAGTTGTGGCTCGCAGGCTCTAGAGCACAGGCTCAGTAGTTGTGGCGCATGGGCTTAGTTGCTCTGCGGCATGTGGGATCTTCCCGGACCAGGGATCAAACCTGTGTCCCCTGCCTTGGCAGGCGGATTCTTAACCACTGTGCCACCAGGGAAGTCCCAACAACACAGTTTTCTTTGGGGCTGGTAAATTTTGGAAGGCTCAGCTCCCAGATATGTAATATAGTAAATAAGTGCTGGATATGATGAGGTGGATTAACTTCTTTTCTAATGAAGTCCTTTCTTTGTCCACCTCTCTGGTTTTTTTGCAGGGAGAATTTGATGGGGTCCTGAGAGAGGAGGTCGTGGCTGAGAAACTCTATGAACTGGGGCGCTCAGGCTCTGGGACTGAGCAGGTCTACCTCAGTCTGACTTTATCAGTGAGTATGAGAAGGTCACCATTGGCTGGCTACATCTTCACACTGGCGGGACCACATCCGTTTTCTCTGGTACTCACAGCTTTTTTGGTGGCCCCCAAATCTCGAAGTCTTGCATGTGATGGAGAATGGCGATGAGTTATTTATGTTTGACATCAAAGAGCCCTGGCCAGTCCAATAATCAGCCCCCTTGCCCCCCACCAAGTTCCTTTGTTTTCATTTCCTTCACAGTCTATTTCTTTCATCTTAAGCAGTCTGTTTTATAGTAATCAATGCTTTCCTTCCAGGAGGTTGAATTTGATTCTGTAAAACCAATCAAAAACTCTAAGAATTTTCTTTCTGATCCGTGCCAGGACTACAATTTATATCTGAATCCAAGGGAACAAAATATTTTTGTATTGACTTTTTTCCCCCTAAGTATGTCAAGAAATCAGTAGCTGTGAGCTATAGCTCACTTTCTAAAAGGTACCTATTACGAAAGATAAAAATGCGTTGTTATTCATCAATTTTCAAGATTTCGATACCAGCACAGAATCTTGACTCTAAATTTATCATAAGAGAAGCTGTAAGAGCAGAGTACTCAGAGTATTTCAGCTTCTTTCCTCATTTTGTTTCTTTATAGTCCTAGGAAAATAATTTTTTTTTTTTTTTGCTTTCTTGTATTGTAAAGCACTAACTACTCCTTGGAGGTCCACAGAGTAAATGCAGATATGTAGGTGTAAGAAGCACACTGAAATTTTGCTACAGCACCTTAATTTGCCTCAAGCATATATAATTCATAGCAAGGCTGTTTTATCTTGGATTTGAACTAGTAAACTGTCCAAAAAATGTTAAGCCCTTTTTACCCATGCTGGTTTCATGGCATGTCCTTTGAAAACAGCATACGAAGGCTCTAATCTTTTACTATTTTCACTTTGCAGCATTTCATGGATGACTCGGCCAGTCAGGCAGTAATGTACAGGGAGCACCCCTTGTGCCTTGCACTATGTTAGGCTTTGGAATGGAAGATAATTCCAGTAGCGGTACATCTGCAGACAAGTCCTTTTCAATCAATACTCTACATATATACGTAGTGCTACGCCTTAAATTGATCTACAAAAAAGCACAATCCTTTAAATCTTATTTCAGCTAGATGGACCAAAGCTTCTTACTTTGCCACTGACCTCCTTACATTTGAGATATTACATGTTGAATTACTTTGCCCTAATAGCCTGTCTTACTGCATACACTTTCTTAGGGTTGGCCAGGTTAGTGATTTTTCCTGCCTTATGTCTTACTTATATTACACATAATTTTTTAACTTTCTCTAATTACTTGTGTACACAGTTTCTCTCCTACCCAAAGTCGTAAGTTTCTTAAAGGCAAAATATAGCTCTAGTCCATCATTGTACGTGTTTCTCCTCATGCCAAGCTTAATGCCTTGTATGTAGTAGGTCATCAGTAATTTACTTATTACTGTTCTAGAGGCCTTTATTAAAATTCTTATCATTCTTATATTTGAGAACTTGCTTATCATGACACTTTATTGGTTGGCTTTTTCTGACTCTGACATCACAACATAAACCAGTGACATGAGTCTTTGTTCCAAGGGGCCAAATTCCCCTCCAACCCCTCGTGATGTTCACTAGATGCAAGATTTCATGGAAGGGATCTCGGACAAAGATTCAGGAGACTTGGAGCTGCTTTTGTATTGCTAACTTGCTAAGTGATTTTAGGCTATTTACGTACCTCTTTGTACCTCACATTCCTCATCCCTACACTGGGGATAATCTGCCCTACAGATCTCACAGGTTTGTTTGATCAGATGAGATTATTGGGAGAGAGCTTTGAAGCCTGAGGAAGCGTAAGAAGTATTGTTATTAATGATCACTCGATTAGGTGTGAACTCTTCTAACATTTCATTTGAATTCTAGGCATTTGCTTTTTCTTTTCTTCTACTAGATAAAGGCTTTGGCTTTATTGCCTTTATGTGTGTGGTTTTTTTAAAATATAAAACTCTGCTCTCAAGGTCTTCATGAACACTGCTTTAATTTGCCTTTTCATGTTGTATATGTTCTTGTTAACAACACTAATTTTCCAAACTATTGTTTCCTTCAGAAGAATGCATTTGTTGATGGGGTTTGTAGTCTGTTTTGAGACCCTATTGGTAGTAGGTTTCAGATTTTATTCTCTCTCTTCTACTGTACTTTCAAAGGAAATTCTGGATTTCTTTCTGTCAACTTCTATTTCCAGATGTCTTGAGAAGCCTGAGTACTCATCTGTTAAAGCAACATTAAATCTTTTACCTTTTATTTTCTCAGGATCTTGATTTAATTGACATTAGCATCCTCTGTGGATACATTCACCTGCAGAAGTTGGATCTTTCAGTAAATAAAATTGAAGGTATGTAATTGTCATTCTAGTAAGTCCGTGGATTGCTGAATTATTTCAAAATTTAAGCTTTGCAGAATGTAATATACTTTAATACTACCAAGCTTGATATAAGTGCTATTGTGGATCACTTTACACATTGATCCTCTGTCTTCCATGGAAAAAAAGCACCTGTAACTGATGAGAAAAGAAAAAGGCAGAGGTCAGCAAACATGCTACGTTATGCGATGGTTGAGACCCACTCAGTGATATTAAAGAGCGTCAGATGGAATGTTTGCTTTGCTTTTTCCTTTCAAGAGATGGATCATTACTTCTTTAATGCCTCCTGAATGTCTGATGATTCCCATTTCCTTCCCTCTTTTAGTTTATTCAGTGTAGATGAATTAGTTCTTTTTTCCCCCTTTAATGGATGCTTTTCTTTATTTTGCATTTGCATCTGTATCTTAATCCTGGCTAGCTACTTCTGTTCTTATTTGAACACCAGGGATTCAGAAATTTATTTTTTCCCCCACTCTCTTTGCTGTCTCCATATAGTTAGTGGGTTCTTACAAGTCTAACTCTGCCATTTGTAGTTCCATATAAGGTATCTGTTGTGATACCTTGCTCACATTGAATGAAATTAGTCACATTTTCTTCAAAGCTTGATCCTTGTTTCTAATCTTCTGACCCTATTTGAAATTTCTGACCTGCTTCTTCATTGATCACCTTTCTGTTCACTTTAGCTTTTTTAAGACGATTAAGTGTTGCTGATATGGTTTTCTCTGATTCATTTTCTGATTTCTTCCTCCCATCTGACTGCATTAATTAAAATTCACTCTTTTCAATGGCTAAGAAGCATTCTAGCATATTTTAATTCTTCAAATGCTACTGTTTTGAAAGGCTTTTTATTAATCTTTTTCTAGTTTCATAAAACTTTTTTACGGAAAATTACAAACGTGCACAAGTAGAGAGGTTTGTAATGAATATTCAGGTTCAACAGTTATCGGCCCATGGCCCATCTTGCTTCATCCATCCTTCCCAGGGTTATTTAAGGCAAATGCCAGATATGTTATCATCGGAAAGAATCTTTAGTGTTACCGGCAGGTGCTCTCCCCACACCCCATACCTCCAAGATTGGTTTCATTTACTGGTTAAGGGATTGCGGGGTTGGGGAGACTCCAGCAATCTTTAGTGCTCAGCGAAGGGGAAAGAGATGTAGCTTCATTCCCTTACCCCTTGAGCAAGCAGTCCCTGGTAGCAAACGAAGCTTTCCTCTTCAGATCAGTCTCCTTCAATCTTTTATGTCCCCCTTTATTAACTCATCAAGTGTTCGAGAACTTATTGTGTGTAAGGCACAGTATATATTTTTCTTTTCAAGAGAACAGCTTCATTGATGACCTGATATGGACCAGATTCCAACTTGCATCAGAATCACCTGGAGGGGACCTGTTGAAACATAGATGCCTGTGCCCCACCCTCAGACTTTCTGATTCAGTAGATCTGGGGTGGGATTTGAAAATTTGCATTTCTGGTTAGTTTCCCTGGAAGCCCGTACACGACCACACTTGGAGAACCACAGTTGTAGACATGAGGAGCTCCTGCCATCTGGTGGACAAGGAGGTCACTACACCGAGTAGGGAGAGTTAGAAGCCCAGCAACCCAGAAGGTGGATTTTTCCTATCAAAGTGATTAGAAAGCATTGAGCATCTACAAAGCGTGAAATGTACTCACCATCCAAGTGGTAGCTGCTGCTTTTGCTTCAAGACAGAGCTCCATGGTACAGCACTTACCTGCCCACAGAAAGATCAGCTCCAAGGGGATATGGGGGCCCGTGGAAATTAAGAGGGTTGAGATCACCATTGACAGATATGGAGCTGAGCTCAGATGGGACAAATAGGCAAAACTTGTAAAGCAATTACAGTTTCTTCTTAGCTTTCCTCTCACAGGCAGCCTTTCTGGATTTGCTCATGAATTCCCACCAAAGTGTTGATGTCTTAGTGTTCTGTCCCTCCTAGAACAATTTCATAAAAAAGACAGGCTAAAGAAGGCTGTGGTTTAGACCAGAGAAATAAAGTAGAAATTGGTAGAGATCTTCTGGCTTCCACGACCCTGAGAAGGAAAGTTGTTGGGGGGATGGGGTCAGGGGGCCCTCACCTTTCTGGCTCTACCTACTCCAGGGCAGGGCCCCAGTACTCAGCTGTGCTTCCTTCTCCTGGCCTGGGGGTGACTTTGTCACCTGGTGAAGGATAGAAGCACTTTGCTGGGCTTCAGGTGTGGAGGCTCTGTTCTCCTCCAGAGGCCATCTTCTGAGGGGCTTTGATCGCTGGTTGTGTGATCTAGAGTTAAAAGACGGGTGGAGAAGCAAGTTACAGGTAGAGACGGGGCTGTAAATCCTTGTCATGTGATTCTTCCTGAGCCTTTCCCTAATCCTCCTGCTGTCCCAAAGTCCGTCTGCTGTAAACTTGCAGAACAAAGCAACGTAATCCTTCACTATTTGTATGTCGTGTATATAATTTCATTAGAGGCGAGTATTAGCACAATAGTCCTTGACTTAGTATTCTAGGTTCAGAATATTGGCTTGGGATAAAATGCAAAACTCAGACATACTTTTTAAGCAGCCCAAAATCAAAGTAAAATGATAGCAATAATTTAAATCACTTCAAATAATTAATAAGATTTAAGATTCAGTCCATCTAAAACAAAATTTAATTTATAACAAAGAACGAATTGCGGCATTTTTAGTCTTTCTGAAAACACCTAATGCAATTATTTAGGGGCTAATTATCAAGAGGATTATCTCAGGCTTTAGTTCCTCCAAGGCTGGCATTTTTTTTTTTTAATATCTTTATTGGAGTATAATTGCTGTACAATGGTGTGTTAGTTTCTGCTTTATAACAAAGTGAATCAACTATACATACACATATATCCCCATATCTCCTCCCTCTTGCGTCTCCCTCCCACTCTCCCTATCCCACCCCTCTAGGTGGTCACAAAGCACCAAGCTGATCTCCCTGTGCTATGCGGTTGCTTCCCACTAGCTCTCTGTTTTACATTTGGTAGTATATATAAGTCCATGCCACTCTCTCACTTTATCCCAGCTTCCCCTTCCCGCTCCCCATGTCCTCAAGTCCATTCTCTACATCTGCATTATTATTCCTGTCCTGCCCCTAGGTTCTCGATAACCTTTTTTTTTTTTTATTCCATATATATGTGTTAGCATACAGTATTTGTTTTTCTCTTTCTCACTTACTTCACTCTGTATGACAGACTCTAGGTCCATCCACCTCACTACAAATAACTCAATTTCGTTTCTTTTTAGGGCAGAGTAATATTCCATTGTGTATATGTACCACATCTTCTTTATTCATTCATCTGTCGATGGACACTTAGGTTACTTCCATGTCCTGGCTATTGTAAATAGAGCTGCAATGAACATGGTGGTACACGACTCTTTTTGAATTATGGTTTTCTCAGGGTAAATGCCCAGTAATGGGATTGCTGGGTCGTATGGTAGTTCTATTTTTAGATGTTTAAGGACCCTCCCTACTGTTCTCCATAGTAGCTGTATCAATTTACATTCCCACCAACAGTGCAAGAGGGTTCCCTTTTCTCCACACCCTCTCCAGCATTTATTGTTTGTAGATTTTTTGATGATGGCCATTCTGACTGGTGTGAGCTGATACCTCATTGCAGTTTTGATTTTCATTTCTCTAATGATTAGTGATGTTGAGCATTCTTTCATGTGTTTGTTGGCTGTCTGTGTATCTTCCTTGGAGAAATGTCTGTTTAGGTCTTCTGCCCATTTTTAGATTGGGTTGTTTGTTTTTTTGATATTGAGCTGCATGAGCTGCTTGTAAATTTTGGAGATTAGTCCTTTGTCAGTTGCTTCATTTGCAAATATTTTCTCCCATTCTGAGGGTTGTCTTTTGGTCTTGTTTATGGTTTCCTTTGCTGTGCAAAAGCTTTTAAGTTTCATTAGGTCCCATTTGTTTATTTTTATTTTTATTTCCATTTCTCTAGGAGGTGGGTCAAAAAGGATCTTGCTGTGATTTATGTCATAGAGTGTTCTGCCTATGTTTCCTCTAAGAGTTTTATAGTGTCTGGCCTTACATTTAGGTCTTTATTCCATTTTGAGTTTATTTTTGTGTGTGGTGTTAGGGAGTGTTCTAATTTCATTCTTTTACATGTAGCTGGCTGGTTTTCCCAGCACCACTTATTGAAGAGACTGTCTTTTCTCCATTGTATATTCTTGCCTCCTTTATCAAAAATAAGGTGACCATACGTATGTGGGTTTACCTCTGGGCTTTCTCTCCTGTTCCATTGATCTATACTTCTGTTTTTGTGCCAGTACCATCCTGTCTTGATTACTGTACCTTTGTAGTACAATCTGAAGTCCGGGAGGCTGATTCCTCCAGCTCCGTTTTTCTTTCTCAAGATTGCTTTGGCTATTCGGGGTCTTTTGTGTTTCCATACAAATTGTGAAATTTTTTGTTCTAGTTCTGTGAAAAATGACATTTGTAGTTTGATAGGGATTGCACTGAATCTGTAGATTGCTTTGGGTACTATAGTTATTTTCAGAATATTGATTCTTCCAATCCAAGAACATGGTATATCTCTCCATCTGTTTGTATCATCTTTAATTTCCTTCATCAGTGTCTTTTAGTTTTCTGCATACAGGTCTTTTGTCTCCTTAGGTAGGTTTATTTCTAGGTATTTTATTCTTTTTGTTGCAATGGTAAATGGCAGTGTTTGCTTAATTTCTCTTTCAGATTTTTCGTCAGTGGTGTATAGGAATGCAAGAGATTTCTGTGCATTAATTTTGTATCCTGCTACTTTACCAAATTCATTGATTAGCTCTAGTAGTTTTCTGGTAGCGTCTTTAGGATTCTCTATGTATAGTATCATGTCATCTGCAAACAGCGACCGTCTTACTTGTTCTTTTGTGATTTGGATTCCTTTTATTTCTTTTTCTTCTCTGATTGCTGTGGCTAAAGCTTCCAAAACTTATGTTGAATAATAGTGGTGAGAGTGGGCAACCTGTCTTGTTCCCGATCTTAGTGGAAATGGTTTCAGTTTTTCACCATGGGGAATGATGTTGGCTGTGGGTTTGTCATATATGGCCTTTATTATGTTGAGGTAAGTTCCCTCTATGCCTACTTTCTGGAGGGTTTTTTATCATAAATGGGTGTTGAATTTTGTCAAAAGCTTTTTCTGCATCTATTTGAGATGATCATATGGCTTTTATCCTTCAATTTGTTAATATGATGTATCACATTGATTGATTTGCATATATTGAAGAATCCTTGCATTCCTTGAATAAACCCCACTTGATCATGGTGTATGATGCTTTTAATGTGCTGTTGGATTTTGTTTGCTAGTATTTTGTTGAGGATTTTTGCATCTGTGTTCATCAGTGATATTGGCCTGTAGTTTTCTTTCTTTGTGATATCTTTGTCTGGTTTTGGTATCAGGGTGATAGTGGCCTCATAGAATGAGTTTGGGAGTGTTCTTCCCTCTGCTATATTTTGGAAGAGTTTGAGAAAGATAGGTGTTAGCTCTTCTCTAAATGTTTGATAGAATTCGCCTGTGAAGCCATCTGGTCCTGTCCTTTTGTTTGTTGGAAGATTTTTAATCACAGTCTCAATTTCAGTGTTTGTGATTGGTCTGTTTATATTTTCTCTTTCTTCCTGGTTCAGTCTCAGAAGGGTGTGCTTCTCTAAGAATGTGTCCATTTCTTCCAGGTTGTCCATTTTATTGGCATATAGTTGCTTGTAGTAATCTCTCATGATCCTTTGTATTTCTGTAGTGTCAGTTGTTACTTCTCCTTTTTCATTTCTAATTCTATTGATTTGAGTCTTCTCCCTTTTTTTCTTGATGAGTCTGGCTAATAGTTTATCAATTTTATGTTCTCAGAGAACGAGCTTTTAGTTTTATTAATCTTTGCTATCATTTCCTTCATTTCTTTTTCATTTATTTCTGATCTGATCTTTATGTTTTCTTTCCTTCTGCTAAATTTGGGGTTTTTTTGTTCTTCTTTCTCTAATTGCTTTAGGTGTAAGGGTAGGTTGTTTATTTGAGATGTTTCTTGTTTCTTGAGGTAGGACTGTATTGCTGTAAAGTTCCCTCTTAGAACTGCTTTTGCTGCATCCCATAGGTTTTGGGTCATCGTGTTTTCATTGTCATTTCTTTCTAAGTATTTTTTGATTTCCTCTTTGATTTCTTCAGTGATCTCTTGGTTATTAAGTAGTGTATTGTTTAGCCTCCATGTATTTGTATTTTTACAGATTTTTTCCTATAATTGATATCTAGTCTCATAGTGTTGTGGTTGAAAAAGATATTTGATACAATTTCCATTTTCTTAAATTTACCAAGGCTTGATTTGTGACCCAAGATATCTATCCTGGAGAATGTTCCATGAGCACTTGAGAAGAAAGTGTATTCTGTTGTTTTGGGATGCAATGTCCTATAAATATCAATTAAGTCCATCTTGTTTAATGTGTCATTTAAAGCTCGTGTTTCCTTATTTATTTTCATTTTGGATGATCTGTCCATTGGTGAAAGTGGGGTGTTAAAAGTCCCCTAATGTGATTGTGTTACTGTTGATTTCCCCTTTTATGGCTGTTAGCATTTTCCTTATGTATTGAGGTGCTCCTATGTTGGGTGCATAAATATTTACAATTGTTATATCTTCTTGTTGGATTGATCCCTTGATCATTATGTAGGGTCCTTCTCTGCGTCTTGTAATAGTCTTTATTTTAAAGTCTATTTTGTGTGATACGAGAATTGCTACTCCAGCTTTCTTTTGATTTCCATTTGCATGGAATATCTTTTTCCATCCTCTCGCTTTCAGTCTGTCTGTGTCCCTAGGTCTGAAGTGGATCTCTTGTAGACAGCATATATATGGGTCTTGTTTTTATATCCATTCAGCCAGTCTATGTCTTTTGGTTGCAGCATTTAATCCATTTACATTTAAGGTAATTATTGATATGTATGTTCCTATTACCATTTTCTTAATTGTTTTGGGTTTGTTATTGTAGGTCTTTTTCTTCTTTTGTCTTTCCTGCCTAGGGAAGGTCCTTTAGCATTTGTTGTAAAGCTGGTTTGGTGGTGCTGAATTGTCTTAGCTTTTGCTTGTCTGTAAAGGTTTTAATTTCTCTGTCGAATCTGAACGAGATGCTTGCTGGGTAGAGTAATCTTGGTTGTAGGTTCTTCCCTTTCATCACTTTAAATATGTCCTGCCACTCCCTTCTGTTTTGTAGAGTTTCTGCTGAAAGATCAGCTGTTAACCTTATGGGGATTCCCTTGTATGTTATTTGTTGTTTTTCCCTTGCTGCGTTTAATAGTTTTTCTTTGTATTTATTTTTTGATTGTTTGATTAATATGTGTCTTGGTGTGTTTCTCCGTGGATTTATCCTGTATGGGAGTCTCTGTGCTTCCTGGACTTGATTAACTATTTCCTTTCCCATATTAGGGAAGTTTTCAACTATAATCTCTTGAAATATTTTCTCAGTCCCTTTCTTTTTCTCTTCTTCCTCTGGGACCCCTATAATTCAAATGTTGGTGCATTTAATGTTGTCCCAGAGGTCTCTGGGACTGTCCTCAATTCTTTTCATTCTTTTTTCTTTAATCTGCTCTGCAGTAGTTATTTCCATTATTTTATCTTCCAGGTCACTTATCTGTTCTTCTGCCTCAGTTATTCTACTATTGATTCCTTCTAGAGAATTTTAAATTTCATTTATTGTGTTGTTCATCATTGTTTGTTTGCTCTTTAGTTCTTCCAGGTCCTTGTTAAACGTTTCTTGTATTTTCTCCATTCTATTTCCAAGATTTTGGATCATCTTTACTATCTTTACTCTGAATTCTTTTTCAGGTTGACTGCCTGTTTCCTCTTCATTTGTTTGGTCTGGTGGGTTTTTACATTGCTCCTTCACCTGCTGTGTGTTTTTTTGTCTTCTCATTTTGCTTATCTTACTGTGTTTGGGGTCTCCTTTTCACAGGCTGCAGGTTCGTAGTTCCCGTTGTTTTTGGTGTCTGCCCCCAGTGGGTAAGGTTGGTTCAGTGGGTTGTGTAGGCTTCCTGGTGGAGGGGACTGGTGCCTGTGTTCTGGAGGTTGAGGCTGGATCTTGTCTTTCTGGTGGGTAGGACCGCGTCCGGTGGTGTGTTTGGGCTGTCTGTGACCTTATTATGATTTTAGGCATCCTCTCTGCTAATGGGCGGGGTTGTGTTACTGTCTTGCTAGTTGTTTGGCATAGGGTGTCCAGCACTGTATCTTGCTGGTTGTTGAGTGGAGCTGAGTCTTAGCATTGAGATGGAGATCTCTGGGAGAGCTTTCGCCATTTGATATTACGTGGAGCCGGAAGGTCTCTGGTGGTCCAATGTCCGGAACTCAGCTCTCCTACCTCCGAGGCACAAGCCTGACACAGAGCTGGAGCACCAAGACCCTGTCAGCCACACGGCTCAGAAGAAAAGGGAGAAAAAAAGAAAATAAAATAAAGTTATTAAAATAAAAAATAATTATTAAAAATTAAAACAAGAGAGCAACCAAACCAAAAAACAAATCTACCAATTATAACAAGTGCTAAAAACTATCCCAAAAAAGAAAAGAAACAGAAACTGGACAGATGGAACCCTAGGACAAATGGTAAAAGCAAAGCTATACAGACAAAATCACACAAAGAAGCATACACATACACACTCACAAAAAGAGAAAATGGAAATATATATATATATCATTGCCTCCAAAGTCCACCACCTCAATTTGGGATGATTCATTGTTTATTCAGGTATTCCAGAGATGCAGGTTACATCAAGTTGATTGTGGAGATTTAATCCGCTGCTCCTGAGGCTGCTGGGAGAGATTTCCCCTTCTCTTCCTTGTTCGCACAGCTCCCGGGGTTCAGCTTTGGATTTGGCTCTGCCTCTGCGTGTAGGTCGCCTGAGGGCGTCTCTTCCCGCTCAGACCGGATGGGGTTAAAGGAGCAGCTGATTCGGCAGCTCTGGCTCACTCAGGATGGGGGGAAGGAGGCGTACGGAATGTGGGGCGAGCCTGTGGGGGCAGAGGCCAGCATGACGCACCAGCCTGAGGCGCCGTGCGTTCTCCCTGGGAAGTTGTCCCTGGATCACGGGACCCTGGCAGTGGCGGGCTGCACAGGCTCCCAGGAGGGGAGGTGTGGATAGTGACCTGTGCTCGCACACAGGCTTCTTGGTGGCGGCAACAGCAGCCTTAGTGTCTCATGCCCGTCTCTGGGGTCCGCGCTGATAGCTGCGGCTCGCGCCTGTCTCTGGAGCTCGTTTAGACGGTGCTCTGAATCCTCTCTCCTCGCACACCCAAAACAATGGTCTCTTGCCTCTTCGGCAGCTCCAGACTTTTTCCCGGACTCCCTCCCGGCTAGCTGTGGTGCACTTGCCCCCTTCAGGCTGTGTTCACGCAGCCAACCCCAGTCCTCTCCCTGGGATCTGACCTCCGAAGCCCGAGCCTCAGCTCCCAGGCCCCGCCCACCCCAGCGGGTGAGCAGACAAGCCTCTCGGGCTGGTGAGTGCGGCTCGGCACCGATCCTCTGTGCGGGAATCTCTCCACTTTGCCCTCCGCACCCCTGTTGCTGCGCTCTCCTCTGTGGCTCTGAAGCTTCCCCCCCGCCACCCCCTGTCTCCGCCAGTGAAGGGGCTTCCTAGTGTGTGGAAACCTTTCCTCCTTCACAGCTCCCTCCCAGAGGTGCAGGTCCCGTCCCTATTTTTTGTCTCTGTTTTTTCTTTTTTCTTTTGCCCTACCCAGGTACGTGGGGAGTTTCTTGCCTTTTGGGAAGTCTGAGGTCTTCTGCCAGCGTTCAGTAGGTGTTCTGTAGGAGTTGTTCCGCATGTAGATGTATTTCTGATGTATTTGTGGGGAGGAAGGTGATCTCCACGTCTATCTCCTCCGCCATATTGAAGGTCTCCCCCAAGGCTGGCATTTTTGAAGCATTGACTGTTAGCAGCTCAGGGGAGAGTGAGCTGGGCCACAAGGAGGCCTCGGTCATTTCTTTCCTGGTTGTGTTGGAAGATGGGGATGGGACAGGTTGGGGGCCCTGGAGAAGAAGGTTAAATTGTGGGCTCATGGTGCATTTTCCATGCTGTGTGTGTGTGTGTGTTTTGCATATTCCTATTTTTATTCATTTCATTCATCTGGAATAATTAAGATGTGCTTACAACTGGTATAGTTTTAAAATATTCTGATATAATGTATGCTGTTTTTATAGCTACTTTATTTATTTATTTATTTATTTATTTTTGGCTGTGTTGGGTCTTCGGTTCATGCGAGGGCTTTCTCTGGTTACGGCAAGTGGGGGCCACTCTTCATCGCGGTGCGGGGACCGCTCTTCATCGCGGTGTGCGGGCCTTTCACTATCGCGGCCCCTCCCGTTGCAGGGCACAGGCTCCAGACGCGCAGGCTCAGTAGTTGTGGCTCACGGGCCCAGCTGCTCCGTGGCATGTGGGATCTTCCCAGACCAGGGCTCGAACCCGTGTCCCCTGCATTAGCAGGCAGATTCTCAACCACTGCGCCACCAGGGAAGCCCTGTATGCTGTTTTTAATGACTTTGTCTAAGTTTTATTTTATTGACTTACCTTATTCTTTATTCATTTTACCCCCCAGATTTGTCTTGTGTGAGCTGTATGCCTTATCTTCTAGAACTTAATGCATCTCAGAATAAACTGACGACATTCTTCAATTTCAAGCCACCCAAAAATCTCAAGGTAGATTTTATTAATACACTAATTACATGTGTTAACTGGTTTGTGAAATACATTAACAAGCAAAACAGCACTAAAAGAGAATTCAGAGAGAGTAAGACAGAGGAGCAATGAAATAAAAAAGGAGAAGGATTTGTGTATCATTTATTTTAGAAAAAGGAGATAGCCTTTCAAGAGATTATCTTTTTCGGAAGCTTTGCTAAAACCTAGTGTCCAAACCAATGAACTAACTTCTTTCCCTTTTCTCTGCTTCATTTAAATACTAGTTATTGTTTGTATATTTTTATTATAGCAGAGCAAATTTATACCTGAAAATTCTGTAAAAATTTCCTGGGGGCTTAAATTTTGCCTTCTTTATTGAGCCAACCTTTACTTTTGTTTAGAAAGCAGTGATTTCAGATCTTCATTCTTGCTTCTTTGCACTTGCTTTTGCATTTCTGAGGCAGAATGAAACTCTGTGAACGGTGGTTGATGGAGCAGCCTACTCTGCTGTGGAGCGCTGTGTCTCATTCTTTAACATGTGTGTAGGTCACGTGGTGTTCTTGTGAAAATGAGATTCTGATCCAGTAGGTCTGAGGTGGGCCTGAGGCTCTGCTTTCTAACAGCCTTCCTGGTGAGGCACTGGGGCTTGTCCATGGACCACACGTAAGCAGAGAGGTCATAGATTAATGGTACTCCGATTTTCTGCACACTGGAATCACCTGGAGAGTTTTTTGTTTTTTTTTTTTTAATTTTTATTTATTATTTATTCATTATGTTTACTTTTGGCTGTGTTGGGTCTTCGTTTCTGTGTGAGGGCCTTCTCCAGTTGCGGCGAGTGGGGGCCACTCTTCATCGCGGTGCATGGGCCTGTCACTATCGCGGCCTCTCTTGTTGCGGAGCAGAGGCTCCAGACGCTCAGGCTCAGCAGTTGTGGCTCACGGGCCCAGTTGCTCCGCGGCATGTGGAATCTTCCCAGACCAGGGCTCGAACCCGTGTCCCCTGCATTGGCAGGCAGATTCTCAACCACTGCGCCACCAGGGAAGCCCTCACCTGGAGAGTTTTAAAGACTACTGATGCCTGGATCCCACTGCCAGATATTCTGGTTCAGGTGGTCCAAGGTAAGGCCTGGGTGTGGGAATTTCTAAAAGACCCTGCCCAGGTGGCTCTAACATGCTGACAAATTTGGGAACCATTACCACAACTTGGGATGAGTATTTTTCTATTGGACTCAAATATTTCATTAAAAAGTTGTTTTAAGGAGTGGACATCAATGATTGCCTTTTATTACCTATTAGTTTTATTTCGTTTACAAGCCAAATTAATGTAGATCCAACGTATTCTGCTGGAGCTTGCACAAATATGAGTCTGTTTGAAATCAAGAATCGGACATCCTCCATACTGTCAGTGAGACGCCTTTCTTAATTTTTCTTCTGTTATTTCACATTGCTACATTTTTATCAGTAGTGAGTTTTTTCCCTTTATAATTACAGTTATTGCTGTGGTGACATTCCTTTATCCAGAAAAGCCACACAAGGTGCCTATTTGTCCTCAGTATGGGGCCTTGTGGTCTCCAGGTCATCAAGAATTGTTCTTGCAGAGCTGTCTTGATTCTCCTTCCTTTGCTGTCCCCTTCTGCCTTGCCCTAAGCCCTGGTGAAATCAGCCATGGCAACAGCGTGACCCCCTTCCTTGGGAAAAACTTGCCTGGAGTTTCTTTCATTCACAACCTTGCCTCACCCCCTCCCCCAAAAGACTGCACAAGTAAACAAAAACAAATCAGATACCCCATCTTTTTTTTTTAGAGCAATTTTAGGTTCATAGCAAAATTGAGGAGAAAGTGCAGAGATTTCCCATATATCTCCTGCCCCCACAAATGCACAGCCTCCCCATTATCAACATCCACCGCCAGAGTGGGACATTTGTTACACTCAAACCTACACTGACACATCATAACCACCCGAAGTCCACAGTTTACATTAGGATTCACTCTTGGTGTTGTACGTTCTGTGGGTTTGGACAAATGTATAATGATGTGTTTCCATCGTTATGGCAGATACCTCAATGTTTAAGTTCCTAGAGAATTAAGAGCAAATGTATTGGTAACTTTAGGAAAGTGCTTGCAAAGTGCCAGAGTGCCCCTGACGAGGTACTTCAACCCTATGTGAACCCTAAGTGAACCCTTTGTGAACTTGGGAGGGGAATGATTGAGGCCTTCCAATGTTTTCAATGCAGGATCTTACTAAATCCTCCCAATAGAACTGTGAGGCAGCTGGGATGGTCCCATTTTACAGATGAGTTTGCAGAGGCACAGAAAGGTTAAATAACTTACTTAACCTTTGCTGGAAGGTCACAGGGCTGGCATTGAACCCCATGTCTGAGACCCAAAGCCCATTTTTCCAGTAAATCACGCTTGTGTATAATGTCCCACCCTCTCGGATAGCTCTGCTTATGTTTCATTTATTATCTATGTGCCTTGTGCCACCAACCAAAGAAAGCATACATGTCCCAAAGAGCAGGAGCTTATACTTGTACCCTTTTTGTATTTCCTAGAATGATTTTGCTTTTAGTAGGTGAAGAAGGTTCGTTTGATTGATGGGCACTTCTTACAAGCTCTGGGTTCCAGTGGAACTCCCAGTGGGAGTCAGGGCAATATCATAACCCTGTTAAGGTCTCTCAACAAGCCCAGTATCATAAGTGCATGGAGGGCACAGTATTGGCATATAGTCCCAACAGGTGTGTAGTTAGATAGGTATCATGAGCACACACAAGCTGTGGCACAAGAATGAAAGGTGTTGATGGAAAAATGTCAGCTATAAGTAAACCTAGATAATTATAAGTTTATTTCTAGCCCATCATTATTATATAGAAAAAAAAGCGAATAAGAAATTTCATTTTATCATGCCAAACTGACTTTTTAATTAAGTCATAGAATGCATTTTACATAGTTGCAATTTGTATATGCATAAAATTTTGTTTCTGATTTTTTTTTAACAGGATTTTGTTTGCACATTTCTATTTCTTCACATGATTCACATACTTGTATTTTACTTACTATGCAGTCTTGTTGCTGTATTGTAATCAACTTAACCAATTTTCTACACTTGCCACTTGAGCTGTTTTCAAAGAAATTTTTTTTAGTGTCCAGTATTTAAAGTTTTTAGTATTTAAAGTATTTAATTTTTTTTTAATTATTTTATTTTATTTATTTATTGTTGGCTGTGTTCGGTCTTCGTTGCTGCGCATGGGCTTTCTCTAGTTGCGGCGAGCGGGGGCTGCTCTTCATTGTGGTGCGCGGGCTTCTCATTGCGGTGGCTTCTTGTTGCGGAGCACGGGCTCTAGGCGCGGGGGCTTCAGTAGTTGTGGCGCACGGGCTTAGTCGCTCCGCGGCATGTGGGATCTTCCCGGACCGGGGCTCGAACCCGTGTCCCCCTGCATTGGCAGACGGATTTTTAACCACTGTGCCACCAGGGAAGCCCTAAAGTATTTAATATTTAATACATTGATAAAAATAATCTTAGTGCATGGGAATGGGGAGGTAAAATTACTGTTTTAAAGGGCACAAGAAGATAACAATAGTACTTATTACATAATTGCTTGATAGTTTTCCAGAAAATGATTATCATGTGCCTAGCACATTAATGCAGTGTTTTAAAAAATATTTTTTTAAATCTTTTGCCACTAGGTGAATAATTAAACAAAGTTATTTAATGTTGTTTATCTTTCTCATATTTTTGAGTAGGAACAACTAATATTGTTGAAAATGCTTTCCTAAGATAGTCAAGTTTGAGAAAGGGTGCTGAGTGGACAAGGTATGGCCTGAGGGATGAATAAGAAAGACTTTTCTGGCCTTTAGGAGGTGACACAGGAGAGTAAATTGAGCCAGAAACAGAGAAGGCAAAGAAGCCAGAAGCAAGATGTGCATATAAACTAAATGAACACAGGCTATTGGGTGTCAGCAAAAACGAAGACATGGTGGTTAGTAAGGGTGAAACTGAGGTAAGCTCTGAAGGAAGATCAAGAAAGTTTAAAATAAGTGCTGAAAATGAGGAGAGTGACTGAAGAAACAGAAAGCGTTTCTGTTGCGCGGCTGCCCGCGCCGGCCATGGGGAAGGGTCTCCCCCTTAGTACCCCTCAGAGTGGGCAGACGAGGGTCCCAGCTAGGAAACGATTAAACACAAAGGAAGTACGTTAGCTGAGTGTATTTTCAACTATGAATTGTAACCCCTCGTCAGAAAATACATTCTTGTTGTGCAAGTAATTGTGTGGTTAAGATGAATGAGAAATAAAGTATAATATCCTGCTCTCTTTCTCTTATCAGAAGGTGGATTTTTCCTACAACCAAATTTCGGAAATGTGTGATTTGTCGGCATATGAGTCTCTCACGAAACTAATTTTGGACAGTATCCTTTGAATGATTAAAGGGGAAAGTTTGATTAAGAGGCCCATTAATACATGTGTACTGGATGACCTGGAATAGTGCCAGATAGGCAATTTACTAGAGATGTGTGACTCATTTAAACGGTTAAGAATTGATATTCACAAAATGAGGATATTTTACTGACCATGGAGTAAGAGTGCAAATCAAAGCTTGCCAAGAACATCTGACACCTGAAAAGCTAAGAAGACGGTCATTCTTCTGATAAACATAGGCTTATTTTTAATTCTAGAACCAGATAAGAAGTTCTGTTTTACCCGACTCCTTTCTTCAAATTTACTTAAACTGGGGCCCTATTTTATGTAAATTCAGTATCTGAAAATCCAGATACGGCCAAAATTAGTGATTATTTATTTTACAAAAGAATTCACACTAAGCTCCCTTTAACTAGTAATCCTCTCTAGTGTATCTCAAATGATGCTTTCATAAAAATTTTAAAAAAGTAAAACCAACAATTTTTGATTCGCAGCCAGCTTCAAGAACATATCTGTTGCATGAGCCAGGCTCCTGTGCAAACAGAGCACCTGCTTTAACATAGACATGCTCCAGCTTCTGGACCCTAAGGGGTTGACTGGGGATCTGTGAGTTTAATGAGCTTGAATCTCTTCCTTACCCTAGAGACCAGTGTTCTCTGGGTGATAAGGGAGCAGCGCCTTCTCTTTCTCAGTATCTTTCTACCCACCTGAGGATTTTTCAGGGCAGAGTGGAGAATGAATTGATTACCCTCGGGTGCCTCATTCCAGGGACGTGGCAGCAGCTAGTACACACTAGTAATGAGGCTGAGATGAGGGGAGAACAGAAGGTACGTTTTCTTGAAGACATGTTTTGTAGGAAAAACACTTTATTTGTATATGATGGAAAGCTTAAAACATCACATCACTCTCTTTAGAACTTGTGTGTGAAAATGAGCAATTAGTGGGCATTTAGAGGGTGCTCTTGAAACGAGCAAGTTTTCCTGAACGTAGCCGAATGAGAAAATGATCAAAATGAAATGTTTTGATGACAAACTAAAAGTAGTACACATTCGCGGCACCCGTCCATAGAACCTGCACTTTATGCTTGACTGTTGTATATATTGCATTTGGAAAGAGATAGAGTCTGACGGCCAGAAGCTGTCTGGCTCAGAGATCTACTCATCTCAGGCCATCTAGAAGAATGCTCCTCAGGGACCACCAGCAGCCTCAGCATTGCCTGGAACTTCTTAGAAATGCAGACTCTTGGCTGCTACCCCAGACCTCTGAAATCAGAATCTGCATTTTTAACAAGACCCCCAGGTGATGTGAGTTCATATTAAAGCTGAGGAGCACTGGTCTAGACATCAGCTGCCCGCCTAAACTCCAACCAGACAAAAGGGATTGAGCATCCAGAGCTCCTTCTATTCTTCAGTGTACCCTGAGTGAGAAGGGTGACACAAAAGTCTGGAGTTCTTTCTCCCAGAAAATATTCTACGTGCAAGCATGGAGTTGCCAGAGAAAACAACTCCACAGTATTTTGGACTGAAAATGGAGGATGCATTTTAAAACATTTCTATCATGAAAGTCTTAATTTCGACATGAATTTATCTTTCCATGTAAAAAGCTAAACTGTTGTGACTTTGTAAATGTCAACGGAGGAAGGAATCAGGGTTTTTTAAACTTGACTTTAGATGTAACAATGGAGTCTTATCTCCAAAGTGTAAAAAGCTTTATTACATAAGAACCGATTGGAATTCAGAACGTAGACACATAATTAGAATGTAAATACCGTGACACAATTCCGCATCTGTGTTTTTAAAAATGCAAAGACAAATACCCAGAACTAGCTCCCCTTCATAAACTACTTCTTATATAGCTTACAATTTTGAAAAGAGAGTAGGCTAATTTTTAAACAGTACAAACTATGCCTCTTTCTTTTGTTCTGTTCAGGCATATCATATTGTGTATAATTATGTAATTAGAGTTTTGAAAAGACTTAAAAGCTTTGAGATAAGAAAGAATTTCTAAACAACTTTTTAATGCCAGAACATTTAAAAACTTAGATGAAATGGATAAATCCCTAGAAAAATGTTATACACCAAATGTATATAACTTGGAGATAGAAATGTATATGACTTGGAGATAGAAACGCTGAGTAGTCCTATAACTATAAAACTAGTTGATTACAAATTAAAATCAATTAAATTAAAAATCTTCATACAAAAAACCCCAACTTTCAAGAACAAACCTTTCAAAAATGAACAAATTCTTTCAAAGATTTAAAATAGAAGGCATATTCACAATTCATTTTAATGAGGTTACTTTGATACCCAAACCAGACAAGGAACAGTAAGAGAAAGGAAAATGACAGGCTTATTTCACTTGTGATATAGATGTAAAAATCCTAAACAAAATATTAGCGAACTGAATCTGACAGTATATGAAAAAGATAATATACCATGACCAAGTTAGGTTTATCTCATGAATGTAAGGATAGTTTAACATTAGAAAATTTTAAAATGTCATTAATGACATGAATAGATTAAGGGAAATAAATCATATGATAAATAGATATAGAAGCTCAATAGATACAGAAAATTTAATAGAATCCATTCTTCATTCACAATAAAAACTCTTAGTAAACTAGTAATAGGGAATTTCCTCAATTTGATAAGAATGTCAACAAAAATATTTGAAACAAACTTTATCCTAACTGCGGACATGTTCTAAGCACTCTTTAAAATCAAGGATACAAAACAAGATAACTGCCTATGCCACTTCTAACCGGCATTGTTTAAGAGGTCTTAACTCAGCATCATAAGAGAAAGAAATGAAAGCAAAGTATAAAGATTGATAAGGAGAAAAAGTCATTTTTTGCAAATGATATGATTGTCTACAGAATATAAAAAAGAACTTGCAATAAACTACTAGAAATAATAGAGTTTTGAGAGTTCAACAAGGTAGTTGGCTATGATTTCAATAAACAGAAATCGATTGCATTACTCTATACCACAAACAAGCAACTAGAAAACACAATCTTAAAAAGAAACGCCATTTACAAGAATATCTATCTTATTAAAGATGAATAAGACATGTTGGGGGAACATAATAAAACTTTATTGAAGGGTATTAAAGACCTAACTAAAGGGAAATATATTATAGCATGTTCCTGCATATGAAGATGGGAGAAGATGTGTAAATATAATTTTATAGAAAATGAATCAGAAAGGCTAACAAACATATGAAGACATGTCAACCTCATTTGTATTCAGAGAAATGCAAATCAAGCTCACGATATACTATATTATATCCATTCAGTTGCCAGAATGTAAGAAATCTAAAAATACCATGTGTTGGAGAACACATAGGTCAAGAGGATCTCTATTTTTCTTCCTTATGGGTGTGAAATTAGTTCAACCACTTTGGAAAACAATTTTGTGCAATCTTGTAAAGTTGAACATCCACGTTTTCTATGATCTAGCACTTTCATTCCTATATATAGGAAGGTTAGCATACAGGTACCTGGAGGCTTGTAATAGCAAAAAATTGAAATAGCCCAAATATTCCTTGATAAGAGAGCATAAATAAATTATGGTATACTGATACAATAGCATTATCATATAGTCGTGAAAATGAATGAACTGTATATATCTCCATGCACCAGTAGACTGTTAATAAAACCAAATATAATTTTTTTTAATTAAAAAAATTTTTTTTAAAATTTTTGGCTGCGTTGGGTCTTCGTTGCTGCACGCGGGCTTTCTCTAGTTGCGGCGAGCAGGGGCTACTCTTTCTTGCGGTGCACGGGCTTCTCATTGTGGTGGCTTCTCTTATTGCGGAGCACAGGCTCTAGGCATGCCAGCTTCAGTAGTTGTGGCTCGCGGGCTCTAGAGCACAGGCTCAGTAGTTGTGGCGCACAGGCTTAGTTGCTCTGCGGTATGTGGGATCTTCCCGGACCAGGGGTCGAACCCGTGTCCCCTGCACTGGCAGGCGGATTCTTCACCACTGCACCACCAGGGAAGTCCAAACCAAATATAATTTAGGTATAAAACCAAAGGGGCAAGGGAAGAAGAAATAGGCAATTCAGCCTAGGGGTTATCTCTGAGAGGGAGCCGTCAAGACATGACAGGAGAGGTGTGCAGAGGTAGATGTAACTTATTGCTAATGTTCTACTTCTTGGGCTGGGAATGGTGGTTTCAAGAATATTCATCAAATTTTTAAAAGTAAATAAAAACAGGCCATGTATGGCCAATGATGTGCCTGTCTTCATTAAAATTTTTTTAAATTTGAAACTTAGAAATTAATTTCCTTGAAAACAGTTACCAAATGTCAAAGTCCAGCTCTATCAGAATTCCCTGGAGGGCTTGTTAAAACACCTATTTCTGGTCCCCACCCTCCAGAGCTTTTGGTTAAGTAGGTCTGGGGTGGTACCTGAGAACTTGCATATCTAACAAGTTCCGGGATGATGCTGGCATTGCTGGTCTGAGGACCACACTTTGAGATCCACAGCTCTAAGCTAATCAGTCCTGTCTGTTATATCTTGAATGTCATGCTTTTCTCATCTGCTGCCATTCCATTTGTCCTTTTTTAAATGCTTTAGAAATTTGGCTGTTATCTTTTTTTAAACTTTTTGTATTTATTCAAGCTTTCCTTTGTGAGCAGCTGTGTTTTCTATTTGAGGGAAAAAAATTGTACTTTTGTTTAAAATAAAATTAAAAGAGAAGTATAATTATCAATATTAAAAGCAGTTATTTAAAATAAAAAACAAATCAGTTAATCAAGCTAGTAGTGCTGACAATGTGATTGTAGTAGATTATGTTAATACCTCAGAATGAATTGTTAACTATAAAATATCAACTTTTTTAGTTAATCTTATTATGCTATTTTTTCCTTCTGTAGGTGGGCAACTGATGATTAATTGATAATCACCCCAAATCGAAAGATGATAAACTTTGCCAAGGATTAGTATATTTATTTAGTCTTAAGAAAGGATGCAGTTTATTCTTTACCTATAAATATTAATTGATCATTGGAATTTATTCCATGATTATAGAATCATAAAATTTTAAAAAAATGATTTATAGAATTTTTAAATCCAGACAGGACTTCAGGGATCCTCTAGTGCTGTTATTTTATGGGAGAGGAGCCTGAGACTCAGGGAAACGTCCGGTATTATTTGGTAAATGGTTGAGCTGAGACTAGTCTTCTGCATTCCATTGTTCTTCTCATGTTGCAATTCATTGAATAATTACTACTTTTATCACATAGCCATTTAAAGTGTATGCATGTTTCATTTCTTAAAGAGATTCACTCCCATAGTGAAGAACATTTTTCACTGGTAAGGTGATATAGATTCTTCAGGATTGGTTTTGATTAAAGTCATCATTGTGGTTCTTTCCACTAAGAGAATTGTGATGGATTTCCTATTTATTTCTTAGTAACTGTTTTCTGTACACCTGGCCCATATTTTATGGTTGTAGACAAATGAATAAGAGCAAATGCAGACTAGTGAATAATTCATGTCAAGCACTGTGAACTGCTGACAGCATCGCCAAAATGTAAAAATATATTGTTGGGCTTCTCCCTAGCTGTAAAGTTATGCTTATGTGCCTTTGGATTCCTTCATTCAGTTTCCATGAGGATCTAACATTCCACTGTAAAAGATTTATTCATAGAATCATAAAATTTTAGAGCTGGAATGCAGTATGATGATCTTGTGTTCTTTGAGTCTTTCTCCTGATAGTGGCCTTTTAAAATTAAACTATACCTAAGAGGATTAACTCAATAAGCTACTTCATTGTAATAGTTTAGTGGCTTATCTGATTCTATTTCTTCTTATCGGAAAGTCCCAAGACTTATGAAAGAACATGAAAGAATAATGTTAGGAGGAAGGGCAAGTAACATTTCATGAAGGTTCTTAAGAAAATGGGAGATTGGAGAGATAAAGGTATTCCTGAACTTAGAGCTCTGGTTGGACCAGTCCTGCATATTGACTGTTGGTATTGCTGGCAGTCACATATGATGTGACCATGGGAGTAATTAGCGGGGGAAGCCGTTGCACCACTGTGAAAAGTACTCTTTACTTAAGAGCCTGATTGCGGTTGACCCTTGAATAATGGTGGGGGTTAGGGGACCCATCCCAGAGCAATCGAATAGCCACACATAACTTTACAGTAAGCCCTTTGTATCCACGGTTGTGCACCAGTGGATTCAACCAACCTCTACAGATGGTGTACCACTGTAGTATGTATTTAGTGAAAAAAAAAAAAAAATCCATGTATAAGTGGACCCATACATTTCAGACCTGTTTGTCAAGGGTCACCTGTAATTTATAGTGCCTAAAATTCCTTGAAATTTAAAGGGGAGTGAAGAGTTGGGAAATAGGAGACAGTTTCAGTGAAATGAACCTATTTCTCAGCAGAGATGTTCAGTCAGCTCCTCGCCCTTTGCCCCAGTGCTGTGAGTGATGGCAGTGGCAGCTGCGGAAGCCATGACCATGACTGCAGGAGGGCATCTGTATTCTTCCTCCTTTTGGCCCTTGCAATACTAATTTCATAAAACATGACTTGCCCTACTAGTCAAAGCTAGAGAGTAAGCTGGATGCACCAAGGGAACGGCCTCTAATGTCTTGGAAAATTACTGTATACACAGTCAACAGGCTTTCCTTTTCCTTTTCAGTTCCCATTATCTCTTGACAGTGTCCGGATTCCTGTTTTCTAGTTTTCTAATCCTTGCCTGCTTCCCATGGGAGTGCTTCCTGACTCAGCCACCCACAAGCATTTGTTTTACTCTCTGTCATAATTCAGAGTATCTTTGTTTCTGTTGAAGCTGAGCTACCAAGACACTAGTGCTCCTGAAATAGGACTTAAAGACTGTTGCTTCCTCTGCTAGATTAAGACAAATGACCATTTGAAGTTTTCCATGCTTAATTTTTCTTACCAAAGATTGCTACACTGAGGATATTTTATTTCATCTATAGAGTGATTGTTTAAATAGCCCAAAGAAAATGGAAGCAAAAAGAAGGATCGTGTTTGTGAGCATAAGTGTCTATTTGTAGAGCTAGTCTGGCAGGAAGCTTTATGAAAGTGGTTTTGAAATGCATGTTGACAACAAGCCGAACAGCCCAAGGATTGAATCTGGAACCAGTGAGGAAAATCGAGGCATTCCTGGTTCATTTGGCAATATTTTCTCATCATTGCTTTTAGTTTCTTAATTAAATTCTGTCTCTGGCTTAGTTCTTTCAGAATCAGTCCTGGCCTGAATCCTCCTTTTTGTGCTGCTGGCCAAGAGGCAGAGGATGTGATTCCTTGGCCTCATGTGCTTGTAATTTAGTAACGATAACAATGCCTTATAATTGTGAGGTACTTGTACAACTCACATACATTTTCTACATTTTTTCTCATGATCTAACTTTTGGCCTTTACGGCAGCCTGATGTTGTCTCCATTTTACAGATGAAAAATCTGAGCAGAGAGAAATTACATCACATGACTAGTAAGTAGTAGAGTTAGGATAACTACAAATAATTATGAAGCAAAATGTATGTTTCTGTGATACTTAACAGTCCCTTCCTTTCTCTTAAAAAATTTGTTGATTCTGTGATTAATCTCCATAGGTGGGGTGTTAGAAGTTGACCAGAAAAGGCTTTGAGGAAGAAAGAGTTTGTCTCGAGTGGATACCAAGAATTGGAATTGCTCTGATATTTACAATTATAATAGTCACTGCCAAATTGCCTCCAGAGAGGCTATACCATAATGAACCCTCTCACCCAGTAGTATGAAAGAATCTGTTCTTCCAAAGCTTTAAAATGTTTGCCAAACTGATAGGCAAAGGATAGCATCTTAATTTGCTTTCTCCCCACTACAGGTGAAGCAGAGTGTCTTTTCATATGTTTATTATGTTAGCCACTTGGATTTGCTCTTCTGGGAATTTCCTGGATATATTCTTTCCCCATTTTCTATTGGGTTATTGTCATTCTTTATGTTTTCTAGATAGTAATTCTTTGTATACTATATATGTTGTCAATATATTCTCCCAGTCTGTCACCTGTATTTACATATGTAATTAAAAACTAGTAGAAGTAGGGAAATGAGGTTGTCAAAAAGAAATACTTAAGTTGTTGGTTTAATGCAAATGTTGAAAAAGAGAAAAAACTTTAAAAAATGGAATTTCAAATTAAGTCCTGAAGAATGAGTAGGGTTTAGAAATAAGTAGGAAAGCAGTATTTAAAAAAATTAAGAAAGTCAAGGGGTATATTCCAGAACTATTGAGAAGATTGACCTGGCAGAATTGGAGCATTCTCACTGGATTATTATGGGGATGAAATTCGATAAATAGGTTTTGCTTAAAGTAAAGGGCCTTAAATGCCAGAGTGAAGAATTTGGAATTCGTCCTGTGAGAATTTTTTAATTGAAGCGTGATATCCAGTCAATATTTTGAAAAAAAATTAACCTGACTACAGTGTGTAAGGTGACTTGAGGGCACGAAGAAATGGATGTTAGAGGTATCCATTGGTGCTAAAGCTGAATTAAGTTGGCAGAGGAGTGAATGAAAAGGAAGGACATATTTGAAGAGATGTTTTAAAGCAAAAAATGCCAGGTTTTGGTGATGATCGGACGCCCTGAAGATTACAAGTGGCTGAGAAAATGGTGATGTCTTAGGCTACTTGGGAGGGAAAACTGAGCTTGGGTGGAGAAGTGATATTAAATCCTAGAAATTTGCCAGAAAGGTTGAAGACAGAGAGAGGTAAGTAGAATTGGTGACTTAGAGTTTGCACTTTTAGGTGACTATAAGGATGGAACACAAAAGGTAAGAGTTAAATTTTAAAATAACTAGAAAATCAACAGATGAGGAAAAGAAGGCGGAGTTTAGGCCTCATTTATTATAAAGAGAAGAGAAGCCAATATAGATAGAAGAAAAGGCTATTCCTCTCAATATCACCCATTTTCTGCAGATGACACCTCCGGGGCTGTTTCCCTGGTTATGGGGATGATAAAGTGCATGTGTCTCTCCAGGGCAACCCTGGATTCAGTTCTGCTGTGGAAAAGTACAAGAGTTTCTCATGGAGACCATTAAGGAACCAAGGAAAAAACACTGCCAAGGTGGCAGCTTTGAACCACTCTGAAGTGTTTTTCCTCACTGATTAAATGAGTCACATATGAATGCAAAGGCAATTGAGCACACTCAAAAGCTATGCCTTTAAAAAATACAAACTAATTTTAACTGGTGCACTATTAACTTCTATATGAAAAAAATATCATTTTAAGATTTAGCATTCATCCTATGTTATCATAGAGAACTTTTTTATTTATGCTGTTTGATTTTTCTAATGATGATTTGACACTAATTCATTTTTTCTTCCAAATGTTTCTAATACCATTTTCCTTAAACATAGTCGTGGTGTATAGGCAATGAGATAGCTGAAATCAACGGACTAGAGCTGTGTAGCAGTCTTACCCACCTTAGTTTGGCCAAGAACAAGATAACAACCATTAATGGCTTAGGAATGTTACCGATCAAAATACTTTGTCTGGTGAGTCTAACAAAAGTATTATTCTTTATAGAAGTACTAGTTAATGTCTTAGTAAATATATGAATGATAGTTAGGATTTTTCAGTTTTATAAAGAGCTAATTCCTTCATGAAATGTCATTGTCTTTAGTTTTGTTTGTTCCTTTCCATATCTGGGGGCTGTGTGTGTGTGTGTGTGTGTGTGTGATGAATAATTCATGCTAAAGTAAAATGATTTCCTAATTTGGTACACAAATTCCATTTTTTAAAAGATTGACTTTAACACTGAGAAAGGAAGGCATACTTTTAGCAACTCTTAAGAATATTTTTATAATAACCAAGAGATCACTGAAGAAATCAAAGAGGAAATCAAAAAATACCTAGAAACAAATGACAATGAAAACACGATGACCCAAAACCTATGGGATGCAGCAAAAGCAGTTCTAAGAGGGAAGTTTATACCAATACAATCCAACCTCAAGAAACAAGAAACATCTCAAATAAACAACCTAACCTTACACCTAAAGCAATTAGAGAAAGAAGAACAAAAAACCCCCAAAGTTAGCAGAAGGAGAGAAATCATAAAGATCAGATCAGAAATAAATGAAAAAGAAATGAAGGAAACAATAGCAAAGATCAAGAAAACTAAAAGCTGGGTCTTTGAGAAGGTAAACAAAACTGATAAACCATTAGCCAGACTCGTCAAGAAAAAAAAGGAGAAGACTCATATCAACAAAATTAGAAATGAAAAAACAGAAGTAACAACTGACCCTGCAGAAATACAAAGGATCATGAGAGATTACTACAAGCAACTATATGCCAATATAGGACAAGCTGGAAGAAATGGACAAATTCCTAGAAAAGCACAACCTTCTGAGACTGAACCAGGAAGAAATTGAAAATATAAACAGACCAGTCACAAGCACTGAAATTGAAACTGTGATTAAAAATCTTCCAACAAACGAAAGCCCAGGACCAGATGGCTTCATAGGTGAATTCTATCAAACATTAGAGAAGAGCTAACACCTATCCTTCTCAAACTCTTCCAAAATATAGCAGAGGAAGGAACACTCCCAAACTCATTCTATGAGGCCACCATCACACTGATACCAAAACCACACAAAGATGTCACAAAAAAAGAAAACTACAGGCCAATATCACTGATGAACATAGATGCAAAAATCCTCCACAAAATACTAGCAAACAGAATCCAACAGCACATTAAAAGCATCATACACCATGATCAAGTGGGGTTTATCCCAGGAATGCAAGGATTCTTCAATATACACAAATCAATCAATGTGATACACCATATTAACAAACTGAAGGATAAAAACCATATGATCATCTCAATAGATGCAGAAAAAGCTTCTGACAAAATTCAACACACATTTATGATAAAAACCCTGCAGAAAGTAAGCATAGAGGGAAATTAACCTCAACATAATAAAGGCCATATATGACAAATGCACAGCCAACATCGTTCTCCGTGGTGAAAAACTGAAACCATTTCCACTAAGATCAGGAACAAGACAAGGTTGCCCACTCTCACCACTATTATTCAACATAAGTTTTGGAAGTTTTAGCCGCAGCAATCAGAGAAGAAAGAGAAATAAAAGGAATCCAAATTGGAAAAGAAGAAGTAAAGCTGTCACTGTTTGCAGATGACATAATACTATACATAGAGAATCCTAAAGATGCTACCAGAAAACTACTAGAGCTAATCAATGAATTTGGTAAAGTAGCAGGATACAAAATTAATGCACAGAAATCTCTTGCATTCCTATACACCAATGATGAAAAATCTGAAAGAGAAATTAAGCAAACACTGCCATTTGCCATTGCAACAAAAAGAATAAAATACCTAGAAATAAACCTACCTAAGGAGACAAAAGACCTGTATGCAGAAAAGTATAAGACACTGATGAAAGAAATTAAAGATGATACAAACAGATGGAGAGATATACCATGTTCTTGGATTGGAAGAATCAACATTGTGAAAATGACTCTACTACCCAAAGCAATCTACAGATTCAGTGCAATCCCTATCAAACTACAAATGTCATTTTTCACAGAACTAGAACAAAAAATTTCACAATTTGTATGGAAACACAAAAGACCCCGAATAGCCAAAGCAATCCTGAGAAAGAAAAACGGAGCTGGAGGAATCAGGCTCCCTGACTTCAGACTATACTACAAAGCTACAGTAGTCAAGACAGTATGGTACTGGCACAAAAACAGAAATATAGATCATTGGAACAGGAGAGGAAGCCCAGAGATAAACCCACGCACATATGATCACCTTATCTTTGATAAAGGTCCAAGAATATACAATGGGGAAAAGACAGCCTCTTCAGTAAGTGGTGCTGGGAAAACTGGACAGCTACATGTAAAAGAATGAAATTAGAACACTCCCTAACACCATACACAAAAATAAACTCAAAATGGGTTAAAGACCTTAATATAAGGCCAGACACTATAAAACTCTTAGAGGAAAACGTAGGCAGAACACTGTATGACATAAATCACAGCAAGATCCTTTTTGACCCACCTCCTAGAGAAATGGGAATTAAAAACAAAAATAAACAAATGGGACCTAATGAAACTTCAAAGCTTTTGCACAGCAAAGGAAAACATAAACAAGACGAAAAGACAGCCCTCAGAATGGGAGAAAATATTTGCAAGTGAAGCAACTGGCAAAGGATTAATCTCCAAAATATACAAGCAGCTCATGCAGCTCAGTATCAAAACAACAAACAACCCAATCCAAAATTGGGCAGAAGACCTAAATAGACATTTATCCAAAGAAGATATACATATTGCCAACAAACACATAAAAGGATGCTCAACATCACTAATCATTAGAGAAATGCAAATCAAAACTACAGTGAGGTATCACCTGACACCAGTCAGAATGGCCATCATCAAAAAATCTACAAACAATAAATGCTGGAGAGGGTGTGGAGAAAAGGGAACCCTCTTGCACTGTTGGTGGGAATGTAAATTGATACAACCACTATGGAGAACAGTATGGAGGTCCCTTAAAAAGCTAAAAATAGAACTACCATATGACCCAGAAATCCCACTACTGGGCGTATGCCCTGAGAAAACCGTAATTCAAGAAGAGTCATGTACCAAAATGTTCATTGCAGCTCTATTTACAACAGCCAGGCCATGGAAGCAACCTAGGTGTCCATCAACAGATGAATGGATAAAGAAGGTGTGGTACATATATGCAATGGAATATTACTCAGCCATAAAAAGAAACTAAATTGAGTTATTTGTAATGTGGTGGATGGACCTAGAGTCTGTCATACAGAGTGAAGTAAGTCAGAAAGAGAAAAACAAATACCGTATGCTAACATATATATATGGAATCTAAAAAAAGAAAAAAAAATTGTTCTGAAGAACCTAGGGGCAGGACAGCAATAAAGACCCAGACGTAGAGAATGGACATGAGGACCTGGGGAGTGGGAAGGATAAGCTGGGACAAAGTGAGGGAGTGGCATGGACTTATATATACTACCAAATGTAAAATAGATAGCTAGTGGGAAACAGCCACTTAGCACAGGGAGATCAGCTCGGTGCTTTGTGACCACCTAGAGGGGTGGGATAGGGAGGGTGGGAAGGAGGGAGATGCAAGAGGGAAGAGATTTGGGAACATATGTATATGTATAACTGATTCACTTTGTTATAAAGCAGAAACTAACACACCATTGTAAAGCAATTATACTCCACTAAAGATGTTAAAAAAAGAATATATTTATAATGTCTTATTGATGAAATAACATTTAAACATATTTAAGCATAATATTTATTGCAGTTAAAACTTCATTGCTCTCAAATGAACCACTGGGTCCTGAATTTGGCAGTCCTTTTCTATCACTATATGCCAGTTTCCCATTCTAGAATACCAGAATTAGTGCTGAGAATAAATGAACAATTCCCATCAAGAAGTTAAAATTTTTAATTTTTTTCCCATAGAGAGCATGCTTCTTAAGCTGTATGACAATGTGACTATGACTGAATGAAAATACAGACAATTTATTTTAAAATCAGCAGGATCATAGTTGTTCCAAAGATATATACAGTATTTTTGAAATAACAGTCTAGCTCATTAATTTGGGGGTGATTATATAGTTTGTAGATTATCTAGGATTCTTTCTTCTTCCTTTCCTTCTCCTTCTCACTTCTTACCCTTGGATGGCTTTGGGGTTCTTTATTATATCTGTCATGAGGTGGACAGGGGGATTTTAAGCCATGAGGCTAGTATCTTATTAATTTCTTACGTGAACTATCCCACAGGAGAGTGTTGAACATGTTGTTTGAAATGACATCTTGGGTTATCTGCAGATTTTTGACATATACAATATACAATTCCTGTCTTATTTAACCACAGACAGCTGAAGGTTGGCTATGTGTTAAGCCTGAAGTGCTTTTTCAAGAGCCTTAACTTCTTACAGTGAGTTAGGTGAGGGTAAAGTACTGGTTCCCAGTACTGAGGTTGGAAATGAAGCATGGAAAGGTTTAATAATTTCCCTGAGCTTTTCTGTTTTCTGTCCACTAAGGCATGTAAGCAAAGCATAAATGAAAATGAATTTGGTAGGCTGAATTGCAAATTTAAAAATTATAAAAGAAAGTCACACTTTAAAATTATGATAATTTGAAGGATTATTGGCAGTATATTCTATTCAATTTGCAGCTTGTTAGAACCTTATCCCTTTATTTACATATCTTTTTGCATTGGCATTCCCATTAACTTTAAGCGGAGCATGATATGTGGAAAGAGATTGGGGGTGTGCTTAAGGGAATGAGAATTGAACTGATTATTAAGAATGACATCACATAGCACTTTCATCCTAAGACTTTGTTTCAATAACTAAATAAATAATCTGTGTTGATAATTTCATCTCAAGTAGGTTTTATTTATTTATTTTTGGCTGTGTTGGGTCTTTGTTTCTGTGCGAGGGTTTTCTCCAGTTGCGGCGAGTGGGGGCCACTCTTCATCGCGGTGTGCGGGCCTCTCACTATCGCGGCCTCTCTTGTTGCTGAGCACAGTCTCCAGACGCGCAGGCTCAGTAGTTGTGGCTCACGGGCCCAGTTGCTCCGCGGCATGTGGGATCCTCCCAGACCAGGGCTCGAACCTGTGTTCCCCGCATCGGCAGGCAGACTCTCAACCACTGCGCCACCAGGGAAGCCCCTCATCTCAAGTAGCTTTTAGAAGAAGCATGAAAGACTTATTTTTCCTACAAGTAGGTTAGGTGGATTGTTCCCAACCCCCATCCTCATCACCCAAGATGAACTAGAAAATACAGAATATGCCATCATTCATTTTCCTTAAACTTTTTGAGAATAGGAAGGTTTTCTTTTCCATACATTAGTAAAATTCGTAAAATAAAATGATACTCATTTGTTTCAACAGTTTTTAATACTTTTTAAAAGATTTGTGGTATCAGTAATCCAATTGGTTTACTACTGAAAGTAATTCAGTTTACAATTAGAGAAAAAAGAACAATTCACTATACAAACCAGTTGTTAATTCTCTTCCATCAACTTTTTTTTTTTTTTAATAAATTTATTTATTTATTTTTGGCTGTGTTGGGTCTTTGTTGCTGCGTGCAGGCTTTCTCTGGTTGCGGTGCACGGGCTTCTCATTGTGGTGGCTTCTCGTTGTAGAGCAACAAGAGGGCTCTAGGTACACAGGCTTCAGTAGTTGTGGCACGCGGGCTCAGTAGTTGTGGCTTGCGGGCTCTAGAACACAGGCTCAGTAGTTGTGGCACACGGGCTTAGTTGCTCCATGGCATGTGGGATCTTCCCGGTCCAGGGCTCGAACACATGTCCCCTGCATTGGCAGGCGGATTCTTAACCACTGCGCCAACAGGGGAGTCCCTCTTCCATCAACTTTTACCATAAATATTGGGGGGAAATGTGGTTCACTTATGGTCTGCTCTGTCAACCACCTCCTTTAGCAAGTAAGGACAATACATTCCAAACTTCAAAAATCATTTTGTCTTAGTAAAAGCCATTTGTTTTTTTTCCCTCCCAACTTGGGAGATTGAGAATATTTCTCGTTTCATTTTAGTTTCTCTCTAAAGACCCCCTTTTCCCTGCTAATCATGATAAAACAAGCAAGAAGAACTGTTCATTCAGGCACTAGACGTGCACTTTGAGAAGAGATGTATCAGTTTTTCATCATTGGGTAAAGGGTTTTACTAGATAACTTTGACTCAGAAATTCTGATTTGGAATATTTCTCAGTTCTGCTCTCTTTTATGACCATAGATTATCTAATTAAACTTTTCTATGCCTCAATCTGCTCTTGTGCATCTATCACTTTGAAAGCCATCAGAGACACTCTAAAGAAGAATTACAGTTCATCTTCCACATCTACAGCACTTCAAAGGTCTTTGGGGAAGAGGTGTATTATACATAAATTTGATATGTGGGCATATTTTAAATAGGATATTGAGGTTTTATTTCAATAAGTTAAATTAATAAGGATATTATGTTCAGTTTACTGTAGTTTTTTTCTTTCCCCTTTCTATTACACTTTCTAGAACTTTTTTGAACAGTAGGAAATTTGACTTAGGCAAATAGAGTTATGAGTATTTTTCCTTCTTATTATGGAATTTTTCAGACATATATAAAAATAAAAGGAATAGTTTAATGACCCCCCATGTACTATCATCCAGCTTTATAGATTGTCAACATTCTATTAATATATTTTAAACAGCCATAGAATTATACTAATGAACATAAACCTTGCTCATTATTGAAGTGAAATCTTATGAAAAGTTGAGTGAAAATGAACTCTTACTATTAAATACTTGGGGAAACATGTACCAGGAAAAATATTATAGATGGTAGAGAATACTATAATTTAATTTTTTAGTTCTAAAGTGCTTAGTAAAAGCTTTAAAAGTTTAAGGATGGGGGGAATTCTGTGGTGGTCCAGTGGTTAGGACTGCACACTTCCACTGCAGGGAAACAGGTTCGATCCCTGGTCAGGGACCTGGGATCTTGCGTGCGCGGTGTGGCCAAAAAAAAAGTTTAAGGATGGGTATAATGTGGCATTAATTGAAACCTCAAAATTACACTTTACTGTGTTTCTCAACTCAAAGTTTAACTTTACTGTGGCATAGTTTTATACCTCAAAGGCTAAAGAACCCAAGGAATTTTGAGAATGTTGGGAAATGTACAAGAAAATACAAATTATTGTTATCACTATAATTTGTTGTTATGGGTACAGGGGGGTTGGGAAAAAGAACAGTGTTTAAGTCTTATATCTTTCTCTGTTTCATGGTATTGTCTAAGAAGATGGTTACATGTGAATTATTTAAGAACTTTGTTTATATATCTATTGTTGTAAAACATGCCACCGCAAGTGTAGTGGCGTGGAGAAATTCTATTAGTTAACCATTTTATTAGCTAGCAGTTCTGTAATCTGAGCTGGGCTCAGCTCGTGGTTCTGCTGGTCTTGCCACGTCCAGCTAGCAGATTGGCTGGGGGCTGGGCTCAGCCAGGATGCTGCAATGGCGGGGTTTCTCCTCTCTGTTTAGTCTCAGGGCTCCTCTCCAGGTGACCTCTCCACAAATTCTCTCCAACAGAGTGGCTAGAGTTCTTACATGGCAGCTTAGGGCTCCAAGACACAAGAGGAGATGCTGCCAGGCCTTCCTAAGTCTTAGATTTGGAACCGGGACACTTCTGCCATATTCTTTTGGTTAAGGCAGGTCATAGGTCTATCCTGGATTCAAGAGGTGGAAACTGTACAAGAGCATGAATAAGTGGAGGCATGTACCAGACTACTACAGTCCTCATGATATGAGGTGATTATATTCAGAATATTTCTGAAAACAGAGTGTATGTGGGAGTTACAGTATTCAAGTGGTTTTCTGTGATGGTGATGAAAGAATTGCATTAAATTTACATTTCTAAAGATAAGCTTGGAGCTATGCTGCCATTAAGCTTGAGGTTAGCAATGTCAAAAGCTTATACTACCTAGCTTTTGTCTTTCCTATTGATTCAAACATTCATCTGCTTTACCTCTAGCGAAAATATTATGTTCTGAGTCTTCCAGCTGAAAGACTGGGCTTTCTTTCTGGGGTGTACATATATGTGTTTAGGGAGGTGAAAGATGGGAATGGGAGGGGGGACAGGAATGTCTTACTGATTTTAAGAGGTTTGGGGCAGTATCCAGGATGAAAACTTGTCATTACACTTTTCCCTTTAGGACATTAAGTGTATTTTATCAATTTTAGAGCAATAACCAGATTGAGAAGATCACAGGTTTGGATGACCTAAGGGTCCTGCAGATCCTGGATCTGGGCCACAATCAGATCAGTAGCCTCCAAGGCTTAGGGAGTCATGACTTCTTGGAAGTGATCAACCTCGAGGATAATAAGGTAATGTCATATTATACTTTATATGTCTTGGTTTTAGTGTCTATAATTATTTCTCAAGTGCTATCACATTCAATGCCAGCTCAGAAAAGTTATTCTAGAAAACCTCCTGGAGCAACAGTTGAAGCACTGCTTTTTTTTTTTTTAATAAGTAATAATTCTTAATTTTTGAAAATTTGAAGATTCCTATTGAAGGTTTAAACTGCAACCAGGTGCACATGACTTTGTGAAGTAGATATATTCGTGTGAAATTTGGGGTAGAAAGATGGCATTAGGAATGTCTGATGTGTCAGAGGGGGGAAACTAGAGACAAGAGAATAGCCTCAGGCTGGTGTTGCCGTGGTGCCCCATTTAATGAGAAGAGACACAGGAAGTGAATTCTTATATCCTATTTGTAACAATTGGGTACGTTCCCAACCCGAATGAGTTGGGGATTGGACTTACTCAGATTACCCTATCTGGCTTAATGCACACATTACTTCACCAATTATATCAATTGGCTTTCACTCTTAAATACATTTTATTTTTAATAAAGCATTTGTGCTCCTAATCATGGTGTATTAAGTTGGTACCTATACCTCACCTCTTATGCAATCAGATCTACATTGTGATTTTATTCATCTCGAGTACTTTTTCATATTTGGGGGAAAGATTTCATAAGGAAGACGAATGGTTATTTCTTCTTGAAAATGAAAATTTTGGCTAACCCTGAAAGAGACATAGATCCTAGCTGGAGTGAGATGCGTTCCTGTGGAGATATTTCTCTGTTTGGCTGTGTTGGTGCTTATCAGCTGGGTCTGATGACTCTTTCTCCAATGAGCTTCCATTAGCTATTAGATTTCTAAAAATCAAGAAAAGGAGGCAATCTTTAGGTCTGGGAAGAAGTGGATTTTTAATCACAGGCAAAAACTATTCCTCCTCATTTTCACTTGACTTGCATATTAAATTGTTTGTTAACTTCTAAGGTTAATTCTAGTGGGTGACTTTTGTTCACTGTCCCACCTGTCTTATGAAGTCAGCACAACCTCTGTCTCATATGGTTTTAGTGTCTTTTTCATGAAATGGCCATTAAAATGGTTTGCAGATACACACAGGCGGTGTTCAAATAGCAGAATGCACTCATTACATTTCAACTCAGTGCATCTCAGGATTTAGGAAAAGGGATAATGGTAATAATAATGACAATTACAGTCATAAAATAATGCAGAGATTTTCGTTGCGTATTTATGCACAAGGCACTGTTTTAAGCACTTTGCATATATCATCTCATTTAATCCTCATTATAACCCTATTATTATTGCTATTCTACAGATGAAGAAACTGGAGCAAAGAGAGGTTAAGTAACTTGTCCAAAGTTATACCATATCCAGCGAATAGCAGAGCCAGGGTTCAAACAGAACGATTTGCCTCCAGAGTCAGTGTTCTTAACCCTGCAGGCTAATACATTAAATGAAATGCTAATGGCCTTCCCTTCAGAAAAGTGTGTGGTGTTGTCATGATCTAGAAGAGTGCTTTCTGGCTTAAATATAGTGTGAGCCACATGTGTAATTTTAAGTTTTCTAGTAGCCACAATAAAAAGGTAAAAAGAAACAGGTGAAATTAATTTTTTGCTTTATTTAGCCCAATATATCCAAAATATTGTCATTTCAACATGTAATCTTTATAAAAATTATTGATGAGATATTTTATATTCTGTTGTTTCACACTACGTTTTGGACATCTGTTGTGTATTTTGCGCTTACAGTACATTTGAATTTATCCTAGCCGTATTCCCACTGGTAAGTAGCCACATAGGGCTAGTAACTACCATACTGGGTAGCACAGGTCTAGAAAGACCTCATGGATAGTATGGTGTTCTCTTCCATTCCAGGAGACTTTTCAAATTACATTTGAAATAGTTGAAGAAAAAAAGGGGGATCATTAGGGAAGAACAGAGTTTATAATTTTCAAATGTTGAAGAGACTCCATTAAAAAAGAAAAAAATGGCCACACGTCCCAAAGGAGGGATCCTTTGGCAACGATTGGGTCCGTAACAATGACACAATTCCCTCACTCCCCGCTGGGCAGGTTGGGGAACAACCAACAGTATGTGAAATATTCTGGAAGCCGAGCCATCCAAAGATTTCCTCAGAGATTTCTCTAGCACTACTGAGAATACTGTGTATCAAGGATGGAAAATTTATCATTTAAGAGAAACATAACATAGCTATTGCTTCTCATATGATTAACTTGATGTTAGGAATATTATCTTATTGAGAGCACTTTTATCAGTATTATTTACTTGGTATAAGCTGTTGAAACATTGCCGTACCTTCACATGATCATTTGAACATCTCTTTTAAGTTTTTTTGCAAATTCATCATGAGCCAGTGATTTGGGGGCCTTTGTCACTCTCCACTCTACAATCCTTGTTAGATTTGAAGTCATTTCTATCATTTAAAACTTATCCCCAAAACGTTAACTCTATTATAACCTCAGCCTTTTCTTCTAGAAGCAAAATATTGGTCTGGGAGTTACTTAGAGACTGCTGTTTTACTTCTCTGAGTCTTACTTAGTGTCATTATTTCATCTCTCCATCTATCTAGCATGTATTTTAAGAAAAAGACTTAACAGGCCTCTTTAGGTCTGGATGGTTAGGCTTAGAGAGCATGGCTTAAAAGAAAATGTCAATGAAAGGAGCCAACTTCTCCCTACATAGTGGAAGTTGAAAGGCTTCTGCTTGGTGGGGAGTAGCCAACAGGGGCAGAGGAGATCAGGGAAGAAGGGTAGACCGGAATCTGGGGATCAGCCCTGCTGGTATGACATTCTTGGCATCAGATGGCTGAAGTTCCTTTCAGAATATAATCTTTCTGGCAGTGTTTCACTTTAGGTGGTTTGGGGGTGTTGTGTCTGCACACCTTTTGTGATCGCCTGTGACACACACAGCCTTGGGTCTTGGCATTTGAAGAGAGAAGACATGAGGGTGGGTCTGCTGCCGGGTGAGGTCTGCAGGGTGGGGTGGGCGGCGCATGCAGGATGGCCCGTGCCTGGTGCACATTACCAGTTCAGCAGAGGTGGGCCCTGGTAGCCAGGTGCCTCCACACATGTTCCCCTCTGCGCTTACCCACTTCATCCTCCCTTTGAAAGGACTGGGAGGGGAGCTGGATCCCTCTCATTTGACTCTCAAAAGACTGGCTCATCCCAACTGACACCTTAGTGATAATATTTTTACATAGTCTGTGATTATTCTATTCATAGCGTTCACAGCATTTACAAGATCTTTCCATGTTAAGCACCATCGATGTTACCATCTTCTAAAATGGTTGCCTAGTGTTCCTATTATGGGGCTGTGCCATGACTCATTTAATCACGTAATGATGGAATTTTTCAGAATTGAGGAAATTTTAAACTTTTACCAAAAACGTTAGACCAAATGCTCATGTGTCTAATTTTTGTCTGTCTGATGATCTTTTCAGTGTAAACCTCTTGAAGTGGGATAGCTGGTTTATAGCTTGTGCATGTGTAACACATCCACTCCCACCAGCGATGTCTGCAAGTGCACGTGGCCAGGATGCGTTGGTGAGACGTGTTGGCTGCGAGGAAACATCTCCTTCTAACATTTGTGTTAGGTCCAAACACAAGAGCTGTAGGCTGGAGGGGAATCGATCTATTGATTGATTGAGCAGTGTGAACCAAAGTGACTCTTCCACCTTCCCAAATAACACAGTATTTAAAAATTGATCCTTTTATCTTGTAGATGATCCAAATGGCAGTTAATGGACAGTCTAGTCATCTTATGGAAAAAGCATAACATTGCTATAACCAGATTAATGTGTGCAGGTTGTATATTGTAACTCGGAATTGGCCTTTCAGATTATGTCTTTGAAAATGGCATCCTTAGAACATGGCACATGTGTTCCTCCCCTGGTTTAGCTTTGGGAATGGCTTACATGTCAACTGCATTTTGCGGTTGGATAACTCAGGAACTATTAGTGACTCTGCTGTTGGAGTGATCTCACCATGCATGCAGAAATGACTTGGGGAGAAATAGAAATGCAAAAGTGATTATTAATTTTTTGCAAAAGTTCAGCATCTACATCTGAAATAAGATTATAATTATGCTAATTACAGGACATTTAAGGAAAACTGTCTTTAGTTTAGTGGAGAATTCAGGCCTGCTGCCACCCAAGCTCTATCCCTGCTCAAATTAAGGAACTATCAAGCAACCTTTTTCCCTCTTACTTTTTAAAGTCGTGAAACATTACCTATACAAAAAAAAGTGTATAACACATAAACGTACCGTTTAGCAAAGAATTTTAAGGTGAATAGTCATGTAACATTCACATCAAGAAATATGTCATGATGATAGAGAAGATGGCGGAAGAGTAAGACGCGGAGATCACATTCCTTCCCACAGATACAGTAGAAATACACCTACACGTGGAACTGCTCCTACAGTACACCCACTGAACGCTGGCAGAAAACGTCCGACCTCCAAAAAGGCAAGAAACTCCTCCCGTACTTGGGTAGGGCAAAAGAAAAAAGAAATAACAGAGACAAAAGAATAGGGACGGCACCTGCACCAGTGGGAGGGAGCCGTGAAGGAGGAAAGGTTTCCATGCACTAGGAGCCCCTTCGCGGGCGGAGACTGCGGGGGGCGGAGGGGGGAAGCTTCAGAGCCACGGAGGAGAGCGCAGCCACAGAGGTGCGGAGGGCAAAGCGGAGAGGTTCCCGCACAGAGGCTCAGCGCCGAGCAGCACTCACCAGCCCGAGAGGCTTGTCTGCTTAGCCGCCGGGGCGGGCGGGGCTGGGAGCTGAGGCTCGGGCTTCGGTCGGATCGCAGGGAGAGGACTGGGGCTGGCAGCGTGAACACAGCCTGAAGGGGTTAGCGCACCACAGCTAGCCGGGAGGGAGTCCGGGGAAAAAGTCTGCAGCTGCCGAAGAGGCAAGAGACTTTTTCTTGCCTCTTTGTTTCGCTGCGCGCAAGGAGAGGGGATTCAGAGCGCCGCCTAAACGAACTCCAGAGAAGGGCGCGAGCCGCGGCTATCAGCGCGGATCCCACAGCAACAGGGGCGCAGAGGGAAAATCGGAGAGACTCCCGCACAGAGGCTCGGCGCCGAGCGGCGCTCACCAGCCCGAGAGGCTTGTCTGCTCCCCCGCCGGGGCGGGCAGGGCTGGGAGCTGAGGCTCGGGCTGCGGTCGGATCGCAGGGAGAGGACTGGGGCTGGCGGCGTGAACACAGCCTGAAGGGGTTGGCGCACCACAGCTAGCCGGGAGGGAGACCGGGAAAAGGTCTGCAGCTGCCGAAGAGGCAAGAGACTTTTTCTTGCCTCCTTGTTTCGCTGCGCGCAAGGAGAGGGGATTCAGAGCGCCGCCTAAACGAACTCCAGAGAAGGGCGCAAGCCACGGCGATCAGCGCGGACCCCAGAGACGGGCGTGAGACGCTGGGGCTGCTGCTGCCGCCTCCAAAAAGCCTGTGTGTGAGCACAGGTCACTCTCCACACCTCCCCTCCCGGGAGCCTGTGCAGCCCGCCACTGCCAGGGTCCCGGGATCCGGGGACAACATCCCCGGGAGAACGCACTGCGCGCCTCGGGCCGGTGCAACGTCACGCCGGCCTCGGCCGCCGCAGGCTCGCCCCGCCTCCTCCGTACCGCTCCCTCCCCGCGGCCTGGGTGAGCCAGAGCCCCTGAAGCAGCTGCTCCTTTAACCCCGTCCTGTCTGGGCGGGGAACAGACGCCCTCAGGCGACCTACACGCAGAGGCGGGTCCAAATCCAAAGCTGAACCCCAGGAGCTGTGCGAACAGGGAAGAGAAGGGGAAATCTCTCCCAGCAGCCTCAGAAGCAGCGGATTAAAGCTCCACAAACAACTTGAGGTGCCTGCATCTGCTGAATACCTGAATAGACAACGAATCAGCCCAAATTCAGGAGGTGGACTCTGGGAGCAGGAGATATTAATTTTTCCCCTTTTCCTTTTTTTTGTGAGTGTATATGTATATGCTTCTGGGTGAGATTTTGTCTGTATAGCTTTGCTTTACAATAGCTTTATTTTACTTCACTATATTATAGCCTCTTTCTTTCTTTCTTTCTATTTTTTCTCCCTTTTACTCTGAGCCGTGTGGACGAAAGGCTCTTGGTGCTCCAGCCAGGCATCAGGGCCGTGCCTCTGAGGTGGGAGAGCCAACTTCAGAACACTGGTCCACAAGAGACCTCCCAGCTCCACGTAATACCAAACGGCAAAAATCTCCCAGAGATCTCCATCTCAACATCAAGACCCAGCTTCACTCGACGACCAGCAAGCTACAGTGCTGGACATCCTATGCCAAACAACTAGCTAGACAGGAACACAACCCCATCCATTGGCAGAGAGGCTGCCTAAAATCATAATAAGGCCACAGACACCACAAAATACACCACCAGACGTGGACGTGCCCACCAGAAAGACAAGATCTAGCCTCATCCACCAGAACTCAGGCACTAGTTCCCTCCACCAGGAAGCCTACACAACCCACTGAACCAACCTTAGCCGCTGGGGACAGATACCAAAAACAACGGGAACTACGAACCTGCAGCCTGTGAAAAGGAGACCCCAAACACAGTAAGATAGGCAAAATGAGACAACAGAAAAACACACAGCAGATGAAGGAGCAGGCTCAAAACACACTGGACTTAACAAATGAAGAGGAAATAGGTAGTCTACCTGAAAAAGAATTCAGAATAATGATAGTAAGGATGATCCAAAATCTTGGAAACAGAATAGACAAAATGCAAGAAACATTTAACAAGGATGTAGAAGAACTAAAGAGGAACCAAGCAATGATGAAAAACACAATAAATGAAATTAAAAATACTCTAGATGGGATCAATAGTAGAATAACTGAGGCAGAAGAAAGGATAAGTGACCTGGAAGATAAAATGGTGGAAATAACTACTACAGAGCAGGATAAAGAAAAAAGAATGAAAAGAACTGAGGACAGTCTCAGGGACCTCTGGGACAACATTAAACGTGCCAACATTCGAATTATAGGGGTACCAGAAGAAGAAGAGAAAAAGAAAGGGACTGAGAAAATTTTTGAAGAGATTATAGTTGAAAACTTCCCTAATATGGGAAAGGAAATAGTTAATCAAGTCCTGGAAGCACAGACAGTCCCATACAGGATAAACCCAAGGAGGAACACGCCAAGACACATATTAATCAAACTGTCAAAAATTAAATATAAGGAAAACATATTAAAGGCAGCAAGGGAAAAAAAACAAATAACACACAAGGGAATCCCCATAAGGTTAACATCTGATCTCTCAGCAGAAACTCTGCAAGCCAGAAGGGAGTGGCAGGATATACTTAAAGTCATGAAGGAGAAAAACCTACAACCAAGATTACTCTACCCAGCAAGGATCTCATTCAGATTCGATGGAGAAATTAAAACCTTTACAGACAAGCAAAAGCTGAGAGAGTTCAGCACCACCAAACCAGCTTTACAACAAATGCTAAAGGAAATTCTCTAGGCAAGAAACACAAGAGGAGGAAAACACCTACAATAACAAACCCAATACATTTAAGAAAATGGGAATAGGAACATACATATCGATAATTACCTTGAATGTAAATGGATTAAATGCTCCCACCAAAAGACACAGGCTGGCTGAATGGATACAAAAACAAGACCCATACATATGCTGTCTACAAGAGACCCACTTCAGACCTAGGGACACATACAGACTGAAAGTGAGGGGATGGAAAAAGATATTCCATGCAAATGGAAATCAAAAGAAAGCTGGAGTAGCAATTCTCATATCAGACAAAATAGACTTTAAAATAAAGACTATTACAAGAGACAAAGAAGGACACTATATAATGATCAAGGGATCGATCCAAGAGGAAGGTATAACAATTGTAAATATTTATGCACCCAACATAGGAGCACCTCAATACATAAGGCAAATACTAACAGCCATGAAAGGGGAAATTGACAGCAACACAATCATAGTAGGGGACTTTAACACCCCACTTTCACCAATGGACAGATCATCCAAAATGAAAATAAATAAGGAAACACAAGCTTTAAATGATACATTAAACAATATGGACTTAATTGATATTTATAGGACATTCCACCCAAAAACAACAGAATACACATTTTTCTCAAGTGCTCATGGAACATTCTCCAGGATAGATCATATCTTGGGTCACAAATCAAGCCTTGGTAAATTTAAGAAAATTGAAATCGTATCAAGTATCTTTTCCGACCACAACGCTATGAGACTAGATATCAATTACAGGAAAAGATCTGTAAAAAATACAAACACATGGAGGCTACACAATACATTACTTAATAACGAAGTGATTACTGAAGAAATCAAAGGGGAAATCAAAAAATACCTAGAAACAAATGACAATGGAGACACGACGACCCAAAACCTATGGGACACAGCAAAAGCAGTGCTAAGAGGGAAGTTTATAGCAATACAAGCCTACCTCAAGAAACAGGCAACATCTCGAATAAACAACCTAACCTTGCACCTAAAGCAATTAGAGAAAGAAGAACAAAAAAACCCCAAAGCCAGCAGAAGGAAAGAAATTATAAACATCAGGTCAGAAATAAATGAAAAAGAAATGAAGGAAACAATAGCAAAAATCAATGAAACTAAAAGCTGGTTCTTTGAGAAGATAAACAAAATTGATAAACCATTAGCCAGACTCATCAAGAGAAAAAGGGAGAAGACTCAGATCAATAGAATTAGAAATGAAAAAGGAGAAGTAACCACTGACACTGCAGAAATACAAAAGATCATGAGAGATTACTACAAGCAACTATATGCCAATAAAATGGACAACCTGGAAGAAATGGACAGATTCTTAGAAATGCACGAACTGCCGAGACTGAACCAGGAAGAAATAGAAAATATGAACAGACCAATCACAAGCACTGAAATTGAAACTGTGATTAAAAACCTTCCAACAAACAAAAGCCCAGGACCAGATGGCTTCACAAGCGAATTCTATCAAACATTTAGAGAAGAGCTAACACCTATCCTTCTCAAACTCTTCCAAAATATTGCAGAGGGAGGAACACTCCCAAACTCATTCTACGAGGCCACCATCACCCTGATACCAAAACCAGACAAAGATGTCACAAAGAAAGAAAACTGCAGGCCAATATCACTGATGAACATAGATGCAAAAATCCTCAACAAAATACTAGCAAACAGAATCCAACAGCACATTAAAAGGATCATACACCATGATCAAGTGGGGTTTATCCCAGGAATGCAAGGATTCTTCAATATACGCAAATCAATCAATGTGATACACCATATTAACAAATTGAAGGAGAAAAACCATATGATCATCTCAATAGATGCAGAGAAAGCTTTTGACAAAATTCAACACCCATTTATGATAAAAGCCCTGCAGAAAGTAGGCATAGAGGGAACTTTCCTCAACATAATAAAGGCCATATATGACAAACCCACAGCCAACATTGTCCTCAATGGTGAAAAACTGAAACCATTTCCACTAAGATCAGGAACAAGACAAGGTTGCCCACTCTCACCACTATTATTCAACATAGTTCTGGAAGTCCTAGCCACAGCAATCAGAGAAGACAAAGAAATAAAAGGAATCCAAATCGGAAAAGAAGAAGTAAAGCTGTCACTATTTGCAGATGACGTGATACTATACATAGAGAATCCTAAAGATGCTACCAGAAAACTCCTAGAGCTAATCAATGAATTTGGTAAAGTAGCAGGATACAAAATTAATGCACAGAAATCTCTTGCATTTCTATACACTAATGACGAAAAATCTGAAAGTGAAATTAAGAAAACACTCCCATTTACCATTGCAACAAAAAGAATAAAATATCTAGGAATAAACCTACCTAAGGAGACAAAAGACCTGTATGCAGAAAATTATAAGACACTGATGAAAGAAATTAAAGATGATACAAATAGATGGAGAGATATACCATGTTCCTGGATTGGAAGAATCAACATTGTGAAAATGTCTCTACTACCCAAAGCAATCTACAGATTCAATGCAATCCCTATCAAACTACCACTGGCATTTTTCACAGAACTAGAACAAAACATTTCACAATTTGTATGGAAACACAAAAGACCCCGAATAGCCAAAGCAATCTTGAGAACGAAAAATGGAGCTGGGGGAATCAGGCTCCCTGACTTCAGACTATATTACAAAGCTTCAGTAATCAAGACAGTTTGGTATTGGCACAAAAACAGAAATATAGATCAATGGAACAGGATAGAAAGCCCAGAGATAAACCCACACACATATGGTCAACTTATCTTTGATAAAGGAGGCAAGCATATACAGTGGAGAAAAGACAGCCTCTTCAATAAGTGGTGCTGGGAAAATTGGACAGGAACATGTAAAAGTATGAAACTAGAACACTCCCTGACACCATGCACAAAAATAAACTCAAAATGGATTAAAGACCTAAGTGTAAGGGCAGACACTATCAAACTCTTAGAGGAAAACATAGGCAGAACACTCTATGACATACATCACAGCAAGATTCTTTTTGACCCAGCTCCCAGAGAAATGGAAATAAGAACACAAATAAACAAATGGGACCTAATGAAACTGAAAAGCTTTTGCACAGCAAAGGAAACCATAAACAAGACCAAAAGACAACCCTCAGAATGGGAGAAAATATTTGCAAATGAAGCAACTGACAAAGGATTAATCTCCAAGATTTACAAGCAGCTCATGCAGCTCAATAACAAAAAAACGAACAACCCAATCCAAAAATGGGCAGAAGATCTAAATAGACATTTCTCCAAAGAAGATATACAGATGGCCTACAGACACATGAAAGAATGCTCAACATCATTAATCATTAGAGAAATGCAAATCAAAACTACAATGAGATATCATCTCACACCGGTCAGAATGGCCATCATCAAAAAATCTAGAAACAATAAATGCTGGAGAGGGTGTGGAGGAAAGGGAACACTCTTGCACTGTTGGTGGGAATGTAAATTGATACAGCCACTATGGAGAACAGTATGGAGGTTCCTTAAAAAACTACAAATAGAACTACCATACGACCCAGCAATCCCACTACTGGGCATATACCCTGAGAAAACCATAGGTCAAAAAGAGTCATGTACCAAAATGTTCATTGCAGCTCTATTTACAATAGCCAGGACATGGAAGCAACCTAAATGTCCATCGACAGATGAATGGATAAAGAAGATGTGGCACATATATACAATGGAATATTACTCAGCCATAAAAAGAAATGAAATGGAGGTATTTGTAATGAGGTGGATGGAGTTAGAGTCTGTCATACAGAGTGAAGTAAGTCAGAAAGAGAAAAACAAATACAGTATGCTAACACATATATATGGAATCTAAGGGAAAAAAAAAAAAAAAAAGGCCATGAAGAACCTAGTGGCAAGACGGGAATAAAGACACAGACCTACTAGAGAATGGACTTGAGGATATGGGGAGGGGGTGGGGTGAGATGTGACAGGGTAAGAGAGTGTCATGGACATATATACACTACCAAATGTAAAATAGATAGCTAGTGGGAAGCAGCCGCATAGCACAGGGAGATCAGCTCGGTGCTTTGTGACCACCTAGAGGGGTGGGATGGGGAGGGTGGGAGGGAGGGAGATGCAGGAGGGAAGAGAAATGGGAACATATTGTATATGTATAACAGATTCACTTTGTTATAAAGCAGATGCTAACACACTATTGTAAGGCAATTATACTTCAATAAAGATGTTTGAAAAAAAAAAAAAAAAGAAAGAAATATGTCATACAATCTCCCATGTTTACCTTTTCTTAAAACAATTATCTCATTGAAAAACTGATAGAGCTACACGTGTACATGCAGTAAGAAGGCTTCCCCAGTCACAGATAACCAGCAGAAGCAGTGTTGCAGGGGGGGAGATTGGGGAGCTGGAGGCTGGGCAGAATAGTGATGGGGAGAAGCACGTAGCCCTTGCATGCATTTTTTGCAGTTTCTCTGATTCTATGTACTATTTTATTTCTGCCTTAAGATAAATGTGGGTGAGATGAGGAGCATCTACCTCACTGTTTTCTACCCAGAGAGGAAAAAAGAAAATGTGGCTGTGAGTTTGCATTTACTGAAGGAACATGCAATAATTCCCTTGTTCCGTGTAGCTTTGCGGAGTTCTCATTAAAAAGCTGGATAGTCACAAGAGCAATTTTTAAAATAAGCTGAGTTTAAAGGATCCAAAGTAGCTCCTCTTATATTATGTTCTCTGTTGTCTTGGTGCATTTAGTCTGTTGATAATATTGTGTGTGTGTTTGTTTGTTTTTGGATTAAACAGATTGCTGAGCTGGGTGAAATAGAATACATTGAAAACCTACGTCTCCTTCGAGTTCTCAATCTTCTAAGAAACCCAATTCGGGTGAGACATCCTTTATGTTGGGGACAGGGGAGAGGGATGAGGACTTTCTTGAAATTCTTCTCTATGAAGTGCTTTTGATAGAACATCAGGAATGTGAATAAGGTGTGTTTATCTTCATTGTCTATTAGAAGGGGTAAGCAAAGTCGCACCTATGTACCACCATCGGTGCATGTAAAGCCTGAAATTCAATACTGGTTGCCTACTCTGTGTGGTCATTTGTGACTCATCCGGGTGGTAATAAAGATTATCAGGCGGGAGCTATTGAGATTGTAGAGCAATGTCCTTTTACATGAAAGAATGGACGATGCCTGAGGTGTAGACGGAATGTGGTTCCTGTTTTATAACAGGGGAAAGTCTAAGATTAGACACGTAAAGAAATTCGCCTGGGGATTGTTGTAAAATTGGCATTGTAAAATGATTATAGAAAAAAATCATATATTTCCTACTGATTCTTCACCTATGGATATCAAACTTTCAGACTTTTTCAGGATTCTCTTTTTTTTTCCCCCAGTGATAGATCCTTTCTCCTCAACTCTGTCCCTCCCTCTTTGTGCATATGTCATTCATTCCCCTTTCTATCTATATCCTTCACTCGCCTTTCCATAGACTCTTGAGTTTGTATGTATCTCTGAGTACCTTTCTTTTTGTGTGTCTTGAGAAACATGTCCGGGCAGGCAAAAATCAAAATAAAAAATGAAAAATAAGATCTAAAAATAAAAACAATGTTTGGTATGAGAATAGTGGCAGGCAATTTAAAAGCATCCCTGGGAAAGAAAGGGTTTAAAGTGGCCATCCCTCCCAGTTCCAGATCCATAAAGAGCATCTAGGTGTTTGCATAAATAAATAGCACAAACCCTTTCACATGTTAACTCATTTATATATAAACTTCCCCCACATTTGCACTTTGAAGTACACAAAAGGTACCATTGTATATTCATTTCATGTATATTCTCATCCTCAAAACGCGTCACCCACTTAATATCTTTCCCTTCAAAGAGATGTAGCTTCTTAATAAAAAATAACTGTAATTATATTTCTAAAAGGCAGGTAATCCTACCACAGAAGATGATAGGGAGTAATATGGAGGTGGTTCTATAAATGAATGTCATTTTATTATTGTAAAACAAATTCATAATTAATGATACAAATTAATATAAAACAATACAAAGTAATAAATAATGAGAAATTAATGAAACTCTTTGGAATTAGAAGATACGGTTTGGATCACTGGCCATAGAACCTTAGATGAAATACTTCACCTCTCCGAGCCTTAGTTGTTTTTCTCTTTAGAAATGAAGATAATCAGAACTGTCCTGCTTATCTCACAGGGAGATTAACAAGATCACACATTTGAAAAGCTTTATAAGTTACAAGGCACAGTCTGTATTTGAGTTGTTAATATAAGGGGACTGGTAAACTGAAAATGTAAAGACCTATGCAGGGTGTGTGTGTGTGTGTGTGTGTGTGTGTGTGTGAATGAATGACAGCGTTAGTAGGTGAAAGCCCTAAGCTCATGAAAGTAGACTGCTAGTGGAAAAGGAAGGTAACTGAATAACCCTCTTGATATTTTAAACAGGAAAAATCTGACTATTGTTCCTTCGTAATTTTTATGCTACCTCGATTAACAGAATTAGATCAGAAGAAGATAAAAGTGGAAGAAAAGGTATGTAATCGTATCATTTCCTGTGTTTATGAGTTGATAGGCTCAAAAGCTCATGCTGCCTGCTGCAAGACCAATGCAATCCATAAATGATTACATAACAGTATGTGCGTTCATTATTTAGGGGGCGTGTCCTTGTCCCAGGATCTGTCCGTTTAACCCTCTGCAGAGCTGAGCATCAACACAAATGCAATGAAAGCCCTGCTCTTGGTACAGTGAGGGGACTGGCTGTGGGAAACAGAAGCAGCCTCCATGTACGTAGGCTGGCAGCAGCATGGCCGACTGTTCGTTTGGATAACTCTCATATTTGGAGGGTGTGTGATCCTATCTGTGTTCCTCTAAAAGTTCACTTAATAATGAAGTGAATTATAATGTCATTCTACCACATCATCGAAAAGGACTCAAATAAATCAATACTCTGATTTTTAAATCCTTTATTCTACTCTTTAAGATAATGATTCTTCTGGACACAAGTTGAGAGTAACCAGACATTGAATGCTAGCACCTGCCAGCCCCTTCCATACCTGTGGAAGCTAATTTGTCATGCTGTTGTGACTGGTGTCAGCTGAAATCTCCACTAATGAGGGGTTTCTTACACTGGATGCAAATTTGAGATGGGAATGAAAAAGGAGGTATAAATATGCAGAGAGGCAGATATTCCAGTTCATAAATGCCTTTCTGAAATCTTGGTTAAAAAATAGTTACAGGTGCTAGTCTGTTATCATTCTCTCACTCAAAGGCACTTATTAGATTTCTCTTTCCCGTTAACGTTGTGCGAAGGGAATAACATTTAAAACCACGCATTAGATAAAGGTATGGCAGACAAGAATAGTGTATTTAGAGGGATGACAAAGCCGGGGGACGGAGAACTGTCCATCGTGAGGAAAAGGCCCATATCTTTGAAAAGAGAAAGTTACACTAAAAGAGGGGGAGGTTTTGTAGAATTTGAGATCATAGGAATAGTTCTTGGCATGATGGCATGAAGAAAAATTCTGCAGTAACAACTACCTGGAATCTAGAACTATGAATTTTATTTTCATACTAAAAGTTGAAATGTTTACTATATTAAAGGTCATCTTAGACTTCAGAGATTTTGATTTTGTTTTTGCTTTTTTCCTTTCAAACCAGGGAGTATAAAGAAATAGGTGACCAAGGGGCTCCAGCTCAATACTTTAAAATAATTATTATTCTTTAGGTTTTAGGAAAGTTAGAGTAGACGTGAAGACAGAACACAGATTCCTGGTCGCACGTCTAGGACATTTCATTAAAGAAAATCTAAGACTTGTCTTCCTTTTAAAACGAATTGTTTTCTTTTCCCTTTGCATTTCTAATTCTGGAAAAGGTGGCGGCAGTGAATAAATACGACCCTCCCCCAGAAGTGGTCGCAGCCCAAGATCACGTGACCCACGTTGTCAACAGCATGACGCAGCCACAGAGGATCTTTGACAGGTATTCCTTAGGGACCCTTTGGGTAGAACTCAGGGTGGCCAGCACAGGACAACCTCATCATTTCCCTAGCCCTCTATTTTGTGACCCATGCCTTTCTCACCTCTCTGAGGGAGGGGATCAGGTCTTTATTTGACAGGCTGTGTAGTCTCAGATATAGCGTATTATCATCACATGTTTGAATATGGGGCTCCCTTGTTGGCATTTTCCCAAGTGTGGCGATGAGTGGATTCAACTTCCCTCTTTCATCTGGACCCTTGAATGACGGCTAGCCTGTGACATAGGATGGTGAAATGAAAAAGAAAAAAAGTTTGCCAACTTTTCTGCTGTAGGATAGAACCACAGACCTTAGCCTCATTAACAGAGAATTGTGATGACCTCTATCCATTGTCAGTTTCTCCTTAGCTGTGCGTGAATGCTAGATACCCCTGCCAAAGAGCACCCAAGACCGCAGGGTATACGTTAGAGTCCCTAGAAGGAGGCCCTCCTCGCCTAAGGGAAACCCGAAACAGTCTTTACAGTGATTGCCCTGAGCCCCAGGCAGCCTAGCAGGGAGAAGTCACCCAGCTTGGTTGAACACAGGAACAGAATCTCTCACCTCTGAGTTCGAAGACAGATTTACCACGATTTCTCCATATCTTTTTAAACAATCTGTTGGAGCAGATGGCCATTTACACTATAAGTATAATACAGAAATTCTATCAATGCCCAAAGGCATTTTAAAATTACTTGTAAAATCTCTTGGTTATAAATGGCTTCTCTTCTTCATGTGGTCTGCTCCTGTACTTCACACAGTTGGTTTCCCACAGAGAGAAAATGTTTTATTTTGCATCCAGGACATGATTTTTTTTTTTTTAAACATCTTGATTGGAGTATAATTGCTTTACAGTGGTGTGTTAGTTTCTGCTTTATAACAAAGTGAATCAGTTATACATATACATATGTCCCCATATCTCTTCCCTCTTGCATCTCCCTCCCTCCCACCCTCCCTATCGATTTTTTTACATGTAATTTAATAATGTAGACGTTGACAGTTTTATATATTTATGGTGGCTCTCTAGGTGAAATGATTTATCATTTATTTGCATACATCTGGAAAAGCACATTTGATTTAAAAGAAGGGCATTTATGTCCTCATTGTATTTCTTTTCTAGTTTATGAGATTGCTAGTTGTTTCATGCTTTAGGGTACATTTATATAAAAATATGTATCAAAGAAATTTACAGCAATGTCTGATAAACACGCATTTCTGGATCATTTCTGGCTGTCAGGCAGAGAAGAGCAAATGGCCAAGCAGCCCCAGGTGCTCTGGGGTGGAGCAGGGCTCACTTGGAAAAGCTCGTGGCGGCAGGAGCAGGGGTGCCACGCCCTTCCCACTCTGGGTCAGGACGCAGCTCCCTGGCAGCCCCAGGAGTCAGGCTCCAGGAGAGGAACGCTGACTCTTGGTCTCGGGACTTTTAGGCTGTGATATTGGGGAATCACTGTCCCCTCTTCCGGCGGGATTGGGCTGAGGATCCAATATTGAAATGACACGGCAGAACCTTGACTCTGGCCTGGTAGTCAGTGATAGCTTTCTTGCTCTCTCCTATGACAAGGTTCTCCGGGCTGATCTTGTACAAGCCCTGTCCGAACTCTGGAATCGGCCATTTCTCCAAGAAGCCCTGGTTTGTTTCAGTGAGAAATGGTATTTCCCAATCATAATGTGGGTGCTAGAGACAAACATGGCACTGGGTTGATCATTGTTTCCATGTCTTTTAGTGGACAGAGCTAGGAATATGTTTCCTTCCCTCCCTCCCTCCCTCCCTTCCCTCCCTCCCCTCCCCTCCCCTCCTTCTTTCCTTCCTTCCTTCCTTCCCTCCATTCATTGATCCATCTATCTATTCTTTCTTTCTATCTATCCATCCACCCATCTTGCCTATTTGTACCTACCTATTACATCTGTTCAATCTTTTATATCTATCTAATCTGTATCTAGATTGATCTATCTATAGATAGATGGTAAAACACCTCCTGAATTCATATTGGTACAATTCAATTTCAAGACTACAGTTGAGCTTTTACTTAATCTCATCTCTGTTACATCTGTATCTCCTTTTCTCCCTCACCAAAGACACAGAGGAAGATGGAATTAGAATATCCCATAATTACTCTTTTTTAGAGTCCCATATTACACCACAACAGTATCAGAATACCAGTAGTAACAATTACTGAAAACATTAAAAACATATTTTGCCTATGTTCCTCCCATTAACCATTCCCCCATTGTTTTTTATTGTGGTAAAAAAAAAAAATATATATATATATATAAAACATAAAATTTGCCATTTTAACCACTTTAAAGTGTACAGTTCAGTGGCATTAATTATATTCACAGTGTTGTGCAACCATCACCACCATCTGTTTCCAAAACTTTTTCATCACCCCGAACAGAAGCTCTGTAAACATTAGGCAATAACTCCCCATTTCCTGCTACTCCCAGTGCCTGGTAACTTCTAATGTACTTTCTGTCTCTATGAATTTGCCTACTGTATATATTTTATATAAGCATCAATCACTCCATTTTAAAAATAGTGTACTGTATTTATATTGTCAGAACATATATCCATCACACACTATACTTTCTCCTTTGCTGTCATTTAGTCTTAGTTCTCTGGGTAACGGCATATTTATTGCTCCCTGCCAGCCCTTACAACTGATGCCTCCTCTTGAGTCATTTTGGTTGTATGAAGCTTGTTCTCTAGCAGATTCCTTAGGAGGAGCTGTGGAATCAGTATCTCTTGAAATCTTGCATGTTGATAATATTCTCTGCCCTTTACACTTGAAAGTCACTTTTGCTATATGTAAAGTCCATGGCTCACACTTTTTCCCTTGACAATATTAGCAGGGTTTCTTCATTTTCTTTTGGTGCAAAACATTGCTGTCAAAAAACTGGTGACAATTTAATTTTCTTCCCCTTATAAATCATGTGTTCTCTTTTTCTAGCTGAATAATCCCCCCAACTTTTTTTAAGTCCAGTAATTTTACTAGACTATGTCTTGGTATTATTGTGACAACATTTATAGCCCAGTTGTTCTAGGCTAATATTCTCAGGTATGTTGTATAGTGTTATTTTATTTTTTTAAATTTCAGAAAGGTTTTCTTGAATGACAGTCTTTAATATTTGTTCCTTAGCTTTGGTTTTCTTCTTCAGGAAGATCTCCTTTGCCTATCCTCAATATTTGTCACTTTCTCTCAAAATTTTTCCTTTAATTACTTAAAAAAAATTATTTCGAGGTAATTTTAGATTCACATGCAGTTGTAAGAAATAATACAGAGAAATTCTAGATATCTTTCACCCAGTTTCCTCCAGTGGTAATAGCTTGCTTAGCTAAAGTAGAATATCAAAACCAGGAAGCTGACATTGATACAAGCCACCAACCTTAGCAGGTTTCACCAGTTTTGCATGTACTCCTGTGTACATTTAGTTCTATGCGATTTTATCACATGTGTAGATTCATATGAGCATGACTCCAGTCAAGATACAGGAGTTTTGTCACGTGGATCCCTTTGCTTCCCTTTTATAGCTACAGCCACCTCCCTCCTGCTCATCTTCCCTAACGTTTGGCAACCAATAATCTGTTCCCCTTCTCTGTAATGCTGTCATTTCAAGAAGGCTATATAAATGGAATCATAGAGTATATGTATAACCTTTTGGGGTTGACTTTTTTTTTTTTTTAAACTTAGCCTCTGTTGAATATATCAGTGGTTCATTCCTTTGTATTGCTGAGTAGTATTCCTTGGTATGAATGCACCACAATTAGTTTAACCAACCATCAAAGGACATCTGGGCTGATTCCAGTTTTGGGCTACTACAAATACAGCTTTTATGAGCATTCACGTGTAGGCTTCTGGACATTGCGGTTTCAGCCTGCCTGCTTTCTGCTGGATACCCGTTGTTTTGGGGTTCCCTTGTTTGCAGACGCTGCCCATTGCTCCCTCCTCCTTCCTCTTGCCCAGCTTCCTGTGCCATAAAAGTCTTGCGGGTTTGTGGCTTTTCATCTGGTTTGTTATTCACATTTTCCATGGGCTTTTGTTCTCAACTTTTTCTGTTTTCCTGTGAGTATTCAGAGAGATTGAAAAATTATGCTGCACTGCCCCCATTCTTCACAGAATCTATACCTCAACCATGATTTTTTTCAAAATATTATATTTTATTCCATATTTCTAGAATTTGTGTCTTGAGTGGAACCCAAACACTTCAGCTCTGCATGTTGCAAGACATTTTATATAAATTAGTCCTGTGGTCTTTTAGACCAGAAGCCATGCCGAGATTCATATATCAGCTCTTACTTATTAGTTGTTACTTTGAGCAAGTTAATTCACCTCTCTGTACTTCGGTTTCTTCATGTGTTAAGTGGGGATAATGATAGAATCATCTTCATTAGCTTCCTGTGATAATTAAATGAGGTAATGCATGTAAGACACCTAGAATAGCGCCTGGCATATAGTAATTGCTCAGGTAAATTTCAGTGATTACTGTTTTCTTTGCACATGAGTATTCTTTTTTTTTTTATTGGAGTATAATTGCTTTACAATGTTGTGTTAGTTTCACATCTGTGTTCTAATTCAACAGATACAGATGTTAAAGTTTACCTCTCAGAGGGCAGTCTTATTTCTTTCATTTTGAAGTTCTTGGGGAGAATACTTTATCAACCAAGAATTAATATCTCTTACCATATTTTTCCTTTAAAAAATGTTGTTAAGGTAAATTTTTTTGCTATTTTGCAATCGACTTGCTTCTGGAAAGTAGGACCATCCTTCCATAGAGTGTCTACATATAGCAAATGCTGGATTACTGGATTAATTGTGATTGTGACATGGACACTTTACACACTGGATGCATTAATATGCATGTCTGCTCTGCCCTGTTGCAGCACCCTTCCTAGTCTGGATGCCCCTTATCCTATGTTGGTATTAGCTGGTCCTCAAGCATGTGGTAAACGAGAACTTGCTCACCGCCTCTGCAGACAGTTCAGCACTTACTTCAGATATGGGTAAGTTTCTTTATTGGCTGGTAAGGCTGTAAAATGTCGGATATTGCTAATGTTGGCTATTCAAATGTACATAGAAGGCTTATGAGCTTCTTTTTATATACACTGTGATATTCACTGTATTTGTTTTTTTTACTTTAATCCTCCAAATGTTTTACTTAATTCAGTGACAGCCGAAATCACGCTCCAAGGTTTGGAAATACACGTGGTTGTAATAAAGCATCATGGTGTTGGAACACGGGCTCCTCCTGTTGCCATGTGGTGTGACAGAACGAATCACAATGTTGTGATGGATGGTGGGTGGGTCTGCACACCGGTGACAGCCTCTCCTTATCTCTGTTGGAGCTCATGCTGCCAGCACGTCAGCTGCTTTATTTCCACGCAGGTCTTTCTCTTTTGAGGCATATTTCAGAAGGAAGGAAAGAGAAATGGCAGCAAAAGATTTCCTTGTCCTTTCCCTCAGGTTAGCATTCAAAACACTTTCAGTTTTCTGGAGCAGATATTTTGCTGTGTGGTTCCCTAATGACTCAGTTAAAATAGCAGAATATATCCAAAAGACTAGAACAATCCTAGAAAATCTTCAGCTGGATTTACAGACTTTTTAAAGGTGTGTGGGTCTCAGATTTAGTTATTGCTGTGACCTTTTAAACTGGTTTCCTCTTTTATTTTTTTATGTATGGCAAAGACATTACTGTTAGATTAGTGATATTTGTCAGTGAGCTGAGAATGTGACTGCCAAGATATATAGGGCAGCAAGAAAAAGAAATGCAAATTATTTTCTAATGCTGCTGCATACAGGTTCCTTCCCTTAAGCTACACATGTTCAAACAATGTAAATACTATTTTCAACAGGTCCAGTTATCTAGAGATCTAAAATTACATCCCTCATTCGAACAACTCTAGAATACAAATACTATAGAATAATTTACTCATTAATATATTCTAAACACCCTGAAGCAACCAAAATAAATTAAAACTTAATATCAGAATTTAAAAGTACAGAGTGTCATTATGCTTATACAGCGGTACTGAACCTGTTTCAAAAGATAAGTGGAGCACAGTGAATGGACTATCAAAGTAGGGCAAAAAGGTGTATCCTGACTATCGTGCTAATGTGTAAACCTGGAACCTTTCAGCAAACCAAAGTGACTTACATAAACCAAAGCTTTCCCTGGTTAGAAGTCCTTTCACATCTCTGGCACCAATTCTGTTGCAAATGGTTCATAGCCGATCCTTCATATTGGTTTGTGATATGCACTCTGAGGCACGCTGGGCCAGATGTGTTCTTGGAGGTGTTTATTAACTCATCATCAAGATTCTGATCCAGTCGGCCTCAACATTCTCACCTGGATAGGCCCCCTCAATGTTCATTTTCATTAAATCCTGCTTTTCCCCTATTAGAATGTCTATCTGTCATGCTTGGCATGATGTATTTAATGTATGTTTCCCCTGCTCGACTGTAAGCCCAATGAGGGTGGGGACCAATGTCAGCTTTGCTCACCGCTGAGTTCTCATTGTTCAGCAGAAGGCCAGGAACTTAATAAATGCATGAGAAATATTTGCTAAATGAAAGACTAAGTGATTGAGTGAATGGATGGATGAATGAATCAATGGTATTATATGCAAAATTTACTGGGAAATGACTATGGTAAGAAGCGTAGGTGGTTTTTCCCAACCTCCACTGATGGATACATGGAGAGATGAAGGGATTCATTCATTTGTTCATCCATTCTTCCAATAAATATTTATTGAGTTCTTCCCATGTGATAGGCCCTGAAGATACAGTGGGAACAAGGTCGGTGAGGCCCTTGCCTTAATGAACTTGTAATCTGGTAGGGGACTTAGACCTTAGTTAGCATCATATGCAGTTTGTGTGGAGGCACAAGATGATGAAACAAAATCCTAAAATTAGCTTCCTGCTCCTATACTGTTACTGTTGCCACTGCTGTTTTTCTCCTCTGGATGGGATTAGTGGCAAGAGGAAAGACACCCATAAATACCCCACACTCATGCATCCACCTCCCTCACAGGCTCAGAAGCCTTGCCTAACCATGCACGGGCACCATTATGGGGGCAGAGGTCAGGGCTTGTTCAATAGCACATCATTCACCAAAGCAAGGATCAGGGAGCATATCACTGGATAAGAAAAGTTATTAGGGAGCTAGTAATTTCATGCATTGAGAAAGTCAGATAGTACTACTATTATATGTAGCAACTTTCTAATTTAAAAAAATGATAAAATCAAAGCACATCCTCAGGGGCAAGTCATTGCTCTTGTTTATTTTATTTATTTTTTTTTTGAATTTAATTTTATTTAATTTTTTATACAGCAGGTTCTTATTAGTCATCCATTTTATACATATCAGTGTATACCTGTCAATCCCAATCTCCCAGTTCATCACACAACCACCACCCCACCCCCTCACCTCTTTCCCCCCTTAGTGTCCATACGTTTGTTCTCTACATCTGTGTCTCAATTACTGTCCTGCAAACCGGTTCATCTGTACCATTTTTCTAGGTTCCACATACATGCGTTAATATATGATATTTGTTTTTCTCTTTCTGACTTACTTCACTCTGTGTGACAGTCTCTAGATCCATCCACGTCTCTACAAATGACCCAATTTCATTCCTTTTTATGGCTGAGTAATATTCCATTGTATATATGTACCACATCTTCTTTATCCATTCATCTGTCGCTGGGCATTTAGGTTGCTTCCGTGACCTGGCTATTGTACATAGAGCTGCAATGAACATTGAGGTGCATGTGTCTTTTTGAATTATGGTTTTCTCTGGGTATATGCCCAGTAGTGGGATTGCTGGGTCATATGGTAATTCTATTTTTAGTTCTTTAAGGAACCTCCATATTGTTCTCCATAGTGGCTGTATCAATTTACATTCCCAACAACAGTGCAGGAGGGTTCCCTTTTCTCCACACCCTCTCCAGCATTTGTTGTTTGTAGATTTTCTGATGATGCCCATTCTAACTGGTGTGAGGTGATACCTCGTTGTAGTTTTGATTTGCATTTCTCTAATAATTAGTGATGTTGAGCAGCCTTTCATGTGCTTCTTGGCCATCTGTATGTCTTCTTTGGAGAAATGTCTATTTAGGTCTTCTGCCCATTTTTGGATTGGGTTGTTTGTATTTTTGATATTGAGCTGCATGAGCTGTTTATATATTTTGGAGATTAATCCTTTGTCCATTGATTCGTTTGCAAATATCTTCTCCCATTTTGAAGGTTGTCTTTTCCTCTTGTTTATGGTTTCCTTGGCTGTGCAAAAGCTTTGAAGTTTCATTAGGTCCCATTTGTTTATTTTTGTTTTTATTTCCATTACTCTAGGAGGTGGATCAAAAAAGATCTTACTGTGATTTATGTCAAAGAGTGTTCTTCCTATGTTGTCCTCTAAGAGTTTTATAGTCTTACATTTAGGTCTCTAATCCATTTTGAGTTTATTTTTGTGTATGGTGTTAAGGAGTGTTCTAATTTCATTCTTTTACATGTAGCTGTCCAGTTTTTCCAGCACCACTTATAGAAGAGGCTGCCTTTTCTCCATTGTATATCCTTGCCTCCTTTATCATAGATTAGTTGACCATAGGTGTGTGGGTTTATCTCTGGGCTTTCTATCTTGTTCCATTGATCTATATTTCTGTATTTGTGCCAGTACCATATTGTCTTGATTACTGTAGCTTTGTAGTATAGTCTGAAGTCAGGGAGTCTGATTCCTCCAGCTCCGTTTTTTTCCCTCACGACTGCTTTGGCTATTCGGGGTCGTTTGTGTCTCCATACAAATTTTAAGATTTTTTGTTCTAGTTCCATAAAAAATGCCATTGGTAATTTGATAAGGATTGCATTGAATCTGTAGATTGCATTGGGTAGTATACTCATTTTCACAATATTGATTCTTCCAATCCAAGAACATGGTATATCTCTCCATCTGTTGGTATCATCTTTAATTTCTTTCATCAGTGTCTTATAGTTTTATGCATACAGGTCTTTTGTCTTCCTAGGTAGCTTTATTCCTAGGTATTTTATTCTTTTTGTTGCAATGGTAAATGGGAGTGTTTCCTTAATTTCCCTTTCAGATTTTTCATCATTAGTGTATAGGAATGCAAGAGATTTCTGTGCATTAATTTTGTATCCTGCAACTTCACCAAATTCATTGATTAGCTCTAGTAGTTTTCTGGTAGCATTTTTAGGATTCTCTATGTATAGTATCATGTCATCTGCAAACAGTGACAGTTTTACTTCTTCTTTTCCAATTTGTATTCCTTTTATTTCTTTTTCTTCTCTGATTGCCGTTGCTAGGACTTCCAAAACTATGTTGAATAATAGTGGTGAGAGTGGACATCCTTGTCTTGTTCTTGATCTTAGAGGAAATGGTTTCAGTTTTTCACCATTGAGAATGATGTCTGCTGTGGGTTTGTCATATATGGCCTTTATTATGTTGAGGTAGGTTCCCTCTATGCCCACTTACTGGAGAGTTTTTATCATAAATGGGTGTTGAATTTTGTCAAAAGCTTTTTCTGCATCTATTGAGACGATCATATGTTTTTTATTTTTCAATTTGTTAATATGGTGTATCACATTGATTGATTTGCGTATACTGAAGAATCCTTGCCTCCCTGGGATAAATCCCACTTGATCATGGTGTATGATCCTTTTAGTGTGTTGTTGGATTCTGTTTGCTAGTATTTTGTTCAGGATTTTTGCATCTATATTCATCAGTGATATTGGTCTGTAATTTTCTTTTTTTGTAGTATCTTTGTCTGGTTTTGGTATCAGGGTGATGGTGGCCTCATAGAATGGGTTTGGGAGTGTTCCTTCCTCTGCAATTTTTTGGAAGCATTTGAGAAGGATGGGCGTTAGCTCTTCTCTAAATGTTTGATAGAATTCACCTGTGAAGCCATCTGGTCCTGGCCTTTTGTTTGTTGGAAGATTTTTAATCACAGTTTCAATTTCATTACTTGTGATTGGTCTGTTCATATTTTCTTTTTCTTCCTGGTTCAGTCTTGGGAGGTTATACCTTTCTAAGAATTTGTCCATTTCTTCCAGGTTGTCCATTTTATTGGCATAGAGTTGCTTGTAGTAGTCTCTTAGGATGCTTTGTATTTCTGTGGTGTCTGTTGTAACTTCTCCTTTTTCATTTCTAATTTTATTGATTTGAGTCCTCTCCCTCTTTTTCTTGATGAGTCTGGCTAATGGTTTATCAATTTTGTTTATCTTCTCAAAGAACCAGCTTTTAGTTTTATTGATCTTTGCTATTGTTTTCTTTGTTTCTATTTCATTTATTTCTGCTCTGATCTTTATGATTTCTTTCCTTCTGCTAACTTTGGGTTTTGTTTGTTCTTCTTTCTCTAGTTCCTTTAGGTATAAGGTTAAGTTGTTTATTTGCGAATTTTCTTGTTTCTTGAAGTAGGATTGTATTGTTATAAATTCCCCCCTTAGAACTGCTTTTGCTGCATCCCATAGGTTTTGGATCATCGTGTTTTCATTGTCATTTTTCTCTAGGTATTTTTTGATTTCCTCTTTGATTTCTTCAGTGATCGCTTGGTTATTTAGTAACATTGTTTAGCCTCCATGTGTTTGTGTTTTTTACGTTGTTTTCCCTGTAATTGATTTCTAATCTCATAGCATTGTGGTCAGAAAAGATGCTCGATATTATTTCAATTTTCTTAAATTTATTGAGGCTTGATTTGTGACCCAAGATGTGATCTATCCTGGAAAATGTTACGTGCACACTTGAGAAGAAAGTGTAATCTGCTGTTTTTGGATGGAATGTCCTATAAATATCAATCAAATCTATCTGGTCTATTGTGTCATTTAAACCTTGTGTTTCCTGATTAATTTTCTGTTTGGATGATCTGTCCATTGGTGTAAATGATGTGTCAAAGTCCCCCATTATTATTGTGTTACTGTCGATTTCCTCTTTTATAGCTGTTAGCAGTTGCCTTATGTATTGAGGTGCTCCTATGTTGGGTGCATATATATTTATAATTGTTATATCTTCTTCTTGGATTGATCCCTTGATCATTATGTAGTGTCCTTCCTTGTCTCTTTTAACATTCTTTATTTTAAAGTCTATTTTATCTGATATGATTATTGCTACTCTAGCTTTCTTTTGATTTCCATTTGCATGGAATATCTTTTTCCATCTCCTCACTTTCAGTCTGTATGTGTCCCTAGGTCTGAAGTGGGTCTCTTGTAGACAGCATATATATGGGTCTTGTTTCTGTATCCATTCAGTAGCCTGTGTCTTTTGGTTGGAGCATTAATCCATTCATGTTTAAGGTAATTATCAATATGTATGTTCATATGACCATTTTCTTAATTGTTTTGGGTTTGTTTTTGTAGGTCCTTTTCTTCTCTTGTGTTTCCCAATTAGAGAAGTTCCTTTAGCATTTGTTGTAGAGCTGGTTTGGTGGTGCTGAATTCTCTTAGCTTTTGCTTGTCTGTAAAACTTTTGACTTCTCCATCGAATCTGAATGAGATCCTTGCCGGGTAGAGTAATCTTGGTTGTAGGTTCTTCCCTTTCATCACTTTAAGTATATCATGCCACTCCCTTGTGACTTGTAGAGTTTCTGCTGAGAAATCAGCTGTTAACCTTATGAGAGTTCCCTTGTATGTTATTTGGCATTCTTCCCTTGCTGCTTTCAATAATTTTTCTCTGTCTTTAATTTTTGCCATTTGATTAGTATGTGTTTTGGCGTGTTTCTCCTTGTGTTTATCCTGTATGGGACTCACTGCACTTCCTGGACTTGGGTGGCTATTTCCTTTCCCATGTTAGGGAAGTTTTCAACTATAACCTCTTCAAATATTTTCTCAGGTCCTTTCTCTCTCTCTTCTCATTCTGGGACCTCTATAATGCGAATGTTGTTGCATTTAGTGTTGTCCCAGAGGTGTCTTAGGCTGTCTTCTTTTCTTTTCATTCTTTTTTCTTTATTCTGTTCCACGGCAGTGAATTCTACCATTCTGTCTTCCAGGTCACTTATCTGTTCTTCTGCCTCATTTTTTCTGCTATTGATTCCTTCTAGTGTATTTTTCATTTCAGTTATTGTATTGCTCATCTCTGTTTGTTTGTTCTTTAATTCTTCTAGGTCTTTGTTCAACATTTCTTGCATCTTCTCGATCTTTGCCTCCATTGTTTTTCCGAGGTCCTGGATCATCTTCACTATCATTATTCTGAATTCTTTTTCTGGAAGGTTGCCTATCTCCACTTCATTTAGTTGTTTTTCTGGGGTTTTATCTTGTTCCTTCATCTGGTACATAGTTCTCTGCCTTTTCATCTTGTCTATCTTTCTATGAATGTGGTTTTTGTTCCACAGGCTGCAGGATTGTAGTTCTTCTTGCTTCTGCTGTCTGCCCTCTGGTGGATGAGGCTATCTAAGAGGCTTGTGCAAGTTTCCTGATGGGAGGGACTGGTGCTTGCTCTTGTTTAAATTTTCTTTTATTTTATTCTTTATCCAACATAAATTTTATTGATTTTTAATTAAATGGAAAAAAAAAGGCCTGAATACAGTGTCATTTCTCTGCCATTTGCTTGAATCTTTTCTTTCCCTCCTGTTTATCTCATTTTCTCCCAGCATTTTGTCTTCCTTTTTACATTGCATTCACCCAAGACCAAGACATTCAGTGAAATTTTCACATGCTAAGTTGCATATCCCGATGTATAAATATTAAAAACATGGCTCGGTGGTATAACAAATATTGGAGTGGCTGAGAGACTGTGCTCTTGTCCAAGGATCTGATTTTACTGTTTGTTCTTGGTTTTAGAAATAGGTTGGATGTTCTTTCTTTACTTGTATTAGTTATAAGTGGCCTAGAGATAGGCATTTCCTGCCTTCAGAGTCTCTCCATTTATTTCCAATCTTAATAGTACCATACAAATCAGTGGCTTCCTAGAAAAGTGCTGGGTAATGAGAGAAACGGAAAACAATACCAGCACGCCTGTTCATCTTCCAGATTTAAGGCCTTGAAAGTGATCTGAATAGTCATGAAAGCAAAACTGTATACTTCTTCGTTAGATCTCTATTTTATAGCAATCTCTATTTGTGTAACCTTTTTCATGATGTTGACTACTAACTATATTTTATTTTTAGCACTATAATACGGTAAAGTAAAAGCCTGCAGCTATTTAGCTAAATGAGATGGTATGAGCTATAGCTCCCCAAGTGCCATCTAATCTAATGTCTCTTTATACAGGTGTGACAGACTAGTAGAATGGTTTATTTATTCCTTCAGTCAGTGTTTCTTGAGCACCATCCATGTGCATTGTACCAGTGATAAAACTGTAAAGCAAGCAGACATGGGTCTTGCCCTCCTGGCAGCTTACACTCTACTGTGAGATTAGATAAGTAAATGCTAACAAGACAGTTTGATGGGTGCTATGATGAGGGAAGTAAAGAGCCTCTGTGACAGGAGAAATAAAAGATAAGTGGGATGTGAGATTTGAGACGGGGTGGGACGGGTGCCTGAAATCCAGGCAGAAAGAACAACAGGCACATTTGATTTTTTTGGCTGCGTTGGGTTTTTGTTGCTGCGCACAGGCTTTTTCTAGTTGCGGCAAGCAGGGGCTACTCTTTTGTTGTGGTGCACGGGCTTCTCATTGTGGTGGCTTCTCTTGTTGCAGAGCATGGGCTCTAGGCACGCCAGCTTCAGTAGTTGTGGCACACAGGCTAAGTAGTTGTGGCGCACGGGCTTAGTTCCTCCGAGGCATGTGGGATCTTCCCGGACCAGGGCTCAAACCCGTGTCCCCTGCATTGGCAGACGGATTCTTAACCACTGTGCCACCAGGGAAGCCTGGCACATTTGTTTAACTGAAAGTACACTGTAGTGTGGCTAAGCTTGAAGCATGGAGGAAGATGGCAGAAGACCAGAAAAATAGACAGGGGTCTGATCATAAGGGGTCTCTAAGCAGGGGAGTGTCATGATCACAGCTGCATTTTAGAAAGTGTCCCCTGTGGGCAGTTTGGGAGGGGGCCTGGGGAGGGAAGGCTGTAGATGAGGAGACTGGTTAAGATATAGTGACAGGTGATAATGGCATGGATTAGAAAGTGGTATGCAGTTACTGGAAAGTGGACAGAGTAGTGGCTTCCTGGAATTTGATACTCAGACACAGTATGTGCTGGAATCTTCTCTGTTTGTGATCTCTTAAATTGTGTCCAGCAGTTTATTGACATATATTTGCATTGGGCATTGGGACCAATTTAATTTGCCTACCAAATGCCCTAGGAATACCTGGGCTTTTATGGACACCCAGTGAAAGAGTTCCCTTACTAACAATATGGCATGCTATAAATGTGCTTGAATTTGGATGCGCTCACAGCCAAGCCTCTGCCTAAATATCTGCAGTAACAAGTTCATTATTTCTTGAAGCAATCTGGTCCAGAGTTGAGGTTCTAAATCTGCATGCTTCTGAATCACACTGAAAAAATTTCTACTTCCTCAGCTGCCTGCTAGCTCTTCTTAGACATTGTTTCTTCTTCCTCTTACATTTTCCTGGATTTAGTAATATTTCATTATTTGGCCTGGCCTTCCAGATTCCTTTCCCTCCTGATCATCTCCTCCTCTCCATGGACTTGGTTTGTTAGGATTCTCAATGACAGCTGGCCAGTGAATTGGCCTTTAAGAATGTCTGACTCACCCTTAGACTTTTAGCGCCAGTGTTGTATTCTGGGGTTAATCGCTAACACAGCTCTTTTGTCTGTTAAATGAAACTAACAGGGAGTATGGCTCCCATTACAAACCATGATTTAATTAATTTACCATGATTTAACTAGTAAATAATAAACTCATGGAAATGTAAATTACAATTGAAATTATATTTAGACAGGAGAGAGGAAAGATGTTGAAGGTGATGGCCCAAGCAAATTTCTTCGTCTAAAATTTGGCGTCATGTTTTTCTGAGTTTAATGAAACATTGCTTTCATTATGAAGTATTTCCTTTTTAAGACATTCATATTTGGGCAGCATACTACACAGCGAACATTTCTATATGTGAAAATTGGATGACCGATTCAAAAAACCACAGGTCATCTTAGGTCCTTCTTAATAGAAAGTTCCATAGTGGATGCTGGTTCTGTTATAGCTTTCTCCATGTCAGCGAAGCCGTCTCTTTATTTACCTGCCTAGAAGCCTCAGATTGCTTCTTTGCTTTGTCTTCCTTTTAGAAATTCTGAAAAAATCCCTGCTACTCAATTGCTTTGTTGGAAAATGCAAATTCAGTGCAGTGTGTATAGGCTATGCCAAGGGTGTGTGGTACAGGATGCCAAGTCAGCGAGTTATCTGTCCTGACTGTCAAGGACACCAGTAGACAGAAGGTCTCAGGTCCCTGCCAAGGGGTATAAAGAAATTCCAGTGCATGCAAACAGCACAACAAACGTCATGGTGTTTTGACAGCCTTCTCTTAAAATGTGCTCTTTCCTGTGTATACAATTTAAATGTAATGTTAAGACCTTTAAATTTATAGTATAGCTAATTCTTGATTATAAGGAAGGGGAACAGCGGTATGAATTAGAAAAGTTTGTCTGTCTTTGACTTTGAAGTGGAGAAGATTTGAGGTTGTGAGTTTACCCTCTTAGTGTGATACTAAAAGGACTTGACTTTGGTGTCATCCTGTGGTTGTTACTTAGTCACGTTACTTTACTGCTGTGCCTCAGTTTCATCATCTGTAAAATAAAAACAGTAGCACCTACCTCATGTCTTTTTGTGAGGAAATAGCATGTCAAGTGTCTAGCTACTTGCATCTCCTGTTTTAAAACCATAGGATAATCTAAAAATCAGTTTGCATTCCCAGAACTTAACATTGGGAAGTCAGCATGGTCTGAAATCAAGAGTCCTGGGCTAGATGGGAGCTCCACAGTCTAGTTCTGGGACCGATACTGGCCTGCTCTGTGGCCTCGGACAAGTCATTTTCATAGTCGTCTTAAAATGGAGCTCATCACAGCTGCCATCCACTTCACATGTTCGATTAATTCATTCATGTCACAAATATTTAGTAAATGCCCACTGTGGGCCAGGCATTGCGAATGCAGTGGCAGATAAGATGAACAAGATGAAGTGCTCTCCTCATGATTTGTATGTCCTGCTGGAGAAGATAGGAAAAAACAGATAAGAGAAGGCAATTTGGGTGATGGAGAGTAATTGGGGGCGTGGTGGGCTGGGGTAGGGATGCTATTTCAGGTAGCGGGCAGAAAAGGCCTCTCTGGTTGAGCTGAGAATGCCATTCAGCGTTGGAATCATGGCTTCCCGTGGGGGGTTCGTACACAGTACTGATAAGTGTGGCAAGAATGAGGAATGAGCTGGTCTCTGCCCTCAAGCAGCGGAGGAGATGGGGTCCTGAATACGGGGCTGGGAGGAGTTGGTGGCAGGCACCGAGGCTCCGGGTGGATAAAGAAGAGGCGCAGAACCCAGCCACGGGGGTCAGGAAAGGCCTTTTGGGGGTGAGCCTTAAATTGAGTCCTGAAGACAAGTGGGCTAACCTGGCGGAGGAACGGGAAGCGTTACAGAAAAAGCCCATAGATCAGAGAGGGCATGAAAGCACTTGGGTGGAAAGTATATGGGTAATAAGTACTGTTACACTTCTTAAAGTATTATGATGTCATGTCAGAGGTGGTGATTCAGAAGGTGATAAAGAACAATGAGTGAAAATTTGGTGTCGGTAATCCAAAAGTTTGAATAATCCCTATGAAGTATAGCAAGTGAATGTAGTCTAGCACTGCCAGAGCTCAGGGTTTTCAGAATAATGTTACTTTATGTTTTGTGGATCAATTTTAATTTTTAAAAGCATACTTTACACCAAAACCTTTTCCATTTTGAATTTCAAATTAATAGAAAGAGACGAGGTTATCTACATTCTGTTTTCAGGGCGTGTCACACCACAAGACTGCCTTACTTTGGAGAAGGGGATCGGGTTGATTATCATTTTATCTCTCAAGAAGTTTTTGATGAAATGCTAAACATGGTAAGACTGCTCTTTATATTTAATGCACAAGAAATATATGTTCTCTGATAGAAATATTAGGAAACAGTGATAAGAAAGAGAATTATATTTGTGTTTTTCCTGAGAGATGTGTTCTTATTGAGTTGTTTTTTTTTCTTAAACCATTTGATACATCATTGTTCACATGCTGCTTTATTTTATGATCTTGGAGAAAATATTGTAAATTTCCAATGACACTGAATAAATAGACGTTTTAAGAAAATGGAAGAAAGAGCATCGCGAAAAGATCTTGAGATCTGTGTTTACCAGGTGCTGCTCTACTGATCAGATTTTACTCAAGATAAACAATTCCCAAAGACTTGATGTGATGCAGCCAGCTTGTGAATTGAGCACTTACTGGGGGTTGGCGTGTTCTGTCCAGAGACCACTCCCTCTGTTTGTTATCACTGGTGCTTTCTAATTGTTGTGACCCTAAACACCATTTCACACTGGCGTGTCCCAGCCAGTTGGTCTTCCCTGGACACATACACAGACTTGACCTTCCACCATAACATCCCTGTGTGAGAAGTCCAAAGTCCTGGAGGTCATTAATGCATCTGGAAGCTCTCGACAGTAGACAGGAGAAGTTTCCTCATTTCTTTGAGGTCTGTGTCTTTCCTAGATGAGGATAGCAACCCTGCCCTAGTCCATTTCATTGGAGCTCTGGGCAACCTTATTCACCCATGACTTCAGTTAAACAGAAAGAACCGTCTCATATCTTCATCACTACCGATGAATCTGTAAGCCTTTTATTTTCTCTTCACCGTGGGCCTTATTTTTCTTTATATTATCATTTTTTCTATCACCAGATGAATCCTACACCACTCTTTTTTTTTTCCCCGAAGCTTCCTGAAGGACGGGATTAAGGACTAGTCTATGCTTCTGCTTTTGAAAGATTACCATCCAACCAGTGATACTCTTACAGCTACATCCCTCCTCCCCTCTCTCCCCTTCTCCATCCTCCGTCCTTTTCTGCCCCATCCCCAAATAATGGACCTGGTTTATACCTCAATGCTCATAATTGTGGAGCATTTAAGCATAGGCTCTGCAGTTGCCACGAGTTTAATTTTGAATGACCAGCTTTACACATGGTGCGTATTTTCTCTGGCATTCCCAGAGAAATCTAAGTGAAAAAACCCTATAATCCCTAGGCCATTTTCCCTTTAATCTTGTCAAAAGAACATCTTGGAAATTCTTTATGAATTTCTCTCCTAGGGCTATGTTTGAGAAGTTTAGTTTTATGTACCAAGGGTACTCTGAGACTTTATATTTCTAAAAGCCATTAAGAGAAACCTGAGGAGTTATCCTGATATTAGTAAGAAGCATTCTGTTAGGACTCTTTGGGTTGAAAGACAACTAGTTCCCAAAATTGATGTTAATTTCTCTTGTTAGAGTCTGGGGCATTTTTTCTTGATTTAGTTCCACTGTTCTCAGTGCCCCATGTGCTCCTCTGATGTTTCATACCTTATCATATCTGTAATCAAGTAAGTCTGGTTCAGTTCCTAGTCTGAGAAATCGCTGTACTTTTGTACTATACTTAGTCTTCTAGCTTTACTCCCTCTATGGGAGTGCTTGTGTGTTTGAGAAGTACTCATTTTTCCTGTTCTGCTCACATATATTACTTCACCATAAGGGCATCATCATATTCAACTTGAATTTTGCTTCAGATCGTCTTTTCTTTCAAGTGAGCTTGAGGCTGTTTCGCGAAGAGAGACAAACCTAGAGATTAGAAACTCGTGACACATTGTCAGCTGAGCCAACCACGCCCACACGCTCAGCCTCTGTCCACAGAACCCCTCGCCACGCACACTCCCCTAGCCAGCCTGCCCCCTCCCAATCGCAGTAGCCCTTGACAGACAGCCCGGGCACACCCCACCCCTGCACGCCTGCTGTGGACAGACACACCTTCCCACTCTGACAGGTACACATAGACTAGCACATGCTTCCATATACGCTCCATACCACCCACCCCCGAAACAAAGATCATCCCCCCATGTGCCCACAGACACATGAACCCTTCTTAAGGCCATATACACAGCCACTTACCTGCAGAGACTCTTCTACTCTTGTGGAAATAAGATCACAGATCTGGAGGTCTCTGAGATACGATTATTGCTCTTCATTAAGAAATCCACAGGCAGGAAGCGGTGAAAGGAGTATCACCCTCCAGAAGCTGGGGGACCACTCATCTCAATTCTTAACCATTCAGTTGAACAAGGCCTGTTTTATATACACAAGGACAGTGCAAGATTTCTCCCAACCCTACATCCTTCCAGAAAATGTTTTTGGGATCCACAGAGGGAGGCCGTTGTACACACAAGTAAAGAAACTCATAGTATATATCTGAAAAGTGATTCAAATATACATTATGAAAACAGAGTGAGTCACAGTAAACAAGATAAAGTATGTCGTCCCTGATGGGAGATTCAGGTATCTATCTATATAGATATAATATAGATAGTAAAAGGAAAGGAGTCACGGTATTTGTCCCAAAGAACACAGTATGACATTGAGGGAGTAAAGTATTAAGGATATTTATTGCCGGGTCTTTAACTTACAGAATATATGACATAAATGTCTTCTGATTATGGAGGATGGGGGTTTTCCTCATCACCCGCAACAGACACACCCCCCAGAGACCCACCCTCCTGAGGGGCACCGTATGTCTCCTGGCCTTCTAACACCCCTCACCAGGCAGCCACCCCCCCTCCCCACAAATCTCCAGAACGTCTGGGCCAGGAGGCACAGGGCAGCATCAAAGACCCCTAACTGCTACTGTTTTTAATGACGGTGCTGCCGTTTGCTGGGCTTCAATTGATGGGATTCGGCCTTGGGAGTTTTCACTTCATTATTTATTTCAAAATCATGTTCTCTGAGGAGTCACGGTGGCCAAGGATGTCCACATTTTTATTCCTTCTGTTGTCATCAGCGTCCCAGTTTAGATTAAATCTTGTTGTTTAATAAATATAATATCAAAGGAAAAGTCAGACAATTTTTTTTTAATACATTTATTTATTTTTGGCTGCGTTGGGTCTTTGTTGCTGCGCGTGGACTTTCTCTAGTTGTGGCGCTTGGGGTCTACTCTTTGTTGTGGTGCGTGGGCTTCTCATTGCGGTGGCTTCTCGTTGCCGAGCACGGGCTCTAGGCGCGCGGGCTTCAGTAGTTGTGGCTTGTGGGCTCTAGAGCGCAGGCTCAGTAGTTGTGGCACACGGGCTTAGTTGCTCTGCGGCATGTAGGGTCTTCCCAGACCAGGGCTCGAACCCGTGTCCCCTGAACTGGCAGGCAGATTCTTAACCACTGCGCCACCAGGGAAATCCAGTTCAAACAATTTTGAAAGATGTGTTTCTACTTATTTTTTTTTTGCACGAGACTACAGTTTCAGGAAGAACTGGGCTTTCAGAATATAGAGAGAAGGCAGGATTTGTACCTCAGATGACCAGAGGGCACACAATACTGATGCTGACTAATACATTTGGGGCAGTTTCAATAAAAAGCTATGTTTATAAGGAAAAGCAGGATGGGTCTGTTTTTCATCGCTTATCTCAGGATGCAAAGGTCTATGGTTGTCGCTGTAATTCATGGCCTTCAGGCTTATCTGGGAATGCGAGGCACTTGAGAATGGAAGCTTTTGGGGGAGACCTGGTGTACTGGCATAGCCGAAATTGTTGAGGCAAAGGGTGAACTATTAGTTTTGCTTTCTCAGTAATGAAGGTTTATAGTGCAGGTTTGGCAGGAAGTGGGTAAGTAAGCAAAATGATCTGTTTATCATAAGCTTCATTGCCTTCACTCTGCTCTAACATTTGGTCAGCTGGTTATTTCCAAAAGCCTAATATTTTTTGGCCAGCTGGGAATTCTGAATGAATTTCTCTATCAGAGTTTGGTATTAAGTTTCATAAACCCATTGTCATCCTTATACAATTGCTAATATTTGTACGTTTTATGGAATCATATAAAAGTAAGACATCAAATCATTTTATTTATATTAAATTCCATGATGGCAACTGTTATAGCAAAATCTTTGTACTTCTCTACATTGCAGGGGAAATTCATTCTAACCTTTAATTATGGTAATCACAAGTATGGATTAAGTAGGGACACCATAGAAGGTATCGCAAGAGATGGTTTAGCAAGCTGTGTTCATATGGAAATAGAAGTAAGTACTTTCCATTCAATCGATTTATTTTTAATGCGTAAATGTGTATATATATTTGGGATTGGGGAGGGGGCTACAGTGTGTGGGTCTACAATGTGTAGGCCGCACACTGCTAGGCCCAAGAGGAATGCGTACAAATGTGTGAGATTTTAAGTTTGTTATTAGCTTAGGGGAGGCAAGATATAAATAATTCAAGTGACAGGAGTTAGATTACAATACTAGGCATCACCCAAATGATATGGAGTAAAACTGCCACTCAAGATTTATTTTCTAAGTTATTTCCTCACTAAATTATCCGTTTTTCTTTTTAGAGCACTGGTCTCTGTATAAGTGATATCAGATAAAATGTTTCCTACCGGGTGTGGAACTGGTTCCCTGTCCACACAGGACAGTGGCAGGGCCCTGCCACTGACCTTGTCCCTTCCTTCTCCAGGGAAGACACATGGGCCATGCTGCCATTTGATTCCAGCTGCTTACTGGTTACTATCTTTTCATACTTTGAGCAATTTAGACTTGCAGATTTCAGGAGATCTTTCTCTCTTCCCCAGTATCCCGTCTTCCCCCAGTGACCTTCTGTAATTAGAATATACAGAAGTCTCTCTAAAATCAACTCCAGAGTAAAACCAGGAACTTCCTACTCATTTGTTTTAAAAATTTGTAGCTGTATTAACTATTTGAGATCTTCAGAGACAGTTGATTGGTTTTTTGGTATTCCTTTACTATCGACTTGAATCTCCCTTAAAACATTTTTCCTCTCTGACTTCAAAGAGCAGGAGACTGTGATTCCTTTTTGGCCCTTTGTATTGGTCTAAGTGTTGCCTCGCTTCAGTGAAACTGGTCACGTTTCTTCCAGTTCGTTAATTTTCCTAACTTCAAAATCCTACAATTCTTATCATTCTGCAGTTGATTGGTTGTACATCCTTAAGAAGGTTTACTTTGTTTCTATGCTAATTAGCCCAAAAAAAAGACCTTTTCTCTAAAATGTCTTCCTTGGACAAGGCAGAAGCAAAAATTAATGCAACTTTTAGTGCAGAAACTCACCAGCTCCTGTGTCTAACTTATTCCAGTTTAATGGTTCTAAGTTCTGGCTCCTGTTTTACTTTTTTCCTTCCTGAGAGCTTTCTCCTACTCATTTCCAAGAGATTGAGTCCATAAACCAGGCTTTATTCCTGATGCTTCCCAGCTAAACCATTTTTCCCAACTGTCCTTGTCATTGACTCTTGTAGACATTGTTTTTGAAAAGAGCCTGTATTTCTTCCCCCTGAATTTTTAAAAACAGAGATTTTGAACATTGAGTTAAATTATTGATGGTAGGATTGAGATGGAAGAATCTTCAGAGTCCATTTGGAGTAGCTCCTCCATTTCACGGGTGAGGACCCTGATTACTCAGGGAGCTTGAGGGATTTGCACAGAGTCACAGAAGCTGGAGAGCTGCAGTCCTGACCCAGCCCTCCAGGTCCTCGAGCACTACCTGCCACTGCTTCCCGGGTTGTGTGGGCTCCTGGTTAGTGGGGTGTCATGAGCTTGGCTTTCCCATGCTCTGGGTACAGGCTGTGAGATAGGATAGGAACCAGCCAACCAGGTTGCTGGTTTAGGAACAGGAAGGGCCCAAGTTGATGACACAAGGGTAACAGAGGAGCCTTTCTCTATGGTAAGATCTCTATCTCCTGGGGCTGCAAGGATGCCTTTTGAAATGTAGAATTGAAATTACTTTTCAGTAATAAAGATGCAGTGAGCATACCTATTTGTCTCTAGCAGTTTTCTCTTTTAAGAGTCATATGCATTAGAATGATTAGTTAGAGGATAACCAGGTAGGACAAATCCTTATTTTTCCAGTGATAACGTGATATTTGATGAGCAGAGAGAAGTAATCTAATCCTGGGATATTTGTAGGAAAATAATAGCTAATTATACAGGTAAAATAAATTCCTCAGTACAACACTACTTATTATACCCATGTTGTCACGTATCTCCTAAATGATTTCTAAATTGTGTCTCTGTTTCTAACTGATTATCTTTTCTTTAAATGCATAGGGTGTAAGAAGTTTAAAACATTCCTATTTTGAGCCTCGATACATCCTGGTGGTACCCATGGACAAGAAAAAATATGAGGGCTACTTGAGGAGAAAAGGATTATTCAGTCGTATAGAGATCGAATTTGCTGTCTCCAGAGTAGACCTTTATATTAAAATTAATCAGAAATATCCAGGATATTTTGATGCAGTAGTCAATGCAGGTCAGTAACTTTCAACAAAGTTTTATTTTTGAAGTGTAAGGTTACTGGGGAAAAATCTGCTCTAAAGTACCTTCTTATTGTTGACTGAATGCAGTTTCTTGTGGTTGTAGGACTGAGGTCCCTAATTGCCGGCTGGCTATCTGCCAAGGGTGACCCTCAGTTTTTAGAGGCTGCTCTCAGGTCCTACCCACATGGCCCCCTCCATCTTCAGGCCAGCAATAGCCCATCAAATCCTACTCATGCTTCGAGTCTCTGCCTTCCTCTTCTGCAACCAGAAAACCTCCTTTTATGGGGATCATGTGATTAGAGTAGGCCCACCTAGATAATCTCCTTTTTGATTAGCCCAAACTCAGTTGATAAGTAACCTTAATTACATTCGTGAAAATCCCTTTGCCATATAACCTAACGTAATCACAGGAGTCGTAGCTCATCATGTTCACAGGTTCTGCCCACATTCAAGTGGGGGGGTGGTGATTATACAAGGGTGAAGTGTCATTGGGTCTTAGAATTCTGCCTACCAAAGTATTCATAAAATTAGATCTAGTTAAAAAATCATCACCACAGATTGGCTCTATTTTGATATAATTCTGTTGCTTTAACATACATTCTCTTCTTTACTGTAGATGATCTGGATGTTGCCTACGAAAATCTGAGTCAGCTCATTAGAGAATACCTTGGATTGTCTGAGGCAACCGCCAAGAGTTTGGCTCCAACCACAGGTACCTCTCTAACCCTTTTGTTTGGCATGGAAAGGAAAACAAATCTGTGGGTTGTTATTTGGGGACTCATCAACCAGGCTAAAGCTGGTTCTGACTCTTTAATCCGTGTACTTCCTCTGGTCCCCACAAATGAGCTGCATGAATCCGCCCTCTGGACCAGTCCCTCTGCTTGTCAAGGTGACCATAATGGACCTCACAAGACTGTCCTTTAAGGACATATTGGGCAGTACCTTGGAGTACCTACTCATAGTAGGTATGGGTCAGCCCCACAGTTCAGAACTCCACCTTCTGGAAGTTTGGCTCCTAAGGGGGCTGAGGTGGTGTTCTGCTTGACAACATTGTCCCAATCCAAGAGATTCTCTCCCCCTTTCTTTGCATTTCCATAGTCCTCAAAATGTTGCACTACAAAGTATAATGGAAGAGCACTGGTCAGGGGATGTGAGCCTGGTCCTGGCCCTGCTGCCCCCTGGGACAGGCTGCTTAGCTGTTCTGAGCTTCCGTCTTGTTAGATGGAATTAATGCTCCCCACCTGCCTAATGAATCATGCACAGCAAATGACATGGGATACATGAGCGCATCTCCTTGGAATCTAGGAATTCTAAAGCCCTAAATCAGAATTTTAGTACATGAGTATTTTGAGATGTATTTAACAGTTTCCCCCCAAATCCACCTCACACCCCTTAGGATGGCTACTATGAAAAAGCAAAACAAAACAAAAAATAGAAAATGTGCTGGCAAGGATGTGGAGAAATTAGAAATGTAAAATGGTGTGGCTGCTATGGAAAACATTATGGTGGTTCCTCAAAAAAATTAAAAATGGAATTACCGTATGATCCAGTGATTCCACTGCTGGGTATATACCCGAAAGAACTGAAAGCAAGGTGTTGCACAGCTTTTGTACACCCACGTTCACAGCAGCATTATTCACAATGCAGTAGCCAAAAGGTGGAAGTAACCCAAGCAGTCATTGACAGATGAATGGATAAACAAAATATGGTTTATATGTACAAGGGAATAGTATTCAGCCTTAAAAAGGAAGGAAATTCTGACACCCGCTACAACATGGATAAACCTTGAGAACATTCTGCTAAGTGAAATAACCAAAAACACATATACTGCATGATTCTAATTATATGAGGTACCCCAAGTAGACAAATTCATGGAGACAGAAGGAAAGAGGATGGTTACCAGGGGCTGGGGGAGAGAGGACCAGGGGCACTGTTTAATGGTGGCAGAGTTTCCGTTTTGCAAGATGGAAAGAGTTCTGGGAATTGGTTGCAGAACAATGTGAGTGTGCTTAACACTATCGAACCATACACTTAAAAATGGTTAAGATGGCAAATTTTATGTTACATGTATTTTACCACCACTATAATAATAATAAAAAGCATGTCCCCCATGCAGTGGACTGAACTGCATTCACGTATCACATAATGTAGAATATAATGGAAGACTCTTGCTGCTGTGCAGATGCTCCACTGCTTTGTGTGTACGTGTGGTTTAGCCTTTGTGCCTCTGCCCACGTAGGATCTTGCTGGCCAGGTTGCATCCTGGCCAGGCAGAAGCAGGCCCGGTCACGGTTTTGCCGGAATTCAGACTAATGGTGCTGCTTTGCAACTCTACACACTTTCTCCAGTTCAGGTGCCCATGGAATTCTGGAATGAGGTCGGTGTGAAAATGGTAACAACCAACAGATAATGACCGAGGTTTTCCTTCCAGGTGCGTCTCCTAGGAGACAAGTAACCGGAAAGTACCAGAAGAAAGTGCGCGCTGTGAAAGTGGGCCCCTCTGGCGGAGGGAGGGCTGCGCTGTGTCGCGGAGGGGGACGTCCAGTGAGCGTTGGGCGGTGTTCGTCCCGCACGGCCTCCTCCTCCACGTCAGGTCTGTTCTTTAGAAAGCTGATCCTGTCCAGTTGCGCAGTCTATCTAATGAGGCTTCCGTGGAAGCTCCATGGAAGTTTCTCTTGAGGAAATCTGGCTCCCTTTGCTTTAAGTCTTTGCTAGCCCAACAACCTCTGATGTTTAATATGGTCCCCTGCATGGACCTGTTCCCATGGGGCTGTCCCCTAGGTGAGAGCAGCCTGCCGCATCCCTGTGCCAGGCCCATCTCCCATGTAAATTAATAAGTTGGTGCCGTGGCTTTTAAATCAGCCCCTCGGGGTCTGGAGAAACCTGAGTCGGTCCCCTGAGCCTGAGCAGTTCCGAGCAACTGAGACAAGCGTGGTTTTCCATCAGCAGCACTGAGGGCGCCTCTGAACTGTGGTTCTTGAGCAAGACTTAACCTCCACGGCGGCGGGGTGCGGCCCCCAGCTTGTCTTACTCTGCAACCATCAGGAACACTGAGTACTGGTTGTAGCTGCCATTTGGCAAATTAATAGACCAGATAATGTGTGCATAGGAAAATAGACTCCTGTTTTGAAGGGTTTTATGAAACTTCATTTATTCGGACTAATTAGGTTAGACCTGTCTGATTTAATGAATTATGGAATTTGTAAGTAAGAGTGTTCTCGCTCTCAGATACATTTAATACCTGAAACTGGTCCATCCAGTTACTGACTAATTGAATCCCAGCTTTTAAAAGTAGATGGGCAGGTTTGTACTTAATATATCAAATCATTGGCCTCAATAGATGCCAGTTTTTCTGACAGGTTTACTATTTGTAAACTAATGTGTCTTCTTAAGAAGCCAAACACTTTATTTTATTTATACAGTTCATTTGTGGAGGAAGTCACTTCTTTTCAGTTGATAGTTTAAGGATAAATTTGCACATAAGGTGATTTTTGTGGAGGCCAGATATTATTCAAGTATTTAAAAATTGTAATTAACATAGTCCTTATTAATAAGCTTATAAGTGTCTCTAGCGGCCCAGGAGTAGAGCCAGCGGCCCCTCTGAGTCTCAGGGCTGTGAGGTACGGGCCAGATGTTAACAGGTTCACTGCAGGAGAGCAGGGTGCAACCATAATCACCTCAAAATGAATCTCGTGACTCCCTGAGGGGGGCCCAGAGCCCCAGAGGGTCACTGCCACAGGCCTGGCTGGCTCTCAACTCTTGGCCTCCCCTCTGAGCTGGGTCGCTCTGATTTTAGGTTCTGTGGTTTAGCTATATCTACATAAAGACTTACATAACTTACATAAATGTAAATGGATCCCTAGAAGCAAAAATCCATAATTTTAGTATACTGGAATAATTTTTATGTATAACTGAGCTGTCAAAGGTAAGAAATTGAAATTAAAAATATTTAAGATTCTATGAAAGCCAGTTTTTTTGTCTGAGCAATTAAAAAACTGGACTGGAAATGGGAAGCCTTAGTTTTGCATTCTAACTTTCATCAATAATCATTAATTTGATTAGAGAAATAACTTGAACTCTCATTTCTAAGAAACAAAACCCCAAACAACTATATATAATATTATGGAACATTTTAGAATCTGATCTTCCAGAGTTGAGGTTTTCCCTAATTAGATTAGACCGTCCATCTGTATATTCAGCCTCAGTACAGAGAGAAATCTGATGGCCAGTGGTGTTGTTTTCATAGAAGCAGTAATCCTGTGTCAGTGCAAACTGAAAATGATTGCCAAACATTTGAAGTAATAATACATAGCTTTATCTTTAGTAATTTCATGTTACTAATTTGTAACTGAGAATGCAATTTTAAATTCTACTCTTAATGATGAGAGTGGAATAAAGTGAAGAAAGAAAGCCCAATGTTTATCCAGATTTGAGTACAGCGGCCCATCAGCCTGGACCCAGAAGTGCAAACCTTCACCAGAGGAGAGACTAATTAAATTTTCATTTGATACATGTATAAAATAGTAACTTTGGGTACAGAGTGATTATAAACCCTCAAGATCTACCATTAATTAAAAATGTATATCAATTAAGGTACAGAATTGTCTTTTTTTCCCCTGTAACAATGCAGGTAATATTCATTTCTAAAGCAGGAAGATTTAAAAAAATCCTGAGTAAACAATATTATGTCTATAAAATAAGGAAAAACTCACTATATTCAGAACTCAGTATATGGCATGCCTTTTACACTCCATTTGTCTCTTTACAACTGATTTCTGGAATAGTACTTCCTGCAAAGCTTTTAAAAAGCTGATCCAACCACCACCCTGAGTTCTCGCTACAGAGATCATAAAATAAAATTTTATTTGAAAATCATTATTTAGAATTCTGACTAATGATAGAGAAAAATGATGATGGTGATGATGAGTCAAACAGGGGAAAACTGAGCAATTTACTAGTCCATAAAGTGGTGCCTTTGTCCCTAATAAAGGTCATGGTATCATTTGGCAAATTATGTGAATTGTTAAATTGCAAAAGTGGGGTGAAAAACTCGTGTCTGATTATAGGAAACCAGGAGGGCTTAGATGGAAAGAACCTTCAGCATTGGATTTCAGTATTCTTATATTTTTCTGTTTTTTAAAAAAATACGTTCTTATTGTGGTAAAAAAAAAAAAACCGTTAAATTTTCCATTTTAGCCATTCTAGATGTACACCTGAAAGGCGTTAATTACATTCACTGCCTATTTTAAATATTTTTTTATCACTCCAAACAGAAACTCTATACCCATTGGGCAAAATAACCAACACACACCCCACCCCACCCCCGGCCAGCCCCCGGTGACCTCGAATCTACTTTCTGTCTCTATGAACTTGCCTAGTCTAGATATTTTTACTGTTCTCACATTTTATTTTAACCTTGTTTCTTGACTAAGTTTGTGTTTTAATTTATAACTGTTGTAAACTAGGGTGATAAGAATAATGAACAGGGCAGCCTCTCAGAAACCCCACCAAGTGGTAAGGTTTTCCTTTCTCCCCCTCACCTCCCCGTCCCTGGAGACATCTGGCTTGACTGGGTGCTCGGGGTACACTCCCAGCCTAGGAGGTTCAGGAAGAACCCAGAGTAGTCCGAGCACCTCCTGCTTTGTGGGGAGAGAAGGGCTGGTGGCCAGGAGCCTGGCTGGCTTCTGGGGACAGACCACCCTGGGCTCACCGCAGAGGTCTGATGCGGTTTGGACTCTCTGAGTATCAGGTCTCCCCCACAGTAAGCTGAGACTAGTTTCTTCAAGGCTGTTCCAGACCGGTGTGCCGCCTGTGAAGTGACCACTAGCATTTCAGAGCTGTGTCCTAAGGACTGGGTTACAATGATGTACGGGTCACCAGAATATACCAGGGCTTCTACCCTAAACAAGTGCCCGCTGGGGCGATTGTGTCAGGAGACCAGAATCACTCTGAGAACGTGCTCCCGTGGCGGTGACTGAAGGAAGCAACCCCCCTCTGCAACTCTGGCATGGCTAGTGGTCTCTGAGAGCCATTTCTTTTTTTCTATAAATTTATTTATTTATTTATTTATTTTTGGCTGTGTTGGGTCTCTGTCGCTGCACACGGGCTTTCTCTAGTTGCGGCGAGCGGGGGCTACTCTTTGTTGTGGTGCGCAGGCTTCTCATTGCGGTGCCTTCTCTTGTTGCGGAGCATGGGTTCTAGGCGCATGGGCTTCAGTAGTTGTGGCTCGCAGGCTCTAGTAGTTGTGGCACAGAGGCTTCAGTAGTTGTGGCTCGCGGGCTCTAGTAGTTGTGGCTCGCGGGCTTCAGTAGTTGTGGCTCACAGGCTTAGTCGCTCCGTGGCATGTGGGATCTTCCCGGACCAGGGCTCGAACCCGTGTCCCCTGCACTGCCGGGTGGATTCTTAACCACTGCGCCTCCAGGGAAGCCCCTGAGAGCCGTTTTTGAAGGCAGGGTAGTACTTGGAGGGAAGCGGTTGCCCTGGGGGTGGGGGTGGGGTAGCAGCTTGGATGGTGGATCCCCAGGAGCAGCTTCCCTGAGCCGTGGTGCCTTGTGATTCCATCCGATCTACTCTTTCCTTCCTTCCTCCATTCGTCACCTATTTACTGAGTGCCTGCTGAGCTTCTGCACCTTGCCAGGTACTGGTAAACTGGCACGACTCCTCACAGAGCTCGCAGTTTCTTTATGGGACAAGGAAAAAGGCCATTAAACAAGGAAACAAATGGGGCTTCGTCTGGCTTCGCTGTCCATCCTCTAGTTTCTACCATGAAAAGCAGCACTGACCCCCTAAGGTGGTGAAATTTAAAATCTCATTCACTTAGAAAATTTTCTGGCCACTCTCAGACCTAGATATAAATTTTGGTTCTGTGAAGAAGCCTCTCTATGTTCATTCATAAAAGTTTCTGTTTTCAGTTGACTAAAAATTGCTCTAATTCCACTAAATAAGTGAATTATAGGCACTAGTATCCCCACGGAGAAGGGACGGTTAAATTCTTCGATGTGTGTCATTTTATTCTTTTCAAGATCCTAGGTGCATCAAAAAAAAGAAAAGATCCTTTTGGTTATTAATTTCTAAAGTTACGTCGTCATATTTGTTAAGATGTTTTTAGCAAACTTCTTTTTATATTAAAGCAGGAGCTGCCTCTAGCAAGAAGACTTCCTCTGGGGCGCCAGCACACCTGGTTCCACCCCCAAGGCGCTTGGCGAAACTGCAAGCAGGTGGCCAGATAACAGGGCGTCTCTCTGGAATGCAGATTCCTGCAAAGGTCCCTGAAAATCAGAGCCTAGCTCCCTGCCAGAACCAGGAGCTGACTCAGGAGGGAGCAACCCATCAGAAAGAGCTTTCTCCCAATAGCCAGGTCGGCGCTGTGCCTCCGCCGCAGCCCAGCTCACCAGCGCTTGGTATTCCCCAGCAGGCGCAAGACTTATCCCCAGACTGGAAGGAAGGGGACGCTCAACAATCAGATCTTTCTTCAAAAACAGGAACCACAAATCTCCCTGAGAATGAGGCCCAGACATCTGAGGTGAAAGCAGGTGAAGGGGGGCAGTCTGCCATCACTCCTTCCCAAGGGTCTTCTCAGCACCCTGACCCACCATCAGCCCACCGCCCTCAGCTGGACCAGGATGAAGAATCAGGGGAGGCCAAGGTAACCCCCACTGGCCCTCTCCGCTCTGAACTTCCACAGGGATCTGACCCCACATCCCTTAGCCCCCAGAGAACCCAGGATGAGGAAACTGGGTCAGCCAGTCTCCCACCCAGCAGTTCCCATCATGATCCCCCAAGAGATCCTTCTGGTCCCGACGAGGCCAAGAAGCTTGGACCACCTCTGGGAGATTCTCAGCAACCTCTGGAGGAGGGAATCCCTAAAGCAGAAGTTGTTCGGGTTGACGCTCCTTACCCAGAATTGCCACATCCCCAGGACTCAGCCAGTACCACACAGACCCAGGACAGGGAAGACCCGGTGGTTTTGCCTCCCAGAAGCCGACTGGCTCCCACCAGGCTGCCCCAGCCCCGCGTCCTCGCTCCTCTCCAGAGTCGGAGGCGCACACCCGAACTGCCCTCACCCAGCAGACAGGAGGCTCTCGGAACAGCCTCAGATCAGACTATGACTCCCTCTCCCAGGCCCCCGCTAGCTCAGGAAGGAGACCCCAGTAAACTCCCTCCCACCAGCAGCCCCCATTCCAAACAGCCACACAACCTGAGCCCCCATCCGGGCCACAGTCCCCAGCAAGTCCAGGAAGAGAGAGTCAGGGAGGTGAAGCTCCCCCTTATCAGCCCCCCGGTGCAGGAGCTGGTACCACGGGCCGCCCCCGATCCGCCCGAGGCAGGGGGGGTTCAGGTAATCAAGCTCCCTCGAATTCCCGCTCCCTTCTCAGAACAGCTGCCTCAGAACACAGGGGCCGCTCATGATTTGAGGCCTGCAAAGGAGAGAGGCAAGCTCCCAAGGCAGGCCGCTCCTCCAGCAAAAGGATCCCAGATGTACAGGCCTTGCCCCCAAACCAAGAGCCAGTACAGCAGACAGGAGCTAGGAAAAAAAAAAAAAAACCCTATCCACAGAGACCGCTAAAGGGCCCTCACAGCTGAGAAGGGCGCCACCTGGAGGCCACGAGGCGTCCTTGCAGCCAGAATCCCAGAGTAAGCTGACTCCCCCAGAGGCCCCCAGCCACCCTAACCGCAGCCCTCCTCGGAGCCCTCAGGGGAACTGGAGAGGAAAAGTCCATACACCAGCCATTCCTGAACCATCCCACGCTGAACCATTGCCTAAAGATGCCCAGATACGGGAAGAGAAAAGGGGAAAAGGACATTATTCCAGAAGAAAGGCCCATGCCAACCTCCTCGCAAATGACCTGGTTCAGAAAGTAGCCATGTTCAAGAAAGGACCATCTTTGAAAAGAGAGAATTCTGGAGGATTATCTCAAGAAAATACAGCTACCCTCAGCGGTGATCAGCCAACTCCAGGGGGTCATCCCCCACAAAGGAGACCTCTGCAGAGTCAGCACCGGATGCTTCTGCTGCCAGAGAGCAAACAAGGCGGAAAAAAAGAGGTTCATAGAAGGGGAAGGTCTCAGAAGGGAGAGGCTGCTTCGGGTGCCCCAGAGCGGCATGATGTGGACCCCGCCCAGCAGCCTGACAAAGAGACTCAAGCCCATCAGGGGACAAGTCAGACCAGAGAGAGCTCTGTCCAAAGGGACAGTGCTTCCAGGCAGCAAGCCAAAGGGAGAGGCACCCGGAAACACAGGGGAGCACCAGGGGACAATAGCCGGGCCGCACCCCAGAATCAGGCGTCTGCTGGGGAACAGGGCAGCTGGAAGGGAAGGCTGTGAGCTCGGGGCAGTCAGAGCACCAAGGTGTAAGCCGTCCCGGGGCCACCAGGTCATGAACGTCTGCGCCCCCTAAAGCAGTGCCATCCAGAATGGAGAGCTATGGCCAGGGCGCTATGGTCTGTACACTGGCTTCCCTCTGCAACCCCTAGTCAGCATAGATGGGAGGCCCGCCGTTGGATCATTAGAAGGCAGTTAACCTTTGCACATGTGTGCCTCTTTTGTGGCTCGCCCTCGCAGCCTGGAAGAGCAGCCCTGTGGTGGGGTACACCAGCAAGCGGTACCCCTCCTCCAGCAGAGAGAGCTGGTCTGAAAGTTTGGTGCCAGCAAGGAGGCTTTGTGTCCAGACTTGGACAAGTTCCAACATGACTTCAGGCTCTGGCTGAAGCAGTGCTGAATTGCCATTAAGCTTTCTTTTATTCATTAGGAAAATTCACTTTTAGATTAGAAAATTCTCTCATGCTTCTTGCGTTATCGAGGGGTCCAGAAGCAAAAAGAACTCTGAGAAAGGAATCCTTTCTGGGTCTTGGTCTCTGGGTTTCTGGGTCTTGGTCTCTCCCACAAACATTCCAAACCCACAGTTAATTTGTGGGAAGAGGACAGGTTTTTTACACCCATGACAAGTGATCGAGGGCTTCCGATTTGCGTTGGCTTATACTGCCTGAAACTTACTTTGTTTGAAATGGACACCTTCCTTCTCTCTTTGAACGGGAACCTCATGTAAATTAGCTCATGCCTTCGTTATGCCAAACCAGCTGGTTAAAAGAATTAGTAGGGAGAACACTGAGGCGAATCCGTTTTTTATTTATCTATTCATACCATCAGGATTCTTTTGCTGGCAAGTGACGGGAATCCAACCTGAGCCAGCTTACGTGAATCTTTTAGAAGGGAGGGGAGTATGTCACACAACCAAACTCTGGGGAGGGCAGAGGGGCAGCAGAACCTCGGAGAGATTGGGGACCATCTCTGAACATAACCAGAACTGTCATCATCTCCAGTATTTTCGTCATCTCCTGGACCCTTGTCATCTCCAGGACTCTTAGCATTTCTCATCTCTGTTTTTTTCTCCGTGCTGGCTTCATCTCTGTGATATAAATGACTATATATCAGTTTCTGCACATGGCAGGGAATATGACCATCAGTAGCTCTTAAATTTTACATTTGGTTTTACATCTGGCACCTCCCACTACCAGAAAGGGATTAACTCACATGCTCCTTGGTCCTAAGATTTATAAAATTATATTCAGGGAAAGACTCTGATTGGCCCAGCGTGGGTCAGATGCTCATTCCGCAGCCAGTTTACTCTGGCTGGGGACAGGGCACATTTAGATATACTCATTGGGTTCAATCCTGTGAACCCTAGCATGCACATACAAGAGAATAACCGTAAGCAAAGCAACCAGTTTAATATTCGACTCTTAAGAATTTACAAGATATTTATTGAGTACTTACTATGTGTACATGTTAAGCTGTGTTTGGCATCCTGTATTTTAAAAATGTAACTGACGACTACATGCCTGTATAAATGTGTCTTATCTTACACAAAGAGCATGTGTCCACGAAAATTGTGTGTATGTCAAGTGTTATTTCAAGTGCAGTAGAGGAAATTGATATTTTTACAATCCAGGATGCAGGACTCTTCTTGTATAATGAAGAGCCTATGTTATACTAATAATTACCCTCTGATTTATCTGGTTTGTCCACAATGAAATGAATAAGGTGAATTTTTTAACATCTCATAACTTATTTTTCTTAAGTTAGTTCAAGTCCCCCAACAAGCACTGATTGAGTACTTCATATATGCCAGACACTGTGATAGTTTCTACATAGAGTAAGATGGTGAGGACACTTCAAGGAGCTCTCTCTCTTATCAAGGGAGACGGATAGGAGGGTTCGTTACAACACTGTGTGATCAGGGCAGCTGGAGGCCCCACAGCATGCGAGGATAGGTTTAGCATCAAACGGAGAAGGAAACTCATTTATTAACTTTTCCAGAAAGTCCTAAGAATACTAAGAAAGGACACTGAATTCAGGCTGGGATGTGAGAACTGGATCAGAAAACACTTCCAAGAGGAAGTCCTCCTTTCAACCAGGTCCTCAAGGTTGCAGAGCAGTCAGCAGACTGATGGGAGAGAAGGGAAGGTCTCAGAAGAGGGAACAGCATATGCCTAAGCGTGGAGGGAAGAGCGGGCGTAGCATCTTCTGGACTGAAACGTCAGGAGAGCTATAGTTGTACGCAGCTCCAAAGGGCACATTGTGCTGCGCTAATGAGATTGGAAACTTGATCTTCTGACAATGGGGAGCCATTGAATGGTGAAATTTTTTTTTGTCTTAGAGGTATCTGTTTCGAGTCAGCATAGAGGATCACTTTAAGGAGGGCAATTTAGATGGCAGGAGGAATGCTGGGAAGCCATTGCATTAGTCCTGACAGGATGGTGAGGGACTGAAATAAGGCATTGTGGCAGGAAGGGGCAGATTCAAGATATTTGGACTGGGTGTAGGGGGAGTGCAGACTGAAAGAGAAGAGGAAAATCAGGATACCTACCCACTTTTATGACTTGTGTATGGGGCATTTTAGAGGCACTAGTACCTCACTTAGGTGAAAAACTTTAGAAATTTCCTTGGTCTCCTTCTCGGGCAGCTATTTCTGAAGCTCCTTAAGGCATTTGGGGCTACATTTTCATTAGGGTTCTAATGCATAGTGAGATGCCAAATTTCCCTTCTTTTGACTTGGAAGAAGTTCTAGCGCCCTTCCCTGGGGTCCATGATGGTGTCAGGGTCGTGTTTGTGTTTTGGTCGTATAAACATCTCAGATTCAGTGCAGCTAGACATTTTGTTTGTTGTTCAAGGAAAGGAATAGAAAAGATTACCAGCTCCTCCCTTGGTGAGAGGTTTTTAACAGCTATTATTGATTTCCTCGGTATAAGGGGAACTTGTGCTTTTTAATTGTAGAATATAAATATTTAAAAATTGTCATTTTCCATCTACATTTACAAACAAAGTTCATATCACTTTCATATGCTATGTTCCTCAGCAAAGTGATCTTTATGGGAAAAAAAAAAAAGAACGCTGGGGACTTTATAGTCATTCTGTTAGCTAATACAATCTTCAGCGTTTCAAAAGAAGTCTGGCATTTAGTATTCAAATCAACAGAGAGGATACCTCCACTGGGTGCAAGAGTCTTCTTCAAATATTTAAGGAGCTAAATCAATTCTTTTCAACCTCAAAAGATAATTGGACAAAGGGTAATTTGGTAGTAATTTACAAAAGGGGAAATAAAAATGGCCAAAAAATACGTCAAAAAGTATTTAAGTTTCACTATCACTGTAAATCAAAACAGAATAGACTTTTTTGGGTACCAAAGTGGCAAAGATGGAAAACAAATGCCTATTCTTGGTGAGGCTGAGGGTCAACGCACTTTCTCTGTCATCATTGAGAAGGTAAATGGGCACAACTTTTCTGGGGACAGCTTAACAGTACCTGTCAAAGCCTTCAAATATTGCATGTCTTTAACCTAGCAGTTCTAATCCAAGAATTATAAGGAAATAAGCTATGTACAAGGGTGTTCATATTAATGTCTTTGTAATAAAACCTGGAAATAATTAAGCCAGCTAATGGGATTTCAAAAATAAGTTATGGGCCAAAAGTTCTGGTTCAGCTGTATGTTGCCATTATAATCATGTTGTAGAATTTTGGAAGAGGAAAATATTTGTTACTTATTAAGAAGAAAGCAGGTTAAGGAGGTACAGCTAGTATGGTTCCAGTTGTCAGCTCTGGGTTGTTAGATTATGGGTAATCTTTATTTTCTCTTTTATGCTTTTTAGTATTTTGTAAATTTTCTACAACAGGCCTGTGTTTATTCAGAAAAAGTTATATAGAAGTAAATTCCCACACATGAAAAGCTGTCCTGTGAAAGCAGCACCCTAATATTCTATTTTGATTTGGCTTAATGAGAACTTTCTAGGAGTCAGAGTCATGTACAGAGGAGCAGATTGGCTCTCTCCATAAATTAGATGCTCTGTGATGGGAATCTCACAGAAAGTCTCCTTAGGTTGGGTGATTAGTTGGACTGGCTGAAATTTAAGGTTCCTTTTATAATCTGTGATCTGTTCACTACAACTAGCTCTACTGGCTGGCTCTGAAGAACCCAGCAGCCTAATTTATTAAATAGAGAGCCTAGTACTAGAAAATTGCAGAGTTAGTACTCATTAGATCAGTGGCTTTCAAACTTTCTAGTCCAAAACCCGTAACTAGGGATACAGCTCATAATATCATGACCTACACACAGACCTACACGCATAGGAAACAAAGGTATAATGAAATACCTTCACTGTGCTGATAAACTCTGATACTCTCTATTCTATTCAATCCTAATTCTTTAACACGCTGGTCATGACCTATTAAATTGATTTCACAATTTAGTCTGCAGCCTGCAGTTTTTGAAAAACCCTGTACTGAGTGCTCTGGAGCTTTGCTATAGTTCTGTTCTTAGAGGTCTACTGACCAGATACTACCCTGCTCAGGTTGCCTTCAAGTGAGGTGGGATGGATTGGCATGATTTATACTGAATTATTTTCTGTGACAATAGAAGGATTCAGTGTATTAGCAGTTATGCTCTTTGTCAGTGATAGGACTCTGGATAAGGTATATTGAAATTTTTTATGCACAGTATAAAGTTCTTATGTAAAGCTAAAAAAACCAATCTTGATCGATAGTGTTTTAAGCACTAAGTCCTTAGCTGGTTCCCTTTCCTTTTGTTCCACAACAACACTGAAAATCACCTCATTACTATAAAGCTTCCTCCAAATCACAGTCTGTCCATAAATGAATTTAAAGACATTATTCTAGAAATCACATTTCTTTACTGACCAGGCATTCAGAAAAGAGAATAAGAAGAGACTATTTCTTTGTGTTGATGATAAATAATGTTAGACCACCAAATCTTTCATCTCAAAGGTGATGATGAGAGAACAGTCCTGATTAGCAAAAGCTGGAGACCTTTTTTAAAAAGTTTGTAACTTTAGAAATTCATGATTTCAGATAACACTGAGTCAAAATTATCATTGGAAATTCCAGTTCCAGTACAATCTAGCTGTGTGACCTTGAGCAGTTTACAAAGGTCTCATGTACTATAAAATGGAGATAATAGTAGTACCTGCCTCAAGATTATTGTGAGGATTAAATGAGTTAATATATTGAAAAACACCCAGAACAATGTCTGGCACATAGTAAGTACTTATATGAGTGTTTGTTAGCATTAACATGTAAGCAGTAAAAAAAGTTTTTTAAATAGCATTTTATCCTTTTTTTTTTTTCAAGATTTTTGTTTGTTTGTTGTTGATGTGGACCATTTTTAAAGTCTTTATTGAATTTGTTACAACATTGCTTCTGCTTTATGTCTTCGTTCCTTGGCCACAAGGCGTGTGGGATCTCAGCTCCTTGACCAGGAATCAAACCCGCACACCCCGCTGCTTTGGAAGGCGAAGTCCTAACCACTGGATGGCCAGGGAAGTCCCAGTAGCATTTTATCCTTAATTGGAAAGGACAACATAGTTCAAACTGGGTGGAAATATTTGGCAAATGGTGTGGTCTTCTCTGAAAATCCTTTAAAAATTTTGACAACCTTAATTGAATAAAGGGCCTTAAACAGAATTAGGATTATATTGGAAAGAAATTGCAGTTCAGGAAAATGTTACTGAGATCAAGAGATTCTTTCACGCACGTTCACAGGTAGTATTGCCACTTGGAGAATTGAGTGAGGAGACATCAGTTCCGAGGTGATTATGAAATTGACATGTGATACACATGGAAGAGACTTGTAATAGCACCTAGAACATAGTATGCTCAGTAAGTGTTATCTATTATTTTTATTGTTATTATGTCATTGATAATACCAAAGGCATTTACATTCTGTGTTTCATCTTGGTTAAATGGTAAATGCCATCAAGTTACTTGACTCAGGAATAAACTACCAGATAGCTGGCATTTTGTTTTCTTTTTGTGGTAGGTTGAAACAGAGACTGGCTTCTACATGCTACCAGATCTAAAGACCCTTGGTTTCCAAGGACATAGATAGCAAAGGGAAGAAAGACAAAAAATGTCTGTGCTTGAGAAGTGACCAATGAAACAACATCTTTGAAAATGTTGTTCTTGAAGGATGAGCTCTTGCAAACGAAAACTACACTTAGCAGAGGTGGGGCTGTAGGGTTGGGTGGAAGTCACATCAGAAATTTAGTTATCAAATGTACTGCTCAAAGGAGAGGAAGGCTTTAGTTTGTGTTCTAGCTCCTTGAAGGTTTCTGTCCTATTTCTGTCAGCCATAGCTACCCTTTCCTTCTCCTCTCCTTACCCCAAATTCTGTACACATACAGATCTTATGCATCAAGTTTCCACTCTTGAAATTTATCTGTCCTACATCCTCTCTCCTTCAAAGTGTCAGTTAACTACTTCATGATAAACTCATTCATTTGAAAAAACCCCTGAAATTCAGGGTACTATTGTTATATGTTTTATTTAGGACATCCTCCATACAGAGTCCAAATATTTAACCCATTAGTTCAGCTCTACTGAAGACATTTCAAAGTATGAAGTTCAATGGAAAAAAGCATTCTTTTTGTACCTCATTCTTTCTGTGTGAGAAGGCACATTCACATGCTTCCTTTGTCCTGATGTAGAATCTGTTCTCTGTTTAAATAGCTGATTATTCCTTTGATCGGACACTCAAGAATATAGCACTTTACTGTTAGAATAGTTCAGTATGTGCATTCATTTTATCATGTATAGCATGAACATTATTACTATATGATAGCTTTCTACTATAAAAGCTTATTTTGCTATGGAAAATTATTATGGATATTATGTGAAATGATTATTTTTCTAGTTGCCATTATTCCTTTCTCAGAAGCACAGATAGTCAAGACTTATAAGATTTAATTCTGTCCTGGAAAAAATGGCTTCTTTTGGCACCTTCAGTTTTGTGATAATACTTTCTAATGAATTGAGCGTTTCCCTTACTGCGAATTATGTAACTATCCTATTAAAAATAAATAAATATTTAAAATTGTGTAGCAGATTATTATGCTTTAATTTGCTTTTTATGGTTACATATTTCCGCATTGAGACTTTTACAGGGATTTTTATAGCAATTTACATTTTATATATGTATATGTATTTAACCATGGTAGTATAAATTACTCTTGCTAATTAAAAAAAACCACACTACTACCAAAATAAACATGTTTTTTAAGCCCCATTTGAGTGGGGAAAAGTGAATGATTCTGACTATCTGAGAACTTTTGTATGAAAATTAAAGCCTACTTCCAAGTCATACATTTCCAAGTGTTTTCAAAGAGAGACAAACGCTGGTGCTGGTTTTTTTTTTTTTTTTGGCAAAGTTTTATTTAAATATTAATTTGGTCTCATGTTTTTAGACAGGAGACTGACTTAGTTGCTTTGCTATACAAGTAATCTTACTGCTGTAGAAAAATTGGTTATCAAAATAGGAATTTTTGTTTTTCAAAATATGTACAATCTGACCCCCAAATTCTAATCTTATTACTAGTTATTGAAATGGCTGTGTGTCTATAATATCAGATCATCAGCATCTTTTGTTTTCTCCTTTCTTTTTTGCAGTAAAGGGCCCTATATAGTCTGTGTCATAATGTGTTATGAAATATACACAAATGTTTTATCTTAGGTGCATGGCTTCTACTGCATTTGTTATTTTGGTTGGATTCTGTGGTTATTCTTTTAAAATGTTTTATACGAATATTATTTTAATTCACTTGACTGCAAAGGGATATAATTCTAAACAAAAGGTCTAAGTTATTTTGAATTAATTTGAGATGTAGTTCTGGTTGTTCCAGATATTTCATTTATATTTTCTTACATTTGGTAATGATACCAATCCATAAAATAACTTGAAAGTCTGTCAAACATCATTAAATTCACTTACGCTTCACTGTAGGTGTTTAAGTAAATGTAACTAGCTTATATACTGAAGAACTTGGTAATTTTTGTGGACTGTACGGTAACATATATATAATTTAATGTTGCCTCAAGGTTGACTTTTAGATACTTCGAATAAGATCACTTTAAGAAACTTCGTTGCAGGGTATTATAACACTGGTAATTGTGTTTTTTTTTTAATTGAGAAGATCTCTTGTTCATTAATGTACTAAGACATTTGAAACTATATTAAGAACTGTATGAAACTCTTTATTATAGGAGTCCGAGTCCCTAAAGTGGTAGCATTACAATGTAGTTTAATAGTAATCTAAACACATTATTTTTACCCAAATTGTTTTGTTGCTAAGAAACCATTAAGACATTAAACTGTTGAATTACAGCTGCATTGTATCATCAGATAGAACTTGGTTTGTTTACATCATAGTACATTTGGCTTACGTCTGAGAAAGCTGGAAGAAGGAAACCTGACACAAATATATACTATATTTTAAATAAGCTTTTATATAGAGAGAGGGTCATTTGTATGGAAATTATATAAATATAGCTTCTATTTCTTTAAATTTCATCTTTTTTTTCAAATTCATCTGGTGTTTTTCACAATGCTCTGTTCTTAGAGTCCCATCAAGAGGACAAGTGTTTTGGTTTTGTTTGTTTGTTTGTTTTTTAATGAGCATAAGATTCAGCCCTTCCATTTCTTTTTTGGTTGTTCGTTTGTTTGCCTTGTTTCAGCCATGCTGAATTCTTTACTGTAATTCAGTTGTGTTAAGCATGCTTCTGGGTCTTTATACCAAGCCGCTCTCTCTGCTTGATAAGCTTTTGCCCCAGATATTTGAATGCCTTCCTTCTTTATGACTTTAGATCACTGTGCAGATGTCACCATCTTAGGGAGGACTTCCTTTGACCATCATGCTGTCTCTCTCTCTGTCTCCTTATCTGCCTGCCTGGTCCTTCATCGCACTTAATCACTACTACCTGACATTATCTGGTGTTATTGTCTGTCTCCAACATTAGAATGTAAGTCCCACAGGTCAAGGACATTTTATTTACTGCTTTATCCCAACACCCAGAGTGCTGTCTGGCACATAGTAGGTGCTCAACCAATACGGGTTGAATGGCTTTTCCATTATGAAGATTTAGCAGAGTATGTTTCCACATAGTAATTGTGTCCTGTTATCTCTGTGATTGTTATGAACATAATTACTTCAATGTTCCTTTCCAGAATGCTGTATCACCTGGAATTCCTTGACTGTGGATTTGCCCATTTGTTGCATCTTCTGAGTCTCTCCCCCTCTCTCAAGACTGGTGCTGGTTTGTGGAGCTTTAGGCTTCCCTACCATGGTTCAATACTTTTACTTGTCTGCAACACCTTTTACCTACTTTTTTTTTTTTTAATTTATTTGTTTATGACTGTGCTGGGTCTTCGTTGCTGCATGCAGTCTTTCTCTAGTTACGGCAAGCGGGGGCTACTCTTTGTTGAGGTGCACGGGCTTCTCATTGCGGTGGCTTCTCTTGTTGCGGAGCACAGGCTCTAGGTGCGTGGGCTTCAGTAGTTGCAGCACACGGGCTCAGTAGTCGTGGCACACAGGCCCTAGAGCATGTGGGCTTCAGTAGTTGCGGTGCATGGGTTCAGTAATTGTGGTGCGCAGGCTCTAGAGTGTGCAGGCTTCAGAAGTCGTGGTGCGCGGGCTCAGTAGTTGTGGCACGCAAGCTCTAGAGTGCGCGGGCTTCAGTAGTTGTGGTGCACAGGCTCAGTAGTTGCAGCTTGCAGGCTCTAGAGCATGCAGGCTTCAGTAGTTGTGGCGCATGGGCTTAGTTGCTCCGCAGCATGTGGGATCTTCCCGAACCAGGGATTGAACCCATGTCCCCTGCAATGGCAGGTGGATTCTTACCCACTGGACCACTAGGGAAGTCCAGCTTTTACCTTCTTTTTGTCAGCTGGGGATTGCCACACAATTTGGTAGGAGTTCAATTTCAGATTCCATACCAGCACACAGCCCAGGAGTAGAGGTCTGATTTCCCACAGGTGTCTCCACCCTCAGTCCAGGTGAGACTGTGCCCAGGCTAAGTCCTGAGGTCTGTGGGTTGAGATTTCCAGACACTCCCTTTCCAACTTCTTGCCTAATAGCCCAGGTCTCGTACATTAAGCACACAGGGACTGGCCTCGCCTCTCAATCCAGAAACCTCAGCCACTGAGGCACTCTCTGACCTCTTGGCATCAATTTCCACTCCTCTGACTTGGAATCTTCACTTCACTTCCAGCACCTGGAAATTTTTCTTGCTTGCTTTCAGTTTTGCTATGTGATAAAAACAAATTTCTGTTATATATTATCCACTATTTATTTTGTCTTGGGTGGGGATAGCTTCCCACATCTGTTCAGTCAGCCATATTGGCTAGCGTACATGTGGAGATTATTTATTTTGGCATCTTTATAGCAATACTGAAAGCGTTGATGTTCCTAATAAATCCAAAGGTATGTACACCTGGGCCCACTATACATGAGCAGTGATAGAAATTTAGATTCTTTATATTCTAGGCCTCTGGACATTCTGATGTTTTGCAGGGAACATTAGACAGTATTTATGTGTAAATTCTGTTAAATAGTGACCTCATCATCCACTCCATTCTTTTAAAAAGTTTTTTCTTAGTGTTGCATCATGATGATGATGATGATTTTAGGACAATTTTGTCAAATGGAAAGTAATTATAAAGGGGACTTTTCACTTAAGTATCTGTAAACCATTGTTTTTGTCAAGTTTTACTTCCTTTAATTCATAAGTCTGTATTATTTGAACACTAAGGGTACTCCCAGGACATGTCTACTAGGTGCTGCAGGCTGACTTTATAATTTTCAATAATAATTGTTATTTTTATCGTGTTCTGAGACATAAATTTTTAGTTATCTTACTTTCAAGTTGAAATGCACAGACTTTAAGTATACACTTTGTTGTGTTTGGGCAAATCCAGATATAAAACATTCTCTTACTTCAGAAAGTTGCTTTATCCAATTTTATGCCTTTTATTTTAAACTTTACTTTTTTCCCTAGCAGATATTAAGAAACCTCAGCTGAAACCTGAAAAGACTTCTAAGAAGTTTAGAGCTTCGAGTGAGTTTGAGTCCCTGGATTTTGCAGACAGAAACTACTTTGTGAAATTATGGGCCAAACTTTCAGGCAAAAACATGCCAGCGGTAAGAAGGGATAGAGGGGTGAGGGAAGCTGTAACTGGGCATTACAAAAGTCAGACAAAAAGGGCATTGGATATTTCAAGACTAATAAGTTTCACCAAAACTGTCCTCTGACTGGTGTCAGCTGAAGACAAGTGTTTTACCCCTCTTTCTACACCTCTAAGAATAGGCATGGGTTCTAAAAACAGGATATACAGTGTAGATTTTTTTGAGTACCTTTCCCCCAGGCTCCTAGTGGAAGTTCTGACACTCAGTTCTCCTATTTAACAAGCATAGAAAAGAACTACATAGAATTAATGCTGTAGAATATGTATTTCAAGGGAAAACTTGCTTTACTGTTGGGATATAATTTTGAGTATTCTTGTGCTGAGGCTTCAAAGTGAGTCCACTCAAAGAATCCATGTCTTATAACCTTGCAGTACTTAGACCCATCCTATGACGTATTTCAGATCCCGTTCTTTGAGAACTCAGAGAAGTCAGGATATGCGGAAGTTGGCCCTACCTCCATATTAGGTCATGCTCTTTTCTGTTTGTGATGGTTTTTCTGTGATGGTCTGGGAATACAGAGACCTAAATCGTTGCCATTGGCCTCAGAAGCGACAGAACTTCCGATTTGGTTGTCAACTCCTTGGTCATGTTTCCCTAAGCCTTGCCTGTTCTAAGCAAATAATCACATTGTCTTCTAAAGTCAGAACCATAGGCAGTGGTCACAAGAATCAGACTGGTTACTTCAGATGAAAAGTCTAGGGCCGTGGTGTACATGAGCATAGCTATACATTCTGCTCTGATTAAGTCATAAGAATGGGATGTGTGAAGTACAAGGAACAGATACCCATTAAAGTCAGCTTAAGTAAGAGGTAGTTCCATTATTAAAAAAAATATGATGAGTGGATTCACAGTTCATCGTGAGCAGGGATGAAGTACAGATCTCACAGGAACCAGATTGGAAAGTGCATCCCAAAGGCATCAAGTTCCTCTCATCTCTGCTTCTATTTTTCCCATGCTCTGTTGTCCTCTCTCTCCTGGCTGGCCTCCTACACTCACTCAGCTTCCCTCCCACATAATTTGAACTCATTTGCACACGTGCCAGCCCTGACTCACCATGGCTCTCTGCCTGTGGCTCTATGCCCACAATTCCTGGCCACTTCTCTCTGTCTCTTTAATTCATACTGTGGAAGGCAAAACAATCTAATTGGCACAGCTGGACTTTTTAAGCCATACCACACAGATCAAATTAAACTGCTTGTCCTGTCACCTGTGGCAGGGCAAAAGGCAGGGCCACTTGATACAGATTCTGGCTTCTTAGAAGCAGCAGGGGATGGGTGCACTCTAAACATCTAAAAATAATATAAATTTGTATCATGATACTGGAGTACAGGAAATGTCCTATTTATTTATCCAAAATAAATTAAATCTGGAATTGTTCCCACCTACCAGGATCTGTGGGAAATCAAACATCAATCATTAGGAATGGGAATCACTCCCATTCTTTGGATTAAGTTCAAGAATCCTGAGGTTTATGTCATCCTAGAAACTTAAGGAAGGGCCTCTGGTCTCCAGACTATCATGATTACCATGGGGATGTTCCTTGTCTGAAACCCTGAGTTTCTTTCTGAGCCAGGGGCTCTGGTATTCTCCAGATCCTTTCATGCTCGTATGTTCACCCAGTGCCGACCCCCAAGATCTCGCCACACCCTGGGAGTGCACTCGACATGAGGAGCCCGTCAGCCTCTGTCCTTGCAGTCCTGGGAAACCCAGCTCTTTTCAAGTCAGTCTACCACTTCCTCTCTGCACCTGCTGTCCTGTACAGCTTTAGGCTTCTTGGAGCTTAGACTTTTCAAATATAAGGTCTTTTTTTAATCTCCCAGGACATGGCATATCCAGACTGTAAAAACTCCAGAGCACACATCCTTGGCCACCTTTATTCTTTAATGATAAGTCTGTGTCTTGACAACCAGAACCAGCTCATGTCCCAGTTAGACTGTCCTGCCGCACAACATCATACCGATGAGAAACACACCATTGAGTCACACCCTCTGCCTGTTAGTGGGTATCCATGATTTATTTAAATATGACAAATCTGAATATTACCTGTTAGAAAATATTCAGGCCTAATTAAAGATAGCTTTTCTTTTTTTTTTTTTTAAAGACTTTATTTTATGTGGACCATGTTTTTCAAAGTATTGAATTTGTTACAATATTGCTTCTGTTTTATGTTTTGGTTTTTTTGGCCACGAGGCATGTGGGATCTTAGCTCCCAAACCAGGGATTGAACCCACACTCCCTGCATTGGAAGGTGAAGTCTTAACCACTGGACCTCCAGGGAAGTCCCTAAAGATAGCTTTTCTCTGGTCAAGGGCACTCAGGTACCCAGGAGCAAGAACAGAGGAACAGATGAAAAACACACACACAACACACACACAGTGGGTTCTCAGCTGTAATTCATCTCCAACATCTCAATATAGAACTAATGAACAGTATACGGGAACTGGAGAGTGGAGGGTATGATAAAAAGGCAATGCGAGAGTAGAGGGGCCACCTTGGTGGCGGGAGGGGAGCAGGTATGTGGACCACGTGTTGTCAAAAATTCTCATGAAATTTTGACATGTCCAGTGTCACTCCTTACCTGTAGTCACCTCCCTGAGAAACTGTTCAGCCCCCATAATCCAGGGCATCTAGAGCCTAGTGTAGAAATCTACTGTGTCCTGTGTTAGAGGGTGGGCAGTTTCTCATCCATGATGGCAACAGTGCTCAAACCCCTTGCAGCCTGAGCTTCTGGTAATTTTGCCTGCCAGTACTGGTGGAGATATAATGTAACAGAGTAGATTCATAGAAAAGCAAATCAAATCGCCCAAGAACCAACAGATTCACCCCTCAAAAATTAGAGCAAAGGTAGTACTTAATTGCCACTGTCATATATATGGGGTGAACTTGCCTAAGATTATTTTTAGTACCTCATTTTCTTGTAAAGATTATCAATTCAATGCTATTTTGAAATTTTAAGTATTTATCAAATTTTAAGATATTTCGTAAGTTATTAACCTCTTGCCTAGCCATTATAATGCTGCAAAATGAGCAAAACCTTTTTAAGATCATCACCACAGAAGCTTTAACGAGATACTATGATTATATTGGAGGCCATAAATAGCCTTTATACGTCACTTATAATTTGGAAAGGGCTTTTGTGTAAATTATCTCATGTACCCCTTATTGAAACCCTTAGGAGATGTTGTTGTTATTCATTTACTTTCCCAACATAAATCCCTAGGTATTTTTGGAACTTTATGGTGGATTGAGGAAAGTAATTGCAACTATCTCTGTCAAAAACCTATATCATAAATCTTCCAGAAAAAAAAAAAGATAGAAATGTTTGTGCTTTTTTGGGGTCTTAACTGTAGATTTAATGTGTTCATATTTACCTGTAGAAACTATCAAGAGAACCATTTGACAGTGATGGACTAAATAGGAATTCCCATTGTCAATGCTTTTTTTGGTCCTGTTTCTTTCAAAAGCACCCTTTCCACTTATGTTGAACACTGCATTCTTCCTGAAACCTACCTTAAACTCACTGCGTATGTGAGGTCTTTCAGTTTACCCCCTCTATTCTAATATTCTACTCTTTCCTTGTGTGTGGTTTGTCACTACGTGCATGTCAAGGTGTGATTACAAAATAACGGAGCTGGTTTTGTGTGTGTCTTCTGAAAACCAGCCCTATTCCTGGGTAGTCACATAGCCACATGTCATAACTTGTTGGGTAAGTGTATATTTATGTGTGTGTTTGTGTGAAGATTTTTTGCTGTGGAATTATTGTGAGTAGATCTTTGCCTTCTAGGAGAAGCTTGATTTTCAGAACTTCAGTTGTATCTGTTTCTCCAGCCAGCTCCTCCAATCTCCTTAGGGGACAGCCTTACTCCTGAGGCAGGCCAAGTTACTCAAAGCCAATTTTCTAGAAAACAAATTGCTGAATGACCAATTCATTCAAAGCCAATTTAGTGAATGTATGTGTGTGGCAGATACAAATCCAAATCCAAATCCAAATCCAGTGCAATCCAAAAAAGCACCCAAAGATATGAAGGCCAGTGAGAAAGTGGACCTGTAATGACAAAATATTGGGCCCTACATCTACTAAGCACTATTTTCTTTCACTGCTGTGAGGCAGGTCAGCTCAGGGAGCTTGTCTAAGATTACACAGCTTAGAAGTGTCTATTTCGACTCCAAAAGAAAAGTGCTTTCTTCTCCTCAGTACATTTTTCAGGGCATGGTGTTCAACACTATATTTCTTAGCTGGAATAACACTATAAAGAGATACTTCTCTTATCTGCCACCTAGTTACCAAGTGGTACAGTTCATGTAGGATCAGCAGTCCAAGTGCCTTTTTCAAGATAATGAATTGGTTTCCTGTTATTCTCTGAAGGTGACCAACTAATTTTTAAATATCATTTGTAATCATTATGATTTTGATTTGTGCATATTGAAGGCTATCCACCCACTGCATTTCTTATCCTTATCGAAACTCAAATTATTCTACCTTTGGCCAGCTAGAGCTTCTGCAGGTTGACACCTGTGTCCTTTTAACATGACCCATCTTGCTGGTTGGTATGACAAGATATTCTATGCTCTTTTGTTCATTACCTGTCCTAGACCTGGAATCAGTCTTTTGTCCAAGAAGTCTTGGTTTCTTCAAGTGGGAGATGGTTGTACAAGAAAGAACACATCATGGTTGCTAGGAATACTCATTGCTCTTGGGATGGCCATTGTTTCTAGGCCTATTCTGTGGATAGATAAAATATTTCATGAGTTCAAGTTAATATTTCCAGTTTGGATTCAAGACTTCAGGATTTTTACTTAACTCCTTCTCTGTTACATATTTTTTCTTTTCTCCACACTGAGAGTCCTGCTTCTCAAAGATAGAGGCGATGATAGAATTATAGTATCTTACTAAATTTCTCATTTCTTTTAACCACATTACACACAGAAGAGTCTCAGAATAACAATACTAAATACTACCAGCACCCATTATAAAAACTGAAAACAGTTTATAAAAAAGTTTTTTTACAAATGTTCCTCCCGCCATTGTTTGTGATTATGTTATAGCTATACTATCAGAGCATGCCCTCATATCCTCTCTCCCTTTTAACTCTCATTTTGTCTTAGTTATCAAATACCTTCATACTTAATACTCATCATTAGACCTCAGGTCAGTGTCTCTCTAGTTGTTTTATTGCCTAAGCTTATTCTCTGCTAGATACAGAAAGGGCTGTGGGAAAAATATTTCCTGCATTCTTGCCTGTTGATAACAGTCTGTTACACTTTACACTTGAATTGTAGTTTTTATCATCTATCCTGTTTCTTTGTTTTGGTTTACTTTATCAAGATCTCTTATTGTTGATATGTTGGATCTTCTTTGTCTATCTTAAATATTTGTCATTTTCTCTTGAATCTTTTTACCTCTTTCTTCATTTCTTTTTGAGGTTAAAGTTTTTCCTTCATTTTCTATTTCTCTTAAGTCATTATTTGTTGTGTTTATTCACTCCTGTATTTCTTCTAGTTTAGTTTTCATTTCCTAAGCGACTTTTTCCCGTATATTCTAATTCTTTCCTGAGTTCTAGCACCTCATTTGTGAGTTTGTAAAATTGTAATTTATTTGTTCCTTAATGTTTTGTGTCATTTTCTTAATGTCTTTTAGTTTATTTTGAAATAGTAGATTACAGATTTTTATCTGTTTCCCCTTCATTGTGTACAGAGATGTTATTCTCCTTTTCCTCTTATTTCTTATAATAACTTTGCATTGGATTTGACTGGAAAATTTCTCATTTTTATGTGAAATTCATTTTCTCAAACATTTAGAGGGAAGGTGTTTTTTTCAAATAGTATCAAGGTATATGGCAGTTTCCTTCTTGAGATTTCCTGGCTCTGTTCCACTCTCCCGCTTTGGTCTAGATTTCCTCTTTCCTATGTCTCTGTTTGCTCTTTCCCAATTAATTTTTATTCCACCCCCATCAGCTTTTTTTTAGTGTAAAACGTGTCTTAGAAGGGAGCCCTAGTGGATTAGTTTCAAGAATTCACAGTTGATCCAGCTCCTGCAGATCTTACTGTGGACCCCTTATTCTTACCTACTATTAGAATGGAAACAACCCCTCCTATGTTTCAGCCGTGGTTTCCAAATTGTCCTGCTATGCTTCCTAGTGAATACTTAACTATCTTGGGGCTCTCCTGTTCTCAGGTCTTTTAGTCACCCTGTTGCTTTCTTTGGCTTCCTCTTACATAGACACTGATACCATGCAGGTGTTGTGGTTATTGTCACCTGTATTGGGGGGTTTGAGGGGAGCTTGTCACCTAGTTTTCTTGTAAAGGTTTGATATGTTTTCATTTTGCTATTTAGTTGCTATATCTCTTTTTATGTGGAAATTCTGGAAGGCCCCAAAACTATGCTTCCACTACCACTGTCATCTTCCCAGTCATGATATAATTTAGATCAAGGATCAATATAGGAAAAAAATAAGGATGGTATAAAGTAAAATCACAATACAAAGTGTATATACTAGTATAGAGTGATTTGGGGGAAAAATAATAACAAATCAACATGAGAATAAGACAGTGGATTTAGTTGATATGTAGTACTTTTATAGTAATACGAGACAATTTAGATGTATTTATGGAGCTATTTAAAATACAGTTTTTAAGTGGTAAAATGTAAGTAGAGTTTGTTTCTTCCTTTCTTATCCCATTATAAATCCCCTCCCTCCTACCCAGCAGACATTTTCTCCTCATTATGCTTACATAGAACCACAGAGATAATGGTCAGGGGAACAGTAAAGTGGTCTTAGCAATCAAATATCCACCTGAGAGGCTGTGTTCAATGAGTCTGCATGTTAGCTCTCATGTCATGTGTCTAAGGAACAATTTCAAAAGCTTGACCTAGAATTTCTCAACAGCATGTATAGTTATAACACAACATGTGCTATCTTTGGTTTTTTCCTCTTTTCAGTTGCCTTTTGACACCAGATTATAAACCTTTTGAATGCAGAGACTATGTGGGGTTTTTTTTCTTTTCTTTCTTTTCTCTCTTTTTTTTTTTTTTTTTTGGCTGCATCGGGTCTTAGTTGCAGCATGCGGGATTTTTTGTTGTGGCACACAGGCTTCTCTCTAGTTGTGGCGTGTGGGTTTTCTGTCTCTAGTTGTGGCGTGCGGGCTCCAGAGCATGTGGGCTCTGTAGCTGTGGCACGTGGGCTCTCTAGTTGAGGCACACAGGCTCAGTAGTTGTGGTATGAGGGCTCTCTAGTCATGGCCCGCGGGCTTAGTTGCCCTGTGGCATGTGGGATCTTAGTTCCCTGGCCGGGGATCAAACCCGCGTCCCCTGCATTGGAAGGCGGATTCTGTACCACTGGACCACCAGGGAAGTCCCAGGACTATGTTTTTTGTATCTTTGTATCCCCATAATCAAATGCTCACCAAGTATTTAGTGATGGTGATGGGGTGTTGGTGAAACACGGGAGGAAGACTTCCCAATCTGTCCTATTTCAGGATCATACTTAACGTCGTTGGATATATTCAATCAGTTAGTTACTAGGTGTGCTAAGATCTGGTAAAACTAAAAAGACAATAATAGTCTGTATCCTTGAGAGATAATCTCATTAGAAAGATAAATATATATATATAAACATGATATCTTAATAAAAAATTGCCTCATTATTATTTAAATGTCAGATAAAGTTTGTGTATTAAATTTTAGTCTTCATAAAAATATTTCTATTTTATTTATAAAGTTTTCTTTCTTTCCACTGAACAAATATTGTTTTTTAGGCCTATGTTTTTTCCCTTTTTCTTTCCACACATTTGACAGTCTCTAGAAAGAAGACAATGATTATAGCTATTTTAATCATCTGACATATTTTTAACATCAATATAATTTTAAATCATATTTCTTGCCTAGGAAAGAGAGTCTATGGCGAGACAGTATGAGACAGCCCGGCAGGCCCTAATGGGAAAGACACCTCCTCATCACACATTCCTGTTTCAAAGGTAGTGATTTATCACATTTATTTACACCTGGGCATCTTTAGATTGATTTTTTAGTATCCAAATATACCAAATGAATCTTAAATCATCAACACAAACAGGGACCTTTGTACTAAAATGGACCCAGTGGTTCAATAGTAAACCTAGTTCTAGAAGTTGTATTTCCCTTTCATTTATATATATTTTTAAAGGCACAATATACTCACAACTACTAGAAACTGATGATTTTTTGCAGTCTTTGAAGACTGCAAAGAATGATATTTCTGGTGGTGTTTGAATATAAGTATCAGCCTTTGCCAAGGCTTTGATGATGGAAGGTTAATTATATCCTGTTGAATATCCTATACTTGTCCTTCATGAATCTCAAAAAATAGTCGTTAATGATTTGTGGGATCATTTGTTTAATGTCTCCTTTCCACATTAAACTGTAAATTCCATCAGGATGGGGACCATTTTATCTTTATTAAGCCATGAATTCTTAGTCCTTAACATGCAATGTTTCACTTAGTTCCTGATGCATAGTAGAGGCTTCATAGATATTAGTGGCTATAATAATTATTGTACTATTAATTATTACATGTGAAGAGGCACATTTAGACTTTAAGATTTACTAAAAATGAATAACCACGATGTTTATGAAATGTTTGTGTTTTATTTTCTCATGAATGTTATAGGCTTCAGTATTCTGAATTCTCTTTTCTGTGTGACCTTTTGGAAAATTTGAGTAATAAAGTGAAATCCCTGTTTTCAGAAAGTCACTAAGAGCACTGACAAGACCTTAATTATAGTGTTTTAAAGATCTTTTTAAAGTGCGGTGAGTCGAGGAAGCAGAATAAAAAAGCCATTTAAAAATGTTTTTCAATTTCACTTCTCTTTATTGTCTGCAATATTAAGCTCTCTGTTAAAAATCTTTAACCAATATAAATTAAGTTTTGTCTTTGTCTGCTATATAGCAAAAAAAGTGTGATTAATTTTCTCCACATTGGTAAGCTATCTTTGGATAGTCTGATTCAAAAGGCAGGCTGTGTGGAATATACAAAGTTCTACTAGGGGGATGGGAGGGTGGTGGCCAGGAGATGGGTACTGTCCCCCAGGGCAGCTAAAGCTGGGGCCTGTGCGACTCTCACCAGCAGAGCAGCCATGCCTATTGAAACACTGTGGACACTAAGCTGTTTTAAATCTGAACTCCAAATGGGTTATGCTAGGGCAGAAGGATGCTTTGAATTTTCATGCATTTATATGCAGTCGGGCTACTTTGCACATAGCAACTCTATTTAGCAAGTCTAGAGTGAATAGCAGTAGGATTTATTCACTAAAAATAGTTAATGATTCTTTCAAGTCACTCTGGGGAAACAGGCTAGTATAGATGAAAAATAGATATTTTATGCTAGAGTTCAGTTGAAAGTACAATATTAGAATTTGTATAAATATTTTATTCTGGTATTATTTCAAAGCATTAGATTATAAACAAAACTGGAAAATATCTATTTCAGTTTTTATAGCAGTTGATATATTGCTGGACTTCACATAACAAATGAATGAGGGTTTACAATTGAATATGTACTAATCAGTAGGAAGAAAATCTGCCTATATTAATGTCTTAATTGATAAGGAATATTCAGAAAAATACAAATTTGCTTAATCTACAAATTAGAATGTAATAATGCCAGTGTCTAAGACAAGCTCTGACGTGAATGCTTATGAGTGTATATATTACATTATTCCAAATAGGTTTTATTGGCGTATGCATTTACTTGGGAGGTGTAAAGGTCAGTATTTAGGTATTACATGTGTGTATGCTTGGTATTATTATAAAATTCTGTGGATTTTTTTTTTAAATTTCCAATTCCAGGGGTCTAGTACCAGCACCCATCATCAACAGTCTACGTTATTTTACAGCTTTAGAACTAAAGAAAAGTTTTGAGCTTTATGGAGATTACTTTAAAACTCCCTTTGGACCTTCTGAAAAGAGGTGAGTTGAGTTTTATTGGGTAGAATAAGGTATTTTCTGCTGGTTAGTTAAAATGGTGGCACTCGTCCTTAGACTTCAGGGAATTCCTAAAGCTGGGAAGCAGGGCCCCAACTCCCATCATAGAATTTGAATAGAATAGATCCTGGCCCTCTAGGGAGGAGGGCACAGGCTTATAACCTAGGTTCACTGGAACCTAAGAAGCTTCTCTTTGGGACTTTGAAACTTGAGGGAGTGACACGCTGATGCAGGGGCAGTTAGAGATCATTCAAATCACCAGTGGTGGAAGAATCAAGAATCCATTGTGGAGCGCAAGCAATGGTGTCTACCAGTCTCTTCCTGTATTGCAACTTGGCTGTGTTCTTGGCACCTAGCTTACCTTTGCTCTTGCCAGGTTTAAAAACCTGGTTCTCTAGTTTTCCATTAAATCTATAAACTACCAAATAGCTTTTCAATAACTCCCTTTTTGATATTTAAACCCCTTATAGACCAGATCAGACCCTTCACCACTGATTTTAGTGCTTGGCTTTTGTGGGTATTCTATTACATTCCATTTCTACTTCAGCTGTGCCTGCCACTACCATTGACTATGTCTCTGTAGGTCTTGAATACACGCTTCCCAAGCAAAGACCTCGCTGGTTGAGGCAATCACTATCTACTACGGGTGCCACTCTTGAGTAGAATCTCTAGCCAGAGCCCTCATAGGTAACAGGCTGGTCTATAGATTTGTTGCCCTTATCATCTGTGGCCAGAGCAGTGACAGAGAATCAAGTAAAGAACTCTTTAGAAGGGGTCCGTGGGTTTGGTCTCTCTGAATGCATGGCAACAAAATAGACAAGAAGTGACTGGAAGCAAGCACACTAAAACATTAGCAGTGGGTCTTCCTCTAGATTTATCAGTTATTTTTATTTTCTTCTTTATCTTTTTTTCTGTAACTTCTAAATCGTCTGCACAGGATATATATGTTTTATTTTTATATCCTAAAAAAATTATTAAAAATCCATGAGAATTTGATGAAATATTCAGTAAATGGGAAAAATTGGTCCTATAGATACAATTAAGTTTCTTACATCACTCTATATGTTAAAACAAATTTTAGGTAAATTATAAAGAGTTAAATACAGATCAGTGCTTATAATATAAATGGTGTGTTAAAAGTCAGGTGCACATGTATATCCAACATAATATAGGTTTAAAAATATTCATGTGTATGTATAGAAAAAAAAACACTAAAAAGATATATACTAAAATAGTATCAGTTATTATCTTCTAGTGGTGGGATTGTGGCCAATTTTTATTTTCTTTGTTCTTCCCGATATTTTCAACAATGAGCATTTTATAATTTTTGAAGTATTAATATAAAATGTAATTTTAAAAGTCTGCCACAGCAAAGAGATGTTTTATGAGGGTGATGTGTGTCATAATGAGAATGTCAATTTAAAAAAAGAGTAATGCTTTCCTTTATTTCTGAGTTTTATTATTGTAACACTTTGGGTTTCCTTTCATAAATTTGATGATGAAAAACAACAGGACCTACTAAATAGCCACCCAAGTCTGCACATCTCACTGGATACTAGAGACACTAGATTATAGTCAGTTAACAAATTATAATGACAGTGTTGAAACTGTGGATCTCTGAGGATTTATTCACACTCTGGATTTTTAGTACAGTTAGGTAGCTTGACAGGAGTACAGTGAGAGAAAGAATATCTTAGTTTAGGCTGTTATAACAAATTACTGTAGGCTGAGTGGCTTAACCAGCAGACAGTTCTTTCTCACACTTCTGGAGTCTGAGAAGTCTGAGATCAGGGGGCCAGCGTGGCCGGGTTCTGACAAGGGTCCTCTTCCTGGTTTGCAGATGGCTGGCTTCTTGCTGTGTCCCCACATGGTGGAAAAGAGAGAGAGGAAGCAAGCTGTCTTTTGTCTTTTCTTATAAGGGCACTAATCCCATTCATGATGGCTTCACCTCCTGACCTAATTACCTCTCAAAGGTCTCACCTCCTTATACCAACCATCACATTGGGGGTTAGGATTCCAATATATAAATTTGGGCAGGGTGGGGTAGGGACACAAACATTCAGTCCATAGCAGAATTTAAAAAAAAAAATTTAAAAAATGCCTACTAGGCTGCAGTGGGCTTATTTATCATCTGTTCCCACAGTGAAAAGGGTGGGTCAGATGTTCACTCAAGTCTGACCCTTCCCTCATGGTAACACATGTGCCTTTCAACCCAGCCACTTTTTGACTCCTGACTTTCAAAGCATTTTCATTTACTCTTAATACTTCCTTTGATACAAAAGAAAAGTAATTGTTTGAAAGGCAGAACTTGCTCTGTGATCCCTCTTTTGGTATGTGTTTTAAATGAAGAGGTATTCTTTTCCAAAAATAAGAGACCAAAACATATGTATTTTGGGTTGAATTGTGTACATAATTCAACTCCCCACAAATGTACATATTGGAGTCCTAATCCCAGTACCTCAGTGTGTGACCTTATTTGGAAGTAGGGTCATTACAGATGCATTTAGTTAAGATGAGGTCAGACTTGGGAAGGGTGAACCTTTAATCCAATATAATTGTTGTCCACATACACACACACACACAGCAAGGGAGCTTGGGTGATGCAGAAGCCAAGGATGGTCAAAGATTGCCAGCAAAACACGAGAAGCTAGTAGAGAGACCTGGAACAGACTCTCCCTCACAGCCTCAGAAGGAACCAACCCTGCTGACATTGATCTTGGGCTTTTAGACTCCAGAATTGTGAGACAATGACTTTCAACCATTCAGTCCTTGGTACTTTGTTACGGCAACCCTAGCAGGCAAATAAAATATATATTAAAAATCCAGTGAAATTTTTGGTGCCATTTTCTTTCTAAGTTCCCTTCAACATACTCTACTGATATCACTTTAGAGATTTGGCCATAAAATCTATGGATTATTGTTTTTTACTAAAAGAAGGAAGAACATCTTTATGCTTCTATAGTTTGGAATAAAAGATGTAACCCGTAAAACCTAAATGCATCTAAGGCTGTGTTCAGGGGGAAAAGACTCAGTCTAGTCATACTTCTAGAGAGAAGACCCCAAGCATGGGTTAGTCATGGCCTTTTTCCACTGCAAGGGTAGAGGAAAGAGTTATTCAGTGACTGGAAAATCCAGATGTTGGCGGTACTGGTCTCAGTTTATATACTTCTCTAGGAAGCGCTTCTTGGACACGCTCACTTACCTTACGTGGAAGCAAGAAATTGGGAAACAAAGTCTTCTAGGAGCATGGGTGTTCTGCCTGAAGGGGGCTAGCATTCTGTGAGGGGGTCCAAAAGCTGTTGTCCAGTAACAGCAAGACAGACCCAAGAACTCTGTCCAATCTAGTAAGAGGTATCCCCGCCTTCAAGCAAGCCATTAGACTTCTCTAGTTGATAACCAGTAGTCAAAACTTCTAAGCAGAGCCCATAGGCGCAGGGAGACCGCCCCATCCTGGAGTATGTTCGCCTGGGAATGTTGGTGCCATCTGGCCCTGGCTGTAGTTGATAGGAAGCTTAGGTCCAGCGAGCAGCCCATGTCCATGCTCAGCAATATGGAAGCTTTCCAGGAGCGCTGGTTCTGGATTCCAGCCATGAACTACCACCCAAGAGCTGCAGCCTCTGCTTGCCGTTCAGACACATTGGACGTGTCCCCTTAGTATGCCTACACCACCCACTGTATTTCATCCTGGGTCAAGGACAGGCCCAGAGAGCTAATTGGACTGTGTTTCCAGTGATAGAGCTCCTGGGAACACCTCCTTGAGACTTGCTTCTACCCTTTACATCTCTGGTAGTCATAACATCATCCTGATAAAAGATGTGGACACCCTCACTTAAATGACAGGCTTTATCTTGAATAGACCCAATTTGGATCAGCCTTTGCTACTGCTAGGCTGTAACTGAAGTTAAATGTGGAATGTGAACAAGTGGAGGTCAACTTGAACTTGACCCTAGACTCGTACTTCTTTGCTGAGATGGGAATCGTTACATTGGAAATACAGAGAAGAAAGCATAATCATAGGCAACTACTAGGCTTTGCAGTAAACAATTATCTATTGATTTTCAACATTTAAATCAACCTTTAGCTAAATTATGAAAAGACATAACTATGAATACAAAACTTAATACAATCAATTTTGACAGTAAAAATTTCCAATGACAAAGTTTAGGAGGTGGAGATGGCAAGTGAGTATATATCATCTGCTGTTGATGGAACAAGAAATGGGGATTTTTAAATATGATACATGAAGATGTAGATCTGACCGATGGAGGAACTGAAAATAGTGATAGAACTGTTTGTGGGGAGAAAAATGGGGGGAGGTTATTAAGTGAGCTAAATCCTTTCTGATCATAGCAGAAATCTCTGTCAAAGATGTGTTTAAAACTGGCAAGTCAATAAAAGTCAGTGACATGTTATTTAGAAATAAAAAGGTTATTGTCAGAATATCTAAAAACAGTTAAGAATGGTTGGCTCTCCGGAGAATGAAATTGGGGTCACTGTTACCTTCTATTTTAAGCCCTTCTATATGACTTAATTCTAACTATATGTATTTAGTAGGCTGATTAAAGTGTTAATGAAATGTTTTTAAAGAAATGAGTAAAATCGCAGAAGAAAAGATGAATATATTTTGATTATATAAACATTTTAAGTTGCTCTAGGTCCCAAACAAATTAAAAAGGGAAACAGGAAGCTATATAAAATATATATTAATAACTTATATAATATACTATATATGATATATAGTATATGTAACAACTAACATATATAATATATTGAATATAATATTCATATATGTTATATGTTATATATTCAATTTATAATATGTAATTCAATATATAATATATTCAATTCCATATATAATATATATAACATATATAGTCACATAAATTGATATGGAAAACATTCAGATCCTCAAAAGAGAAATGAAGAAAAGAGGTAAATAGTCCACAAAAGCTAATTAATAAATACAAGAAATAATGTTTAATCTTGCTATGAACAAAGCTCAGCTGTTCACAGTGCTCCCTTCTGCAGGATGAGCTCCGCCTCAGTGGAGCTGCTTCCCCCAGAAGAAGCCAGGAAGCAGGTGGAGCCCAAAGGAGGGCAGCGTACTGGTAGGAAGCCCACTGGCCCAGACGCAGAGACTTGAGGCACCCAGGTCACACCCCAACCTTGTCCTAAAAAGGAGGACAAAAAACTAGCCTTAGGTATGCCCAATGTGTGGTCCAGATCAGGCTCTCTAACACGCTTTCATTTTTCTCTGTCCTTGAAATAGAAGGGACTGCCCTATATAAATTGCACTGGATTCTGAAGTCCTAGGAATTAGGATCCGTGCCTGACTCATCTTGTTTTGTAGACTCCAGCACCTCTCAGGATGCCTTGCTCTTAGAAAATATTCAGTGATGTTTTGTATAATGGATGAGAAGCTTATGCTAATATATACAGTACTTAACATATCAGCTGCTAATAGGTCTTGGTACCTATGTATCATTGAAAACTTTAGCTCAACAGAGATATGTTTGCAAACTACTGAATGATTTGACAAAGATAACCCAATGATCATATGGCCATTAATGGTATTGCATCTCAAAGATATATTCATTTTTCATTTTTCAGTGGCATGGATTCCAGTGATTCCATGAAATACTCTGCATTATTTGAGTCTTGTCCATGGTCAAAAGACTTGCCTTTTCATCCTCCAGAAGACAGAATTTATTCACACCCAGAATCAACAATAGGTGATATTGAGGACCAGGCCCTGAAAGGTATGAGTCATTTACATATGGTTCTCATATAAATATTAATATTATAATTATTTCCCACTGTCTTTCTGTTTCTGATTTTTTTTAATTAATTGAGTGCTTAAAGTGAGAATCTCTCCTTTGAGGCAGGATGGGTTATTTATCCCCCACTGTAATAGATGAGAAACAAAGTTTAAAAAGATCAGGAATGCGCCCAAGGTTACTTAGCTACTTAGAGTGGACACTGCTGCTCTGCCCATCTGGCCACACTGCCTGCAGGGGTGTTCTGGGATGAGGGGCACGTGCTCTCGAAAGGAGGTTTTAGCAACTTGGGCTGCATTCAGTGAAGGCGAAGAAACGCAGGGAAGTTTTCATATCACTGACCAGTCTCCTGCTCTGGGGGTCTGGCAGAATCCTGACGGTTTTGTGTTTAAAGGATCAGGCCAGCCCCTCCTCTTCACCTCCTTTTTACACCTTGCTCCCCAACAGACTTGTGAATGCATGTCTCCTGGCACAGACAGGATGGCCATCACATTTTTGTCTCTGGCAATGTTCATAAAGAACATTGAGTAAAGACCTTAAACAGTGTGGGGAGACTGAAGGGCTAGAGGTGAAAATGGAAAAGGGAGAGAGTAACCCATTATGGGGCTCTGTGAGCAACTGATAGAGGAATGAATAAATTGGGGGGAATTCTCTAGAACCTGGAGGCTCGGAGGAGCCACCATTGGTAGCCTGAGGGGGGGGTGGGGTGGTCTGCCTGAGACCGGAAGAAGACTTGAGGATCCCCTGCTTACTCAGGTGACCTCGGGAGCCAGAAAGAGAGTACAGATGTGTTAGGTCGCCAGGGACAAGAGGACACAGTAGGTGGCATCTCCAGAAGGAAGGTCCTGAATCAGGCACCTTCTAACCATTTCAGGGGTGGACTCCCTCTTCAGGTGTAGCTGTACTCAGGACAGCTGACCGAGATAGGGTATTTTCCAGCATTTTACTCATCAGGGAGGACAGAAGCAATAAATTAGAATCTGTTGGCCTGAAATAAACAGACTGCCAGGTATTTCTCCAGCCAAGATGGGTTTATTAGGGATCAAGCAGAGAATTGCAATTCGGGGTCTACAACCACAGTGAGCCACATGCAAGGCCCCACAGGGCAAAGGAAGGAGAAAGCTTTTTATAGAGAGGGAAAGGGAACTGGGAGAGTTTTAGTAAACCAAGAGTCCATGGCTTTTCATTGACTGAGTCCTTGCCAGGAAAGAAGAGGAGACTTCTTCCTTTTGGGCTCTGCTATGGTCGCAGGGCGAGAGATCTCCCCCTTCTGGTCTCCCAACTCCATTTCATGGAGGTTTCTTTTAATTCATTTTTTACAAGTCCCAAGACTCAAGTTCCAGGATATAATCCCAAATTCTCAAGTAGACATACTATGTCATCTCACAAGATGTGTGAAGTGTTCTGGGAACTCTTTTAAAGGCTGTGAGCTGCCACTTCAGAACCTGAGGGAACCCAGGAGCCCTGGAACAGACATGTCCCCAAAGCTCATCATGGTTCTGGCTTCCCACAGGTCGTGTTCCCAGACCTTTCCCATCTCATTGTCTCTCCTCTGCCTGTATCCTTACTTATAAATGGGATACTTAGAGTTGAAAACTACATTCCAATCATAGTCTGGCCAGAGCAAAGGGGGGCTCTTACCCGTGGGGCAGAGCTGTGGAAAGAACATTGCATTAGGAATCAGAAGACCTGGGTTTTGGTTCCATTTCTACTATTGTCTGGCTGTACAGTGTTGGGCAAATCAATTAATGTCTGAGCCTTATGAATAATAATATCCGTCCCACAATAATATAGTAATATCCTATATTACTGTAATATATATATATTATAATGTAATACGTAATATAATAATACAGGACCAGCAAGATGCGGTATGGTGTAAGTAAGTAGTAAAGTGCTAGATATCTGCTAGGTATTATGATTGTAAATTTTTATACACATAAAAGGTTGTGGTTGTTTTCTGCTGGGATGGTTTCTGGAGATTTATTTCATGTGAATGGGCCAAGTTTTCCTGTTTCTTTATATGCATTGTGATCTCGTGTTGAAAATTAGGCATTTGAAAAAGCAACTACCGCTCCCAGGACATAGACCGGCTCCGTACAGGGGACGCCCTTCACTGATTGTCGGGGCATGTTCTGAGCCCAGGATCAGTCCAGTGTGAAGGCTCAGGGTCTTTTCAGCCCCTTTCCGGGCATGCCCTTTCCCTGACCTGTGTGTGTGCTTGTCTCCAGTTCCCCAGTATACACAGATGCTTTTAAATGAATGTATTAATTTCCCTAAGCGTCTTCCTCCTGCTTTTTCTTGGGGCCTTAGCTGTTCTATGGTGTTCCTCAAGTAAGAATCTCTTGTCCCAGGCGTCTTTAGGTCTGTGCCCCCTCAGGGTTTTTTAGGAGCCCTGCCCACTGCTTCCTATGGCTTCCTCTAGCCTGAGATCCCAGCTGTGCCACCTCTAGCCATCTGGGCTATGAGTTAGGTGACACAGAGGCCAATCAGGCTGCCCCTAGATGGGCTCTCAGGAGGGAACTGGGAGCCAGGCCTCTCTTCCCCCAAACTGTACTTCAACCCCTTGGGTGGGGGAGGGGCAAAGGCGAGTAAAAACTTCATGAGATTTCTTACCCTTGCTAATGTGGTTTTTTCATGGTTGGGCGTTCACTTGGTTGCTGTAGATCATTGACTGATTTCCAGAGCTCCTATAAAGTTATTTTAGCTAGTCTCTAGTTTTTCTTTTAATGTTTCCTTGGGAGAACAAGGGCCTGGAGCTTCCTAACCTGCCATCTTGCCAACATCTTTCTGTGGTGATTTTCTCAGAAATCACATCACACTACTGGCTCTGGGTCAGTTAAACCCTCATATTTTTTTTTTCACATGAACTGCCAAACCAAGTTTATATCATCCAGTATATGTGCTGTTAATTTTTTTTTTTTTTTACATAAATGCAACTTTTATCTTCAGCTTTTTATCCTTTTGGTTTCAGCCCCACATTCCAACTTGATTAGATCATTTGGGGTCTTGATTCATCTTCCATATTTACTACTTTATAGATTTCTATTCAGCCAGCAAACATGCCACCTATGCCTTTGTCATTGTTGCTGTCAACATTGGGACCCAGGACTTGGCCAAGAGAAACATCCTGTGACAAGTCTCTGGACACTGACTTCCAGGGAGAGTCTACCTGCTTTGTGACGCTTACTCACATCTCTCTAGTGCATTCACACGAGAAACTGCGATGCGTGCCTTGCATTATATCAGTCGTATTTTCTAACTCAGAGGTCAGCAAGCTTTCTGTAAAGAACCAGACAGTAAATGCTTTTGGCTTTGTGGACAACATAGACTTTTTTGCAACTACTCAACCCTACCATTGTGGTGTGAGAACAGCCATAGACAATATGTAAATGAATGGGCATGGGCTGGTTTCCATTAAACTTTATTTACTAAAATGGGCTGCAGACCAGATTTGGCCTATGGGCTATATAGGTTGTTGACCCCTGCCTAAGTAAAAAGGAAATTAAGTTAATTTGAAATAATTTTTCTTTGCAAATCCCTTCCAACACTTATCACTCACTACAGTTCTTTCTGAATGCACAAACCATTTCTTTAATAAACTGGAATTTGCTGAGGTTTAAAGTCAGGTGTGCTGGTTTGTAGACCTTTATTTCCATTTTTTAAATGGCAATATTATTTGCCTCCAGTACTTTTCTCATTGCAATGAATTCTCAAAGACCAGACACTCTAAAATTACTTCCGTCAGTTATTTCAGCACCCTGGGAGGTAGCTTACCTGGGTGTGGACAAGGGAACTGATGTAGAAGGGAGGCCTGCTCTCCTACTGTCTTCTTTCTTCTTCGGGGCCTTTATTTGCTTAAGGTGTTTTTGTTACTCTTTCCAGCTTAAAAAAATATCTCCATGGTGAAAAAAAAGTAGAAAATAAGGAGGAGCCTTTTCTTTTTTCTTTTTTTTTGGCTGCACCGCATGTGGGGATCTTAGTTCCCCAACCAGGGATTGAACCCACGCCCCCTGCAGTGGAAGCGTGGAGTCGTAACCACTGGACCACGAGGGAAGTCCCTTTTATCTTTTTCTGTACTCTGTTAACAGGATATCATCTTCTCAAGGAGTATGCCATTCTTGCTCTAAATATACCTTAGGAAGGTCCATTTTGCCTTTAACATTTTGGATTGCACTGGTTTGTTTAATAAGCTGCGTCTTCCTGATCTTATATTATAGGTCACTCCATTTTGCTTACTTCCTGTAGAATCCTCTGCCTCACTCTCTCAATCCCTCCTACACTGCTTTCTCCCCAATGAGAATTCGGCTTCCTCTGTGGCCACTATGCTTCCACCTTCAGTCTGTATCTTCCAAACTCCTCTTGCTTCCACAGTCCCCAGAGGAACCTAGCTCTGTGGTTCATCCTTGGTGTCTTCCTCGTGGGTGAACAAGCCAATCTTAAAGGGCATTAGATGAGGTTTCTCTAGGAAGGACTTCAGGGTGTGTGTGTGTGTGTGTGTGTGTGTGTGTGTGTGTGTGCTAAGTCTACTCACATATGATTGAAAAGGAATACTGTGCAGGGCATTATTACAGAGGGTATGAATGAGCAGGGTAGAAGAGTAGCATAGGAATTGCTTGCTATAGCAACCTTCTGGTCATTGGGCAAGTCTACCCAGCCCAAGGTTTGTCCAGCCACGCACATGATATATTCTCAACCTCAACCCTTATTTTTCTTATTTGGGTGTCATTTATTTCTTATAGTTTGTTATGAATGAATTCTAAAAGTTATTCTGGTTCTTACATCATGCAATGCTTATTTTCTTTGTTTAGTGTACCAAGGGGTTAACTATACATACTGTATCTTTTTTTTCTTAATGTTTTACAGCACTACATAAACAGGTATTTCCATGTGAAAAAGGGTCTCTCCAACACAGAAGACACACAATCTCAGGCATCAGTCGCCCAGGTTCCAACACCAAACCCACCCTCCCTCCGATCCCTCAGGGCCGCAAGTAGACCCGTACCTGACGTTTGATCTTAACATGGAAAACTTGCTCTGATCATGTCCAGTCCCTTTGTCTCACCTGGCCGTGGATCCTGGCTATTCCTCACTCAACCAACTACCTACAAAAGAATGTTCTATATGCCTTAATTCTCTCAGTTTCTTTTGTGATTCTCTGAATAGTGTCTATCTTTCTTAAAATGTAAGTTTTTCTTAGCTTTTATAAATGGAATTTCAGTTTTTCCCACAGCTATGAAAGAATTTTCTAGCTGCTTCCTGCTCTGAAATATCAGATGGCAAAATCTCCCAAGATCTCTGCCTTGCTACATGCATAGTGATTGTGGGATAAAGCCAATGACGATTGTGCTCTTAAAATTTCAATGTGTCCATTTATAACATTAGTGTATACTTTACAGGATTGAAATATTTTTGTTCTTCTCATTATGAAAAAATTATAGAGTTCCATTTAACTTCTGACCAACATGATACCTCAACTTCCTTTAGCAATATGAAGGAATAAAGAGTATCAGGTATTTCTTTTATTTCACCCTTTTTTGACTCTGATTATGAAAGGTTTATAAGCAATTTTCATTGTCTTTGTGGTTTCACTTCCTGCCATCTGCAGAAGAAAAATTGAGCAGTTATAGGCGAGGCTGGTATTCGGCTGATTTGTGTGAGCAAGACTATGCTGGTTGTTAAAACACTGAAATGCACCCCTTTGGATGGGTAAATGGTCTTTCCTCTGAATCCTCTGTGCATGGTGATTCATGGGAACAAGAGCCTTCCCATAGTACGGCACTAATTGTTAAATATTTTAAATATCAAAATCCTCTAATGCTTTCCTTTTTAAAAAATATCAAAACCTCCTTTGATAATCCCCTTTCCCGTAACTCACATTTGGATGTAACACGATTTGCAATTGGCTCCTATCTTCCACCTAGCCCTGTTTTCAACAGGAGCTGGTTAAAGTTCTTTTCTTGGGGTGGGTGGGAGAGGCTGGGAGGGGGAACGTGGAGGAGAGTACAAGGCTGAGCGGAGAAGGGAGGCAATGCTCTCTGGAAAAGTAGGGGTGCAGAGAGTGGGTCGCTGTGCCCCAAGGATTCACCAGCATCATCTAATCTTTTTAAAAGTTATTATGAAATATTTTAGACACACTGGAAGATATAAAAATAATAGTTTCGATTTCAAACAATATGGAAGAGATACTTTTTTAAAAAAATTTCTACTAAGCACAGCTAAAAGCATAGAAATTATATATAAAACAAAGGTAAGATTGAGAGTTAGAAGGAAGAAGGCAGACCACCTGAGGACCCTGGAACCTGAGTAATGACATAATGGTAATTTCCCTGGGTTTCCTTTTGCCTTAGATATCCTAAACTGGGTGCTGGAGAAGCTACAACCCCAAAACACTAATGATGCAGACAACAATAGTTCCAACAAAGAGCCTGCTCTTTCTAGCTAAAAGACTAGGAAAGGAGCAGACTAGCAACACAGAAACCTTTTAGACAAGGACTGCTTTACTCCAGCTAAATACTGTGAATAAAATTCTGGCCCCATCCTTTTTCTCACCCTTGTTAGCAAAGGCTTCCACCCTTTTCTAGCTGTAACAATGTTCCCCTTCTCTTCCCTGCTGTGATAGTATCAGGGAAATTTTTGTGGAGAGCCAGGATGTTTACCACCACCCAGTGTTAATAAGAACCCCCTCTCAGAGTATCACTGAAGGCCACTTAGGGACCTAGACTGCCATTCCTCACCTGGTAGTAGTGACACACCTTTTCCCCTTCCCATCAGGTGGTGTCAGAGAAGGTCTTGTGGAGGTCCAGCACCTTCACCACTGACCCATCTCCTTGCAGTGTCAGTGGAGGCCATGTGAGGACCTAAACTTCCACACCCACTCAGCATTAATATGGCATCATTCCCACTTTTCCCACCCTAAGTGTCAAGAGAGGCCAAGTGGAGAACTTAGACTTCCACCTCCACCTGGCAGTAATGACTCAGTGCTCTCTCCCCAACTGGCATGGTGTCTGAGAAGGTCAACTAAACAGAAGATTTAAATAAGATCCAGAGTCTCATACTATCCAAAATGTCTAAGATATAATAATAAAAAAATACTTATCAAGAATCAGGAAAACCTTAACTTAAATGAGAAAAGTCAATCAACATATGCCAACACAGAGGTGAAACAGATCTTGGAATTATCTGACAAGGATTTTAAAGCAGCTGTGATGAAGATGTTTCAACAAGCAATTATGCACATGACTGAAACAACTGAAAAAGAGAGACAATCTTAGCAAAGAAATAGAAAGTCTTGAAAAGAAATAGAAGATATAAAGAAGAAACAAATGGAACTTTTAGAACTGAAAATGCAATAACAAATTTTAAAACTTACTGGATGGACTCAACAGTAAAATGGAGAGGACAGAAGAAAAAAATCAGTGAACTTGAAGACAGAGCAATTTTAGTTACCCAATCTGAACAACAGAGAGAAAACAGACTGAAAAACAAAATGAGCTCCAAGGACATGTAGGACTATATGAAAAGATCTAATGCTTATGTCATTAGAGATCCAGAAGAACAAAAAAGAGTATGGGGCTAAAAAATTATTACTGAAAATTGCCCCAATTTTGCAAAAGCCAAAACCCTACAAATTCAAGAAGATGATGAATCCCAGACAGGAAAAACCCAAATAAATCTGCAACAAGACACATAATCAAACTTTGTCAAAAAGACAAAGAAAAATATCTCAAAGCAGCAAGAGAGAAACAATATCTTAATTATAAGGAAAAAACAAATCAAATGATAGCATATTTCTCATCAGAAACTATAGTACTGCCAGAAACCACAGAAGTGGAACAGCATTTTCTAGTGCTAAGAGAAAAAAACCTGTCAATCTAGAATTCTCTATTCAGTAAAAATGTCCTTCAGGGGTGAAGGAGGAAATCAAGACATTCTCAGGTGAAGGAAAACTAAGAGAATATATTGACAGCAGACCTAGCCTAAAAGAATGGCAAAAAAAAAAAAATTCTTGAAACAGAATGAAAATGATAAAAGAAGGTAATTTGAAACATAAAGAAAAAAAAGAACAGTGGAAATAGTGAAAATATGGATAAATACAATAGAAGTTCCTCCTCATCTTGAGTTCTCTAAATTATGTTTGATGGTTGAGCAAAAATTATAACGTTGTCTGATGTGGTTCTCAATATATGTAGAAGGTATATATAATTTAAGGCAATTATATTATAAACAGGAGTAAAAGGACTTAAAAGGAGGTAAGCTTTCTACATTTCACTCAAACGGTTAAAATGTCAACACCAGGAGACGGTGATAAGTCATATATGAATAATGTAATACCTAGGATACCACTAAAAAAGCTACTTTGTGAGATACACTCAAGAGCACTATAGATAAATAAAAATGGAATTTTAAAAATGTTCAAGTGACACATAGGAAGTCAGGAAATAGAAAACAGAGAACCAAAAAACTAAACAAAATACCAAAAGCAGCCTTAAGCTCTACCATACCAACGATTACATTAGAGTAAATGGTCTAGATACACCAATTAAAAGGCAGAGGTTGGCAGAGGGGATTAAAAACACATGACCAAGTTATATCATGTCTACAAGAAATTCACTTGAAACTTAACAACATAGGTTGAAAATAAAAGAATGGAAAAGTGTTTGCATATATCATGCAACCATTATCAAAAGAAAGGAAGAGTGGTAATATTTGTATCAGATAAAGTAGGCTTCAGAGAAAAAAAAATTACGAGATATAGAGATACATTACATAAGGATAAAAGGGTCAATCCACCGAGAAAACATAACGTGTTTAACTATGTATGCACTAAAGAATGGAGCTACAAAACATGTAAAGCAAAAACTGACAGAACCTAAAGGAGAAACAGTTGTATATTTCAACATCTCTTTCTCAACAGTTGATAGAACAATTAGACAAAATCTCCAAGAGTATATAATAATTCAACAACATCATCAACCAGTAGGATTTAATTGACATTTATAGAACGTTCCACTCCGATGACAGCCCAATAAACATTCTTTTCAAGAGTGTTTCATGAATGTTCTCATGGAACATTTGCCAAGACAGACCATACCCTGGACCATGAAAGAAACCTAACAAATTTAAAAGAATTCAAATCATACAAAGTATGTTCTCTGACCACAGTGGAATCAAACTAGAAATTAATAACAGATAATAGAAAAGTCTCCAAACATCTGGAAATGAAACAACACAGTCTTAAATAATCTATGGGCCTAGGAGAAAGTCTCAAGGGAATTAAAAAATACATGGAACTATATGGTAGTTCTATTTATTACTCAGCTATAAAAAGAAACAAAATTGAGTTATTTGTAGTGAGGTGGATGGAACTAGAGTCTGTCATACAGAGTGAAGTAAGTCAGAAAGAGAAAAACAAATACCGTATGCTAACACATATATATGGAATCTAAAAAAAAAAAAAAATGTCATGAAGAACCTAGGGGCAGGATGGGAATAAAGACACAGACCTACTAGAGAATGGACTTGAGGACACAGGGAGGGGGAAGGGTAAGCTGGAACAAAGTGAGAGAGTGGCATGGACATATATACACTACCAAATGTAAAATAGATAGTTAGTGGGAAGCAGCCGCATAGCACAGGGAGATCAGCTCGGTGCTTTGTGACCACCTAGAGGGGTGGGATAGGGAGGGTGGGAGGGAGGCTCAAGAGGGAAGGGATATGGGGATATATGTGTGCATATAGCTGATTCACTTTGTTATACAGCAGAAACTAACACACCATTGTAAAGTAATTATACTCCAATAAAGATGTTAAAAAAAAAAAAAGAAACTGAAGAGGAGGATTCTTAAATCAATAAGCTCCTACCTCAAAAACCTGGGAAATAAAAATAAACCCAAAATATGCAGAAAGAAACAACACGGAGCAAAAATCATTGAAAATGAAAACATAAAAGTAATAGAGAAAAAGCAGTAAAACAAAAAGCTAGTTCTTAGAAAAGATCAGTAAAATTGACAACCTCTCTCTGGTTAAACTGACAGAAAAAAGAGAAGACACAAATTACCAATATTATAAGTGAAATGGGATGAAACTTCAGATTCTGCAGACATCAAAAGGATAATAGGGAATACTACAAACAATTCTACACACATAAATTTGACAACTTAGATGGAATGGACCAATTCCTCAAAAACAAACTACCACAACTCACACAGTATGAGATAGATCATTTGAATAACCCTATAAATATTGATATATTATAGGAATTGAATAATTAAATTGAATTAAAGAATTCATAATTATGAAAAAGAAATCTCCAGGCCCAGACGCTTTCACTGGAGAATTTTACCAAATGTTTACAAAAGAATTCATACCAATTCTACATAATCTCTTTTAGAAAATGAAAAAGGAAGGAACAATTCCCAACTTATTTTCTGAGGCAAATATTACTCTGATACCAAAGTCAGACAGATGGTACAAAAAAAGAAAACTGCAAACGAATATCACTCATGAAGAGATGCAAAAAATCCTTTAAAAATTTCAGCAAATAAAATTCAGCACTACATAAAAAGAATTATACACCATGACCAAGTAGAGTTTAACCCAGGGATGCTGATTCACTAGTTGAAATCAACCAGTGTAATCTACCATAATAACAGGCTAAACAAGAAAAATTTACATGATCAGATCAATTAATGCAGAAAAAGCATTTAACAAAGATTAACACCCATTCATGATAAAAATCTAGGAATAGAGGAGACTTTCTTCTATTTGATAAAGACTTTGGTACATGTCTCTATCCCTAAACAATATACACTTTTGTTCACCATGACTTTAAACTTTATTTTATACTGTATATATTCATCAATTAACTTTTTCTCAACTTTATGTTTATGGGTTTAATCCATGAACATTGTGTTGGTTTAGTTTTAAGGTTTCTCACTGCTGTATACTATTCCACTGTAAGAATATACCACAATTTATCCACTTTCCTGTTGATGAATGCTAAATTTGTTTTCACTTTTTTTTTCTACTATAAAAGGTGCAGCTGAAAAAATTCTTCTATAGGAGTGGAATTGCTGTGATATAGGTATACAAATCTTTAACTTTACCAGATATTGGTTACTCTAATATGCCCTCACAAATATGTAAGAGTTTTTATTTTTCTACATCTTCAGCAACGAGTGGAATTGACAATCTTTTTATTGCTAATCCAATAGGTGTTAATGTAAACTCATTGTGGTACTTTGAATTTCTCCAAAGTTGAACATTTTTTATAAGATTAGTGGCCATTTATGGCTCATCTTCTATGAGTTGCCTATTTATATGTTTTGTCTAGTTTTAAATTGGGTTATTATCTTTTTCTTACCAATTTGCAGGATTTATTTATATATTCTGGTTATTCTTTAGTTATATGAATTGCACATCTTTTCAAAGGCTGTGTCTTATCTTTTCACCTTTTAAAAATGTTATATTTTAATGAGTAAAAGTTATTAATATGGCCAGATTTTTCAAACTTTTTCTTGATAGTTTGTGCTTTTTTATGTCTTATGTGTTCCTTCCCTATGCCATAGTCATAACTATAGTCTCTTAGATATTATTCTAAATGCTTTTTTCAAAAAAGTTTTGCCTTCCCAGTTTAGGTCTATACTCTACCTGCAGTAGAGTTTTGCATATGCTCTGAGGTAGAACTTAATTTTTTTCTAGTTGTTGCACCTCTTTTTCTCTCTAATCTGTAAGACCTTGTCTCTCATATTATTTCTATAAATGTTTGAGTCTGTTTCTGGGCTCTCTGCTCTATGTTACTGTTTTATTTACTATACATTTATAATAAGACTTACAACCTGGTAGGACAAGTTATGCACTTTGATTTTCTTCAAAATTATCTTGACTATTCTTCACATTTTGCTTTCCAAGTAATTTTAGACTTTATCAAACTTGCAAATGCCTTATTTGAAGTTAGTTAGAATTACATTCAGTTCATAAATTTGGGGAGGCTTGTTTTCTTTATGATATTGAATCTCCCTTTCTATAAACATGCTCCCTTTTGTACGTTTTCTTTAATTCCTTTAATAAAGTTGTATACTTTTCTCCATAAAGGATATATGTATCTTTAGTGAGGTTTATTCCTAGGTACCTTTTATTTTGGTTATTTTAAGTGGAATATTCTTTAAGATTATATTTTCTGTGACTGGTATATGGAATGCAGTTCATTTCTATAATTATCATGTGTATTATATATTCTGACAGTATATTTGCAGATTATTTCAGGATTCCATGCAGATACCATAAAAAATGACAATTTTCCCCCTTTCTTTACATTCCTATTATTATTCTGTTTTTAAAATTTCATTTCATTATTTTTTCTTTTAAAAACTTCCCTGGAGAGAACCTCCAATACAATGTTGAGTAGAAACAATGATAGTGGACATCCTTGTCTCACTTCTGATTTTAAAAAGAATATTTCTAATGTTTCACTATTAAGTGTGAAATTTGCTGTAGATTTTTGGCAGATAATCTTTGGAAAAAATTTTCATTTAATTCCTGACTTACCATGAGTTTTACCATGAAAGAGTATTGAAAAGGTGTTTTCTTTGTAGGGTACAAAAATTTGAGGTATATATTAATTCAATCATATTAATTGTATTATTCGAACTGTTATCTTCTTTCTTTTTTAAAAAAAAATAATTAATTAATTAATTTTTGGCTGCGTTGGGTCTTTGTTGCTGCACACGGGCTTTCTCTAGTTGTGGTGAGCGGGGGCTACTCTTCATTGTGGAGCACGGGCTCCTCATTGTGGTGGCTTCTGTTGTTGCTGAGCACGGGCTCTAGGCACATGGGCTTCCGTAGTTGTGGCACGTGGGCTCAGTAGTTGTGGCTCACAGGCTTTAGAGCGCAGGCTCAGTAGTTGTGGCGCACAGGCTTTGTTGCTCCATGGCATGTGGGATCTTCCTGGACCAGGGCTCAAACCCGTGTCCCCTGCATTGGCAGGCGGATTCTTAACCACTGTGCCACCAGGGAAGTCCCCGAACTGTTATTTTCTTAGTTTTTTTTTTTTTTCTACCTACTCATACTGAAATGTTAAAAAAAACACCCTCTCACTATGATTGAGTTTCCCTCTCCTCCCCTTTCCTTCCTTTCCCTTCTCTTTCCTCCTTCCTTCTTTCCTTTCTTCTTTCTCCTTCCTCCCTCCCTTCCCAGATTACCTGCTGACCGTAGGAAAGTTAGTGGTACATAAAAAACATGCTTACCGGGACTTCCCTGGTGGTGCAGTTGTTAAGAATCCACCTGCCAATGCAGGGGACATGGGTTCAAGCCCTGGTCCGGGAAGGTCCCACATGCCTCAGAGCAACTAAGCCCGTGCACCACAACTACTGAGCCTGCCCTCTAGAGCCCACGAGCCACAACTACTGAGACCATGCGCCACAACTACTGAAGCCTGTGCACCCTAGAGCCTGTGCTCTGCAACGAGAAGCCCGTGCACTGCAATGAAGACCCAGTGCAGCAAAAAAAAAAAAAAAAAAAAAAAGCATGCTTACAGAAGCATCAAAAATAAACATCTCACAAATTTAAAAAAAAACAGTAGGGTAGTGATTTTATGATCAGACAAAATAAGAGGTCAAGATGAAAATCATTAAACGATACATAAGACACCCTTTTACATTAAAACAGGTGCATCCCATTACTAAGGTATAACAGTCATGAACGCTTAGGAATTGGGTCATATAACATCAAAGTATATAAAGCAAAAAAATGTTAGAAATGTAAATTGCTTTCTGTCTGAAAGTGCTCTCATGCATAAACCTAGGATTATAACAGGATTGCCTGTTAGGATTTTTTTTGATGATTAAGCTGGATGATGTGTGTGTGTGGTGAGTACAAGTACCTCAGGCCACAAACTCTTAATTTTAAGCTCAAATCCAAAGTGAAAGAAATTTAATCTTATTCCCTATCAATTCAGGACCATCTCAATCAATTCTGTTGCCTCTCTCTTGCTTTTAACCTGGGATTTCATCCAACTTCTAAGGGTTTATGGAGTTTTAAGGCATCAGCGGGAGGCATCTGGTTCCTGCATTAATGAGAAATTCTTGCGGCTTGCCTACTCTCCAGGGACCATGCCTATAGCTGCTGACACATCCCTATTATTTTGACCACTGCAGGTACGTTGACTTTTTTTTTTTTAATGTAACTTTGTTTCTCTTTGTGAAAGCACATAAGAAACCAACTGCTCTGCTGTGCCAATCTGGGTCAAGGGGTCTGTCTCAGGCCCTCTCTGCCTTGACACCCTTGCAGTCTTCTTTCTTTGCCGAGTTCCCAGAACATGGATATATTGGGAGCTCAGTCAGCTGGCTGCCTGGTAGAGCTCCATATGGGAAGCCAAGCAGTGGACCCCTGCTCTTCAGGTCCCACATTCAAGTAGGATTTCTGTTGTATCCTAGACCTTGAAGTTATCTGTGGAGTAATGGTTCTCAACTGGATTGGCAAATCACTCTCTCCATAAGTTTAAAAAACACCAGTGTCCAGACTCCATCCCAAGCCAATTAAATAAGGATCTGTGGGGATGGCGGCTAAGGCATTGTATTTTTTAAAAATTCCCAGAGTGATTCAATTGGATAGCCAGGATCGAGAACCACTGCTCCCGGAAGATAGAGTGGGGGCTTTTCTAGAATGATTTTATCAAATTTTTTTTTTTTTGTCTTCAGCAGATGACTGACCATCACACCGCACCCTTATTAGCATAAACTATATTATAATTTTTTAATGTTTTTATTTTTTAATTTTTATTTTACTGAAGTATAGTTGATTTACAATGTTTTAGGTGTGTAGCAAAGTGATTCAGTTGTACATATGTATAAAAATATATGTATTCTTTTTCAGATTCTTTTCTATTATAGGTCATTACAAGATATTGAATACAGTTCCCTGTGCTATACAGTAGGTCCTCGTCATTTCTTTTATATATAGTAGTATGTATCTGTTAATCCCAAATTCCAAATTTATCCCTCCCCCCCACTTTCCCCTTTGGTAACCATAACTTTGTTTTCTATGTCTGAGTCTATTTCTGTTTTGTAAATAAGTTCATTTGTATCATTTTTTTTTAGATTCCACATATAAATTATATCATATGATATTTGTCTTTGACTTACTTCACTTAGTACAATAATCTCTATAGGTCCATCCACATTGCTGCAAATGGCATTATTTCATTTTTTTATGGCTGAGTAGTATTCCATAGTATGTACGTACCACATCTTCTTTATCCATTCATCTGTTGATGAACATTTAGATTGCTTCCATGTCTTGGCTACTGTAAATAGTGCTGCTTTGAACATTGGGGTACAAGCATCTTTTCGAATTAGAGTTTTCTCTGGATATATGCCCAGGAGTGGGATTGCTGGATAATATGGTAACTCTATTTTTAGTTTTTTAAGAAACCTCCATACTGTTCTGCATAGCGGCTGCACCAGTTTACATTCCCACATAATTGTTTATCATTACTAACTTGATAGTTGAAAAATGCTATTTTATTGATTGGGTTTAATATTTCTCATATGCTTATTTTTTATTAGTATTTCCATCTTAGTGAATTGTTGGTTCATATCTTTGTTACATTTTTATCCTGGGATGCCAGTGTTTTATATTTTTGTGAGAGCTTTGTCTATTAAATATTAACTATGTGGTCCCCATTTGTTTTAAATATCCATCCCAATTTGTCATTGGTCTGTATTTATTTTAAATAGAGAAGACTTTTTAAATAGAGAAGATTTATTTTAAATAGAGAAGATTTTAACTCTATGTTTTCTTATAAAGCGTTTGCTTATGTATGATCATGAAATCTATTCTCTAAAAGCAGTGCTTGTCCAGTGGAGCTCTCGGTGATGATGGAAATACGTAAAAATATCTACATTGTCTGGTATGACTGAGGAACTGAATTTTTAATTTTACATACTTTTAATTAATTTAGATGTGAATAACTACATGTTACTAGTGGCTACTACATTGAACAGTACAATTCTAAAGGGTTTATCTTCATAGTCTTGGGAGTTTTTTTTTTTGGCTGACAGTTATTTTGAGAGTTCTCTTATAAGTTCTAGTTTTGGTGGATTATAATGAAGAAATGAAAATATGGCTTTTGTAATTTATATTTTTTAAACTTTATGTTCCTTATGCCTTGGCATGTGCTGAAGTTTTAAAAATCATGAATGGGATTGAAAAGAAAGTCTATGGTATAAAATTTTGATACATCTACTAATTCAATTTTTCTAATTACATTATTCAAACTATCTACATATATCCTCTTTTTTTTCGAGTTTGGACTTCTACTCATCTTTTTTTTAAATTAATTTTTATTGGAGTATAGTTGCTTTACAATGTTGCATTAGTTTCTGCTGTACAGCACAGTGAATCAGCTATATATATACATATATCCCCTCTTTTTTGGATTTCCTTCCCGTTTAGGTCACCACAGAGCACTGAGTAGAGTTCCCTGTGCTGTACAGTAGGTTCTCATTAGTTATCTTTTTATACATAGTAGTGTATATATGTCAATCCCAGCCTCCCAATTCATCCCACCCCTTCCTTCCCTCCTTGGTATCCATTCGTTTGTTCTCTACATCTGTGTCTCTCTTTCTGCTTTGCAAATAAGTTCATCTGTACCATTTTTCTAGATTCCACATATAAGTGATATTATACAATATTTGTTTTTCTCTTTCCGACTTACTTCACTCTGTATGACAGTCTCTAGGTCCATCCACGTCTCTGCAAATGGCACAATTTTGTTCCTTTTTATGGCTGAGTAAATATATCCTCTTATTTTTATCAATTTGCTCTGTCATAAACGATCTTGGTATTATAGTATCTCACTGTAGTTATGTTTCTGTCTCTTCCTTCTTACATATCAAATAGTTTTTTGCTATATAAATGTTTTTCCTTTATTTTGTTTGCTTTTTTATAGTTTTTTAGTTTTCTTGCTATTTAGATTTTGATGTTATGTTAACCAGCTCATAAATGCTCTGGACTATTATTTCATAATTATGGATTTCACCTTGTTTCAATATAAAAGGGTTCTAAAAGAGTCCTTTTTGTTTCATCGAATCCTTTTTGCTTTGAACTTTCCTTTGATAATATCAGTGTCACCTCTGCTTACTTCTATTTGCCTGATACATTTTGTTCTATCCTCTTACTCTTATTCTTTCCATGTGATTTGATTTTGATCTCACTGTTGTAAGAAACATGCAGTTGGATGTTCTTTTTTAACTCAGTCTGGGTTTCTGCCTTTTACTTCAGTTGTGGAGCAAAACTATTTTTATTTCTTTTTAATACTGATGAGTTCAGTCCTTTTCTATCGTTTCATCTTAAATTTTGACAGTTTGAGACTCTTTTTTGACCATTTCACTTATTGGTATATGTCTTTTGCTATATATTTTTTTGTTCTTTTCATTTATAGTAATTTGGAAGGTATATTTTTCCCTACCCTGATTTATATCATGGAATTTAAAATGTTTGTCGTTCTCCCTGCCTTTTCCATTCCCACAGTTATAAATTTAATTAGGAATTGTAGACTCAGTTTATAGACCCTCACCCCTCTTTCTATTTTCCCCAAATAAATCTTTAAGAGATGTTTTGGCTTTATACTCAATACTTAACGTTATTTTATTTCTTTCTGGATTTTTCAGTAATGTCAATATTTACTACCAATTCTTTTATATGATTACTTTCTTATGGTCAAATTCTTAATCTAAAAGCCTGAAGGGAAAGTGAGGGAAGGGAAGCATTTCAGAAAATAGTTCTACAGTAATAGAGTAATCTTATTTCTGTATTCTAGTAGGAAAAACAAGAGGTGAGAGCTGACTGAACTCTTTTTACATTTTAAAAATATTTATTCTGCTTTTCCCAGGATATATTTTCTTTCTACTCTCCCAGGATCCTGCACTCAATAAATATTCCAAGACTTTATATATGAGCTTAACTTTAGATTTCATTCCTAGTACCAGTTACTTTTGTTACTGTTATTTTGTTTGGACTTTATAAGGACAGTGTGTTTCATTATTTATTGAATGGGAAGTTAGGATAGGTAGCTGGTAATATGCTCCCATATTAACCTGGACATGTACGTTTCAATTTCCAGGAAGCACAAAATTTTCAAGAGTTCGTAAAGATGAACATATGTATGTATGTACATATATATGGTCTACCACTGCATTCCAAAAAGGTTTGAGGACGTGTACAGTGGTGCATTCAATTCAATCAGATAACACATGAAAAAGTAAGGATACTGAGGCAAAGAGAAAAAATATGATGCTTTAATATGTCAAGTGCAAGCCCTAATTGTTGGAGGAGGGTCACAAAATTAAGCTTCCTAGTAGTCACAGTAAAGAAGGAAGCACGAGCAGTTCCACAGGTTCAAGATTCATGGTGACCTTAAGATAAAGACAAGTAGTTGCCCAGAAGCAGCACAGCCTTTCTTGGTAATGAGACTTGGGGGACATTTCTTTCCTAGTTTTCCCAAAGGGGGTGCTGTCTGAACATGTGGACCACATTCTCCATACCTTACAGGCCTTGAAGAGTCTTGAGTTTGACACAGCTATCTCTTATAATGTCCTGCAATGTAGACTATGTAATATAAAATCACAATCCCTACCCACCTCATCCCACCCCCAAAAAAGCAATTTTTTGAGAGGCCCTGTCTAATTATGTGGAGAGGCGCTATGATATAATGGTTATTAGCTATGTGAGGCTGCTGTCAGAATTCCTGAGTTCAAACCCTGATTCAGCCATTAGCTTGGAGTCTGACCTTAGGCAACTCACTCAAGTCTCCGTCTCTTCCACTGCCGGGCTCAGTCATGGAGGGACTGATGGAGATGTCATTTCACAGACCTGGGGGTGGGGTAGTGGTGTAGGGGCTGTAATGAACCCCGCTGTAATGAATGAGGTCTCCAGCCTCAAGTCTCCAACCCCCTGTATTGGGTCTTGGTGGAGAATTAATAATCAAGTGGTAGAAAACTGAAGGAAAAAGAAAGTGTTTCCTCAATTCTAATTGGTAAATTAGAATTGACTAATTCAATATTAAATATTTTAATATTTTAAAACTAAGGGAACATTTTTAAATTGATGGCATGCCATAGCCGAATTGGCAGCATTGTTTTTCTTTCTTGGTGGAATATAAAATGATGGTGTATAATTTGTAACATCTTAGATTCCATAAAATATGATAGTGATAATTATTGCAAGAGACCAGCTTTTCCTCAGGGGCAGCTAAGGTCTGTTTGTGGGAGTAGGATGGATTCCTCTAAACTTCTGGCAGTCTAAGAGGGCCATGGCTGTCCAGTTAGGGCTCTGTCTGAGAAGGTGGTCAGCAGATATATGGTTCTCCCTTTTTTTTTTTTTTTTATTTTTTTGGTTTTGCCATGTCTTAGTTGTGGTAGGTGGGCTCCTTAGTTGCAGCTCCGGGCTCCTTAGTTGCAGCTCACCAGCTCCTCAGTTGTGGCATGTGTGCTCCTTAGTTGTGGCCTGCGAACTCTTAGTTGTGGCATGCATGTGGGATCTAGTTCCCTGACCAGGGATCGAACCCACGTCGCCTGCATTGGGAGGTGGATTCTTAACCACTGCACCACCAGGGAAGTCCCTGGTTCTCCCATTTTAAAAAGAAGCCCCACTAGGGCTAACCCTTGCATTAGCCATCTTCCCCAGGTGCCTTATAATGAGAGGAAAGAACTGCATGTACCAGGAAATTCCTTTTGTCAACAGGGAGAAGAGTCAAACTACAAAGAAGCATAAGAATATGCAATTAGAAAAAGGTACAGAGTAAGTGGACAGCCTGCTAGGGGCCCCTCTGGGGCCACTTCCCTATGGTTATGTATTATTTCACCAAGTCAGCCCGGACTGTTGAGCGATCATTGCCAGTAGACCATCCCTCTGACTTTTCCCTCTTGTGTAGTAGCATGTTGTTGGCAAGGCTGACCCCAGATCCACTGGGAAGGATATCAGAGACCACTGTGTTTGAGCATTCAGAAACTCACATCAGCACAGGAAGGGCATACTGTGAATAGCTACACCATCCCAGTTTGGGAAGAAACTACATCTACCTTCAGGGGAAGTTCACACCCTGTTCCGCCCAGAACTGTTCATATAAAGTGCTTGTCGAATGATAAATGCTCAATAAATCTTAGCTGTTTTTATTTTTATAAGTACTTTTGGCAACACATGTTTGGAAGATATGAAGAATCTATTAGGGAAAACCAGAAATGCTGCTGTGTTTCATGGTGCCTAGGAATGCTGAGGTGGGGGAGGACCTAAAAATTCCCTTATGGGTTGAGTCATCATGCATCCCAGTTTGCTTGGGGCTGTCCCAGTTTATACCTGTTGTGCCAGCAAAATTTTTAACAGGGCTCCCTTTCGTTCTCAAAAGCATCCTAATGTAGATAATAATTGATATGCTCACGCTATGTGTAGGTCATGTGAAGTCAGTCTTTCCACTTCTATTCATACAATGTGAGAAATAAAATAATTTAAATACAGAAAGATTAAAAATTGAATTAGTGAGATACATAAAAGCTTAAGAACAAGAATTTAAAAATCAAGAAATAAGAATAAATAAAAACTCAAATAAGAAAAAAAAATCCATAGTAAAAAGTCTCCATATGGACTTTTCTCCATGGACTTGTTAAATGAAAAACATTTGAGAAAGTGAAACAACTATTTTAAACTAAAAGCTCAAAATAAGTGTTTTAGAAGTGTTACATTAGGATGTGTAATAATACATTTTAAAAGACAAAATGTAGAACACAGAGATTAAGTAAACTGCAAAATAGGATAAGAATATAAACAATACAAATAGAGAAAAACTCACTAAAATAATACATATCTCTGTATATAATACACACATATAGGTTTATATTTATGGAATAGTTCTATATACACACAATATTTATCTCCTTAATAAAACAAATAAGCCAAAAACTAAAAGAGAAATGAGGGGAAACAATGAAACCTGGGCTGTGACTGAAAGCCACCGAACACCAACACCACCTAGAATTCTGTACTCGGGTGCTTTCTCTCTGTACGGGACTCAAGCAGAGTCCCTGTGGGGGGCAGGAGGTGTGAGGGCACCCAGAGAATGACCTGACCCTCTTCTCCCAAACCATATCAAACCCCCTACACAAAGACTTCTCATGGCAGTGTTGGTGAGATGCTGCATTTTTGCCACTCAGATCTCCAAGTGCGTAAGCATCATATATTATCATGTTCATACTTTTTGGAGAAGTGGTCACATGTGTAAAATCTCTTCCCTGAAGTACCTGATTAATGAAAACACCCCAATCCCAAACTGTACTGATAGCAAAAGGTGTTGTTTAGAAAGATGATGAAATCAACACATAAATAACAGCTCCTTGATATAATAATCAGCCGAGCACCAAGACAGAATCTGTGGTATCACTGCTTCTAAAAAGTGTATGCAGCAAGTTTTGTTGGATGAGAACTATGAAAGATGAGAGCAATTTGATCCACTAATTAGAATGCCTCCATGCAATCAAAGTGGCTCAGCTAAGGTCACGTACTTCCTGCTTGCATTTAAGAAGGAGAAAGGTCTGCAGTTTTATATTTTCTCCTATTTATTAACATGTGAAAAGCTCCAGGTTTTTTGTTAACCTGGGCAGTTGTTGGCATGAGAGATTAGTTCAGCAATTTGATGAGGTGAATTCCACAGCATGTTAAATTAGAATCCCAGACACTAAAGCCCCAAATCTAATTTTCACCCTAGTTTATAACGTTCTCTTGAAAATTCTATTATCTAATACATACCTCTAATTCTCTAACTCCTATAAGAAATAGTACTTCCTACCAATTGTAAAATCAGAAGTATTCTCAACTGCCACTGTGGAATATTTAAATTCTTTATTTACTGGATCACTGAGCTTAGGTACAGAGATCCAATCTATTCTTCCTGAAATTACAGTACTTGTAAATTGTAGCAGAATTCCTGATCTAACTATGAATTCTGCCAAATAAAGATTTTTTTCTTGGGCCAATAATTTTACCTAAATAATAACTCTACTTGCTTGTTTGGGGGGCAGGTCCTTAAAAACCCAATCAATATATAATTCAGAAAGCTAGACAAAAGAAGGAAAAACAGAAAGGCAAGGTAGCTTTAAGGTGAAGGATGCTGGTTGGTTCTGATGCACATATGAAGTTAAGCTACTGATGAGAACTTGCTGTAACCCTATCTCGGACACTCTTCCCCCAGATAACCACACGGCTCGCTCCCTCACCTTTCCAGGTCTTTGCTCACACATCACTGTCTTAGGTCTTTCTGATCAACCCATGTAAAATCTTGTCTAAAGCCCCCATCCCCTCACCCCCTTTCCCTGCTTCATTTGTCTCCCCAGCACTCTCACCATCTAACATTCATTTTCATTATTTATCTTGTTTATTGTATATTTCCCCTTATTAAATGTAAGCCCCAGGAGGCAGAGGTGACCACAATTCTCAATTTTCAGTTTCCCATTACCTTGTGTTTTTTTCATATTTCATGAAATAGTTTCATATTTCATATTTCAATAATACATATTGTTTGATGTTGCTATGAAAATACTATCATTCAGTTTGTCATCTTCTGAGATTTGCTTTTCTCATTCAACAGTATGTCTTTGAGATTCATCTTTGTTGATGGGTAAAGCTATAGTTCATTCATTCATTACTTTTCCATTTTCTCATTGTCTTGTCAATGACAATTTTGGTCTTTTCCATTTATTTTTATTTTTATTTTGGAAAGCAAGCAGCACTATTATGAACAGTCTTGGCTTTGTCAGCTGGTACACATGTACAAGAGCTTCTCATTGGATAGAGCCAGGAGTGGAATTTCTGGGTCCCAGGACAGACATGTTTTCAGCTTTAAAAGATAACGTCAAATTGTTTTCCAAGTCAGCTGTACCAATTTACACTCCACATCAGTATATAAAAACTTCCTGTTGATATATTTCTTGTCCACACGCCAATTGCTGACTTTTCAATGTTGGCCGATCTGATGACTGTAACATGATACATCACTCTGGTTTTAGGATGTATTTCCCTAATTATTAATGAGATTGAGCATCCTTTCATGTTTAGAGGCCAATGGATGTTTTTTATTCTGTGAAATACTGTTCATGTCTTTTTTTCCTGTTGTTCTGTTCTGTTGTTAGTCTTTTCCTTATTGACTTTAGGAGTTCTTTATAAATGCTGGATAGTCTTTATTTTATATATATATAAAGGATATACATATATAACAAATATGTTCTCCTATTTCATAGCTTAATATTTCTCCTTTCCTCTTTCCTCCCTCCCTCCCTTCCTTGTTACACTTTCCCCCAGAATATCTATGGGTTTGGAACAGGAGGGGGACCCATCCATGTCAGCTCAACCCATTACATTATATAGAAATTCCCAACAGACCCTTCCTTTTAAATTTTCCCATTACTAGCATTTTGGGCAATTTTTCCTAGATAACTTTTTGGAAAGATAGACAACTCTTTTGACATACGAGTTAGTCATTTTCATTTTTAAATTGTGAAAGTACAATACTAATTTTTTTCATTTCTCCGAGTACCATTTGGAGTTGAACCAATTTCTAATATTCCTCCATAGCCTTAACCAACTGAACACATAATTTATGGGTAATCACATAATTTATGAGTAATCTGACAGCTGCTATAGCGCTTAGCAAATTTTAATTTGTTGGAATTATTTGCATAAATGGTATTTTGAGAGCCAAAGTTTTCATTATGTTATTTTTTACCTTCTCCAAAGCTCTTAATTCTGCATGAAATTTAACAATAAATTTACAAAGATTCTTGTTCTCAGGTTAGGTCTAGACTCTCAGTTGATTATAAGTTCTATAAGGATAGGGATTCCATTGATTTTGCTCACCAATATTCTCCTAGTGGTGGAGCACCATACCTTGCACATTAGTAGCTTGCTCAAAAAATACTTGCCTAATGAATTATGTGAATTACAGAGCCACTAAAACTTGGCCATATGTCTTTAAGAATCTATAATAGAAATGTTCACAGCCTATGGACCGATAAATCTACTCCGAGGTATGTATTCTAAGAAAGGAATCTGATGAAGGCAGACAGATTTATATACAAGGGTGTCCATCACTATTTATAATAAAGTAAGTTTGGAGACTATTGTTAACTGTTGTTAAATACTCAACAATAATGAATTTGTTCAAACAGTTATGGAGCATCTACGTAATAGAATGACATGAAGTCATTAAAACTCCCATTTTCAAAGAATATAAGAACTGCACATTTTCAAAGAATATAAGAACTGCATACAAAATGGTGTGAAGTAAATGAAACGGACATAAAAATGTATATTTAATTATCTGAATTTTGGTATATGGTATCTAGGCATAGAAAACATTAGAAAGAAATATACCAATATTTTTCAGTAGTTGTCTCTGGGTGATGGGGACCACCAATAAGTATAACTGCTGCGTTATACTGTAAGTGCCTTGAAATTAGTTCCAAGGTTTTCCAGGTTGGTATTTTTATAGTTTGGCACAGCACTTGTGAATTGTTGACAGTCAACAGTCAATTAGAATAGTACACTTTAGTAAGAATTCTTAATCCTTCATAGCCCATTATCAATAACTTGTTGTTGATTGTGTATTTTTTAATTAACTAATTTTTGGCTGCATTGGGTCTTCGTTGCTGTGTGCGGGCTTTCTCTAGTTGCGGCGAGCTGGGGCTACTCTTGGTTGCGGTGCGCAGGCTTCTCATTGCAGTAGCTTCTCTTGTTGCAGAGCATGGGCTCTAGGTGCGTGGGCTTCAGTAGTTGTGGCACGCGGGCTCAGTAGTTGTGGCTCGTGGGCTCTAGAGTTCAGGCTCAGTAGTTGTGGCACACAGGCTTAGTTGCTCCGCGGCATGTGGGATCTTCCCGGACCAGGGCTTGAACCCGTGTCCCCTGCATTGGCAGGCGGATTCTTAACCACTGCGCCACCAGCGAAGCCCTGATCGTGTATTTTTAAGCTTCCTTTATCGTCGTATATTCCTGCCTGCAAAACAAGCGGCTGGCATGCCCCGCCAGCCACATCCACCAAGGGCAGTCTGGGTGCTGGAAATGGCAGAGGCGCAGATTTGTCACCAGCACCTTTGAATGCCTGCGAACTGTTTCAGTGAAGCGTGTTTGTGGAATTTATGCTTTAGCTATGTGAAATGAACTCAACATGCGGTATCCACAGCAGAATGTATACATCTTTGATTTGAAATAGATGTATTTTCATTCACTCTTGGTGGGAGATTGTCAAGCACAAGGCACTAAGCATGCTGAGCTCAGATAATTCATGTCTTCCATAAATTGTCTACAGTGGTTATATTTTGGCTACTTATGGATGATTCAGAGATTTGGGACATATGTTTTCATTAAGAAATATTCTGATTTCGTTGACTTACCTGTTGACTGCCAAGATCTGATCCTGTTTCAAAAGTGTATGACTCCAGCATTGGTTCATGTTAGGCCTGATCTTCCTGTCTTCCCGGGCTAGTCAGTTCTAGGATCACAGTTCTCCTGGCACGAGGGCCATCGAGGAGCCCTGGCAGAAATGATGACGAGGGCTTTAGGAAAGTAAGAAGTGGGTTCCAGTTTCCACAGTAGAGCAGCTCTGAAAACAGTGTGTTCGCTCTCAGATAAGCTCTTCTAAGACTCGCCGAAATTGCTGTAGCCACTGAGGAAGGAGAAATCCTCCTTCAGGATCTAGAATCAAGGAATTGGCGTGAATGCATCAGCAGATGCCAGGGGCCCCCCAGACCCCACTGGGCACCAGCTGCACCATCCCCAGTCTGGGGGAGGGGGAGTTAATGGCAGGGTGGTTAGGTCCTCTTGGAAGCTGGAAGAATTCCAGGCAGACAGAAGGCTCTAAACTGAGCCCCCATTCCTTCTTCCCAAGGCAGGAGGAACAAGATCGACAGTTGCACCCGTTGTTTCTCTGAGCACTGATCTGCCTCTGCCTCTCCATTCTCCTCCTCCATTAAAAGCCTTTGCTTGGCTCTAATTCCCCCTGCAGAGCCTCTGTGCTCCTGCACCTGAGGCAAGTCAGGCATTTGGACCCACAGAAATGCTAAGAGTAACACAGCCAAGGGGACACCAAGACAGGGTTTCCAGGGCAGGTACTGGAGATGCAAGGTCACCAGGCTTCAGGGACCTCACCATTGAGAATGATCAGAAATTCAGAAACACACCCCCCCCCATTCATTTTCTAAACATCACATGAGCCTCCTGGGTCTTTGTTCAACCCCAGGGAGATGTGGGAGCCATGGCAAAGACAGAACTTGGGACTCCCACCAGCCTGGCAGGATGGGGGCTGGGAATCAGTTCTTTAAGTCCATTTCTTTATATCAATTATATGTGACATTGCTTTCACAATCCCGCTTGTGATCTAAAATTCATACCCATTACACTCACACCCCCCTGGGATGGTGGGGAGTGTGGTTTTTGAGCACCGATAACAAAGTTGGGCTTCCCAAAGACGTTAGGGAAAAAACCCAAATCATATCAACAAATCCCCATAAGGCAGGAAGCCTTCTGTCATACAGCACATGACAGCAAAGTGCTAGTCTTAGCATCGGCGAAATACCTTCTGTCACCGTCAGCTGTCTTGGTTTTCTGACGCCCCTAAATGCCATTCATGGTTATATATTCCACCAAGGGTGCCCCTCTTTACGTAATTAACAACCTTCTGCAGTGGTTAATGGATGAGGAAAAAGCTCTCCTAAGGAGTCGATCTTAATTCATCCTGTGCCTCCTGTAGGAAGACACGTGCTTCCATGCCAAAAGTAGACATGACATGACAGGGAATTTACACAAGACCTTTCTAGAGTAATTTACTGGCAAACTTGGGTGTATATTATTGTAAACTGCTGCCTACCATGTGATTACAAGATTAAGAAAGAAGGAGTGAATTGCTAATCTTGTCAGTCCAACTGTTCCCTTCCTTGATAACATTTGTGTTATTGCACTTTAGGTGATGAAAGATTGTAATTGGCTGTTGACATTGATTGAAGGAAGGAGATGTGGGTTGTTTTTTTTTTTTAAGAGAATTAATTAGCTTGGTGAGGGAGGTAACACAATTCAAATCTGCGGCTCTCACAGCTGCAAAACAGAAGTGAACTGTCAAAGAGTGTTTTCATCTCTTTCTTCCCCACCTGTTTTCCTCCTTTTGATGACATCTTTTCCTAGATTTAACACATTTAAAATGGGCCCACCAAAGAAAGAGAGGGGGTTGGGGGGGCCGGGGAGCCTTCAAAAGAAAAAGAAAAAATGTCACTTTCAGGATTTTTTTACACCAGAAACACTGTAAATAGTGTGTGTTTCATTTGCATGTGTTTAAGTAGCATTTGAGGAAGATGCAGATACAGACATATTAAGCTAGGCCAACTCCATGCCACTCAAGCTGTTCTAAACCAGAACAAACACCTGAGCCCTGGCTGCTTGTGTGACAGCCAGAAAAAAAAGGCTCTGATTTGCCTTTGGTTCAGTCTCAACGTGGGCTGATTACAAGAGCAATTAAAACCTGCTGTCCTGCCAAGTATCTGCTTAAACCAGCAACCAATACACCTTCCCTATCCACCCACAGAGAGAAAACATGGGTCCAAGAATTAGGAGGTAGATGTGAAGTGGTTTCACACCATTACCCCTAACCAAACACTTGTAAAATGTGTTTCTTGTTCTCACAACTTTAAGTGCTGCGGTCTACAAGTTTTAGGTCCCAAGGGAGGAATGCCAAGGAATGCATCAGATTCAGTTGAGGAGGAAGTTGAGACTGCCACCTGGTCACTTTTGACTTGTTTATGTCACTGAAGCCATAGGCAAAGTAGGGGATTGTTATGTTGCTGGTGGGGGATGACAGGGTGGGGACTGAGCCTGATTATGAAGGGGAAACAGAGGTCCTGCCACATCATGGAGATAAAAAATGTTTGCGACTCAAGGCATCCTCTGGGAAACTTTCTTAGTGTTTACGTGCCCAGAGGTACAAGTTAATGGAAGACACCACCAGTGTGGGCAGCAACTGGCTCAGACCCTTCAGGAATGAAGGTTTGGGTCATTCCACAAGGTAAAGACCCTTGACCAAAGGGAACATAACATAAGGAGTAGAATAAAAAGTTATAAATACCAGTGATGGCCTCACAAACAGTAGCTAAAATGAGGACTAACAATAAGCCTGCCTGTGTTGCTCCTTGCAGTGTTAAGAATATGTTAGTGTATTAACATTAGCAAATTAGTTTTATTTTCAGCAACAAATCCCCAGCCCTCAACCTGTTTCATTTTACGTAAGACATGTGGTGGTTAACTTTAAATTTTGGCTTTAGGTTACAGGATATCAAAGGGGAATTTCGACCAAACTAGAAATGGATCTGGGGACTTAAGGGGAAAGAATGAGCGCATGTTCATTTGTGTGAGGGATGTCACATCTTATTAGGCAGAGGCATGCTGTTTTACTCGAATTGTTAGTCTGGAAGTTAAGTATTATTGTTTAATAGTCCAGCCATGGGACACACTGTGCTGGTCTGCCTGCTGGCAATTCAGCTGTTTCCCCATCTAATCCTACTCTCTCCCCCGTTTGGGAGTCTTGGAATCTACAGTCCACAGAATCTTTGCCAGCAGTGTTCTGGGACAGATCCCTCTAATGACATGTACTCGTGTGATGTGGAAGGCAGAAATGAAACAGGAGCCGTATAGCTGCTCCTCTGGTGACAGTAGGCAGACGTGGGCTTTTGCAGATGTGCCGTTTTATGGGCGCTTCCACTTGCTTTCCTGGGTGACTTTCTTGAGTGGCTGAACCAGCCCCGACCTGCCTACTTCCTGTGAAAAATAAACCATTAGGTTAAGTTACTGTAGTTTGGGTTTCTATTACATGTAGTTAAACCTAATTCTGATAAAATTTGTATAAAATGGATGACAGTTAAGTTTTTACTTTCTGACAAAATTACATACGCAAACACATCTGCAGAGACAAATGTTTTCCAGAACTAAAATTTGAGCAATACTATAACATTTATTCTTGTGTGAAAAGGGGATATTAGGCAATCCAGTGGATAATGTATAATGCATTAAACTCCATTTGTGCCAAAGATACGGAATCACTGAAAATGAAAACTCTTGTAATGATCTTATAAAACTCTTATAATGGTTGAAGGTTTATTATCAAAGTGTAATTCAGGGATGGCATTTATCCAGGTAGATGAGATAACATAACTTAAATGCTTTCTGAGACAGAACTTGGAGAAACTAAAAGAATGATTAACACATGCATTAAACATTCTGTAAATTACAGCTACTTAGGCAAATCATTGATAAAGGCTTTGTGATTTAATTACCTATGCTTCCATAGTGCACATTTGATAATGTTGATTAACCCAAAAGTCATGTGCTTCAGATACCAGGAATAACAGGAACACTCTGATGTGAGCATTTAAGAAGCAGAACTGTTTCAGAGTCCTGTTTTCACTGGTATTTATTTTCTTCTTCTTTATTTTTTAAGATTTCAAAAATCAACTTTGGGTATACAAAATAGCATTTTATGGCAAAAAAACCCAGAGGTTTTTTCTTTTTTAATTGAAGTATAGTTGATACAATATTGTGTTAGTTTCAGGTGTACAGGATAGTGATTATTTTTGCAGATTATATTCCATTATAGTTATTACAAGACAATGGGTATAATTCCCTGTGCTATACAGTATATCCTTGTTGCTTATCTGTTTTATATACATAACACTAGTTATTTGCATCTATTAATCCCATACCCATAATTTGTCCTTCCCCACTTCACTCTCCCCTTTGGTAACCACAAGTTTGTTTTCTCTACCTGTGAACCTGTTTCTGTTTTGTATATACATTCATTTGTATTATTTTTTATATTCCACATAAGTGATATCATATAGTTTTTGTCTTTCTGTCTTATTTCAATAGGATAATATTCTCTAGGTCCATCCACATTGCTGCAAATGGCAGAATTTCATTCTTTTTTATGGCTGAGTAATATTCCTCTGCGTGTGTTTGTATGTATGTGTGTGTGTGTGTATCACATCTTCTTAATTCAGTCATCTGTTGATGGGCACTTGGGCTGCTTCCACTTCTTGGCTATTGTAAATAGGCTGCTATGAACATTTGGGTGCATGTATCTTTTCGAGTTACTGTTTTCATTTTTTTCAGATATATACTCAGGAGTGGAATTGCTGGATCATACGCTGGTTCTATTCGCAGTTTTTAAGGAACCTCCATACTGTTTTCCATAGTGGCTACACCAATTTACGTTCCCACCAACAGTTTACGAGGTGCCCTTTTCTCCACATCATCTCCAACATTTGTAATCTATATGCTTTTTGATGATAACCATTCTGACCAGTGTGAGGTGGTATCTCACTGTAGTTTTGACTTGCATTTTTCTATTAATTAGCAATGTTGAGCATCTTTTCATATGCCTGTTTGCCATCTGTAGGGTTTCTTTGGAAAAATATCTATTCATGTCTTCTGCCCATTTTTTGATTGGACTGTTTTGTTTTTTAATATTGAGTTATATAAGCTGTTTGTATATTTTGGGCACTAACCCCTTGTCGGTTGCATCATTTGAAAATATTTTATCCCATTTCATAGGTTGTCTTTTCATTTTGTCGACAGTTTCCTTGGCTGTGCAAAAACTTTTAAGTTTAATTAGGTACCAGTTGTTTATTTTTGCTTTTATTTTGCCTATAGAGACTAATCTAAGAAAATACTTCTATGATTTATGTCAAAAGTGTTCTGCCTATGTTCTCTTCTAGGAGATTTATGGCTTCAGATCTTAGATTTAAGTCTTTAAACCATTTTTAGTTTATTTTTGTATATAGTGTGAGGTAATGTTAATCTCATTGTTTCACGTGTGGCTATCCAACTTTCCCAGCACCACTTGATGAAGAAACTGTCTTTACTCCATTGTATAATCTTCTCTCCTTTGTTGCATATTAATTGATCATAGGTGCATGGGTTTATTTCTGGGCTCTCTGTTTTATCCCATTGATCTATTTGTCTGTGTTTGTGCCAGTACCATGCTGTTTTGATTACTGTAGCTTTGTAGTATAGTCTGAAATCTGGAAGGGTTATACCTCCAGCTTTGTTCTTTTTGTCTCAGGATTGCTTTGGCAATTTGTGGTCCCATATAAATTTTAGGATTATTCTAGTTCTGTGAAAAATGTTCTGGGTATTTTGATAGGGATTTTTTAAATCTGTAGATTGCTTTGGATAGTATGGCCATTTTAATAATATTAATATTTCCAATCCAAGAGCACAAGATATCTTTCCATTTCTTTGAATCACCTTCGATTTCCTTCATCAATGTTTTATAGTTTTCAGAATATAGGTCTTTCACCTCCTTGGTTAAGTTTATTCCTAGGTATTTTTTTAAGGCAATTATAAACAGGATTGTTTTTTAAATTTCTCTAAATTAGTAGAAATGCACTAATTTCTGTATCTTTGAGTAAGCACCAACAATACCCACTCCCTCCCCATCTGGACCACACCCCAGGCCCCTGGGCCACCTTTACCTCAATAGATTGGATCTTTTCCCAGGACCTGGCCATCCTAGATCCAGTGCCAGGCTGTGACATGGAATGAATGGGCTGGGGTGTTCACTTCCCTTGGATTTGGGAGCATGGCAAGGTGGTAGCCGCTAGGGCAGACCTGTCTCTGCCCTGTCTGGTGGCAAGCCAGCACCCACACACTCCTGACAAGTGGACTCTAGGCTCCTTCAGCCTTTCCACCTGTCTGAGGGGTTCTCCAAGCAGCCAAGGGAGCTCGTCTCCTCTGCACAGGACCCCAGGGTTGGGATGCCTAGTCTGTGGCTTGACCTGCTTACTCCCCAGGACATGTGTCCACCCCTGCAATCTCCCTTTTCCTCTTAATCTCCTCCCAGGAGTACAGGTCCCCACCTCATGTTTCTTCCCTATCCTTCCCAATTACGTGAGAATCTTTCATGCAACCCTGGCTGTATGAAAGATCTTCTGCCAGTTTCCAGTTAGTTTTCTGTGAGCATTTTTCCACATGTAGATGTATTTTTGATGTGTTTGTGGTGGGAGGTGAGCTCCACATCCTCCTACTCTGCCATTCTGATCCCCCTCTACTATCAATACTTTGTTCTTTTTTTTTTATTTATTTATGGCTGTGTTGCGTCTTCCTTTCTGTGCGAGGGCTTTCTCTAGTTGTGGCAAGCGGGGGCCACTCTTCATCGCGGTGCGCGGGCCTCTCACTATCGCGGCCTCTCTTGTTGCGGAGCACAGGCTCCAGATGCACAGGCTCAGTAATTGTGGCTCACGGGCCCAGCTGCTCTGCGGCATGTGGGATCTTCCCAGACCAGGGCTCGAACCCGTGTCCCCTGCATTAGCAGGCAGATTCTCAACCACTGCATCACCAGGGAAGCCCAATACTTTGTTCTTGCTTGTATCACAGAACAAATCATAAACTCTTGGGAGGAAAAGTAGATAATAAGATGAATTCAAAGACACAGGTTAACATAATGGTGAGAAAACAGATTCAAGACTAATTGTTGACATTTGACATATAGAGATCAACACCGAACAGAGAGACATAAGGCAAAGGAAGCTCAGTCAGTTTCTTACTAAGATTCTAGAGGTAGCATAGTGTAGTGATGACGAGAGTGTAGGTTCTGGACTTGGTCTTCATTGGTTCAAATTCAGACTCCAATCCCACATATGAGTATCTGAGGCAACTTAGCTCCTCTGTGCCTAAGAAACTAGGGTAATTTTCTAACTTCAGTGATTTGTCATGAGGATTACATCAGTTAATATAAGTGGAGCAAGGTGCCTCACACATGGTAAATATACATTTGCTATTGCTACTATTTCATGCCATTTAATTGTTGGAATGAAACCCATTATGGTAACAGTGTTAAAGATTCTGGGAAATTGATATAGATGTGTGGCCTTCATGAAAGGAGTGTGTTCATGCAGTAAACTTCATTTGAAGCTATTATAGGAAATAATAAACCTCCAATAATTATCATCATATGCTCCCTCAGCTTCAGAAAGCATCTGTGCACCATGTAGTCACACGCAATAATAAAGCCAGATGCTAAGTTCTTGAAGTGCTGATTAAAAAACAATCAAACATGAACATAATTTTGATGATGGGATGATTTTATTAAGTTAATTTGCAGATAAAGAACATCACTGAAAATCTTTGACTGTTAAATACTTGCATAGCCAGATGTGCTTTTTTTCTTTTAAAGAAAAGTTTTGATACACACTCCATTCATTCATCTGTGTTTATTTCTGATAGTTGAATGCCGAATGTAAGACGAGGACAAAGAAACTGAATCTTTTCTGATATCCACCTGTGTGCTTGAGCCCTTATTAATGAGGGGTATCTAAGGCTGAGACACTGCTGCAGTATCTGCAGTTATGTCTTGCTGCTGGCCCTGGAATCACAGGGTACCCTATAGAACAGTGGTCCCCAACCTTTTTGGCACCAGGGACCAGTTTCATGGAAGACAATTTCTCCACGGACGGGGTGGTTCAGGTGGTGATGCAAGCAATGGTTCAGGCAGTAATGTGAGCGATGGGGAGCAGCAGATGAAGCTTTGCTCGCCTGCCCACCACTCACTCACCTCCTGCTGTGCAGCCTGGTTCCTAATAGGGTTCCTAACCCTAACCCAACCTAATAGAGTTCCCCAGGGGTTGGGGACCCCTGCTATAGAAGACTGCTCCACTGATGAGATCATACATTTTCCTGGGGAGTTAAACCATGATTTAGTCTCCCAAAGGGCTACTTTTTTTTAGGCTTGTGGTTCATAACTTTTTAGAATTACCACCCTCTATGCCTATATTTCAGAGTGAAGGGGCTTCAGAAGCAGCTGAGACCATTCCAAAGATGGAATTACAGGCTTAGTATTGTTTAAGAACATTGAGTCCTGTCTATCTGATAAAGTTGTGCTGATTCTTTTTTTTTTTATTGTGTGATTTCTTTTTAAACATTTTTATTTTATATTGGAGTATAGCTGATTTACACTGCTGTGTTAGTTTCACATGTACAGCAAAGTGATTCCATTATACATATACATACACCTGTTCTTTTTCAAATTCTTTTCCCATTTAGGTTGTTACAGAATATTGAGTTCCCTGTCCTATACAGTAGGTCCTTGTTGATTATCTATTTTATATATAGTAGTGTGTATCTGTTAATCCCAAATTCCTAATTTATCCCTCCTCCCCCCTTTCCCCTTTGGTAACCATACATTTGTTTTCTAAGTCTGAGTCTGTTTCTGTTTTGTAAATAAGTTCATTTTTTTTTTGATTCTGCACATAAGCAATATCACATGGTATTTGTCTTTCTCTGACTTACTTCACTAGTATAATAATCTCCAGGTCTATCCATGTTGCTGCAAATGGCATTATTTCATTCTTTTTTAATGGCTGAGTAGTATTCCATTGTATATGTGTACCACATCATCTTTATCCATTCATCTTTCAGTGGACATTTAGGTTGCTTCCAATGCTTGGCTACTGTAAACAATGCTGCAATGAACATTGCGGGCATGTATCCTTTTGAACCATGATTTTCTCTGGATATATGTCCAGGAGTGGGATTGCTGGATCATATGGTAGCTCTATTTTTAGTTTTTTAAGGAACCTCCATACTGTTCTCCATAGTGGCTCTACCAATTTACGCTCCCAGCAACAGTGTAGGAGGGTTCCCTTTTCTCCATACCTTCTCCAGCATTTGTTGTTTCTAGACTTTTTGATGATGGCCATTCTGACTGGTGTGGGCTGATACCTCATTGTAGTTTTGATTTGCATTTTTCTAATAATTAGCGATTTTGAGCATCTTTTCATGTGCCTCTTGGCCATCTGTGTGTCTTCTTTGGAGAAATGTCTATTTAGGTCTTCTGCCCATTTCTTGATTGGGTTGTTTTTTTTGATATTGAGCTGCATGAGGTGCTTGTAAATTTTGCAGATTAATCCTTTTTGGTCGCATCATTTGCAAAAGTTTTCTTCCATTCTGTGGGTTGTTGTTTTGTTTATGGTTTCCTTTGCTGTACAAAAGCTTTTGAGTTTAATTAGGTCCTATTTGTTTATTTTTATTTATATTATTTTAGGAGACAAACTGAAAAATATACATAGAGTATATATGTTTATTTTTATATATAAAAATAAACAAAGAGTGTTCTGCCTGTGTTCCTCTAAGAGTTTTATAGTATCTGGTCTTACACTTAGGTCTTTAATCCATTTTGAATGTATTTTTGTATATGGTGTTTGAGAATGTTCTAGTTTCATTCTTTTACATGTAGCTTTCCAGTTTTCCCAGCACCACATTTTCTCCATTGTATATTCTTGCCTCCTTTGTCACAAATTAATTACCTTGGGTAGAACAGTCATTTTGACAATATTGATTCTTCCAATCCAAGAACATGGTATATCTTACCATCTGTTTGTGCTGTTTTCGATTTCTTTCACCAGCATCTTATAGTTTTCAGAGTACAGGTCTTTTGTCTCCTTAGGTAGGTTTATTCCTAGGTATTTTATTTGCTTTGATGCACTAGTAAATGGGTTTGTTTCTTTAATTTCTCTTTCTGATCTTTCATTGTTAGTGTATAGAAATGGAATGGGATTGTTTCCTTAATTTCTCTTTCAGATTTTTCTTCTTTAGTGTATAGGAATGCAAGATATTTCTGTGTATTAATTTTGTATCCTGCAACTTTACCAAATTCATTGATGAGCTCTAGTAATTTTCTCGTAGAATTTTTAGGATTTTCTAAGTATAGTATCATGTCATCTGCAAACAGTGACAGTTTTACTTCTACTTTTTCCAATTTGGATTCCTTTTATTTCTTTTTCTTCTCTGATTGCCATGGCTAGGACTTCCAAAACTACGTTGAATAAAAGTGGTGACAGACAGTGGACATCCTTGTCTTCTTCATGATCTTAGAGGAAATGATTTCAGCTTTTCACCATTGAGTATGATGTTAGCTGTAGGTTTGTCATATATAGCCTTTATTATGTTGAGGTATGTTCCCTCTATGCCCACTTTCTGGAGAGTGTTTATCATAAATGGGTGTTGAAATTTGTCAAAAGCTTTTTCTGCATCTACTGAGATGATCACATGGTTTTTATTCTTCAGTTTGTTGATGTGGTGTATCACAGACTGATTTGTGGATATTGAAAAATCCTTGCATCCCTGGGATAAATCCCACTTGATGATGGTGTATGATTCTTTTAATGTATTGTTGGATTCGGATTGCTAGTATTTTGTTGAGGATTTTTGTATCTATGTTCATTAGTGATTTGGGACTGTAATTTTTTTGTGTGGTATCTTTGTCTGGTTTTGGTATCAGGGTGATGGTGGCCTCAGAGAGTGAGTTTGGGAGTATTCCTTCCTCTATTCAGTACTTGTGATTGGTCTATTCATATTTTCTGTTTCTTTCTGGTTCAGTCTTAAGAGATTATACCTTTCTAAGAATTTGTCCACTTCTTCTAGGTTGCCCATTTTATTGGCATAGAGTTGCTTGTAGTAGTCTCTTATGATCCTTTGTATTTCTGTGATGTCCGTTGTAACGTCTCCTTTTTCACTTCTAATTTTATTTAGTTAAGCCCTCTACCTTTTCTTCTTGATGAGTCTGGCTAAACGTCTATCAATCAATTTTGTTTATCTTTTCAAAGAACTAGCTTTTAGTTTCATTGATCTTTTCTATTGTTTTCTTTGTCTCTAGTTCATTTATTTCTGTTCTGATCTTTATGATTTCTTTCCTTCTACCAACTTTGGGTTTTGTTTGTTCTTCTTTTCTCTAGTTGCTTTAGGTGTAAGGTGAGGGTTTTTTTGAGATTTCTTTTGTTTCCAGAGGTAAGATTATATTGCTATAAACTTCCCTCTTAGAACTGCTTTTGCTGCATCCCATAGGTTTTGGATCATCGTGCTTTCATTTTCATTTGTATCTAGGTATTTTTTTTATTTCTTCAGTGATCCACTGGTTGTTTAGTAGCATATTGTTTAGCCTCCACATGTTTAGGTTTTTTGCAGTTTTTCTTTTTTTCTTGCAGTTGATTTCTCATCTCATAGAGTTATGGCTGGGAAAGATGCTTGATATGATTTCAATTTTCTTAAATTTGTTGAGGTTGGCTTTGTGGCCCAGCATGTGATCAATCCTGGAGAATGTTCCATGTGCACTTGAAGAGAACATGTATTCTACTGCTTTTCAATAGAATGCTTTATAAATATCAATTAAGTGCATCTGGTCATTTAAGCCCTGTGTTTCCTTATTTATTTTCTGTCTGGATAATCTGTTCATTGGTGTAAGTGGGGTGTTAAAGTCCCCCACTATTATTGAGTTACTTTCAATTTCCCCTTTTGTGGCTCCTATGTTGGGTGCATAAATATTTACAATTGTTATATTTTCTTCTTGGATTGATCCCTTGATCGTTAATTAGTGCCCTTCTTTGTCTCTTGTAACGTTCTTTATTTTAAAGTCTATTTTGTCTGATGTGAGTATTGCTACTCCAGTTTTCTTTTGATTTCCATTTGCAAGGAATACCTTTTTCCATCCCCTCACTTTCAGTCCGTATGTGTCCGTAGATCTGAAGTGGGTCTCTTGTAGACAGCATATATACAGATCTTGATTTTGTATCCATTCAGCCAGTCTATGTCTTTTGGTGGGAACATTTAATCCATTTATGTTTAAGGTAACTATCAATATGTATGTTCTTATTGCCATTTTGTTAATTGTTTTGGATTTGTTTTTGTAGGTCTTTTTTCTCCCCTTCATCTTTTATTCTCTTGTGATTTGATAACTAACTTTATTGTTGTGTCTGGATTCCTTTGTGTGTGTGTGTATCTATTGTAGATTTTCTGTTTGTGGTTACCATGAGGTTTTGATATAGCAGTCTATGTATATACAAGGCTTTTTTAACTTGCTGGTCTTTTAATTTCAAATGAATTTCCAATATCCTGCATTTATTACTCTCCCTTTGCACAAATGCTGGTTCTGATATATTTGTGTGTGGATGATTTCCTACCTTTACTGTATGTTTGTCTTTACCAGTAAAGTTTTCCATTCATAATTTTCTTTTTTCTGTTTGTAGCCTTTTCTTTTCCACCTAGAGAAGTTCCTTTAGCATTTGTTGCAAAGCTGGTCTGATGGTGCTGAATTCTCTTAGCTTTTGCTTGTCTGTAAAGTTTTGATTTCTCCATCGAATCTGAATGAGAGCCTTGCCAGGCAGAGTATTCTTGGTTGTAGGTTCTTCCCTTTCATCACTTTAAATATATCGTGCCACTCCCTTCTGGCCTGCAGAGTTTCTGCTGAAAAATCAGCTGATAACCTTATGGGATTTCCCTTGTATGTTATATGTTGCTTTTAATATTTTTTGTCTTTAATTTTTATCAATTTGATTACTATGTGTCTTGGCATGTTCCTCCTTGGGTTTCTCTGTGCTTCCTGGACTTGGGTGACGGTTTCCTTTCCCATGTTAGGGAAGTTTTCAGCTATTATCTCTTCAAGTACTATCTCAGGTCCTTTCTCTCCCTCTTCTCTTTCTGGGACCCCCTACAATGCAGGTGTTGGTGCATTTAATGTAGTCCCAGAGGTCTCTTACACTGTCCTCATTTCTTTTCATACTTACTCTCTTCCACAGCAGTGATTTCCACCATTCTGTCTTGCAGCTCACCTATCCATTCTTCTACCTCATTTATTCTGCTATTATTCCTTCTAGTGTATTTTTTGTTTCAGTTATATTGTTCATCTCTGTTTGTTCTTTAGATCTTCTAGCTCTTTGTTAAGCATTTCTTGTATCTTCTCAGTGTGTGCCTCCATTCTTTTTCTGAGATTTGGATTATCTTTAGTATCATTACTCTGAATTCCTTTTTGGGTAGATTGCCTATCAATCAATCATCTCCACTTCACTTAGTTGTTGTTCTGGGGTTTTATCTGTTCCTTCGTCATCTGGGAAATATTCCTCTGCCATCTCATTTTGTCTAACTTTCTATGATTGCAGTTTCTGTTCTGCAGGCTGCAGGGTTGTAGTTCTTTTTGCTTCTGCTGTTTGTCCCCTGGTGGATAAGGCTGGTCTAAGAGGCTTGTGCAGGCTTCCTGGTGGGTGGATTCCTGCCTGCTGGTGGGTGGAGCTGGGTCTTGTCCCTCTGGTGGGCAGGGCTGTGTCAAGGGGTGTTTAGTGAGCAGCTGTGGGCTCAGGACGACTTTAGGCAGCCTATCTGCTGATGGATGGGGCTGTGTTCCCACCCTGTTGGTTGTGGTGTTCCAGCATTGGAGCCTACAGGCTGTTGGCTGGAGCCAGGTATTGGTGAGAAAGTGGTGGTTTCTAGAGGGCTCACGCCAGTGAACACTTCCCAAAACTACTGCCACCAGTATCCTTGTCCCCACAGTGAGCCACAGCCACCCCCTGCCTCCACAGGAGACCCTCGAATACCAGCAGTTAGGTTGAGCCCAGGATCTTCTGAGGTCACTGCTTTTTCCCCTGGGTCCTGGTGTGCATGAGACCCTGTGTGCACTCTCCAAGAGTGAAGCTTCTGTTTCCCCTAGTCCTGTGGAATTCGTGCAATCAAATCTCACTGGCCTTCAAAGCCAGATGCTCTGGTGGCTCCTTCTCCTGATGCCAGACCCTCAGGCTGGGGAGCTCAACATGGGCCTCAGAACTTTCACTCCTGTGGCAGAACCTCTGCAATATAGTTATTTATTTTCCAGTTTGTGGGTAGCCCACCTGGCAGGTATGAGATTTGCTTTTATTGCTAATACGTCCCTCCTACTATCTTGATGTGGCTTCTCCTTTGTCTTTGGATGTACAGTATAACTTTGGGTAGGTTCCAGTGTTTTTCTGTTGATAGTTGTTCAGCAGTTAGTTGTGGTTTTGGTGTTCTCATGAGAGGAGTTGAGCTCACCTCCCTCTACTCTGCCATCTTGTCTCCCCCATCTGTGATGATTCTTAAAGAGATGAATTTTAATTAATTATGCTATATTTAGTGCAAAATCTATTTGTTTTATTCTTTTAGTGTTCTGTACCTAGGGGCCCCTGACTGACATAATTAAATATAGACTGGGGAACAGGCTCAAGATGGCAGAGTAGAAAGACCCTGAGCTCACCTCTTATGGGTACACCAAAATTAAAACAATTTACAGAACAACTATCAATGAAAAAGACTGGAACCTGAAAAGATCTTCTAGAACTAAAGAGATAAAGAAGGAACAACCAGATGGGTAGGAGGGGTGGAGTCATGGTATAGTTAAGATCCACACCCCTGCCTGGGTAGGCAATCCACAAATGGGAGAATAATTACAATTGCAGAGGTGCTCCCGAAGGAGCAAGGGATGTGAGCCCCACAGAGGGCTCCACACCCTGAGGGGTCCTGCACTGGGGAGATGAATCCCCAGAACGTTTGGCTTTGAAGGCCAGTGGGGCTTACTTTCAGGAGACCCAATGGGCTGTGGGAAATATAGAGTCCATTTTTAAAGGGCACACACAAAATCTCACATGCTTCAGGACCTGGGGCAGACATACCTGCTGATCTTGGAGAGGGAGGAGGCAACTGGAGACACCCTGGGCACAAAGACACTGGCGGCAGCCATTTTGGGGAGCTCTTACTACTATGTGGACACTGGTCCTGGCAAGCACCATTTTGGAATCCTCCCTCTAGCTTATTAGCCTCAGGATCCAGCCTCACCCCCACCCACCAACCTGTAGGCACCAGTACTGGGACACCTCAGGCCAAGCAACCAACTGGGAAGGGACACAGCCCTGCCCACCAGAGGACCCAGTCCCACACACAAGTGCACAGGCCCTAGACTTAGAACTGCCGGAGCTCTGGCCTCACCCACTAGCAAGCCTGCTCTAGCCTCAGGACCAGTCTCATCTACCAGCAGAAGGCAGACAAAAGCTCTGGGACCTGCTAGGCCCTGGCCCCACCTACCAGCAGGCCAACACAAGCTTGGGACACCCAAAGCTCTGCAGCCAGACTCTGCCCACCAGTGGGCTGCAACTAGCCCCAGGATCTGACTTCACCCACCAGTGGATAGGCATCAGTCCCAAGATCTCCTGGACCCTGAATCCACCCACCAGTGTGCCAGCATTAGCCCTGGGGCTCTCAGGGGTTTCCCAGCAAGCTGCATCATGATGTGGCCCTAACAACCAGTGGTGGCCAGCAGCCTCCACGTGAGGCAGGGCCTGGCAACCAACCAGAGAGGGGGCAAACCATGCCTATCAGACTTCTCACAGTAGTCAGTCAGCCCACCACAACAGAAGGACCCACGCAGCCCTCGTAGGGGGCATCGCTAGAGCACACAGCTCTGGTGACCAGAGAGGCGTGCACTGCTTGGACTCATAGGAAGTCTCCTACAAAGGGCCACTTCTCCAAGGTCGGAAAATGTCAACCTGCCATACACTGAAATAAAAACAGCAAGTTGGGCAAAATGAGGTGACAGAGGAACATGTTCCAAACAAACAAAGGAATAAGATAAAAATTCCAGAAGAAGAACTAAGTGAGGTAGAGATAAGCAACGTACCTGAGAAAGAGTTCAAGGTAAGGATCATAAAGATAATCGAAGAACTTGAGAGTACCGAGTGAAAAGTTACAAGTTTTGAACAAAGAGTTAGTTAGAAAATACACAGAACGAACTAGATGAAGAATACAATAACTGAAATGAAAAAATACACTAGAAGGAATCAACAGAAGACTAAATGATACAGAGGAATGGATCAGTGAGCTGGAAGACAGAGTAGTGGAAATAACTGAAGCTGAGCAGCAGAAAGAATAAAAAGAAAGGATAAAAGACCTCTGGGAAAACATCAGCATACTAACATTTGCATTATAGAGGTCTCAGAAGGAGGAGAGAGCAAGAATAGGCAGAGAACATATTTTAAGCAATAATAGCTGAAAATATTCCTGACTTAGGAAACAGACATCCAAGTCCAGGAAGCACAGTGAGTCCCAAACAGGATCAACTCAAAGACGACCTCACCAAGACACACTGTAATTAAAACGGCAAAAATTAAAGATAAAGAGAGACTATTAAGAGTGGCAAGGGAAAATCAACAAGTTATGTACAAGGGAATTCCTATAAGGATATCAGCTGACTTTTCAGCAGAAACTCCGTAGGCCAGAAGGGAGTGGCATGATATATTTAAAGTGATGAAAGGGAAAAACCTACAGCCAGGAATACTCTACCTGGCAAGGCTCTCATTCAGATATGATGGAGAGATCAAAAGTTTTATAGATAAGCAAAAACTAAGAGTTCAGCACCACCAAGCCAGCGGTACAAGAAATGTTACAGGGACTTCTCTAAGCAAAAAAGAAAAGGCAGCATGAAAATCGTGAAAGGGAAAAGCTCATTGGTAAAGGCAAATATACAGTAAAGGTAGGAAATCATCCACATACAAAGCTAGTAGGAAGGTTAAAAGACAAAAGTAGGAAAACATATCCACAGTAAGCAGTTAAAGGATACACAAAACAAACACGTAAAATATGATGCCCAAAACAGTAATTATGAGGGGAGGAGAGTAAAAAGGCAGGGTTATTAAAATGTGTTTAAAATTAAGAAATCAGCAACTTAATCATATTTATGTGTATACGCATATATATATGTGTATATACAAATTATGCGTATACACACACATATATATATACGTTCATACAGCTCATGGTAACCACAAACCAAAAATCTGTAGTACATGCACAAACAAACAGAAAGGAATCCAAACATAACACTAAAGCTAGTCATCATCACAAGGGAAGAGAACAAAAGAAGAAAGGAACAAAAAAGGACTACAAAAGTACATACATATCAATAATTACCTTAAATGTAAATGGACTAAATGCTCCAATCACACAACATAGAGTCACTGAATGGACACAAAAAGAAGACCTGTATATATGCTGCCTAAAAGAGACTCACTTTAGATATAAAGACACACATTAGGCTGAAAATAAGGGGATGGAAAATGTTATTACATGCAAATGGGAATCAAAAGAAAACTGGGGTAGCAATACTTAATCTGAGACAAAACAGACTTTAAAACAAAGATGGTTAAAAGAGACAAAAAGGACGTTACATAATGATCAAGGTATCAATCCAAGAACATATAACAATTGTAATTATATATGCACCGAACGTCGGAACAACTAAATACATAAACCAAATATTAACAGACATAAAGGGAGAAATTTACAGTAACACAGTAATGGTAATAACACACCCCTCTTACATCAACAGACAGGTCATCCGGACAGAAAATCAATATGGAAATACTGGCCTTAAATGACACATTAGACCACATGGACTTAACAGCTATATACAGAACATTCCATCTAAAAGCAGCAGAATACACATTCTTTTCAAGTGCACATTGAACATTCTCCAGGAAAAATCACATGCTAGGCCACAAAGCCAGCCTCAGTAAATTTAAGAAAACTGAAATCAAAATCAGGCATCTTTTCCAACCACAATACTATTATACTAGAAATCAAATACAAGAAAAACACTGCAAAAAACACAAACACATGGAGGCTAAACAATATGCTACTAAACAATCAATGCATCACTGAAGAAATCAAAGAAGAAATTAAAAAATACCTGGAGACAAATGAAAATGAAAACACAAAGATCCAAAATCTATGAGATGCAGCAAAAACAGTCCTAAGAGGGAAGTTTATAGCAATACAAGCTTACCTCAGGAAACAAGAAAAATCTCAAATAAACAACCTAACTTTTTATACCTAAAGGAACTAGAAAAATAAGAACAAACAAAACCCAAAGTTAGTAGAAGGAAAGAAATCATAAAGATCAGAGCAGAAATAAATGAAATAGAGACTGAAAAAACAATAGAAAAGAACAATGAAAGTAAGAGCTGGTTCTTTGAAAAGATAAACAAGATAAACAAAAGTAACAAACCTCTAACTATACTCATCAACTCAATAAAATCAGAAATGAAAAAAGAAGTTATAACCAAAACTACAAAATACAAAGGATCATAAGAGATTACTGTGAACAACTATATGCCAATAAAATGGACAAGCTATAAGAAACATACAAATACCTAGCAACATACAATCTCCCAAGACTAAACCACGAAGAACTAGAAATATGGACAGTCTCAGTAATGAAACAAATCAATAATCAAAAAACCCCCAAAACTCCGCCAAAACCAAAGTCCAGAACCAGATGACTTCATAGGTGAATTCTACCAAGCATTTAGAAAAGAGTTAACACCTATCCTTCTGAAACTATTCCAAAAAACTGCAGAGGAAGGAACTCTTCCAAACTCATTCTACTAGGCCAGCATCACCCTGATACCAAAACTAGGCAAAGATATCAGAAAAAAAAGAAAACAAAGGCCAATATCACTGATGAACACAGGTGCAAAAATCCTCAACAAAATACTAGCAAACCAAATCCAACAATACATGAAAAGAATCATACATCATAATCAAGTGGGATTTATCCCAGGGATGCAAGAATGGTTCAATATCAGAAGATCAATGTGATATACCACATTAACAAAAATTGAAGAATAAAAGCCATATGAAGAATAAAAAGCATATGATCATCTCAACAGATGCAAAAACAGCTTTTGACAAAATTCAATATCCATTTATGATAAAAATTCTCCAGAAAGTGGGTATAGAGGGAACATAACTCAACATAATAAAGGCCTTATGTGATAAGCCCACAGCTAACATCATATGCTATGGTGAAAAGCTGAAATTACTCCTCTAAGGTCAGGAATGAGATAAGGATGCCCACTCTCACAACTTTTAGTCAATGTATTGGAAGTCCTAACTATGGCAATCAGACAAGAAAAAGAAAGAAAAGGAATTCAAACTGGAAAGGAAAAAGGAAAACTGTCACTGTTTGCAGATGACATGATACTATACATAGGATATCCTAAAGAGAGCACCAAAAAACTATTAGAGCTCATCAATGATTTCAGTAAAGTTGCAGGATACATAATTAATACACAGAAATCTGTTGCATTTCTATACACTAAAAACAAACCATTAGAAAGCAAAATTAACAAAACCGTCTCATTTATAATCGCATCAAAAAGAATAAAACACCTAGGAATAAACCCACCTAAGGAGGTAAAAGACTTGTACTCAGAAAACTATAAGACTCTGATGAAAGTGAAGACAACACAAACAGATGGAAAGATGTACCCTGTTCATGTATTGAAAGAATTGATATTGTTAAAATAGCCATACTACCCCAAGGCACTCTACAGATTCAATGCATTCCCTATCAAAATACCTCTGGCATTTTTTTTTACAGAACTAGAACAAATAAATTTAAAATTTGTTCAGAAACACAAAAGACCCCCAAATAGCCAGAACAATCTTGAGAAAGAAGAATGGAAATGAAGGTATCATGCTCCCTGACTTCAGACTATACTACAAAGCTACAGTAATCAAAACAGTATAGTACTGGCACAAAAACAGACACAGAGATCGATGGAACATAATAGCCCAGAAATAAACCCACACACTTCTGGACAATTAATCTAGGACAAAGGAGGCAAGAATACATAATGGAGAAAAGACAGTCTTTTCAATAAGTGGTTCTGTGAAAACTCGACAGCTATGTGTAAAAGAATGAAATTAGAACATTCTCTAACACCGTATACAAAAATAAATTCAAAATGGATTAAAGACCTAAATGTAAGACTGGAAACCAAAAAGAAAACACAGGTAGAACACTCTGCGACATCAATCATAGCAATATTTTTTTGGATCTTTGTCCTAAGGCAAAGGAAACAAAAGCAAAAATTAAACTTAAAAGCTTTTGCACAGCAAAGGAAACCATCAACAAAACAAAAAGACAATCTACTGAATGGGAGAAGACATTTGCAAATGATAAGATTGATAAGGGGTTAATATCCAAAATATATAAACAGCTCGTACAACTCAATATCAAAAAACAACCCAATTAAAAAGCAGGCAGAAGATCTGATGGACATTTTTCCAAAGAAAACATACAATGGTCAACAGGCACATGAAAAGATGGTCAACATCACTAATCATCAGATTAGTAATGCAAATCAAAACCCAATGAGATATTACTTCACATTTGTCAGAATGGCTATCATCAAAAAGACCATACAAAACAAATGTTGGAGAGGACGCGGAGAAAAGGGAACCCTCGTGCGCTGTTGCTGGGAATGTAAATTGGTGCAGCCACTGTGGAAAACAGCATGGAGGTTCCTCAAAAAAACTCCAGAACTACCTTATGATCCAGCAATTTCACTCCTGGGTATATATCCAAAGAAAATGAAAACATTAATATACGTGCACCCCAATGTTCATAGCAGCATTATTTAAAGTAGCCAAGACATGGAAGCAACCTAAGTGTCCATCGACTGATGAATGGATAAAGATGTGTATATACACAATGGAACAGTACTCAGCCAAACAAAAGAATGAAAGTTTGCCATTTGCAACAACATGGATGGACCAGGAGGGTATTACGCTTAGTGAAATAAATCAGACGGAGAAAGACAAATACTGTTTGTTATTACTTATATATGGAATCTAAAAAATAAAACTAGTGAATATAACAAAAAAGTAACAGACTCACAGATATATAGATATATAAACTAGCTGTTAGCAGTGGGGAGAGGGAAGGGGGAGGGGCAAGATAGGGGTAGGGGATTAAGAGATACAGACTTCTATGTATAAAATAAATAAGCTACAAGGATATATTATATATACAGCACAGGGAATACAGCCAGTATTTTGTAATAACCATAAACAGAGTATAATCTATAAAACTTTTGAGTCACTATGTGGTACACCTGAAACTAATATATTATTGTAAATCAACTATACTGCAAAAAAAAAAAAAAGATTGCGTGTGGTAAACTGCTTTGAAAGTTGCTTTTGCATTAAGATTCATTTAGAAACTAACACACCATTGTAAAGCAATTATACTCCAATAAAGATGTTTAAAAAAAAAAAGATTCATTTAAAGGCAACAGATGGAAGATAAAGAGAGCTGGCCATTGCAACATTACAAAAATACCTTTCTATTAAGGCAAAGAGGTTTTGAGAGATTTGCTACAGAAACTTACTGCCATGAACCTCTAAAATCTCCCAAAGTAAGCCAATCCTCTTTAAATTTCTTAAATAGAAACTGACCTGTAGCCTGAGAAGTGGTTTGTGATTGATCCAGCTGCCAGGCATTAGAAGACACGTTGCTTACCATCGTTTGTAGTAAAATGGCCCACCACTATACAAGGCAAAAATTGTAGAGCTTTTGAAACTGCACACAAGCACTTGAAAGGTAATGGTGACTGGAAACACCTGCAAGAAATTTATCACTTTTATTAAAAAGCAATGATTGTACAATTCCAGATAAAAAACCAGGTGTCTGATGAGTTGTTTCTGAAGGTAGAAAATAGCTCTTTATAAGAAATCATGGTAAAAAGACTCATTCAATTTGTTTGGCAAAACATTTTATTCACAAAATGTCCCTTTCTTCCTTAACTCTCTGCTCAAATAACTCGTAAGGCTGGAAGCCGACATCTGATATTTACACAGCTCAAAATCTGAATACTCACTAATGTCTTAGCTGTTCTACATACTCTGCTGCTGTCTAGTCCCCTCCTCCCCCGATCTCTGTTCTTAAATCACAATATGAATGAAGAGCTCGGAGGCTGGATAAATCAAATCCCCATCATCCCTCCCCAGCCCCACAACACATAATCTGTTATGAAATCCTACTTAAAAATCATCCTCTTTTTCTTTGGAGGATGATGCCATTCTCTGGAATGAAAGCAACTAACACAGAAATGATTTGTGATTGCAAGTGATATACAAAGACATTTTTATCACGTTGGGGAATAACTACTGCTTCTCTCGGTTCACGGGAGTCTTCTTTACATCTTAAAAACTATAAATAATCCAATGTGCCAAAGAATTATTACAACTTTTCCCTTAAAAAATATGGGTCTTATTTCTTCTAAATGTAGACCAAGCTTTTCCCCCCACCTATCTCTGGTACCCTCACAGCTTGCCTTACTTGATTGAAATTGAGGACATTTTGCAGGATCTTAGTGATTTAAGGAGGTAAAGCTCAGAGGAGTGTCTCAGTATGATACTGAGGAGACAAAAAGACAATGAGCTCTAGGCATCAGCTGATGCAAACCAACTATACCAGCTTCAGAGACGTAAGGGTCACCCCAGGCAGCCTACTCCAAAAACTTTTAAGCATCTTTAATGGTACCCGGAGGGCAGCTCCTGCACAGAGCATCAAATAGATGGAAGGTGCTAAATTTGTAATGTTCTGCCCTCCTCCCACCAGGCAACCGGCGAACAAAAAGCCGAATACCCACAACTCCTGGTATGTATCCTTCCTTCCCTCTCCGGCTTAGAATCTTAGGAATGTTTCATCTTATTTGTTTTCTTGCTAATCAACTGATGAAGAGTGGGAATGGGTATCAGGAACCCATTAGAAGTTTTCTCAGAAACTTGAGGGAATAAGAGATCTTGGTAAGGGTTTATTTATTCATGGGACAAAAGTCAGACCCTGGTCCCTCCCTTCTCTGCAATGTCCACTGTGAGGAAGCTGCTAGAAAGAGACAGCACACTACAGAGTCTCCCACCCCAGCCTGGTACACACTGAACACATGCCAATGCTTATGACTAGTTATTTTACTGACACTGTTTATACTCGTTTTCAAAGGTCACGCATCTGTAATAAAAATGGATTTTATCTATAGTGACAGTTCTTTCAACCCAAGACTGAACTGCCACAGGTAAATTCCATGCACATTTTTCAGAATAAAGCTATTGAGACCAAAATGCTCATAATTCTATTTACTCCTAGCCAAAGAGAAACAAACTACAACAAATTGTAGGATCTTGATTTCAGATCTCTAGGTTGGGGTGCCTCTCAATGTGCATCTGTGGAGATGCTCAGGTCTTTGCTACATTGTCTCATATGCCAGCTGTCCACCAATGAGCATGTCCACCAGCCCAGAGCTAATTCACTGGTTTACAATTACTCCTGACCTAATGCTTTCCACCTCCCCTCACCACAGGCGTTTGGCACTGAGAGTGAAGTCAGCTAGAGGCACGGTAAAAATGAGCAAAATACAGATACTACTGCTTTCCAAATATAGACAGGAACGTGGTAAGGATTCTCAGCCCCACTTTGAGCTGCAACAGAACATATAAATATTTTCACATTATGTTACATTACATCCCGTTCATATTCATCTACACATACATTCACATACTCTGCCAGATAGTCACATCCTTATGGACACACCCCCCTAGTATCAATGCTTGTAACAATGTATGACAAGATACATGCTACACAGATATGTATACCCTGTAAAAATCCACAGAGAAACACCCAGACGCCCCAAAGAATAGAGGCATAAACAGATACAAGATTATAGGTGTTGCTCAGTGGAAAACTACGTGAGTGACCAGAGGTTGCTGAAGAAACTGGAAGTGGGGGATCAGAAGTGAAAAAAATATGCAGAAGGGAGGAAACGTGCTCAGGGAATGACCGCGAGATATTGATTAGAATCCTTAAAAATTATCAGGTGACCTCCCCAGAAGAATGGAAGGGGCTTGGTAGGGGTGGCACAGATCAGCTCAGCTTTCGTGGTTTTTCTTCACTCGACACAATGACCCAGTTAAAGTACCGTATTCATTTTGGATAACTGGGCACGAAGAAGGAAAAAACTATCTGGATTGTGTCTAAATACTTTAGAACTAGATAGAAACTTATCAAATGCATTAATGGTTTTAGTTGGATGAAAAAGAAAAGAAAGGATCAAAAATAAATTCCTAATAAAAAATGAAAAAGCATTTATAATATGACAGTAGAACTGTGGTAAAGGTTCTGTACACATTAAATAAAATAATTCAAGTATCCCCCATATTCTCCTGGTACCTCACGACTATGGTCAAGCTGTGAAGTGAGTACACGGGTGTACCCCCCCCCCCACACACACACTGTGTTTTCTGGCTAGTCATTTGCTATTTGATCTTTGTTCTAAGGGTAGAGTTTTGGATGCCTTAAACACCAATCTCTCTTGTAAACAAACTAAACCCTCTATCTCTGGGGCACAAAATTACATGGTCTTGACCCAGAGAAAGATGAAAGGCATTTAATGGACATTTCTCCTCCAATTAGGGATGAGTCTGACCCTCTATAAAACAGTTTATTTGCCCTTTTAACAGGGATTGAAATCAGTTTCAACTTGGAATGAAAAATAAGTTAACCAAGGGGAATAAATTGTTTAAAGAAGTATTAACTAGTGTCTGTTAGATTTATTTCCTTATAACCAAATACTAGAGAAAAAAACCAATTCTCAGGGCATTTAAGACATTCTGTTCTTACACGTGCTCATTTCGCTGTATGAGTGCCTTAATCTGTCCATACATATCCTCCTGTTAATAAGACCAGCAGAGGTGTTCAGACTGAGGAACACACACTCTCTAAAGCCAGAATCTAAAACCTCGTGGACCCAGTTAACTGCTGTCTGTGTATATCAACACTGTTTCAGTAACTAAAAATTGTAATATTTCCCATCAACATAAAAAAAAGTGATACTATGTCATGTAAGGCTCTATCCTGTTAGGAGTTACCCTGTCAAGACTTCAGATATGCAGCCATCAAATAGCCCCTGGACACAGGTTCTTCTATTAAACAATAAGAAAAGCAGCTTTTGTTGTTCTTGTTTTTAAGAGGATATTTAACACATGGTATTTATAGCACCATCAGTCTGAGGAACTCTACAGTACCTTTTGAGTCCATGAACAAGTTCACACCTAATTCCGCATCTTTCAGGGTAGACCTTCACTGGCACTGAACAGCTGTCAATGTCCAGAACGACAAATTGATCTGAAAACCCTGTGACTTAGGTGGAGAAACAGCATCCACATTTTATGTAACAAAAAACCCAAGCAGCCTAAGTGACTTCCCCAAAGCAACCCGGTGGTTCTAGGACACTTATCGCAGACCCATCAGAGAACAGCTCCAGATAGTAGAGTAAACACGCCACACCCTGGGTGAGCTCAAGAGACCCTGAGAGCCAAATCTCGATATAAGAACACAACCTGAACCCAGCGCAGAAGGAGGGGCCTCTCTCTGTGTGCGAAAAGATGGGCTGGTAAGTCTGCCGGCCTCCAGAGCACGTACCTGCGTGAGACAATGAAGGTCCGAACTGAGTGAAGGACAAGGAAATAAAAACACTGACTTCCATGCTCTCCTCTTCTCCCGAGTGATCACAAACCACACGAGAGCACACACACACCTACATGTGCCATCCTGACACTGTTCTTCTTTCTCAAAGTTATCCCATGGGAGGAAAACCAGACCTTTGAGATGATTAGCAGAAGGGGGGCATGTTTCTATTAATACATATGATAAAACACACACACTCCCATACCCATCAAGAACATTAAGATGACATCCCCCCCCCCCAAAAAAATTTCCATTTTAGTTGTGATTTGGCCTGATACACCACATCCACACCCACTGAATATGTTGGTTCACTCATTAGCCTGGCTGGTCATAACTATCAGAGTTGCCAGGCGGAGCTGAACGTCTCTGGTTGAGAAGCATTTCAAAGGCTTAACCTCCCCCACGGGGAGCCCGCCCTCAGTGCCTGTCTGTGCTCTCTGGGTGCCCCTGCCCCGGGGGCCAGCTTCTCCTGGGCCATCCTGGCGTCACCATCTCAGCTCGAGGCTAATGAATCAGAAAACTGAGAGAAGACACAGAGAAAAAGTCTCTCTTTCCCAATTCAAACACAACCTTTCTTTCTTATTAACAGTGCCATACAGAGATGCGGCAGCTTTGTTCTAGGTACAGAAAGCAAAAGGTGTGAAAGCATATGACTTTTGCATAGAAACAAAAAAAGGAAAAATGTGGGAAAGGATTCCCACCAGTCCTGCCCCAGGGTCACCAGAGGGCACAGGGGCACCTGCTGCTTTCCCAACACACAGGAGAAAGCCCAGCCCCAGCATCACCGGTGCCTCGGTTCACCCGGCCACTCAGTTGTTCCTGGTTGGTGGCGGGGGGGAGGTGCCTGGAGCGTCTGCCTGAAAAGTGCTGCTGTGGGTGGCAGGGTGATGGAACAAGGGGAAAGGCCACAGGAGGATAAAGGCTGTTACAGCAGAGAATCATCAGGACAGGGAAAATCTTGTCCAAGACCGTGGATGTAAAACTAGTAGCTCTGGGGACTCAGATTTCAATAAGCAAGTACAGTGCTGAAATTTTGGTAGAAACAACAACAAATGGAAAGGCTGTTCAATAGTGGAGAACTGTTCTTTTTTCCTATTTCAGGGTTGGGGGCTTCTATTCAGGGTCCACAAATGTTGGTCTGTATAGTCATGAGAAATCTGAGAAGTCCGTCCCTCTGAGGATTCTCTGGCACATGGGGGGTGATTCAGCATTAACCAAGGTGAAATGGTGGCCAGACCCTGGCTCACTAGCCTCTGGTCTCTCTGCTCCAGGAAGGCCTCAGTTCTTCTTGGCCTCCTTCTGAGGCTGGCCTTTGGTGGTTCCCAGGTTGTTCCACACCTCTGTGTACATTAGGGTCCCAGTGAAGACAAACAAGGTGCCCAGCCAATGCCACAGAGTGAAAGGGTTCTGGAAGTACAAGATGGAAAAGATGAGGCTCACAAACTTGCGTAGAGTCACGACGAGGGTGACGGTGAGGGAGGCGCATTCTGTGGTCAGGATGAAGACGCCCCAGATGCACACGTACCTGGAGGGGCAGGGTTAAGGTGGTTTTCTGTAGACAACCCAGAGATCAGTGGGAGAACCTTCTGGCAAGGTTCTTGGCTTCAACATTCATGTTCTAGGAACCAAAAAACATGGGGGTTGGCTACAGCTGCCCTGAGGCACTTCCTTGCTAGAACAGCCTGCAGAATTCCTGGCCTGCCATTGCATTTGTGGATCCTAACTTGAAACTGCCTGAAAGCCTCCTATTATTCTTATCCTGGATTCTTGCCAGAGTTTACAGAGAAGTCGCCTCCCCAGTAATGACAGAAGGTAACACTCTCGGTAAAGTTGATCACACCTCCTCCCAAAAAGAACTCTGTAGGGCAAACGAATGAGATGACTTCAGAGCAATGAGGTCAATCTCAATCTGTTTCACTGTTTCAAAGACTCAGTGATTTTTATAATGGACCTAACGGTGGTTCCAAAGAGCCATTTTAAAAATTAGGTTTTAGTTAATTTGAAATTTCTTGCAGGATTTTGTGGCAGCTTGTGAAACATCCTAGGACACTGAAAAACTCCATGTAGAAATCACAGCGCATTTCTGTCATATACTAATCCTTCATTACCCATTGATTTCTACACCTCCACCCAGAGCTTTTCCTTCCTGGTGCCCTGGGACTTACTGACCCTCCACACCACCAGCATCTCTTCCCCCCCTCTTCCCGCAACAAAGGAGCTCACTGGATGGGCCTGTCTGTCTCCTGCTTACTGCAGAAGAGATCAAGGCAAAAACGAAACTCATGGCACTGCACCATTAGAAGAAAAGAATAAACATTCCTATGCCAAAATACCACAGCAAAGGCCATATGGCAGAGGGGTGCAAAGGATACTGGGTGATGACATTCATGAGGAGGTAGAACCACATGATGGGCACTATCACACCAACCACTGGAACCTGATATAATTCTGCAAAGATTAAGAGGAGAGAGAGTTATGTCACTTCTGACAGCTTATGTTTTCATCTTTTTGAACAAAGTAACACAGATGAACATAATAGAAATAGAGGTGTTATTTCTCTTGCAAATACATTTGGATCATACACCACTTACTTGCCTTGATTCGAGGCTACACCAGCCTCAAGAGTCATTACACTGGTTTCTTAAAACAAATTATAATTTATTTTACTTTTAAAATAAACTCTTTACCGTTCACCTGAATAGGACCCCACTTTACAGAGAAAGACTGTGAAACACAGAGAGGTTCAAAATGATATGGTCTTAACTGACAGTTAACACAAGATGTAATAAGATAACCCATAACTAATGCCATTTGGAAATATATTCAATCCTCAATCAAAGAATTCTAAATTATACAAGGCTGTATATATTCTATATCTATTAAGTTAGCAATTAAACATTTATAAATAATATCCTAATCTGGCAAGGTGGTAGTGGAACTAGCAGCCATTCAGTGGGTGATAGTATAAATTGGTGTTTTTTTGTTTTGTTATAAATTTATTTAATTTATTTAATTTTGGCTGTGTTGGGTCTTCGTTGCTGTGTGCGGGCTTTTCTCTCTAGTTGCGGCGAGCGGGGGCTACTCTTCGTTGCGGTGTGCGGGCTTCTCATTGCGGTGGCTTCTCTTGTTGCAGAGCACAGGCTTCAGTAGTCATGGCTTGCAGGCTCTAGAGCGCAGGCTCAGTAGTTGTGGCGCACGGGCTTAGTTGTTCCGCAGCATGTGGGATCTTCTCGGACCAGGGCTTGAACCCGTGTCCCCTGCATTGGCAGGTGGATTCTTAACCACTGCGCCACCGTGGAAGCCCTGGTGTTGTTTTAAAAATCAATTTCACAATATGCATTAAGGAGCCATAAAAGTATTGCTTCTTATTCTTAGGAATCAATCCTAGTTAATTCAAAAGAAAAAAGTTGTATATATTTTGCAGTCATATTTATAATAAGGAAAAACTCTGAATCAATCTAAATGTCCAGTGATAGAGCAAGGACTATGTAAGCAAAGGGAAGCAAACTAGATGAGGCGTTATATACTTGACAAAAAAAAAAAATCGTAAAGATTATATATCGTCATATAAAAAACTCAGAATGAAAGTGAAAAAGCAAGTATAAAATTATATCTACACAAGGATTACGACTATGTAAGAATGTATGCGAATAGAGTCAGGAAGGAAACTGGTAAAATGAAATTAGCTCACGTGTAGGGTGAGGAACTGTAACTTTCCTTCCTTTAAATACATTCTTATGTTAGTTTTATATCATGAGACTTGCACAGTAAATATGTGGGAGGAAATAAAATATCCAAGATCAGAGAATAAGGACATAGTAATCCTCGAAGGGTCAGTTCTTTTTATATTGCTAAATTGTTTGTGGGGCTTGAATTATACAGCATAACTGAGGAAAGTGTAACAAAGTGATGTTGAGATCTGGTTAGTAAATGAACATTAATTTTCTTTTGCAAAAAATAAAAATTCATATATATAAATAATTTATTAAAATTGTATGTCTGGACTAGTGGGAAATCCCCATAATTTGGTATTCTATTGTCTTTGAAACACTTAGCAAGTATTGAAATGAAAAGAGAGTTAACAAATGTTATTACTGTTTAATAACTTCAGAGATTCACTGTATCAATTTGCTGAGGAAAGACAATCAATATGACATAAAGTATTTAGACAGATGTACAGTTCCCTCAGAATATTCAAGGATAACACGTTCATCTGAGACATTTAAGCAAGAGAAAAAAGTGTATACTTAACTTAGGAATGATTCTAAAGATTCAATTTTTTGAAGGCAGACCTTAAAAAATCTTTTATAAAAATACCCATCCCTGTGACTTTTAGAAGGAGCATTCTAGTAACTAAATCAATATCAATCCTAAGGAATTTGATAATGTATTTATATCCATAGCCCTTTGCTATGTGGGGACTCTAAGAGACCTTAAAAACCAGTGTCAAAAATCAGCTATATGTCAATTATACCTCAATAAAAAAAAGTCAGAAATGATTGAGTAATTCAGAGCCTTAAAAACTTTCTTACACGCTGCCACCATCACACACTTTATTGCAGGCACACGGGACAGGCAATTCTGCAAACTCAGAGAACAGTCACAACTTCACAACTTGTGACCAGATAGCAAACAAATGTTTACTCAGCACCTACTGTCATTCTACAAAATACACTTACCATTTTAGGTCTGAGCAACATAAAGACGTAATTTTTAAAATGTGTATTTGTTCCTTGTGTATTCACTTGTCTGTATAACAAGCTATGTCTTTTAGTAGATAATCGGATTATATCAGTAATTTCTTTCAAGTTAACTGGCAATTATTAGCTAATTTATTAAATACTTTAAAAAGTAATAGCTAACTTACACTGTAGACATTTGAACTAATTTTGTTTACTCCTGCTGCCTACCTACCCTGTAACTAGGAAAAAGCCCTGTCATCATTTTTGTTCCTCCTTGCTCAGAGGCAGCTCGGCCTGGATCTGTGAGCAGACTGCCTTTCCCAGCAGAGAGGGATGAACAGGAGTAAAGAAGCTGGACTGCTGCCCAGCTTCTCACGGCTCCAGTCACTGCAGTATTATTACTATTTGTTTGCATTCTCAGAACATCATACATTCCACCTTCAAATGCAAACACAAATTCCACAGCAAAACAGAAAATTTGAAGATACTGTCTTACTTCATTTGCAAATAATTGAGAAGTGCCTATAAAAGCTTTTGCTGCTGCAACCACTGATTAATGGCACTACATTCCAGGAAGGTGGAACGGGGACTGTTTCCCGGGGGGACAGATGATTTGGATAAGATCATGAAAAAAGCAGTGGTCAAGTCGAGAGTAAAATGAAGACGCTGCCTCTGAACACTGTTAGGTAATTCTACTGGATAACCCCAAACTCACCAGAATTATTGAATAGAACTGCATGGTCATAAATGTCAGAAGCCAAGAAGATGAAACCAGGAAGTGGAAGGGCATGCTAGGGGAAGAAACATTTCGTGTAAATTTAAATGCAAAAACATTATAGAAGAATTAGAGTATCTTTACAATGATTGAAAGTTTTACAAGTTGTTTAACAAGCAATATCAAGAAAAGCAAGTCAGACTTATTTATTAAGTTAAAAGTATCCAGTGCTACTGACCACTTACATTGTAGGGCATGATATCAACCCCCAAATGACAGTTCTTGCCCTACGAAGTCTGATGGTCATTACACACAAAACAAAAAAATAGAGCCAGCATCCTTTCCTCAACAAAAGGGAATGGAAAATTGAAACACACAGTCATTCTGCCCAAAGGATCTGCTACATTTTACTATTTTTGAGAACGGTTCAACAAATATAACAGATTTAAAAATTATATGGAATGTGCAGGCAGATTTTAGGGAGTTCAGGAAACCAGTGGGAAAAGAGACTGGAGGACAATATGAAGTTAGGGATAAAGAAATGAAGACAAGAATAAAAAGAGATTGAAGAGGAAGGGGAAACAGTAGGTAAGCAAAGATAAGGTGCTTGACAACAACCCACCACTACTACCACCACAATAATAAGGAATCACAGTAAACATTTACCAAGCAGTTAACTATACAGCAGGTACCATGCTAAAAGAAACACGGAAACCAAACAGAATGATCCTTTATTTTTTAAATTCTCAGCCGCATACTCTAGTTCTAACTAAATATCTCAAATTGCTTGTCTGCAACTTCAGTACAAACGGTTGGCAGGGCAGGAATCCCTGAGATTACTGAATCTGGAGGCAATGATATCACCATGACCTTGAGGAGCTGGGCATTATTTCAACAGAAAAGACGGAGGAGAAAGAGGAAAGTTAGAGGAGGTGGCTCTAGATTAGCAGTTTCAAACAAGAAGCAAAAGCATATATAATTAACTAATTAAACTCTCCATCAAAGGAATAAAGCCCATCTGAGGGACTTACTCCTCAAATCCCATCTTCCCCAGCTCTCCCAAATGCCTGCCCTCACATATTCTCCTTGGCATGGGGTTTCTGAAACTTCTATTCCCTTTCTAGGTTTCCATATTGGTTTTAATTTGATTTCATCTATAGGAACATTGGGTTCCTTGTCCCTTGGGATTGTTCCTGGTTGGCAGACATGTTCTGTTCACACTGACTGATGATGGTCACCTCGTGTAGAGAACTGTGGCAGCCTATTAAAAGTGCCAAAGTCCGTGGGCCCCAAAACAGTTTATTGGATAATAAATTGATCCTTCGACTACATCAGAAGGATGACATATCATATTTGAAATAACATATTACAATAACAATAACAACTCAATAATTTTCATCTTCCCTGGGTTCAAGAAACTGCTTACGTTATAAAACAAAGCCTCCTTGGAGTGTTTCCCAAATTGTTTGTACAGAGTCTCTTGGAAAATACCCATCCTTGCTGACATCAGAAGAGCGAAAGTCAGTGCCCCAATACCTAAAAAGCAAACATCGAGTTACAAGATGCCTGCATTTGCTAACTTCCAGGTCTTTTCTTAATGAACATTAAGTTCTACAAACATTACACACTAAATGTGGAACATATACAAAATTTTAAAAGAAATAAAAATCAACCACAATACTATCTCTCTCTGTATATATACTTAGGTAGATATTTTATGCTGAGACAGGATCATAATGAATATATAATTTTATATCTTGCTTTCTTCATGACCTTTTTCCTGGATTTTCCTTCAAGTCATTCATTAAAATTTTTTCAAAAGTATGGCTGCATATTATTCTATCGTGTGGATGTACCATACTTAAATGTCTTATAATAGGAGAATGGTTAGATTACTTCCAATTATTTCATCATTAAAACCAATGTACATCCTAGTTCACAAATCTTTAAACAAAATGTTGATTATTTCCTTAGGATAAACTCTCATAAGGGGGATTACTGAGTCAAAGGTTGTAGACATTTTAAAAACTCAATACATACACATACTTTTTTTCCCAGAAAGGCTGTGTCAATTTACCATAAACAGTTTATATGAAAATGGTTGCCTTACTGCATCCTCAGCAGCAATGAGAATAATCATTTATTATCTTGCCAATATAAGAGACCAAAATTAAAAGGTACTGCATTTTGGTTTCAATTTGCATTTCTTTGATTACTAGACTAGCAAGGCTGAACATAAGTTTACTGAACGTTAATTTTGTCCCCATGAATTGTGTGTTCATGTCTTTTGCAAGTTCTTATTGGATAAAGTATCTTTCTAATAGTTGATAAAGAGCTTTCTATGTTAAGAACAACAACCTAAAGAGATAAAGTTTCAAAGTCAAGAGGTGAGGAGAATGCAGTTCTTTCATTGCTACTTTTCTTCCATTTGGTCAGTCTCAATATCTTATTGCCATCACTAACTTTCCCCTCTCTGTCATACACAGCAAGGGCAAAGCTCTATAGGAGTTGTTTAATTAATTCAACAAAGAGATATTTGTATTTTTAAAAACTCCCCAGGAGATTGTGATGATCCGTCAGGTTTGGGAACATTGCCATGTGGAACAGCTTATGAGGAAAATAAATCTAAGATTTAGAAATGGGTCCCTTGGAAATTTAAAGAGTCAACTGCTGTAATGTGCCCTCCTTTTGTAGAAGCTTCCGCTCAGCAGACAGATCATAAAGAAATGGATGATACTCTATTGCTCCCAGAGAGTGTGATGGGCAACTAGACACAGACTTTTCTTTCTACACCAGTGGCAACCAAGAAAGCATCCATGCTGTAGAACACACTACCATGAATACAGACTTTTTTTTTTTTTTCGTTTCTTGAACACTAAGGTTCAGAGATAAATAATCCCAGATGCCTCTCTCTTCTATGGCATAATTTGTTTAGCCGAAGCTTCTTGCCAAGAAACATATCCCTTAGGAGAAACCTCTGAAAACAGAACTGCAGAGGAAATTAGCTTTATTGTAATTACTGTACTTGCCTAGCAACCACCATGCAAATGCCTGGAATCCATCATTCTCACTCGAGCTGGACTGGGAAGTCTAGGAAATAAGAAAAAATACGAGGTACAGAGACCAGAACTACATTCAAGGGGCCTCGATACAAGGGAAATATTTATGTTACCCATTTCCCTCTACTCTTCTCTTTCAGAGATTTAAATCCTTGTATTACATGAGCATTTACATTTATTATATCATTAATAAGTACCTGGGCCCCCAAGGCAAGCAGTGAATAGAAATCATTTGTGAACAGATTCTTACCACCTGCTTTGCTGACATGAAAGTGCAAATAAATATCCCCACAGACACCAGGGCAATGGAGGTATATTTGAATACACTGTATCTGCAAAAATAAGAAAAAGAGCACCTCAGGAAAGCACAGATACAAAGTTCCACATGATGTTGACAGTCAGATGGTTCATGAGAGCACACATCACCTAAACACAATCAAGGGGATCACTTCCCAGCAGAATCCACCTAAGTCTGTGCGCGAAAGAATCAGGATGCTGACGAGTTTCTAAACAATGCCCTTTCTGGTGGTGTTTAAGACAGTTTGTTTCCCATAGTTTGGGCACCAATAGATTGTTTCATCAGAAACAAAGACAGACCAGACATGACAGCCCATCCTGCTCTCGAGTCCAGATGAAAGCCTGATAGATCTTAAGGGATGCCTGTTGCTTCTCTTGGCTTCTGGGGCCCAGACCTGAGTGTGAAGAGACACAGCACGCAGAGGAAGGACGGAAGGAATATCAGGAACAAGCAGCAGGACTCCACACGCAGAAAAGAATTCAACTGTCCCTTTTCAGGGGAGGGGACTGTTTTTATGTCTCTTAAATATTGTTTTTAAATGTTGGCATAGTTGGATAAAGCAAGTAATATTAAACTAATAGGACTATTACCAGTAATAACAGCGGCATTTCACATTAACTAAAATAGTATCAATTAACATCCCTCTCAGGCTCTTGGTGATAAAGCAAAAGGCCTCAGACAGGAATGAAAAGAAGTTAAAACCTTACATCTGAAGTTTTCTACTCAAATACTTTGTATAGTTCTGGTCACAGCGCCTCAGAAAAAGGCCAACGGAACTGGCTGAGGGGCAGAGCAAGGGGCCAAGAGCACCACGCTAGAGAAGAGGGGCGGGCGAGGACACAGGCACTGCTGCAGGCAGACAGAAACATAAGGGAACTCTTCAGCCTGCAAAGATCAGACAGAGAGGTCTAAACAATAATGAAGGTCATGGTTAAGGTGAATATAGATTTGGTCTTCAAATCCTGGAAAGGGGAACACACTATAAACTTGAAGGGTGCTACTCAAGATAAACAAAAGGAGATAATTACTAATCCATGATATTAGACAGTTAGCTTAGGGAAATTCCTGTTCTCTGGGTGATATAGACTGGAGAGAGTCAAAAAAGACTTAGAGAGATTCAAATGACAGACTAAAAACAAGCTCTTAAGGAAAACTGCAATGTTTAAGGCCCCCGACACTTGGGGTATGTCAGGAGAATACATTCCTTTTATAATAAGGAATTATATATTATACATATATATATGTATCCCTATGCGCCAAAATCAAAGGTTGGAAAGACCACGGGTCTGTCCCAATGTGAACTTTACACTACCAAGAAGCACAGGGGTCACTTCAAAGATAATGAACCTGACCATTACCTCCGTATGCATGAACAGAGAGAACCTAGAAAAGAAATCAACTACAATGGTGCTTATCTGGGGAATACATAAGCCTCAGGAGATAAAGAGCTCATGATAAGGAGCCTTATCATGACACAGCCCTTATTACTTAAAAACTCTAGCTTCCCACACTGAATTGACAGCTACTTTCCAAGCTGGTAGAGTTTTAATACTTCGGGCTGGGTACTGAATACACTGAAAAGCAGGCACCAACTTGCACGATTTTGGTCTGAACAGTGAGGATGAACTTCCCCCTGAGAAGTGTTCCAGACTGCATGGGCTGTCTCTGCCCCACACACCTCTCCTCCCTGGGAGTGAGGCTCCGAACGAAGGTGAGAGACAAATGCTTGGAAACAGCATCCCAGATACTTCTGATATTTCCCAACCATACCCAGAGAGAGCCACTGGTGACAGTTACAAAGAACGGTCCTGAAACTTTTCATTGCATCTTGTTTGGCCACTTGGGCCTTTGTTAGGAATTTTCTTTATAACACGTACGATTATTTCTTAGCTCATTGTGTTGTACACTTCCTAGGACAGCACTGTCCCACAGAACTTCAGTGAAGCTGGCAATGTTCCACATCTGGGCTCTCCAAGACGGTCACCACTAGCCACATGTGGCTACTGAGCACTTAAAATGTGACTAGTGAGATGGAGAAACTATATACTTAATTTTAGTTACTTTTTAATATTTAAATTTAAATGTAAATAGTCACATGTAGCCGGTGGTGACCACGTGGGGACACTGAAGTTCTAGATCAATTGGCTTCGTAGATTAGTATGGTACTAGAGATTCAACAATGACAAGAGTTTATTAATTCTACACAGAGAATATGCTGCTCCAAAGCCACAGGTGGGGCCTCTTACCTGGTCCACTGCCTCAGGAATGGGCACCACTGTCACAGACAGAACTAAGAAACAAGCCAGCTAGCCAAGCGCAAACTTATCATCACTATGAGAAAAGGAATCCAGATGAGCTTATGGCTGGGGCTCAGCTTATCCTTCCTATACACAAAATATAAAAGAGTATTGTTTACCTTTTCTTCAAAATGATAATTCCTAGAATCATGTTGGCAATTAGAGAACCCTGTGAAAAGAGACAACAGAGTTTTAGTGCACTAGGGAAAGAAGATAACACAAATCAAGATAAGTATGAACAGGGGCAAGGTGGGGGAAACAGCTGGAAAGGAGGAGGTTCGGATGAATGATCAGTGAGGTTCACTATGTTGTTAGGATGGCAAAAATTCCAAACCGTAACAATCTACACGTAAAATAATACAACATGTTAAAGTTGACAATGAGAATAAAAATGATCAATTCTCAATAAGGGGTCAAAGCTGAAGCTGGGCTAGCAGGAATGAAGTATGTTATAGACTTATTTTTGTCCAATTTCCCATCTAATTTATAAGAGCCTTTAATAAGCTTCTCCTCACCCACAGTTTGACTGAATGAAGTTGTGCAGGGATCTGTCTCTTGTCTGGAAAGTTGTCAATCGACCAGCAAGTGTCTATTGAAAGTCTATTCTGTGATCAATGCTCTGAAGGTCATCTTAGTCATTATAATCAGCTCTGGAAAGTTGCTTTAGGGACCGCACATTCCATCTCACAAAAATCTCAGGCCACACAGAAAAGTTATAATTCCAATTTTTACCCATTTTGCATTCTTCTGCAATCCTAACTATATTCCCTCTTGAGTTCCTTTCCTGTTCTTCAGGGAACACTCTGTTCTTATTTATATGCAAACTGGCTCTCCCACCATGCATGAGGCAAAGATGAAAACCTCTGCTGCTTTGGAAGAAACCCTACCTTCATCAAGAATTTCCTTTTATGTAATTATCTGAAGTTTCTATTTTCAAAAAAAATCAGAAAAGAGAAGTATCTATATCATGTACTAGAAGTAAACGTAATTTCATGGAAGAAACAGAAAGTGATGAGAAATAAGTTAAATAACATTCATAGCAAGAACGAATATAAAACCAACCAGATGAAGAAAATTATAGGTAAAATCTGTTATCCAGGGAAATTTTAACTTTCCTTTTATTAATCACCTGTAAGACCTCTGATAAATAAAAGTAAACCATCCACTTTCATATTTCTCTTTTTGCCCTACTTCTCAGATGAAAGCCAGCCTCTGCTTATTCATCCATGAGACCTATTCTTACACCCTAGACTTTACTCCTTATAGGCCCTTTCTACTTTTGTCATGTGTTTAATGGACCCACTTTGCTGCATTTTCCAGAGGTACAGGTTCACGTGAGCCGGCAGACTTACAGATCTAAATATCATGTGCAGGGGCATGGCGATGTTGAGATTCAGGGCGTAGTTGTTCACCACGCTGACGGTGAAGAACATGGTCACCATTACGGCATAGTACCTGAGAGGCAGAGACAGCAGCTCGTCACACAGGATCCACGATTTCAAGAAAATCAAGTAGAGAAGGAAATACATATTTTGGTTAAAAAAGTATTGTGCTTATTTCCTGTGGATTAAAAGATCGTATCACTATTATAATGTGAAGTCAAGCACCAAGTACATTTGAAAACACTTCACAAAGCCAGAATAACATGGAAAAAGTTTGAACTATAGAATGTGTTCCAAGAAACACTATTTTAATATTTTTCTAGTACGTACAGCAACTATAAACGAGGCTTCAAAAAGAGTTACCTGATAGACAGCAATAGGTTTTTTAAAGTGAATGGATAATTTTTATTATTGTATCAGTTCTTTGTGTATAATTTTCATGTAGCTCTAAAGAACTTAAAAATTGTTAAACTCTCTCAAATATTTCCTCTATACACTTGTTTATACTATTAATTTTCACTGTTTCTAAAGAAAAGATGTGCTAAGTCAAGGGTTACTTTCACCCTAGCAACTGTTAAAATTATCCCACCTTTTGAACCAGTGGCCTCCAAATTAATGAGGGCATCATTTGACTTGCATAGATTTGTATTTAAAATTAGGGCCCCTGTTTTTTTGAGAATGTATAGGTCTTTAAATAATAATAAAAAGCAAAAACTAAAAGAAATCCAGGAACTCTCATCATTGAGAAAGATAAAGGGATGAACACAAATAACAAGTTATAAATAAATCAATATTAATTAAATAATTTTTAAGATGCCTTTCACACAAATCAGCTTAAACCATTTAAAATGCCAGTTTTTTGGTAGGTCAAAAGGGGTTGAACATCAGCAATTTCATATGATTCAACCTAATACATTCAAAAAGAGAAAAATAATATTTGAAGTACACGGCTAAAGAATGCAGGGCGAAAGTGAGTAAGCGGTTCCACATTCTTCAGGAAATGCCGGAAGTCTTTGAGCACAGATCCCCATCCTTTTCACCTTCGCACATCTGGAGAAGGTGACAGCACTGAGTCTCGAGTTATCTTCCCTGACAAGAACCAATTTTGCGTTCCTGGTGAGGTAGGGGGCTATCGCAGCCACACCAGGGCTAAATGAACACAGTCTGGAAAGTCTGAAGAGCTTCACAAGGAATGCGGAACACAGTAATACACACAGGCAAAGTTACTGGTGAGAGCTACTTCACAGCTTCTAAATAATATACTACTGGTGATTTCACAAGCTTTCTTGCCCAATTTTCCTAGTTCCGTCTTGAAAAGATGCCATCTGGAGATAGAGGTCATCGAGTTCTTTCAGGATAATTAATTCCAACTATTCCACATCGCTGCCTACATAGTATTGCCTAGAAATCGCTCGTGGGGATGAAGGACACGAGCAAGATTTTGATTAGGGCTTCCCAGATAGAAAATAAAATAGCCGGCACGAATTGCACACATGGGAGCATGGTTGTCAGGGCAGGTTCACGGGGAGCCTCCAAGGGCAGGTTAGGGAGTTTGGGCTTCACTTTGAATCTAATGGTGACCTGAGTGCATGTGGAGTGGGTGTCGTGATACAATGGTAGGAAGCTGAAATGGAGGGATGAAGAGGTGATAGGCAGGAGGTCAGCCAACCAGGCTATTACTATAAAAGTCATGGCGAGAGTGAATACATTCCTGAACTACGCTAGTGGCAGCCAGAGAAGAAAGAAATAGTGGAAGGAGGAGGAAAGGACCAGAGGAATCAAAAAATGCTGGGGTTCCTACTCTGAGATAAATGCTGGTCTTGGGAGCAGAAAGTTTTATGCAGATACTAAAGCCAATGGGGGAAGGGAAAGTATTCAGAATATTTAGCATCACCTTGGGATATTTAAAAATACAATATTAGTAACAAAATTCAGCCAGATTTTCTATAGCGGGCTACTCAGGAAGGCTGCAAAATAACACCAATGAATCTTAGCCAGTCCTTGGATGCATTCACACCAGAACATCCCTCTCAAAGAGATTAAGTGACACTATCCTACTAAATACAACTGGACGGATTACACTTTGTATGTGTGTGGTTCTTTCTTTTTCTTTTAATTTAATTAAACAACAAGGACCTATTGTACAGCATAGGGAACTCCACTCAGTATTCTGTAATAACCTATACAGGAAAAGAATCTGAAAAAGAATGGATATATGTATATGTATAACTGAATCACTGCTGTACACCTGAAACTAATACATTGTAAATCAACTATACCCCAATATAAAATAAAAATTAAATTAAATTAAAAAAATACACTTTGACTTCAAGTCTCTCACAGCAAGAATGCTGTTTTCAATACACTGTTTATTATAAGATCTGCCCTGTTTTCTGTTTGGCCCCATGAGTATAGTTATGCAACTTTGGACTAATGGATGGAGGTCTGGAAGCAACAATTTTACCTTAGCTTGCCGTTCATTTTCTTTTGATTGAGGTGAAAGTCACATAACATAAAATCCACCATTTTAAAGTGAACGATTCGGTGGTATTTAGTACATTTACAATGTTGTGTAACTACCAGCTCTATCTCCAAAAGCCATTAGTCTTTTAAAAGTAACAACGATACCACTCTTAACATATTTGATAACTTTACCAACAAGAGGAAAATATGCATAACTGGTTCAAAATTGGTTGTCACACCAGGCCTTTGACCATATACCAGACAGACACAGACAGACAGACAGACACACACACACATGTCTATAGTTGCCTCCATCAGAGTTATTTTAAGTGTCGTGGCAGGAATTTTATTCTAAAAA